>NC_089224.1:73668583-74868583 GCF_963924675.1 Phocoena phocoena | reverse complement strand
TGGCCTTACTATATTAGGAGCACAGAGTAAGGATTATAAGGAAACAAAGGTTCTAATCATCAAAGAGCCAGGTGCACACACATAAGTCGATGAAAGTGATCATCCCTGGACCTAAGCGTCCTGGATCCTTGGTAAGGCTCTGCATGATTTCTTCTCTGCCTCATTTTTCACGTGTCTCACAATATAGTTCACATATTTCCTACTAATTTCTATAACAGACACAGGGACTGTATACAGTATAAAACAGTTCTCTAACTTGTATAACAATTGCATCCTCACTACTTGCTTTGCTCACAAGTTACTGATTCGACACTCACCTTTATACACAAACAGGAATTCAAAAGAGAAGTTTCACTAAGAGCACCCAGTTAGGTTAATCTTTCAGTAATCTTCCCTCTGAAATTTCTGAGTTTGGTAAATGTAAGGAACCTCTTACATTGCCCACTTCTGATTCTACAGGCAAAAGACCATCCATAATTGCACTACAACTATACAGGTGTGAAATTAATGACAAAACTCAGAAGCAGGATAATTACAAGGGTGCCTCATTCTGTAAACTTCTGGGATAGTACAGGCTCCAAGTAAATTTGTTTCCAGAAAAGGAAATAAAAAGTTAAATCTATCACTAGTTACATATAAATTCAAAATCCAGAAGGGTCTTACAAAAAGCCTAATGAAGATATAACTATACAACAGGTTATCAGGACCTGTGATTATCAATTTAAAAAGTTCCTACCATGTCATCTTGTCCCATGCTGTTATCACAGTCCAGTACTTACAGGTAATTAAAATGAACATCTTGAAGGAAAAGGAAAGGACACCCTAAAATGAGGAAAGGCATGGAAATAACATGGACCCAGTGCTGGCCCACAGCATGTGCTCCAGATGCTCTAGTAGTCTAACTACTACTATTATTTCCACTGTGGTTATTTTTCAAAAGATGCAACAAACTTAATTAATTCTAGGCGCTACAGCTGTAGCATGCAAGCAGTGTTTTGAATTAGCCAGAATACCATTTTGAATACAAGATACCAGCGTTTACTGAGAATTGACTAGAAGCCAAGCACTCTGCAAGGCAGTTTACACACACTGTCTCATTTAATCTTGTAATAACCCAATGAAATGGATAATACTATTACTGTTGTTATTATTATTATGAAGAATCTAATTGGGAGAAAGTGAGTTAAACTTGCTAGTCTAAGAAAGACTCTGATTTGAACCTAGATCTATCCAATTTCAAACCCACCCTCCTTCCATTATACCATTGTTTGATTCATGGCTGAAACCATCATTGTCACATGGATTTAGGGTGGGAAATGTACCTTCAAACATAGGAAGTAAATTAAACTACTGAACAAGTCTCTGATCTTAAGACTGAGGCAGCTCCAACGTTTCACTTAGAATACCTGAAGGTATAGGAGAATAACACCTAGCTCCAATAACACACCGAGGCTTTTGCACACTGAAGTACTGCTATTAAATATTAAATAAACAAAATACTTCATAGGGCGTATCATACAATATACCATAAACTCTAGGTTCAGAAGAACCTGAGTGGTCAAGCAATCTGATAAGAAACCTGAGGCGGAGAGAGAATAGAGGGCATGTCCAAGGTCAGATGATGCTGCCAGATCTCCTGAATCTGGTGCTCTTTCTACTGTATCCCTAGTTGGCTTTCCCCCCCCTCCTTCTATATATTTTCATTTAAAAAATAATAAAATAAAAAACACTCAATGAGTTAGACTACTGACCCAAAATAGCTTCTGTGGTAACAAAAGCAATAATTGATTTACTTTTTTTGTTGTGTCCTTTGCTAGAAAGGCCTTGGGGAGCAAAAACAGTAGAGTCCCGTTGACTAGACTATCTGCAACAAACGTCAGTGGCAATTAACAGACTATCAAATATGACAGTAGAATAAAATGAGCATAAAATAGTGTCCCCTTCCTGCCAGTCTACCAGGGCAGTCTAGCTTTAAGCATCTTGCATGATGCCTGTGATCCAATCAGATCAAAGTGGCTGGTATAGGAGTCTAAGATACCATCTCTCTCACCTCACTTTAGCTCTCTAATGTAAAGCTGAGAATTCTGCTTAAAAGACAAGCAAATGACTAATCAGGATGGCACTGACATTGCTTAGTGAATGGAAGAGGGATCTTGAAAATGATTAAAGCCCCCAGTCACAAACAGCTGTTAACGACTACACACTCTGAATTCACAGGATAGCCTGATATCATGCTTTATTTTCGTTTTAAATAAAAGTGCTTTGTTAAATGTAGGATAAATGAGATTCAATTTCTATGTCTTAATTCTTTTCAAGTAGATTAACAAATCAGCACAAAAATGTTTCTGTCAAACCGTGGGCCTCAATTTGGTATTCTAAAAGATATGCAGCCCTCAACTTAAGTTTCAGGTTATCCTCAATAAATTGACAGAGCACTGGAATCAAGCATTCATTCCTCTGTGCTTCCCACCCAACTACCCCATCTGTTCTTTTCTAAGGTATAAGTTGTCCTTTTTGGAGGGGGAGGGGTAGCAGCAGAGGGAGGGAATGGAAGGACTGGAAAGGAAAACTCAGAACAGTCCAAAGGGGCCTCTGAGTTATGAAACACAAGAGGTCCCTCCTCAACCCTTCCTAAAATTCCAAAAGTCAGCTGATAGGAACAACAGCCAAAACACAGAAAGCATGAGCATTTGTTTGTTCATCAATTAAGGAAGAGCAGCAAGCATAAACAGACATAAACATTATAAATGATTACAGACACTTAAGTTAGAAAGTATTATCACTAAATGCAGTGATTATAAAAAAACAAACAGGGGTTTCCCTGGTGGCGCAGTGGTTTAGAATCCGCCTGCCAGTGCAGGGGACATGGGTTCAATCCCTGGTCCCGGAAGATGCCACATGCTACAGAGCAACTAAGCCCATGCACCACAACTACTGAGCCTGTACTCTAGAGCCGTGAGCCACGACTACTGAGCCCACGCGCCACAACTACTGAAGCCTGCGTGCCTAGAGCCTGTGCTCCACAACGTGAGAAGCCACCGCAATGAGAAGCCCGCACACTGCAACGAAGGGTAGCTCCTGTTCTCCGTAACTAGAGAAAGCCCGCGCACAGCAACACAGACCCAACACAGCCATAGATAAATAAATAAATTTATTAAAAAAAAAAAAAAAAAAACAAAGCAAAAATCCCACTCTTGCTTCTCCAGGAAATGACAATGATATCAAACTATAAAACCCAAATTAGGGGATTCTGTTACTGTAAGAGTATTCTTATTAACCTCCAGCCAAGTGGATGAAGATGCAAATTAAAGTCTTTGTCAGACTTTTCAACTGCATAAATTTTAATCAATCAGACAACAGATTTTGAGCTGTAAGAGGAGAAGGATGCAACTGTTGGATATGAGAAATTTAACACAAAAACACACACAGGACTGTGTGATGACATTCCAAAATGCTGTGAAATAAAAATGGCCTCGAATCATCATTTTGAAGGTCCACACAATGTGAAATATGAAAAACACACACCTCCCCCTGTGAAGAGCTTAGGACACATGACATGTGACAGGTAAGTCACACAAAGGAACACATCACAACAGCATCATTACAGATACACAAAATCAGCATCTACTGAGTTTGGATTTTTGTGAATTTGACAGACAAGGAAGATAAGAAGCTCATGTACAATTTATTAAGTGTATTTCCTGAGTGGCAGACACTTTGGTGGGTCTCCTCACACATGACTCTCATCCTCACTCTTAAAACCCTAAACCAAGTAAGGTACACATCCAGATGAATTTACACTGACCCTAGGGTAGAGATGAAGAGGATGGGCTCTAGGGACTAACTTGGTTCTAATCAGCTCATCTGACAGATCACCTTCTGGGTGACCGTGGGCAAGTCATTTAGCCAACTGAGTCCCACATTCCTCAAGCTAACTTGGAGATACTAGTAAACTCCACCTTAGTAGGAGGTTTTGATTAAACAGAAGGATGGCTACAGGACCTGGCCAGCACAGAGTAAATGCATCCTCTGTGCTGATTATTTTTATTATTATTGTCCAAGATCACAAAGCTAGCAGGTGGCACAGTTGTCTCTAGAACCCATGACGACAGTGGTTACAAAGTGCATGTTTTCACTCTATATAAGCTGCCTTCTAGCGATTTTCATCAACGTCCAGAAAAGCAGCAGACCACCTCTCAATTCTTCTCTGGGAAGGGAAGTCGGAGGCATGTGTCACACAAGAGGACTGCACAAGGTGAGGGCAATTAAGAGGAAGATTCCAGGGTGCTGGGCCCAGGGACAGCCAGAAGCAGGAGCCGCCAACCAGAACTACCCAGTCTACAAAGCCACCCCTCTGAGGAAGGCAACACAGCCAGGATTGGAAGCAACTGTCAACCAGGGCTCAGAGGCAAGCACTACTCACAGGCGACAATGGCCAATCACTACAACTATATTTTGAGCCTGTGGTTTTGGTGGCTGACAGTAAGTAAAATGTAGATTATACTCGAATTTTAATCTTATTTTAGGGGAAAGTTATACATGAAAAACTTTCTAGATATAAAAATAAGAGAAACTAAAATATGCAAAGTAGGGAATCAGACAGAAACATTTCATTTGGGGTGGATCCCTCCCACCTTAAAAGAAAATCCTTCAGGGACTTCCCTGGTGGCACAGCGGTTAAGAATCTGCCTGCCAATGCAGGGGACTCCGATTCGAGCCCTGGTCCGGGAAGATCCCACATGCGGGGGAGCAACTAAGGCCGTGCACCACAAGTCCTGAGCCCGCACGCCCAGAGCCCATGCTCCGCAACAAGAGAAGCCACCACAATGAGAAGTCTGGGAACCGCGATGATGAGTTGCCCCCGATCACCGCAACTAGAGAAAGTCTGCATGCAGCAACAAAGACCCAACGCAGCCAATAAATTAAATTTATAAAAAGAAAAATAAATTTTAAAAAAATTTTTAAAAAGCAAATACTTCAATATGGACTTCTACAGAAAATAACTTGAAAAGGAAACAACACTTTAAAAATCATATAATATATTCCAAACGTAAACAAATATTTCTGAAATCACTTACTGCCAATCCAAGTATATGGATTCCAGGAGGTTAAGTAAATCGTGAAGGAAAAACCTCCAAGACTAACCCACATTATTTTGCCTTAATGAGATTGGGTTACATTCAATATTGTTTTAAGTAAGTGGGTGTTTGGTTGGGGTCTAGAAACTGTGTGGTTATAGGGATATTTTTGTTGTAGTGGTATTTGTTATAATCAGATTTGATTTCTACATCTTCCAAAACAAATGTTGTGACAACCAGAAAAAAATTTCCAGATCTTAGGCCAAACAAAACTAGCTCTTTAAAACTTTCATTGCTTGTAGGATGCAAAGACTGTACAATTCTCTCTTTAAAACTTTCATTGCTTGTAGGATGCAAAGACTGTACAATTCTCTCTGATATTTATTCTGAATATCAGTGATGTATCCTCTACATTTTTGAAAGCCAAAGGCACATAATTTATAGCAGCGTTTCTGAAACTGTGCCCTTTTCACTGGTTGCTGGCATTTAAGGCATGTTTTCGCACATCTTGCAACGTTCTAAGACTACCCAAATTGATTGGAATTACATTTTTAAAGCATTTTTAATTGAGTCCCTGGGCTGAGAGTGTTCTATACCCCACCTGCCCTCACTTGTACTTGTTTCTGTCACAGAACTCTAATTGTGGCTGTAGAAACTTTCCACTTAATCCAGACCTTCTTTTTAGGGTTTTCTGAGCTAGAGAACTGTATATTCCTTTTCCTTAACTTTTAAATAAAATAAATCTCTACAAAGAAGCAGCTGGGGTTTAGTTTTGATAACCAGAGAAATGTGAGTTTCCCAACCTGAGCTAATGTGCCCTCAAAGTGGCGTCTCAGGTAGGAGAAAGGAAAAAGAAACAAGGACTTGAGAATTCTCAGGCATAGCTGACCCCACAAAAGCTTCTTGTGCCTTCGGTGGAGATGTCACTTTTCTAAAAACAAAGGCTTGGTGATCGGTAAAAATGGGATGCCCCAAATACAGCCCCTGTGGTTCTCAGGTCCTCTCTCTCGGAGAAACAGGTCATCGGGAAGACGGCTCTGAACATCCAGATGAAGTAATTCTCAGAGAACAGAGTCATCCGAAAGACCCCTCAAAGGCTTTGCCAGACAGGTCCTGGCCCCCACGGGCTGCTGCAATCCTATCTGCACAGGGGGCCCTCACTGCCCAGTCCCCACGGCAAGCCTGGCGGTGCCAGCACTCTCCCCAGGAGGGCGAGCACCACCCTATGCCCCGTGTGTTATCCTGATTTCCAGAACTCTGGCCCTTCTTCCATTCCGATGAAGAAAATATGGAATTTGCTTGAACCCTGTTGGTACTGACTCCTTGAGTAATCTGAATCTGCATTCTGGGCACCCTCTCCCCACAATGGGAGGGGTTCCTCATTTTTGTAAGCTCTGGAAGACGGCTTTGTGGCAGCACACTTATCACCCCAAAAAGCATAGGCCGTATGAAATCTTCCAGGTTGACATTTGTATAGAGAAACTGAGGCTAATCTCTCTACTGGAAACGCAGCAAACAGGTAGCACTCTGAGAGAATACTTCTTTTGTCAACATTCACCTCCAGGAGAGCACGCTCAAACAGGGGTGGGGCACAGTCCTCCGCCTGCCCCGCGGGACCCAGGCCTGTGCGCCCCCTGCACCCCAGATGTTGCAAGTGTCCTTTTCCCCTCAGATGCACCCCTGCCAAAGCCCAGACATCGCAAGACTGACTCTCACCTCGTGAGACTGCTCTGTGAACTCAGCCCGAAGAGAAGGAGCTGCAGATAAGCAGTATTACCGTGCAGGGATGTATGCTCCTTCCCCAAACAGCCAACCTTACTGACAGGGATTAGGTGCACGAGTAAGATAATGAAAAGCACGGAGAATCTCAGCTGTTCGACAAGCACCTGTTGGGTATATCCTTCTCCCCAAACAATCAGAGGAACGCCGGAATTGTGACGGTTTACGATCCTGGAGGGAGAAGTCCATTTTACAGATAATCTGACGTGAGAGTAAAAGAGGCTCCCTGCGAAGCGCAAGGTAAAGCGCGAGCCACGGTCCTCAGGCCACTCCTTTGGCACTCGTCAGGCTAGTTAGCAGCTTCTCCTACCAGCAGAAGCACACAGCCCACCACAACAGGGGAATGGCTTTTAAAGCCTGAACACGGGCTGACAGGAACCCACAAGGTTCTTCCTGTTTGGTCTCCAATTTCAACTATTATGAGTGGCAAGTGGTTTTGGCTGTGAAACATAAAGGCACGTTTCTCAGCCGAGGTTGAACTATCTGGAATCACAAAATCCCCTTTGGACTTAAATATGTGCTCAGATCAGGTAAAGTTAATTCTCAACCATCTGCACGTACAAGATTCATTTTGTAGGTTTTCTGCAGCAAAATTTTAATCCCAGAATAATTTCCCCCACAGCCTGGCACATTTCTAATTTGCTGCTTTCTGCTATCAGCCTGGTGTTTGCCTGTGGAATGCAAGTTAGTTTAAATATTAACCCCCCCCAAAATAAATGGAACCAAATTACTTTCAAATTATCCATACTGTACACTAAAAAAAAAAAGTAAGATTCATTGAGCACTTACTAAGTGTCAGGCACCTTTGAACACTTACCTTTACCACTCCCCGCTGACAGAAAACAACAGGAGGGATGTAGCTTGCCCGAAGCCACAAAGCTGGTGAATGGCAAGAATGCAGGGTTTGAACCCGGGCCACCCCGACTCCAGAGCTTGCGTTTCTAGCCAGCATCCCTGCACTGCCCTGCACCTGCGGGCTGGCTGGGGTTCGCAGCGTGTCACGTGCACAGATGTGGACAGGTCCCAACACCCACCAGCTTCCCAATATTGAGAAGTGTGGTGCAAACTGAGTGTACAAAGAGCCGCATTGAGTCAGCCTTTACAAGGGTGTTAATTTTAGCTTTAAGAGCACAGCAAACATGAATACTGCTCCAGTAGTGAGTGGGAAAGGAGGAGGGAAGAGATTTGTCTGTAAAACCGGTCTCTTCCAAGATATGTTCACCCTTGTGGCCCTGGCCACGGCCTGAGGGGTGCAGTGGGCCGATCTATTTGTCTTGGCCTCAGTGAATTTCTCTGGAACTCATTCCTTTCACTGGTCAGCCTTTTACTGTATTTTTGCCCAAGGTCTCTTATAATTTTGGATTCATGCTGAGTCAAGTCTGTGGAGTCTTAGTCTCTCTCACTTCTCGCTTGTTAACAATGAAAACTTCTTGCCTTACTGTCTTTCCACGTTTTCTAACTTGTATGATTTCCCCACCTCTTTCCTCCCTTGAAGACTAACCTCTGTCAGAAACATCACCTACTGGGTCACACAGATGAATTTATCCCCCACTCAGGACAGTCTTTTCAGGGATTTCTTCCTTATGAACTTCAGATCTAGGTCCCTACACCTGATTGCCTAGTGATGAAATAAACAAAATATCACCCCAAGTTGCTACCTGGGGAGCATTCGGATTGCAGTCCTTTTTAACAAATTTGCCCATGAAGTCACCCCCCACCTCCCAACTGATTACTAGTCTCTAGGACTAGAGATGCTGCAAAGATTAAAACAATCTAACATTCCCACTTTTAACATAAACTCAGTAAATTCCTATTCTTCTCCACTTTAATTCCTTGAGATTTGGTCATATGAGGTACTGGAACCAAAAAACAATTACATAAAGGTATGTCTATTCTTTCTGTCACTGGTAGAGGAGGAGAGTCCGACAGATAATGTTGGAGAACAGAACACAGTGAAGAGGAAGCACCCGCCACCTCCCTCCCTTGACACCGGGTGAAGCATTACCGACAAAAGAACATCTTACTGATGGCACCCAGAGTGCTCTGGACCAAAACTGGAGACCAAACACAAAGACATGGCTTAACAGAACCACTCAAATACATTTTCAGTCAACTTTCCATTATCATATCACGGAAACACATTGTCCCAAAGGGTATTCCAACTTCCTAAATATAGTTTCTGTCTATCCTTGTCCATGTTTTATAAACATTTTTCTGGCCCTTACTATGTATTCCAAATCCTTTATTTGCCAAGAAGGCACATTCTGTGACAGTTATCCACCTCCTGCATTGTGGTAAGGTTTCTGGCTGGTGTTTTTAGACAACTCCCGGAGACGTACTCAGATGAATTCTTCAGAGGGACCTTTCTCCAAAGCCCACCCACCTCCACTAACCATCTGTGCACTGAAAACACCCTCTGCAGCCTTTCAGTCAATACTCAAGGAGAACGTTCACTCGGATGCATTTTAAGGGGGGGAAATATGCATACAACTCTCAGCCAAGAAGACCTTATATTTTGGTTTGCGATAGGGAAAATATATGCACAAATGAAGCCTGAGGAAGACCAAATGCAAAATGAAATCATCGAGCAGAAGGACAGTGGCTTCTCTGACACTCCATCATTTTCAGTCACACTATGTTGTCCAGTAACCTGCACTGGTAAGTCCTCACAAATAAAATGCCAGCAGTATCATCTGCAGCCATGTTGCTGACACGCTTTTGCTATTCCACTAAAAATACCATTAATTTTCTGGCTTCACAACAGCTGAGCTACTCCCCATCTGAATATACAAAAGAGTATTTTGTTTAAAGCAAATTAAAAGCGTTCCAGTAAATGACTTCCATTTTGCTAGCTATACTATTTTAGCATATACTGTTTTCCTTAATCCTCCCTACCTCAACGTCATGCCTGTCATCTCCCCAATCCAAAATACTTCCATTATTAAAAAAATTTTTTTTAAGCTGGGGAGGGGGAATCCAGAAACCACTTTTGTTATAGCATTCCTGGCCAGCAACACACCTGAAGGGCATATGTACAATGTGGCTTTTTTTTAAAGATTAAAAGACATGGTGGCCTCTTAATTCTCTCACCTCTGTGAGCCAAGGTACACAAACAGCAAACTATTTTCCAGGTACCTGTAAAGAAAACAGTTCTACACACACACACCACCTTCCATTTCCCATCTAGATAAGTTCTGACATCCCCCATTTAAGTCAGAATGAAAACCACTACTACTGCCAAGCCCTCCTGGCATCTCACCACTTTATTTGTTCCCATTTGTATCTAATGCTTTTGTCAACAGTTCAACAAAAGTCAAAGCAAACAACCCACTGCAAACACTGGGGGTAACAGCAACAAGCATGAATCCTTCACAATTATCCAGCCCAGCTGCTCTGAGCTCAGTCAGGGCTGCTTTCATTTACAACAATGTCAACAAAAGGCTGAAACCCAATAACTAGATGGGTCAATACGGCCACTGTATACCCTCTGAAGGAGGAAACGCTGTGCTCCTCCTTCCCTGCTTCAGCAAACATGTAGAATAATTCAGTCAGATGGACAAGTGCTTGTCTAATCATTTGTTGTGTGAATTATTCAACGACTTTCCATGTAAACTGCTAAACAGGGCTCTTCAAATATTTCTGTGGCACTTCCAGCTGTCCAACCATGGAAGCACATGAAAGGGACAAAAGCAGATGAAAACAGAAATCATGACCTAAGTTACTTCCAAGTGATAATCTTTGGTCTGAGAAAGCAGAGTCTTGACAAGTAATCCTTTTAGCTCTAACTTTGCTGGGCATTGTCACTACAGGCCCACGCTTGCTTCCCTGTGGCCCAGACCAGGGTGGGTGGGACCCAGGGGAAAGCCACTCGGCTGTTCAGGGCAACCCATAATTATGGTGCTCCACTATCTTTTACCTTCCTCAGCTTTAAAAGTTTCCCCCTGCCTTTCTCATGCACTGCGAACAGGTATGATATGCGTTTATGATTTTTAATGGAGTATTTTAAAAGCACAGTTAGGCACGTGTTAACCACCTACAAAGCATAGTTTAAAAGTACAAAGTGGGGGCTTCCCTGGTGGCGCACTGGTTGAGAATCTGCCTGCTAATGCAGGGGATACGGGTTCGAGCCCTGGTCTGGGAAGATCCCACATGCCCCGGAGCAACTAGGCCCATGAGTCACAGCTACTCAGCCTGCGCTCCGCAACAAGAGAGGCCGCGATAGTGAGAGGCCCGCGCACCGCGATGAAGAGTGGCCCCCCGCTTGCCACAACTAGAGAAAGCCCTCGCACAGAAACGAAGACCCAACACAGCAAAAATAAATTAATTAATTAATAAACTCCTACCCCCAACATCTTCTAAAAAAAACCAAACCCTTCTGTGTTCAACCCTCTATTAAAAAAAAAAAAAAAAGTACAAAGCATGTAGTTAACCACCTACAAAGCACAGATTGTATTTGACAATCTCAATTTCCTGGCCTAATTTTGAATAAAATGTTGATGTTTATTTAACAAAGAATTACTTCGAGTTGTAACAGTTCCAAATTCCCACTTCCCTTTCTTTCCTCTTAAATGTACAGGCTTGTGAAATCATAGACAAACCAAACAGCTTGATAAGAGGGGCCTGACCTGGGTCCCGGCCCTCCTCCTGCAGAGCCCCTCCCTCAGGACCAAGGGGACGTGCCCATCCACACCCTCTGCTTACCCGCCTGTAAACCATGAGCTGGGTACCAGGACCCTGAAATTTCCTGCCCAAAGGCTCACAGTCAGGGTCAACTCAGTTCTTTTTCCTGGAGCCCCCCAGAGGCAAGACGTAACTGTTGGTGTAGGCATACCTAGACGCGAGGAGGTCACTGGGGTGTAATGAAGCTGGACGTGAGAGCTGGGGCATCTACAAGAAAATATGTGAAGGCCCACGTCATCTAGCCATGAACTCCCAAGGAGCCTGAGAACTGTAAATGCAAACCTGGCCTTTCAGAAAATTATGAAGGTCATTAACTGAATTTATAACTTTAAAATACTTAAACATATGGTAGGAGAGCCTCTATTTGTAATCTTTACCAGGCCCCACAAAGGCTAGGGGTTGGCCCAACAGCAAGGTATTGTGTACAGTCTTGGGAGCCCCAACTTTTGAGACCATTCCTACCACCAACCGTTCCACTGCAATACTGTGTATAAGAAAATCATGTGAGAATTTTTTCCCATTTGTTTTTATAGATCCACATACCTACAACAGTAACGAAAGTATGATTTTACTTCTATAAGTACTTTAAAAACTCAATAAGAGTTAAAAAATTAAAAAATAAAATTCACGGATTATTCCCGTTTGCTGGGCCAGTACATACAGTAAGGATAAAATATCAGAGTGCTGGAAACCTTTTCCTCTCTATATTATTTGTGTTCTCTTTCCTTTTCCAGCCTTCAAACATCCAGATTACAAAATTACTGCTTTTTTTTTTTTTGCTGTACGTGGGCCTCTCACCGTTGTGGCCTCTCCCATTGCAGAGCTCAGGCTCCGGACCCACAGGCTCAGCGGCCATGGCTCACGGTCGCTCCGCAGCATGTGGGATCCTCCCAGACCAGGGCACGAACCCGCATCCCCTGCATCGGCAGGCGGACTCTCAACCACAAAATTACTGCTTTTAACACACTTTGTCAAACACAGAGAAAGGAAAGAGCAGAGATTCAAACTCACTCAAACTCTTTTCCTCTCCTCACTATAGCCAGCTTACTCACTGCCATTTATTACTGTGGAATTTTCACTTCTTACCATGAGTGTGTAAGAATTTTTAGTTTGGGGCATAACGAATTGTGCTCGCAAAAAACAAATACTTGTCCAGGACACAAAAAACACAAGTTGAGAATGCTACTTCCTTCTAAAAGTCTTTAATATTCCCTGTAACTGTTGTATTTCTGAGGCTGCCTTCAGGTTAACAACTACAAAGTTGGTAACTTTAAAAAAGACTCTTGAAAGAAGAAAATTCCATCTGAATGGAATAGAGGCTATTTACTGGGAGCAGCAACAAAAAACTTTGTTTTCCTCATTCAGAGGAACTACCTGAAAAGCAAGTGAGTGGGCTGAAACACCCAGAAGTCTGATGATAATATTTGAGCTCTGTGGTCCAATTGTTTCACTGATTCCCACAAAACAGAATCTGAATGAGAGTAAAAGGCACCATCAAGACTGGGAGGCTACAGAACGTTGCCACTGGCATTGCTGTTGGTGTTTGCTAAAGGTTCCCTGTTTGCATGTATTTTGCACATCAGCCCTGGCAGCTTCCCGGGAACACTGCCTTCAGAAGCTAGTCCTCCAATCAGCATAGACTCGTTCTATATGCACATTTTAAGAGAATTCAGGACTAACTGGAAGCTCAAAGAAATGAAGGGGAACAATCCACTAATGTATTTTATTCTACTCAGAAGACATTATATCTCAGTTCCATACTTTAATAGGAAAACGATTTGAGGAAAGGGATTGCATCTAATCTTTACTATGCACCCCCAATGACGCAGTGCGGGCCTATTTGCCCTCCAGCTGCCAATCAATACCTACTGACTAACATTAAATAGTTTATTCAGACTGCATTGCTCAATTTTCAAGTTCATCTATCAATCCCAACAGGTTGCGAACTCAGAAACCATTAAAATGGTAACTTTTGCTCAGTTGTCTAACAGGAAATCAGGAGAATCAGCTACAGAGGTACAGCTGTGTCTTTTTAATATGCAAAGGAAAACATACAAATTGACAAATAGTTCTTCCTACTTAAAAGCCCCTCAATATTAATGACAATCAAGCCAATCAAATGGACTAGCATAAAGCACAGAGTTTTGCCTTAATACATTAACAAAATTTCTCACCCTACAAGTTAAACACAGCAGACTACATCCAACACGGGACATTTCATATGTAATATCCTTCTTTCCTCCCCAGGAAAGAGGGTCAACCCATAAGGCAGAATGGAGGCTGAGAAAAAAAGGGTAGAAGGAGAAAAAAGGAAGAAAAGGAAACTGAAAATGACAAGGGTGAGCAAAATGATTTAACAAGGGAGCATCTGGCGCTGACAGGAGGAACGGAACACACGCAGTACGTGGAGGGTGCTGCAGGCTGAGGGAGGGGTGCCTGTCTGAAAATTTTGTTGGGGGCAAGAATTGAAGACAATCCCGTTCGGAGTGGGGGAGTAACTCCTAATCGAACAATTCCAAAGTATTGTTCCCGGATGTGTCTCCATTTAGTCATAGTTTGCTCTCTTCTCCCAAGGGCAAAACTGTCACCAGCTCAGTTTAAAATTTCTCTAAATAAGGTCAGACTAGGTTACTACAAGATTTTATCAGCAAAACAGATTCCAGCCTAAGCTTCAGAAGTCTCATTCTGACAAGTCCAATATGGTTTGGTTATAATCCCTGGAGCAGGACTGGGGCTGGGGCAAAGGGTGTGGAATAACTCAGAGACCTTTCAAGTCCTGATAACTGTGGTATAAACACAAGTGATTATTTCAATTTTCTCTAAAGATTATTTTTTCAGGATAGCCCAATAAACCCAATAATGCCCAGACTTACTAGGAAATTTTTTATTCATTTCCCCATGCACCAGAAAATAAGCTAATAACGTCCCACTGAGAGCGCTGTCAAGCCAAATCCCTGCACTGCTGGATGCACCACCGGGATAAATCTCCCTTCACTTGCTGTTCCAGCATCCACTTGAGGGCTAGGTCCTGGGGACTGCTCCAGACACAGTGTCACAGGCACAAGCCTGAGTGGCCCAATCAGTGCCAAGAAAAGAACAAACTAAAAAAGATTAATTCACAGATGTTCATGCATTTCACATACACAGTGCCCCATGGCCCGTTGCTAGGGCAACGGGAGACCACCAGTGTGCGCTTTATTGGCTTTATGAAGTGTGTCTAGGGGACTATAGTCCGAGAAATGCTGCATAATAATAGTGTGGCTTTTCTGAAGCCTTGTTTTCAGTGTTTATCCACATTTAACCTTCCGAGTTTTATAAAGAGCATCGTTATGCATAGCCTTCAACCCCCCCCCACCGCCACCAAACTGCCTCAACTTCCTATCTAGAAACATTAAAATGCATCTCCTGGGGGTCCACTTTGGGAAGATCCATGTTAAAGTGCTCAACCAATTCCGCCGGCGGGGAGAGGGCCTACAACCATTTAAAAGATCACTGTATCAGTACAGTCAACCATATCAACCACTTCGGAACAGTGAAGAAGCTACAAAACCAGAACACACACATGCCCCTAATTTTCTGTGCATCAGGAAGAACCTTGCTTTTGACCATCAGGGATCGGTTTTCACCAGACGGAAGAGCAGAACCAGCGAGGCTTATCAGGCCAAAGTCTCTCCCTATCTGACAGAACGTTCTGTGATGATGGCTCTCTTCCACGCCTGCACTGGTAGGGCAGTTATGACAGACAGCCACACGCAGCTACCGAGGACTTGAAGTGTGGCCAGTGCAACAGAGAAGCTAGATTTTTAAATTTTATTTCATGTTAGCTATCTTAAATTTAATAGCTTTCTGTGGCTAGTGGCTACCATACTGGACAGCGCCGTTTTACTGGCTTACCAGACGACTACATACGTTTTGCAAAGTTCATAAAAACACTGTCTCTTCATGCTTCTAGCTTCTGCTTAATTCATAATACTCTTAACTCCAAGTAAATGTACACAGAACAGTATTCAGGGCTGTGGCTGCCTCTCGCTGTGTGGTTCCTAACAGCCCCCGGTACTCGGCCTAATCAGCCTGTTTCTTTGTCCAACAGGCCCCGGGATGAAGAGTGACTTTCCTCCCTCCCCCAACTCAGGGTGGGAGGTTAAAATCACAAATGTCACAACTCTCAGAGCAGTAGCACAGATCAAGTGTTAACCTAAAGGGAAGGGGTGGGTGAAGGGGAGAATACAGGCTGTCGGGGGAGAGGGAGGATCTGGAATGAAGAGGAGAAAAATAAAGCCAGTGAATAGATCAACAGAAGCAACAGCTTACATTCAGATTCACAGCAGAAAGAACACACCGAGACAATCGTTTCCTGGGAAAAGCTCAAGCCTAATGAGAATTTACTCTGCTCCTTTATGTGACAACCAGCCCTTTTGTGGCACGGGCTTCCTGACTGACAGGAACCCGGGGCCCCTTAATAGGATTTCCATATTATTTCCAACACCTGCCCAGAAGTTATTTGTTTACACTGAAGGAGGCAAGATTCTCAAATCAGACATCTGCTTCTAGTTCAGGCATATCTTAGGAAACCATCTAGAAAGCAGCTTTGTTACCATGGTGACATTTTTATTTTCCTCCTTTGGTTGGCTCAAAACATTAGCATTTCCAATTTTATTTTGTTGTTCAAAAGGCCAAATGTCGCTCAAGAAAACAGAAGTTTAAAGAAAGATAAATGAATACTCAAAAATTTCTAAAATAATTACAATGACTATAAGGAAGAATAAATAAAAATGAGGTATTATTACATTGCCTACTGGCTTCTCTCATTGGGTGGCATCACTAACCTGTTTACCTTTCCTCCCCTTCCCCTCTCCTTTTTCCCTTAAATATCAACACTCAGCAACTTGAAAAGTACCAATTTGGGGGGGGGGGGGGGAAGATTCATGAATCCTTAGGGTGTGATACAATTATAAATAAGTCCATTTTCATGAAAAAGAATTCAAGCTCACCCTACAGCCATGGTGAGGGACCGGAAAGTGTAAGCTTTTCATGAACATTAGTGGTTGAAGAAGGGATGGAATAACAAACAGTGTGAGGGAAGAAAGGCAGACTGCACTTGAGTAGATTTCACGCATGTGTATGTTACTGTTTTCCTGTTAGGGGTGGGGGGAGAAGGGGACTTAGCCACCAATTACAACTATCACGCATAAACAGAAATTAAAGTGACAATACTAGTAGTTGACACTTAAAATGCTTTTGTAAGTGTTAAAATGTATTACATACGGAAATATTTGGATTGGTTCTGAATAATGAATCTGATAAAGTCATATTACTTATTTTGTTCAGTTTTTAGATTCAAAGTAAAACCACCAAGTATTCAAACTAAGATTTAGTTCTGATTTGCCAGATATAAGCAGCATTTAGTCTTGAAATACGATTTCATCAGTTTCATGTAACAGCAAGTTTATTTAAAAGGATCCAAAACTTATTAATTAGTCAGCCCTCAGCAAACTTCCTTTCCAGTCTTCTTTCATGAAGCCCGAATTCTGTTCAACCCCGTCCCAAGGCAGCTGGCATGGTAATTACTAGATATGACTCCTCTTCACGTCCAGAATTACAGCCCTTGTTAGTGGCTGGCCCCCAGGTATACAGAGTCTTTAACCCAGAAGATATCTGAAGCACTTCAAAAACACAATAAAACAAAATATACAAGTTGGGTAGAGTTAAGTGTTATAGCAGAAATAATTCAAGAAACAGAGAAGTGAGGATACTGAGCATCCCCCTGGGTAATTTTATGATTTTTCCAGAGTGGGTTATAGTAAGTGTTACTATATAAGAATATTAAAAAGATTATGAACCATTCTTTCAAATAATCCTTTTGGCAGAATTATCTACATTTTGAGAAACAAATGCTTTTGAAATTCAAATGCCAATTTAAGCAAATAAATATTGAGCCCCTTTAAAATTGAAAAAAAAACATGTTGAATAAAAACTTTATGATGTAATATTTTTGCAAGAGATGAAATGCATTCTAATTAAGAACATTAGAGACATTAAACATGGGGATGAAAATGTCTGGTAACTAAGAGGTTTGGTTTATGGAGGAAAAGAATTAAACCTCCCTTGCCAAAAATCAGCTGGGGAAGGCAGGCCCCACAACCAGCCCCGCCCCTGCTAATTAATATTTGTTCTGCCTCAGTGATTGGTGGAGACAGCCCCAACCCCCACCACTAATCCATTCATGCTCACCACCTGAGGACCAGCTATGCCCTAAAGATACTTATTCATCTGTTTGACAAACAAACAATTATAACATATTTTCTGGAATTAGGGCACCCGTTACATTTCACACAGCTTACACGCCTAGAGACAGGTATCAATTAATACTGAACAAATTACTGCATCATAAACCCATAGAACAAAATTCCTGATGATTCTGTGATAAGGTAACTCTAAATAGGAAAATATATGACAGAAACAAATACCTCTACAATGAAATAAAAAAGCAAGCATAGTGCTGAAACACTTAATTTTTTTTTTTTTTTTGCGGTACGCGGGCCCCTCACTGCTGTGGCCTCTCCCACTGCAGAGCACAGGCTCCGGACGCGCAGGCCCAGCGGACATGGCTCACGGGCCCAGCTGCTCCGCGGCATGTGGGATCCTCCCAGACCGGGGCACGAACCTACGTCCCCTACATCGGCAGGCGGACTCGCCACCACTGAGCCACCAAGGAAACCCCTTACTCACCCTTGATTTGTCCTCCTGTACAGTTCCACCAAGAAGATAAGATTCTTGCCCTCAAGGAGCTAAGAATTTAGCGAGAGAGACCGATGCTGTGCTGGAGCTACACCCTTAAGGAAATAGATGTACTTAATATATTTTTAAAACCCTACTTGAAAATGTATTTTTAAAAGCCTAGCTTAAGCAATATGCATGTTTGGTAAGTGAAGCTGGATTGCAAATACATCACAGTCTGTGTATGAATGTAAAAGGATACAAATAGAATTCTATTTATTGATGATCAGCATACATTTCTAAAAATTTTACTCCCCGATTATTGGTAAACTCCACTGAGCTGTTTATCAACAACGTGTACAAGCAAACCTAGATGTCATTCTTCTACCCATTCTCTCATCATAAGAAAAAGACTCTTCCTAGTACGATTCAGGAGAAAGTCCTCTTGACACCACTGGGAAGCACGCAGAGACATCCAGAATATGGGCCATTCGTAGGAAGGCTGGCCCAGGTTCTTCAACAAATCAGTGGCACAGGAAAAATTTTAAAAGGAGGGAAACTCTTGCAAACCAATTCTTTGAAATAATCGAAGAAGTCTGCTTATAGGCTCGATATTAGAAGCTATCAAGGAATTATTTTTATTAAGTGATTAAAGGCATTATGGTTACTAAAAAAATGTCCATTGTTTAGAGAAATGTGTTGATTTTAGGTAATGAAGTACATAAGGGTAAAACGCATGCTGGAATTTGCTTCAGAATATTTTAGCAAAGAAACAAAGGAATAGATTAAAACGTGACTAAAAATTGATAGCTCTTATACCTTGATGTGAAGTATATGGAAGTATATGGAGGATCTTGGCACTATTATTTCTACTGCTGAGTATGTTTCAAATTTTTAACAACAAAGGATGAGACTGAGTCACCCAGAAAGCTTTCCTCTGAGGATGGCAATGGCTATGTGACCTTGGGCAAGGTCTCAACACCTCTAAACCTTTCCTCATATGTGATATAAGCAATAAATAAATAAACCTTTCCTCACCACCTACCTTCACGATGAAATCTGAACTATGAGCTATACATGCTCAGTGATCAGTGGGGTTGACTAGGTAACTAGGGTCCACAGAGGTTAGAGTGGATAAACTGGAGTGTCCAACTCACAGCCCTTAATGGCATACCTTCTTTTCTCAGATTACTGATGACTCAGGGGAAAATACGAGACAGTGCAAGCCCCACCACAGTTTAGTTTGTCGGTAGTGTTCGGGGTTTTTTGTTTTTTTGGGGTTTTTTTTGATTATACCTTCTCTTTATAGTATATTTTATGGATTTCAACTCTAGGCCTTTGTCTTTATATATAATGTGTCCTTCTAAAGTCTATAGGCAATTAATCCCACCAAGCTTTCTCACAAAGGGTTAAGATTACAAACCTTCCTACCTCACACAGTTGTATGGGGGAAAGGGAATGAGTGTTAAAACCGAAACTGCCTGGGCCAGTTATCCTCTCTTCTACTGGCCAACCTCTCCTCCTTCAAGTGGTTTCTTCTCTGCTTTCTCCCACACAGGACATGCGAGGGGTTAAACATATTAAAAGGCACACTCTTTTCAGACTGATATTCCCTTCCAACAGGAAAAAGAGGCAGAGGGGAACAAAAGCCAAGTCACACAGGTCACACAAGAACCTGGAACAGAACCCTTCACCATTAAGTCTTGATGTACAATGTGAAGCGGCAAACAGAAGTAATCATTCTGTTAATGCAAGCTAAAAACCCACCTTCACCTGTAACACCCAACTAATGAGGCAAAAGTGCTTTCTTGGCCCGAATCATACACTTCAATTTGAACATAAAAGGAGCCTTAGTCTAATTCTCATTGATAAACCTTTATTGCCAACAGAGAATAACTGGAAAGACAAGAAGAAAAGCACCGTATGATGTTTTAGTTATCTACCTAGAATAAATACCAAAATATAGCTATGACAGAATAAACAGGCATTGCCATAGATACAACTAATAAGCAGATCATTATGAAAACCCTTAAACAAAAACAAAGAATCCATACAGGACAGGGTTGGGGGGGCGGGATATAGTATATATACCCACAGAAGAGCATTTAGCTTGAAAAGTATCTATATGTAATTTTTTTTTTAAGTGCACTATCCATACTTACTTATACCAGCAAAAATTACAAAAGCTATAAAGTTCCGTATTGGTGGATTGTGTGGAAACATACTCAAATATTGCATATGGCACTTTTAGATGTTGCAGCGCTCTGGAGATTAATTTGGCAATGTACAAATCACTAAAAATGATCATACTCTTCGATGATGCATATGGCACTTTGGGGAAGACAATCCAATGAAATAATAAAAATAAAAACACCACCACTTAGAGAAAAAAAATGGACTTAGGCTACATTTTACAAATAAAAAATGGCAAATCCCTCACAGGACTGACTTGAGGTTACTGCATTCAGTATAAAAAACAGGATACATAACATACATAGGAAGGACTTAGGAAGTAATAATAAGCACAGTAACACCAACTTGGGAGAGGTCATGGAGCTAATCAACAGTTGGTGATAGGGAATTCTGCCACTTACATTCAAGTTGGTCTTGATTTGGGTGGCTAGTTTTTGCTAGAAGGTGTAGACATTTGGGGTGTAATGGGACTTATTTCTCAATCTCAGATTCCTACTAAGTTTTAGGCAACCTGGGCTTCACAGCTCTGAATCATGTCAGCCAATCAGGTGGAAACTGAGAGTGATATGAGGAACCTAATGACTCCTCTTCACGAACTGGGACCTCCAGCAACTAGGAAGCTCCTGGCAGCATGTGGGAATGTCTGCTCTCTCACCACTTTGGAGCCAACCCATTTCTACCCCTCAGCCCACAGGAGGGATAGGCAGTGGAAGCTCTCATTACCTCAGAAAATGTTTCCTCGGTTTCACTTATATCCTTTCAAAAGAAACTATAGAAGAAGTTAGAAAGTCCCCACTCAGGAAAGAGAAGTAGGAACCTATTTTGGGCTTTCCACCCTATCAGCTACGGGTGAGAGTGGACCGTGGTCTGTGTTTCCTGCCATTGTCAGCCCCAAATCTGAGGCTTACTGTGGGCACATGTATGAGGGTACTGGATGGCCAAGGAACAAGCGGGTGCCTCGGATCCTCACTTTAACAGCCCTAGAACACACACCATTCTGGTTTCTCCTCACCAAATAAAATGATTCTTGGACTCCTACAGTGCTTGCTCCTGTAGGTCCATGTTTACATTCTCCATCCTTGTTGAAAAATTCAGATACAGGTCTGTAAATAACAGGCTTAGGAATGAACTTGGCTAGTGGCTCTATAGAAAACAAGATCAATAAAGCCAATAGCATTTGGTTTAGTGGTCACAGAACTTCCGAGAAAAGAAAAGGAAGAAAAAGGCCCAACATTTTAACGAGGGAATTTCTTTCATTTTTACTTGATACCTAAAGGTAAAGCATCTTAATTACCTGAATCTTTACAGTAAGTTTAAATTTATATTTTATAAGCTATTCTGAAATCTGCCCTGTTTAATAATCTGTAACGTCAAAAAAAAAAACATTTTAAAGTGTCTCTCACAATTAAACCCATCCACAACCTTGCATAAATCAAAATTTTGCTACCATAACAAAATGTTACACTGGGGCTGTATAACATTGCCCACATCCTCATTACATGCAACACTAATTACTACCAGCAGATTCAGAATTTTCTGCACATTAGAGGCTTTTAGAGGAGCTATAAAAAATTTCAGGCACCATTAATTTAAATTTGTATTGAAATTTCCTTTTGACAGATGGCCAAAAATTACTTATTATTTAGAGTACCAGAGCTGCCTGTTTGCACATTAGAAGAGGAAAGGGAAAAATTAAAAGCAAGAAGGAAATTTATGTCACGTTCATTACCTGTTAAATGTTAAGGAGCATTATCCTGCATGAATAAATTATTTCATACAAGCCTGACTCCAGCTGCAGGCAACTGGCATGCTCCGGCTGATAAAAACCATCTCTAGTCACACAGCAGACAATCATAAAAAGCCCCTCTTAACCAGGAACCACTTACGGGAGGATGAGGACGATCGATGGAACAAGCAACTTACTGCTTCTCTGAGCATCACAGAACACATTTACAAAAATTAGTGAACTATTTCACCTTGCAAAGCCACAGGACAGCCCCAAACCTGACACAACACGACTTCAAATTCAAGAACAGTACCCCCAAAAATATCTATTTATAGCTACCATTCCATAATAAATCAAGGCAAAGTCATCCATCTCTATTTCCTTTTGTTTTTCCCCTGGCTTCCAAGCTATATAGATACTCACTCCCAGACTCATCCCGAATGATTATAGATGATTTCAAAATATACCCTACTCTGACGTGAGGGACTATAAAATGTAATTGACACAAAAGTGTGCACTGGAGTATAAATATTTTCACAGTCTTCTGGGACTGGGGCATGAGAGGAGGCTTTTGTTTAGTTCACTGGCCTGCCTGAAGGTATGTATTTATCACATGAAGCAGGGAATGTTTATGTTATTGGCCTCAGAATAACTAGACAGCCTTTCCAAGGGCTGCTACCAGCAAATCTTGGTCAATGCATTTACTTACTACTTCTTAAGTACATATGTGTGGAATACTTACTACACTCTGATTAAGAATGCTTTTTAATTTAGGTACTGATGTTCATATTGTACAACAAAGTACACAGCTGTAAATGCATAATTAAATAATTCAATGTGTGCAGTTCCAATTGTAAACGTTGACATTTCTATGGGTATGCAGATACCCTTTCAAATTACAAAGATTCTTGAAGGGTAAAATAGATACATTTTATTTTCCATCATTTAATGACTTTGGGGGAAAAAAAAAACCCTACTTCCCTTTTATTATAAAAGGACAAGGAATAAAGAGGCATTCAAAGTGACAGCACACGTGGTTTCAGGGGAAGATTTTAGTCTCCGTGTACATAACTTCATTAAAAACTGCAAGAGAGGACTTCCCTGGTAGCGCAGTGGTTAAGAATCCGCCTGCCAATGCAGGGGACACGGGTTCGAGCCCTGGTCCGGGAAGATCCCACATGCTGCGGAGCAGCTAAGCCCCTGTGCCACAACTGTTGAGCCTGTGCTCTAGAGCCCGCGAGCCACAGCTACTGAAGCCCGCGCACCTAGAGCCTGTGCTCTGCAACAAGAAGAGCCACCGCCATGAGAAGCCCGTGCACCACACCGAAGAGTAGCCCCCGCTCGCAGCAACTAGAGAAAGTCCATGTGCAGCAACGAAGAACCAATGCAACCAAAAATAAACAAACAAACAAACAAACAAATTGCAAGAGATGTAACTGCCTATGTTCCAAAACATTCAACTGTTGTAAAATACAAGAAAAGGAATTGACAGCATCTGTGCTTTAGCCAATGCTTGAGAACTGCCCTTGCTTTCTAATCTATACAAAATACAACGGCATGCGTAATACAATTATCCACAATACAGTAGCATATTTACATCGTGCCTGGCTCAAAAGTTACCAAGCAGTTTCACATTTTACTCATTTTCTGTCGTGGTAGCCTGTTTTTCTTGTTTGCTTACTATATAAATTCAGGCACCCTTAGCATACCCCATTGTGTATGGTATTACACAAGCACATCCAAATCATTAGGCCCTAACTACTTTTCCTCTTTCCCTACAACTTCTCTATAAAGAGACAGAGAAGGTAGATAAGACAACGCAAAACCTAAGGAGAATAACTTGCTATACTGGAAACCAAGATGTCATTAAATTAAAGAAAAAAAACTCTTTCTGGTGAAGAAAAATGCTCTTAAATGTTTTGATAAAGAGTTTTGTAGGATGGAACTGTTTCCCAAAATGTTTATTTCCTTAAAAACCAATTTTTTCCCATTATTATTTATCTTATAGCCAAAGCTTAACTGAAGAAAAGCAGTTATTCTTTTTCACATGGCAAAGACATAATAAAAAGAGCAATGCAAGCCAGATCTTATAATCCAATCTTGATCTATAAATCTGATTCTGATAGAGAAATGGGACCAATATCTTAAAAAATCTCAAACGCACAACTGAAAGCAATATAAAAATGCAGTTTACCACTATTTGGTACAGCCCACCAAATCATCCTGTAAATCTCAAAGAATCCATTACTACATTTATGCAAATCATTGAGAGCCCCCTTTTAAGCCATTCCTTCATCTGTAATTTTGAGTCCTACCTTGATGGAATCTCTGTCTATAGGCAAAACAGCAGCAAAGGCAGAGCAAATGGGGAGAAGAAGGAAAAAAAGAAAAGTACCAGTTAGTTTACATAAAATCATACATTTGTCAAATTTGATCTCTGCTAAATAGTAAATGGCACAGTTGTCAACTTTGCTGTAAAGTGAATTATTAATATTACTAGACCAGATCCACAAAGCGCCAATTTACCTTTGACACAATTTCAGAAACCAAAGCTGGATATTTGTGTTACTTATACTCCTTTCCGACTTTTCCACTTATAGAAGTATTTATAGACATGCCTCAGCTCTGGACCATAGCACTAAGATAACTGAATGACGAACAGTACAGGGTTTCCAACATCAGAGATGGGAAATTTATGTTTATGTGATAAAAATCATTGACCCAAGATTATAATTCATGGTAATGACACTGAAACAAGAACAGATATGAGGTTTTAATTATAACCACACCCTTTCGACCAATGAACCACCCATGTACTACGTAAATTCCCACAAAGGAATGCTGGGAGAGACTTTTGTTTTTCTGCCATTAACTAACTAAAACTACTAATAAACACCATACAAACACAGAGTCACATCAAAATGTCTCTGCACCATCATCTATTTTAGTGGAGGGAAGAAACCAACCTAGAAGGAGCACAACTGGCCTTACAATCAATTCTTTACGTAAACAACTGTTGTTCTTAGAGGCAGAAATGAGTTCATTTCATGCTTCTAAACAGACTGGGTGAAAGAGGTAGTTAAACCAACAGATTTCATTAATTTGGGCTGTACTTTCTCAATTACTAAGACTACTGAAATTGTTTTCTTACCTGCAAGATTCTCACTGCATTATATGTGATTTATAAGTAATAACTGAGGCTGTCAAACGAGTAAATGATCAGTAAATCTTTCCCCAAAATAGATTTGGTCAAAATTAGCTATTAACGCCACTCACTATTTCAAACACAGGGCACTGTGGCACTTCATTACTGATTTAGACTTGGGGAACTTAGGGGGTAGCAAGGGATCAGAGGCAATAACCAGGAAATGCATCCCCCCCATGCCTTTCGGAAGCACATTAACTCTTGCCAACCACTACGGTATCATTTGGCAAAAGACTGCTTCCAATCATTAATTCACCTTCCAGGGGAAATCCTTTGTTTAGTCACTGCTAAAACGAAATCCAGAAACAAGAATAAACAATGACATACAGACCTACCCTCAGCAACAGGTAGGTAATATCAGACTGACATCCCGAGAAAACTGCTTACCTCTTTGGTGATCATTGTCATGATGCTTCTTCTCATCTTTAACTGGAAGGTGAGACTGGCCTCCGAGGGCACTGGAGAGGGCCAGAAGGCCGGCACTGCTACCGATGGGTGGAATGGCAGGGGGCTGAAGCCCTGAAGGGTGCGGGGTCAGAGGCACTGGCAGACCATGTCCATGTGATAAATGCTGGGCCTGGAGTTGTTGCTGCTGTGAGAAACCAGACAAAGATATTGAACTTGTTCCCTGTATCCGAGACACCCCCCAACAACAAAAGGAGAGGAAAGAGGTGCAAAAAGATCCTGGAAAGCCCAGCACCCATGAAAAAAAGGTTTATTCTTTACATATATATATATATATATATATATATATATATAAAAGGGAAGGAGACGAATAATAGAGAAATGCTATCTTTTTTACTTGGACTTGGTGGTTTTGCAATGCACTGTAAATAACCTAATTTTTAAGTAGTGAACCTAATTTACTTTTAATAGATGAAATTAGATTTAACAAAGCATCTGTATTTTGGTCTCCAAAACATAAAGCCTCACTATCATACATCTCTAATCAAAACATATATGTGACTGTTAAAGCAGTTATGTTGAAGAAAAAAAGCTTGAAAATTGAGAAAATTAGTGTTAAACAGTTCTCCCAGAACCACTGCACAGCATGTGTCGACAGTTAATTTGAAAGAGAAAACCTGAATTAACAACCCAGAAAAGGAAACTGGTTGCAGCCACCGTTTTAAGCCCTTTAAGTGTCCTCAGTGGTACTTGAGCAAATTACTAAAGAAAATCTAACGTAGCAAGGCTTGGGTCCTCCTGTAGGCTTGCTCAATAATGCTGAAATAATTGGGCACTCTGTGCACGTTTAGTGATGCTCGAATGAAAAGCTAGAGGCCTGCCCTTGTACTCTTCTCCAGCGGCCGCCTCTGTGTTGTGACAGGTTTATCTGAGTGGGACTGTGATGCATGCACCAGTAACTGTACTGACAAGAGTTTAAAGTCATTTTTACCGGCACACTGGCAACACATGGAGAAAGCCCTCGAGAGGCCGGAAGGGGAGTGCTTGACCTTAGCCGAGGCTGCAGCAAGCTGGGCTCCAGGGACCGAGGTGGGCAGGCCTTGCTGCCTCTTCCGAGGGGGAGACGGGGGAGGGGTGGTGATCGGAGGGTATTCAGTTAAATATATCCCTCAACAGGGGCCCCACACCAACCAATACCCTGATTAACAATGTTCTGTGAGGACAAGTGTTGAGAAATTCTCAGACCAACTTCTGTAGTGATTACATTTTAATTAATACCTTTAGAATCACTTTTTAGGCCTATCCTGTGATAGCTGAACAGTCTCTTCTATAATTTTCTTTCCAAGCAGGACTGCACAAAATAGCTTTCTCAAGAATGTGTGGGGTGGCACGTTCTGCTCCCCTTCACTGGTAAGAATCATCTTGAAAAGTATTTCAAAGAAAAACGTGAGTTTTTTTTTTTTCTCCTCCCCAAATTACTTTTACTTCCCTTCTCTACCCCTCTGTATCTCTTCCTGCGTCTGACAATAAACGTCCAAAGGTAGCCCTACTTAGTTCTTCTCTCCAAGTGACCTGCACCTACTTACTGTACATGCACTTAAAGTACAGTCAATAAAATAGTACTAACACTTTTAAGACAACTTTACATACATAAAATGGCAAATTGGAGCAGTAATAAAGACACCCCACCAACCAATGCCCACCCTAAAGTCCTGCCAACGTGCTACCTAAATGGAGAGTTCAAATTAATGTCGTCCTTCATTTGAGTGGCCAAAATCAAGTTCATTAATTCTTTATGTACTGTTACTTAGTTGTGACCAAAAAACACGAGCACACAATAGTTTCTAAACATGTAGAAAATAGGTCTATGAAGAAACAAGGCCTTCAGCTAAATATATGGCAAATTTATTTCAAGTCCTTGTTCTACTGAAATAACCAGAAAAGTGCTCCAATTCTCTTTCTCCTCTATATTCCATAATACTTCATGTGCATGGTTCGGGCACATAGCCACTTTCTATCTCAGATCGGAGTTCAATCAGCAAGCATTTATTAAGAGTCTGCATATGTCCTTCTTACCACCTTTCCTAGACTCTAAGCTCTGTGAGAGTCTGCATCCGACACACACCCTAGCTAACTGCAGGCACTGAGACATTCATATATCTGAGCAATTAAAAAATATGTCTATTTCATTAGATATGGGAAAAAAACCCTCAGCCAAAAGCAATACTTTCAGTGGCCCAGGTGTTTCTTTTATTTTTGTCTCACAGGACCAAAAATAAGCACTAACAGCCTCATTTTCCTGTTCATCCAGAACTTTCCAAAGGCAAAAAACATACCCCTAGTCTGCAGCACATGCCATTCATAGTGAAGACTTCCTGGGTTCCTTACTTGTACTCTATTCTACCTCAAAATAGCTCTAACACTAATCTTCTCCTATTCTCCATTGTGCCCCTCTTAAAGGAGGATCCCTTTCCCTTCCAAGGACCAGACTCCTCCCCCTGCAACATCTTTTCTTCCCTTCTCCCTTCGTTGCTCCATCAATTCTCCAACTCCCCACCCCCACCTCCACCTTAGGTGGTTCTGTCACTGATTTTGCTCTTCTGCTTGCAAGCCTAATTCCAGCATCTCTAGCATTGTGTTTAAGACGAATTGCCTCCCTAACACTAAGAGAACTTGAGGTAGCACTTTTTTAGGAGGGGAAAAAAAACACTATATTTTAATCACATTTTGTGTCCTCCACTGCCCCTAACACAGTACCTTGGCACATAATTGGCACTTGATAAATGTTTGTTAAATTTAATTAAATTAACCTTCTTTTGCCCTCTTCAGCTACTGGTCTGTGTGTGTGTATACATATATATATATATATATATATATATATATCCTTGTCTATGGAGAGCCAAATTTCTTTAAAAACGAGTGTAAATTTGCAGTCCCCAGTTCTTAACAACCCCCTCCTGTAGACAGACAGACAGACACACACACACACACCCCTTACTCCTTAACCCCCTGTAAACTGGACTCCAGGCCCACCAATCTCAAAAAAACTGATGATGATTCAGATAGCTATTTTTTCAAGATGTCACAGTCATCTTTCTGATAATATCTCAGCCAGAGCTAGCATATCCTCCTTATGAAACTCTCCTCCACCTGCTTCAGGAATGCTACAGTGATCGCCACAGCCTCTCGTTAGTTATCTCTCTGAATGCTGCTGTCAGATTCCCTTCTTGGCTTCTCCTTGTTTACTACAGAGGCAGAGTCCTAAACCTTTTGCTCCTTTCCCGTGCTCCAGTAGCTCTGGTCTAACTCCTGGCAGACAAGTCTACTTGGCAGTTCAGCATTACCTGAAAATGAAATGCTTAACACAAACCCCCTAAGTAACTTCCACTGGCTCACGTTATCAGTCACCACTGATCTGTTTTTCTTCTGTGCTCCTACATCCGTCATCACCAGCTCCTGTCAAATCTCAATTCCAGCATATTAGTCAGACCCTCATCATCCCGTACTTTGATTAGCGCAAGTCTCCACTAGCTCATTTTGACTGTACGAACCCACCCTGCATCATCACTGCCAGTATTTTTCCCTCAGTTCATGGCCTCTCCTGTCTCTTAGAACAACCTCTCCATTACTTATCTAAGTTGTACTCACCCATCCTGCTCAGCTCATGTTTCACCTGTTCTGCAAAGGCCTCTCCAAACGTGCCATGTGTCTACTTACAGGACTCCCTGTATCATTCACTGGCACAGGCTGCCTCATAAAGGTACTGTTACTCATCTTTTTATGGATAAGAAGACCCTGACCTGCCAACAAGATTGTGAAATTCTGGAGAGAAGAGACCAGCCTCAGGACTCTTTGTACCCCTGGCACCTGGCTCACCACTATTTAGTCATATGGCCATATATTTAAAGCTTTTGGTAAATTAAATTTCTACTAAATAAAAGAGAGTTCCTATATATCCTTTACCCAACTTCCACTAATGTTAAAATGTCTTACCTACCCATAGAATTTATCAAAAAAAAAAAAATCTTACATACCCAATTTACCAAAACTAAAAAATTAACATTGTACATTACTATTAATCAAACACAGACTTCATTCAGATTTCTCTTGTTTTCCATTAATGTCATATTTCTGTTCCAGAATGCCACACTGCACTGAGAGGTTTTAATTTTTCACTTGCTTTTATACCAAAATTATAAAAGCCCTTCCAATGATTTTATGAATAATAACATCCAAATTACAAAAGTATCGTTAAACAGAATATGCCTTGAACTTACCAGAGAGGGAGGAAAAAAATGAGAGGGGACGACCATAAACCCATTTTACGAGTCATCCACTATACGTACAAAATATCAGACAAAAAAGCACACTCAGGGCACCCTGTAGAAAGGAGCAATTTTTAGCAAGTGTTTAAAATATAAAACTATCAGGTAAAAATGAGATTAAGTAAGATACCAAAAGGTAGATGATAAAAGTATAAGACAGATATACTGAAATACTTTCGTAGGTTTTTAAATGTTTATAGCAAGCAAATCACTTTCTGTATTTAGTGGTCATTTTTAAATTTCTTTGTAAGTTTTCTCCTTAGAAGCTATCCTAGCAGCACAGTGACAGGTATAATGGATAATGATTACCGATTAGTCAATAAAACCAATGTATTAGAGACCAACTTCTTTACATAAAAACAGTAAGTCACCAACAGCTAAACTGGACTTTACCCTTTACTCCATCAAAAAAAAAAAAAAAAAAAAGGCTTTATCAAATTACAAATAACATTCAAGAATTGAAAATTAAAAAGAATCTCTATCAAGGACTCTCATCAATAGAGGAAAACTCATAGCAGATTCCCTGGAAAAGGACTCAGGTTTCTCTGGATATTATTTAAGGAGCTGGGGTAGCATAACCTAATGGACTTCCCTATAGTACAGCAAAAGCTTGTGGATGTTTCCCAATAGCTTACTGTCCTCTGATCTCCACCCTGTCTGTGTTAATTACACAGCAATTAACCTGCAAAGGTTTACTTTATCCTACAGTCACCAAAGAAACATAAAACCTCTTGCTTTTTGAAGACAGAGAGAAAGGAAATGGATCTTAACAGTACACCAGTTCAACACTGATTTATTATTAAAATAATTTAAGATAAATCACCACTCTAATCACAAAGCAGCAGGTTAAAAAATGCTTACCTTACAAGGAAAAAAGAAAACAATCAAGCCAAAAAACTAAAAAGAAGACAGCATAGACTGTAGTACCACTTAAACATTAAAATAAAATACACTCTATGTAACCATAACTGAAAAAAAAACCTACTGAGAAAGACACCTATCTTGAAAAATTTCTTCTGACTGGGCTTCCTAGGCCATTACTATCTTGGGTGCCTTATTTAAAAAAAAAAAAAAAGAAAAAAGAAAAGAAAGAAAACACTCTCACATCAAACCAGGATACAAAATAAAAATCTTTTTTTCTTTTCCCTTGATGGGCCATTCAAGAGAATAAACATTAAAATGGAGTGAACTTTAAACTTAGGCAAATAAGTACTCCATTAAGGTAATTAATTTAATTTTGAAAAATAGCCAGTAATTAGTTCTAAAATACACAGCAATGAGGTAGTAGATGCAGCCTCAATTCTGTTAATAGCTTTTTACTGGAGATTCTGTAACAAAGAATTATCTCCTCACAGTTTCAAGTTTGGAAAGAAGGGAAAAAAGAACCACTAGAGAATCAAGTTCATAGGAAATGTCTTTTGAAATGTCTATCTGCCAGCAAAAAGAGAAATTCTTTTTAATCAAATGTCCCCAACTGCTTGATTACCAAGGCTTGACTGGTCAATGACCAAGCAGGAAGCAGGGTGAGTGCAGAAGCTTAATCCACACAAATCCCTAGCAACTCTGCACAACTCCAACTGGAAACCAAACAGAGGTTTTCTTGTCCACCACCCTTCACTTCTACTGTGCTATCAACAGAAGCCTCAAAAACAAACAAACAAAAAAACCTTCATTCTTAGAAGCAATGACACCCCAGCAGCAATCAGCACACTTAGTGCCGTATCTTGGTTTCTTAAAAAAGAAAAAAAAAAAAAAAAGAGCAAGGTGAGCCTGCTACATCTTGCGCTAGAAAGCAAGAAAGCTATCTAGACTAACAGGGTGTGACAAATAGGACAATGGGCCAACTTGAAGGGGTCCTCACTGGCAAAACTTGAGACAATTCAAGCATCATAAAGAACAGTGACTGTAGTAGATTACAGCATTATTTTAAACCCAGTTGCCAGGAGTGGAGTCCACGGTACCACAAGAAAACAGGTGGAGCTGTGGGACACGCCATGAGGCCAAGGACTAGAAAATGGCTCTTCCAACCAGCTGGCTGAACATGTGTGCCTTGATCCAGTCAGGAGACATTATTCCAGGGGACAAGTAAGGGAGGGTCCGACAGACCCAGGAGCTGGGCAAGAGAAGGCAACAGACTCTGAAATAAAGCAGCGAGCACAGAAAAGGGCCCGGGGGCTGGTATCTACACTGCTCTGACCGCGAGGGTACGCGTTAGTAGGGACCCTGCCTGTGTGGGCTGGGCTGAGTCTGAGAAAGGAGATCCCGGATGATATGTGGGGATGCAACATCATGAAGTGACATCAGAGCTGCTGTCTGGAGTCCTCACCATCTCTGCGAGCAAGAGTAGGGCACTTTACGATTTCAGACCTCAGTTCCTTCATGCAAAACGTGGAAAGGGTTATAAAATCTACCTCCCCAAGGCTGCTGGGAAATGTATGAGATTGTGCACATAAAACGCTTAGCGCAGTGCCTGGCAAATAATAAACACTCAATAAATGGTTGCTGCTATTATTGGAAAAAGGTATCCAGAAGTCTATATCCACACACACACTCACTCACGGAAAACGAGGGGAAGGAGGAAGGGAGGTAGGCAGGAAAAGCTCTTCTTTACAGAAGAATATTAATTTAAAAGGAAAAAGAATTTAGAATTTACCACTTCATTACTCCAAATGTATTAAGAGCGTCAACAGATACTAAAACCACTGGGTAAAATGTTGTTGGGGAACAGGTTATTCACATGTCAAAGTATCATCCCAGATTACTAGCTTCACCAACAATGTGATACAACTGGGAAATACACAGCATCACCCAGGTACACAACATCACCAAGGTAGTGTTTTTACTAAAAATACTTAACCTGAATCTAAACATCAGAAAACAATCAGATGAGTCCAGGTTGTAGGGCAGTCCACCAGGCTGGCCTGGAATCTTCAAAATGCCGAAGTCATAAAGCGAAATCGCTTGGGGACTGTTTCTTGGGGGTGTGAGGGACGACTGGCACAACAAAGCCACTCTTTTTTTTTTTTTTTTTTTTTTTTTGCGGTACGCGGGCCTCTCACTGTTGTGGCCTCTCCCGCTGTGGAGCACAGGCTCCGGACGCGCAGGCTCAGCGGCCACGGCTCACGGGCCCGGCCGCTCCGCGGCATGTGGGATCTTCCCGGACCGGGGCACGAACCCGTGTCCCCTGCATCGGCAGGCGGACTCTCAATCACTGCGCCACCAGGGAAGCCCAAAAAGCCACTCTTGAATGTGAGTACCAGATTAGGCGACAACTGCTACGAAGAAAGACGAGCTATCAAGGACTTTCTGTGGACAACTAGAGAAATACGAATATGAACTATACACTGGCTATATGGAGGTCTTAACTGTATCATGCTTATACTGGAAAACTGTTTATAGAAGATGCACGCTGATACATTAAGGGGTGAAATATCATGTCTCCCTGCCTCGTACTTTCCAACAATTTGGCACACACAAAGTATGTATCTGTCTGTATGTGTGTATACACATTACAAAGCAAAAGTGACAAAATATTAACTGGTGAATCTAGGTGGTAAGTACACAGTGTTTGTTTTACTATTCTTTCCACTTCCCTATAGTTGTAGAGGTGGGGAAAATAGGATGTGCCCTTCCAGACAAAAGATTGGGAGTTCTTACTTTGATCAAATATCTCTAGCAAAAGCTAAAAGTTAAGTGAATCCATAGAAAGAAGCAAGAATATAAAAATGAACAAAGGAAGGAACTTTACAACCTAAGCTTATCTGTAATTCATTCCTGATGACTTAAAACATGAGATTTACTGCAGGGGAAAGACCAGCATTTATAGCAACCCAACAAAGATTATCACTGCAAGGATAAGTTTCTCACACTAAAACCACAGATCTCTATGGTCCTCAAGATCTCTGGACTGGTCTTTAAGGGGAAGGCAGGTAACAAGCAAAGAAGCAAATTCCATGAGTCCTGTGCCAAGGATTCCACTGTCTTAACTTGCAGTTTAACTCACAAAGTAATAACAGCAAAAAAAGGAAAGGACAAAAGTCCCCCAACCCTGAGTTATTATATTAACTTTCCCATCAGAAATCCTATTAGAATTTTTTCTGAATTGGTCCATAGTTTACTAGGAGAAGTATTTCTAAGCAAATTAATAATAGAAATACATTTTCCTGGAGGCTTGTTTAAACTACTTAATGAATTTTTTGAAGAGATTTTAACACATTATCTTACTGAAACCAAGGCTTCTATTTTGTGTTGTAGTCATTAAAGTTACCAAGCTAAGGGATCCTGCTCAGAAAAGCTTTCTTTAGTTACTTCACAGTGTTCTTTAAAAGTAAAGCTGCATCTAAAAAGCCTATCTACTTCAGATTCTTCAGTAACCCTGCAGCTGACCTTAGAACTTTAGAAGTAGAATGAACCTCAGATGACAGCTAGCTGAGTTGCTTTCCAACATGCTGACCACAACTCCTGTGTGTGCATGTTGCATATCTGCATAGAATAGACATGTAAATAAAATGAAAGTTTAACAAATACCAAATACTATGTGCGGCACATTTTTATATTTTCTATTCTCTTCTTTTTTAAAATAAAAAATGTTGACTATTGATTTCACTGCATAGTCATGAATCTCAGAAACTGCAGTTTGGAAAACACTGAACCAGGCTGTGATACTGTGATTTACAATAAGAAATATATATTTGGTCTTAGTTCACAGTTCTGGGCACAGGGCTCCAAAAATTCTAGGAATTTCCTAAGTGAAGAGAGCAATAAAAGGTGTGTTTTGTTATGTTAATGACGTGACTTTCGGAGGGCACTCGTGGTTGGGAGCCGGTTGCTAGGAGAACCAACCACATGAACAGCATGTTGGACCTTTCAGTCCCATGCACCAGACCTTCAGGGAGGGAGGGGAGAGTGGCTGGAGAGTTGAGTTCAATCACCAATGGCCTCTGATTTAGTCAATCATGCATATATAAGGAAACCTTATATAAGGAAACCATATATAAGGAAACCTCCAGAACAACCCAAAGGACAGGGTTTGGAAAGCTTGCAGGTCGGTGAACACAGGGAGATTTGGGGAGAGTAGTGCACTTGGAGAGGGTGTGGAAGCTCTGCACCCTTTCCCCATACGTTGCCCTATGGATCTGACTTCCATGTGACTGTCCCTGAGCTACATCCTTTTATTAAAGAACAGGTAATTTGGTAAGTTACATGTTTCTCTGAGTTCTGTGAGCTGCTCTAGCAAATTAATCAAACTCAAGGAGGTTGTTAAAAACACAGATGATAACACCTGTATTTGGGAATGGTTTCTGAAGTGCAGGGAGGAGGGGCATTCTTGTGGAGCTGAGCCCTTAACCTGTGGGATCTGATGCTATCTCCAGTTGAACTGTATGACACACGCAGCTGGTGTCAGAGAATTGCTTGGCGATCTGGCAAACTATATACCGCGTTGGAATTGGGTGCAGAATTTTACAGGCCAACACCTGCATATGTGAGGCCCAAGGTAAAAGTCAGTGGGAAATTGTATCCGCATCAAGAATGGAACACAAGTCCTCACCATCCAGCCCAGTGAAGTACCTGCTGCCCCATCAGGACCTTTCTTAACTAGGGAGGTCTTAACACAATTGGTAAGTCATCGTTCATTCATAAGAATCAAGAGACAGTCCCTCTGAAGAAGTGACCTCTGAACTAAGATCTGAAGGATGAGAATGAGAGCACCTAGAGCTGGGAGAAGAGAGTCGGAGATGAGAGAAAAGCAGTTGCAAAGGCCCAGACAGGGAAAGGAGCCAGCAGTGACCAAGGAAGAAAAAGAAGTCTGGTGGGAACCCAGTGAACAAGGAGGAAGTGGGGTCAGATGCAACATTATGGGAAATCAGATCACAGACAGAAAGGGCTTTACACTTTCACTTAAGAATAATGAGAGCTTTAGGCAGTGGTGAGTTTGTCGTCGTTAAGTTTGAACTTTTAGCTTGTACAAAACTGGTAAAAGCTGGATAATTATTTGCTGGCTATATGTGTTAACAAATATCTTCTCTCAGTTTCTAGCTTATCTTTTCATTTTCTTTAAGATATCGTCTGATGAACAGATGCTTTTAATTTTAACTGAGTAATATCTTTTTCTTATGGTTTGAGCTTTCTGTGACCCATTAAGAAATACTTCTCTACCCCAAGATAAAAAGTCTTCTTGGTTGTTTTTCTTCTCTGAAAGTTTTGAAGTTCTGTCTTTTTATACTTTTCAGACTGACTTCTGCATGAGATAGTTACCGGACGCGCAGGCTCAGCGGCCATGGCTCACGGACCCAGCCGCTCCACGGCACGTGGGATCTTCCCGGACCGGGGCACGAACCCATGTCGCCTGCATCGGCAGGTGGACTCTCAACCACTGCGCCACCAGGGAAGCCCCTACAATTTTTTAATTCATATTTTTATAGAGTAGTTTTAGGTTCACATTTATAGTTTTAAGATTAGAAAAGTTTTATCAATAACGAAGACAAGCAGAATGGAAAGAAATTGAAAGTCACACATAATCCTACCAGCCAAACAAAACTATAATGTTGATGAGCCCATCCAGCATTTTTTCAATGCATATATGAGCATTTTTAAACAAAAATAACATCATGCTATCTTGTTAAATGCTTCCTTTCCTGTTCAGCATATCAAAGAACATTTTCCCATACCCCTAACTAATGCTTTGACTAGATCACTCCTAATGGCTGTACAATACATGCCATTGTATAGATATGAGAGTTCACTTAACTAGTCTCCCAACCGGTTAAAGGTTAGGTTGTTTCTAATTTTGAGATATGTATGGAGAGTCACCATGGTTTAGCAATATATCACTTAAGACAGTTCCTCTGCAAGTTACAGAATACCCAAATAAAAGTGGCCTAAATAATAGGGGTTTTTATTACTCACATAACAAGTCCAGGCTTGGTTGGATGACGGCAGTATCAAGGCTCTGGGTCAGCATCTCTGGTTCTCCTGACCTCTCTCATATCCCATGTCCCCCAGGATGGCTGCTGCAGAACTGAACATTAACTCATCCTCACACAACCATGGTCAAGCACGGAAAGAGGGCAATTTTCTCTTTATGGGTCTTTCGTTAAGGAGAAAAAGGCATTTCTTTATGTCTCCTTGACCTGGACAGGGTCATATGCCCACAGCGCATCTGAGAGGAAGGCTGGGCTGAGCACCTGGATGTTTTAGCCATAGCAGGAGGTAGGTTCAGCCTGCAAGAAACAACCAACAAAGCCTGCCCTGGCATTATCTTTGCTCGTAGGCCATCTGAGGATATGAGCTGAAAGGAACCCCAAAACAACCTCTGAGTTTTCAATCCAGGTAGACAGCAGCTTAAATTGTTCTCCTGCCTTCAACAGTTTCTCTTCCCAGATATTAACTTATACAGAGCTGTGTCTATAAATTGCTTTGATCAACCCAGAAACATCCGGGAAAATAAAAAAAAATACACGACTGCCACTTTGCTTCGGGATCAGTGTGGCACTGTCCCTGTTAGTCACAGAAGACAACCTGAGCACCAAGATAAACTCTCCCCCTTTAATGGAATCTACCAAGGAGAAAAAAATGCATGAGAATCACAAAGGCAGAATAGCCACGGAGCTGCCTTAAAAAGGATTTAAGAATGTGCCATTGGGCTTCCCTGGTGGCGCAGTGGTTAAGAGTCTGCCTGCCGATACAGGGGACACGGGTTCGTGCCCTGGTCTGGGAAGATCCCATGTGCCGCGGAGCGGCTGGGCCCATGAGCCATGGCCGCTGAGCCTGTGCTCCGCAGCGGGAGAGGCCGCAACAGTGAGAGGCCCGCATACTGTCAAAAAAAAAAAAAAAAAAAAAAAAAAGGTGCCGTTAAGTTTTACTTAAAGGTTTGGGGTACGGGGTCAGCTCTAGCTCTTGCTTATTAGGTCAACAGCATTATTTAAGTTTGCAATATTAATATATCCCATGAAGTAGTGTTATTCACAAGTAGGATGGACAAAATTTTCTCAAGATGGAGAAATGAAGAAAAAGTACAGTTTATCCTAAGAGAATAAGATAATTTCAAAAATAGGACTCCCCCAAATGTATTGGCAATCCCTGTGCTTTATGTCCCCCCTTACTGGTCCCCCCCGCTTTGTGTGGTCCTCCAGCAGTTATCCCTCTCCCTCACCCACTACTGCCTAAAATTAGCTTAGCCTCAGGCTTTTGCTTTCAATGGGTAACTGCTACCCCATCCGGTGTCCCCATGTGCTTGGTTCATAACTTTGTATAAACACGATTCATCCATCTATGGATCTACCTCTCCCACGAAATCATGAACACAGGGACCAAGAGGCAGGGACCAGTTCTTAGTTATCATTGTGCCCCAGGCCTTTAAAAGGTACACGTATGAACAGGAGACTAATAAAAGTATTCCGAAATACATACTTGCCTGTATTTTCTTTTGATACAACTATGTGCAGGCAGCTGCTAGCTCCAGTTAATACCTCTTAATACAAAAAATATTCCAAGCAATCATCATCATTAGTTGTTCAAGATTAAATGTTTAATGTGGTTAACTTATTTTCCGTAATACCTATGACAGTATCAACATAACGCAGTTTTTTGTTGTTGTTGTTTTTCTTAACCCACCCATAGTTCAAGAAACTCCCTCATCCCTGGGGCACTATTTAGAAACAAATTCAGTGTAAACTTCTGATTTCCAGGTCTCTGAACAATTATGCAGCAATGTCTCCTTATAATGCTACAGACAACTGCCTTCTGTCTACACACATTCCAGCAAGTATCATACTATGTCAGGATCTTGTACAGTTCGATTCTTGGTAAGGTGCAGGCTCAAACATTTTTTTGCCATGAGACCTAAGACCAGAATTTCTTCTCTGGACAATGTACATCCTCCACACACCCCCAACAAACACAATTCTGCCAACATTTCAGGGAGCTAATGGACAGCCTGATACCCAAGCATGAAACCCAAGAGGATCCAAGGACCTAGGTTAAAAATACCTGTCTTGGTACTGGTGTTTATGACAACTTTTGATTCTTACATATGACAGTAAGTTACAAAAAGCACGAAGAAACACAGTAGGAGTCGGGAGTATCCAACTGATAGGTGGAGCTAGTATACACTTCAGCTTAGGCTAACCAATTACTATGTGCATCAGGCATACCCACTTTCACCTCCCTTATTGAGCTCTGGACCCTAAACACTGGACAGTACTATCATGGATCTCAGGATAAACGGCCTATTGATCCCAGTGTAAAAGAAAGAACAGAGTCAAGGGAACAAATAAGGAACAAGTGTAACAGAATGGTTAAATGTGTGAGCTCTGAAGTCGGTCTAGGTTTGCTTCACTTGCTCCCTGTGTGGCCTTCAGAAAACTACTTACCCCTTCAGAGGCTTGGTTTCATTATTGGTAAAGCTGGGACAATAATACTCCCTTCCTCATGGGGTTGATATGAAGTTTAAACAAAATAATGTCTACAAATTGTAAGCACAGTACTAACACAAAGCAAATAGTCGACAAATGCTTTTGCTATTTTTAATTACTCCCTTAGGGAAAAGAATATAAGGCTAGGGATGTAAATCTAGAGAAGTGACTGTGACACAAAAGGCCCCCAAGTTTTAAAATAAAAATTCCAGAGTCATCAAAACAAATAGGCTTACAACCCATACAATATTAGAGAACTGGATAGCACTGTAGCGGCTATCAGCTCCAGTCCTGCATTCTACGGGTGAAAAAACTTTTAAATGAAATTCCTAAGATCATACCACAAGTGACACCCAGGATTGTGTATGTATTTCCTACCAGTCCACGCTTCCTTCCTCTCAACCTTGGCTCAAAATTGTGGGACAAAAAAAATCAAAATGCAAAAATAGGTCAAAATAGAATATTTGTTCATTTAACAAATATTTATTAAATATAATAAATTATTGCATGTTTATTGAACAGTTACTGAGTATTTATTATGCAAATATTTATTGAAAATGATGAGCTACATATTGTTCTAGGCACCACAGCTATAAAAGGGAACAAGATCCCACCTGCTATTGAAGGGAAATTAACACACACATAAACAAATAAATGGTAAATGCTCTGAGGAAAATAAAACAGGCTACTGCACAGAGAATGAACTGGGTGAAAGAGCTACTAAAATCTGCCACCAGGGAAGTCCTTTCTCAGGAGATAACATCTGAGCTGAGATTCTAATTTTTTAACATCTTTGTTGGAGTATAATTGCTTTACAATGGTGTGTTAGTTTCTGCTTTATAACAAAGTGAATCAGTTATATGTATACATATATCCCCATATCCCCTCCCTCTTGCATCTCCCTCCCACCCTCCCTGTCCCACCCCTCTAGGTGGTCACAGAGCACCGAGCTGATCTCCCTGTGCTATGCAGCTGCTTCCCACTAGCTATCTATTTTACATTTGGTAGTGTACATATGTCCATGCCACTCTCTTACTTCGTCCCAGCTTGCCCTTCCCTCTCCCCGTGTCCTCAAGTCCATTCTCTATGTCTGTGTCTTTATTCCTGTCCTGCCCCTAGGTTCTTCAGAACCTTTTTTTTTTTTTAGATTCCATATATATGTGTTAGCATAGGTATTTGTTTTTCTCTTTCTGACTTACTTCACCCTGTATGACAGTCTCTAGGTCAATCTACCTCATTATAATTCAATTTTGTTTCTTTTTATGGCTGAGTAATATTCCATTGTACATATGTGCCACATCATCTTTATCCATTCATCTGTCAACGGACACTTAGGTTGCTTCCACGTCCTGGCTACTGTAAACAGTGAGCTGAGATTTTAAGGAGGAGCATGAGGAAGACCATGTCAAGACATGGAGGATGGGGGTTCTAGAAGGTAGAAGAGCTGGTGCACAATCCCTCAGTCAAGAAGATGCCTGGGATATCCAGGGACAGAAGAACGAGACCAACGTGGCTAAAAGTCACATGAATCGAGTGAGGGGTATGTGAAATCAGAGAGGTGGGTGAAGGGTCAGCACACACAGAGACTTGTGGGCCATGGTAAGAAATTCAGATTTCATTCTAAGCAAAATGGGCAGCCATCAGAGACAGGCTTTAAGCTGGGGAGCAAAAGATCCAATTTATATTTTAGAAGAAGATCATTCTGGCTGCTGTGTACAGAATGAAGACCAGAAAGACAAATGCGCAAACAAGAAACTCTACTAGGAGGAAGCTGCTGGAGACTAGCAGAAGGAGTACCCGGGACCAGGGGCAGATGGCAGAAGCAGTCACCCTTGAGAGAACAGTCTAGAGGCAGAACAGACACCATTTTTTAAAGAAGAGAAAGTTGTTCTATTGAGCTTGGATTCTTCCCCTTCATCCATCAGCCAACCTCTTGGATACTGACAGTTAAGGACCTGAGTTCTGAGGGGTACTGGAAAGAAGGCAACCAAGAAAAGAAAAACAAACAAACAAAACAAACAAAAAAACCCGCAAAATGGAATGGGGAATAGCAATAATGAAAGCCACAAAAATCAAGACAGCGTGTCATTGGCAAAAAAACCAGACACCAGTTTAATGGAACAAAATAAAGTCCAGAAAATGGACCCCACACAATATAGTCAATAGATTTTCGACAATGATGCACAGCAACTGAATGGAGAAAAGACAGTCTTTTCAATGAACGGTGCTGGAACAACTGAACTGAATGCCCATCTGGGGGGGTGAAAAAAAAGGAAAGAAAAAGAAAAGAAACTCAACTCATATCCCCGTATCTCACACCATAAACAAAAATTAACTCAAACTGGATCATGGGTCTAAACATAAAACTTTTAGAATAAAACCTAACAGAAAGTATTTGTGGCTGTGGGTGAGGCAGAGATTACTGAGAACCAACAGGAGTCAAAAGTTAGGACTCTAAAGAAAAAAAATTCATAAATTAGACTTCATCAATGTTCAAAACTTCTGTTTGTCAAAAGACATTATCAAAAAAATTAAAGGATGACTACAGATTGGGAGAAAATATTTGCAAAATAAAGTACATATGTCCAGAATATTTTTTTAAAATTTCAAAATACTTGATAAAAATAAAATAACTGACTCAAGAAAAATAGGCAAAGATTTGAGCAGATACTTACCGAAGAAGATATAGAGATGGCAAATAAGCACATAAAAAGACACTCAACATCACTCGCTCTTATGGAAATGCACAAAAAGACAAGTACCACTATACACGTATCAGAAATGACTAAAAACTCCCAAAACCTACCATTCCAAGTGCTAGTGAGGATGTGGAACAAAGGTTCTCTCATACATATTAGTGAAGACTGAAAAACAGTATGGTCATTTTGGGAAACAGTGAGTGTGTCAGTTACTTTAAACATACACTAACCATATAACTCAGCAATGCCACTTCTAGGGAAAAACCTACAAAATTTACAAAAATCTGTATGTTAATATTTACTCAGGCTTTATTCACAAACACCAAAACCTGGAGACAACCCAACTGTCCTTCAAGCGGTGAATGGCTAAATAAACTGTTATATCCATACTGGAATATTATTCAGCTATACAAAGGAACTGACTGCTGATTCAGGCAACCACATAGACAAACCTCAAATGCACTATGCTAACTGAAGATGAAAACTCAAAAGGCTACATATATATATATACATATATATATATATATATGTCCATTTATATGACATTCTCAAAAAGGCTCACTTTGGGAGAAGAAACAGCATGGGCAGTTGCCAGGGACTGGGGTAGGGAAAAGGACTGACTACAAAGAACAAAGGAATTTGGGGAGGTAGGGCAAGGCAGGAGAGAAAAATTCTGTACCTTGACAGTGGTGGCAGTCACATGACTATATTGGGTTGTCAAACTCACAGAACTAGGAGCTAGAAAGAGTAAATTCTACTTTATGTAAATTATACCTTGATAAATCTTTAAAAATATACAGAATATTAATAATGAGTATGTATTGCTCCCAATTCCAAATTTAAAAAAATATAAATTTAGAAATGCATGCAGCCTCATTTTTACCATGTTTTCTATTACCTGTTTCTCCTTATTCTGCTATCCTTGGACACTAAAGTTTTATTGAAATTAAAATGTGCTAATTAAGGTTGATTTATGTGTAGTAAAATGTAAAATCAGAAAGCTTGCAAACACCAAAACCTTAGTAAGATGATTTAAATGTAATCTGAGGATCATTTCAGAATATGTTTCAGAAAACATTAAAAAATATTTAAATGTGCCCCTTTAATGGGCTGCAACGAATGAATGAACGAATGAATGAGTAGATGTAATCATTAAATTATTCTTAGTATTCTATAAAAGGTTCTAACCTTTTCACAAAAGTCCTTAGGAGATAAGGTCACAAATGCATTTTGAGGGAGAATGATATGCTAGGGAGCTTTGAGGAGAACACACACCAACAGTCCTTAAAACTTAGCCTAAGTCATCAATCCTTTAATTGCCTGTTCGGGGGGAGCCTGCCTCCTCTCTCCCAGCTTTGAGGGACACAAGGCAGGCTGGGTCCACGCGGGAAAAGGTCTGGCTAGATGGGAGTTGGTGATGTTGCTTGTAGAAACATTACTGGGAAGAAGTCAGTAAGAGAACTAGAAAGGGGGAAGCAAAATGGGAACAAATAAAAAAAAAAAACAAAAAACACCACACTAACCAATAAAAAGGGGATAACAACGTGCAAACCTGCAAGCTGTCTTGAGTGAATGCAGATGCAAAATTCTGGGAAACTCCACTTTCTTCTCAGTGGAAGCCCAAAGCCCACGTGCTTTAAGCTAGGTCAGATGCACCCGCCTAGACACGTTCTGCAACTCCTGTAACACTGTGCGCTTAAATGTACCAGGAGCTATGGAAACGCATTTATTAGGGGGAAGGAGGGAGAGAGGGCTCCCCCTTCAACAGGAGCAAAACAGTAGCACTTCAGGTTAGCAACAAGTAAGAACAAACAAAACTGACTAGCTTCTAGAAATTTCTTCTAGAGAAGCTTTGTAACAAATTAACAGTGTACAAAGTAAGCACAGATTAGAAATCCTGTTCTTTATCTAGGTTTTTTGGGGAGTTCTGAAGTAGAGACAGGGTTTAAAAATTACTTAAGTATATGAGAGTCTTTGATATGAGAGAAGGGAAATTACTGCCTCTTAGAGCCTCATCAAATTACAGCACAAAGATTAGATTATGACTACATCACTCAATAACACAGTCCCCTGATGATCCACAGTAAATGAACAAGTTAAAAAAATAAACAACCAAAAGTGAGGGGCACACATACCAATATAAGATAGAGGAATGTGTAGAACGACGTTAAAACTGCTTTCTTTGGCTCAGATGAGCAGGTAAACAGAGCCCTACAACTGCAGGAAACCAGCCTCTGCCCTCCACCTCCAACCCTTATCCCACCAATCTATGTACATCATGTAGTCAGGGACCAGCATACTTTATGAAGTCTTTAAGCTCCAGGCACACTGCTGAGTAAAGACAGTAACGGAGCTGGAATAACAATCTCTGACGTAACAGAAATCTATTTGATAGCTTGTTTTTAAGTTTATTCCACATAATATACATTTAAAAAATACCGATAGTAATCAGAACAAGAAAGGGAAGCTCACCTGTAAGTTCACTGAAGAGTAGTCGTTTAAAAAACAATGTAAAAGCTGAGACGTTAAAGAAAATGTTTTATGCACAGAGCTCACAACAAACTATGATTGTAGTACCTGAGTTCAATTGCCTACCTACACCAGAGAGTCCCCTTAAAGAGCTTGAGGCCTATGAGGTCAAATACTGAGCGTCTTAGATTCTCCAGGAAAGCGGAGGGGCGGGGCTTGGCTGCAGTTAATGGGGAAAAATGATTCCAAAACAGGAGTGGGGCCTGAAGAAAGTGATCAGGGAAGGAGGGAAAAACTCAAAACAAGGTAGTTGATCACTGCTTTAGGCAACTGAACTCCATATTGCTGGGACCCCTCTGTGAAGGACTGTATGCAGAAAGCATCTCAAAATCGCCCACCAAAGGGTCAGGAGGGGAGTGTTCCCCTGACTGTTTACATACAAGCCCAGGATTACCCCATGGTGAGGAGAAACTCCCTCACTCTTCTGCGCCGCACACGCCTAAGTGAGGAGTGGACTCCCCACAAAAAGCACTGGGGAAATGAAAGAGCTTCCCAGTGCAGCCGAGGGGAGGTGCTGCCAAGCCACGGACAACACGCTGTAGTGGCAATGACTAGACAGAAAGGCAGATAAGGAGGGTAAGAGGTGGGCCAAGGAAGGACAACACGGTTTCCGCACTGCAGGATATCTGTGCCCAAAAGGGGTGAAGAGTACAACTACTGCAAAATTAAGAATACCTCTGGAAAGCCCTTTATTAGCAAACACAGAAGAGATAAAATATGGCTCTCAGATACTTCACACATTTTTGCTTTTGTCAAAAAAGTGAAGTTCTACTTTTAATTTTATTTCAAACTTTGTGCTATTAGAGGCTGTGATGTAATGGCGGGGAAAACACATACACACACACGTTTTAATATATACACATATTTATATCTTTCAGCTTTTTTGCCTAATGGCTAATTAGTTTATAAAGACAACAAGGGAAATTATCACGATGGTGGATCTAAATGCCTCTGAAACTTAAAATAGCTGTTTTTAAATCTATAATGGAAAAAGAGGGACGTACTGTCATACTGTAAGACCTTGTGCCAGAATGCCAATCTAAAATGCATATATGTGTACACACACACACACACACACACAATTTAAGGGCCAATCACAGGACAAGGACGATAAAACAAAACGCTAAGAGGAAGGAAAAAAACCCCAAGGGTACTGTCTTTCTTTTTTTAAACTAACTCAAACACATAGACTGGTAAAGGCACAGTCATTTAAATCATTGCCTTAGTAATACAAGTAATATTTAAATAGATTTAATAGCGCTGCTCCAAACCAATGAATTATGGGTTTAAAACCTATTAAAATGTAACGTTTTTTTCCTGAGCTGAGAGGAGAGAGATTTAAATCCACTGAATTTTAATATTTCAGCTTGAGCTGCAGGAGGTAGAGAAAGTCCAAATGAACTATTCCATCAGCACCATTCAAGCATGAACATTTTAATCAGTTTTACTTCCTTGGAGTTCTCTAACACAGTTTACGCTGTCATTCTGAAAGCACTTAACACAGAGAGTGTGAAAAACCACCAAGGCTTGTTATTGCCTTTACAATTGATGGCAAATAATTTTGCAGACTTCCTATCATTAAAATGTCACTGCTAAAAATTGAGGTTCAGCATTTCTTGTGCTAAACTGCATTTTCCTACAACACCATGGCATACCTGTTCTTAAGGATTTTTTAAGGGAGTGTACTTTTTTAAAAAATGCACCTTTCTATCATTTCTTTCCTCAAAGAGGTTAAAAAAGAGGGGGAAGGAATCCAAAGGAACCCCATTTTCTACGTTTACAAGCCAAACATTTTCTTTTCCAATGTTTGTACTAACAGAACTTTTTTCTTAATGGGAGTTTCTTTGGTGAAATTCTTGTGAGGTTCCAACTTAGCCTCCTTTATTAAACATAACCACATTCACACAGCATGTGCTGATTATATAGTGTAATGGATTTAAAAAGCATTTTAAGATAGTCAGATGACTCAATTTAGTAATACAGGAAATGAAAACATCATTTCTAATTAGATCACATTACTGATTTAAAACTACAATTTGTGTGTTGTTCCAACAGTGTGATCTTATAGAGATTCTAATTTAAAAACACAGTGGCTAGCAGGACACATGACAAGATCTAACTAGATGCATAACATTCCCATTCCCCTCCCATTTGAGGGAACTCCGGGAAAGCTTCAAGGAAATGTGAAATACGAACAATTCAAAACAAAATATTAGCTACAGAAAACAACACAGGCATTTTCCTGGGTTTTTTTCCCTATAAATAAAAGATAAATGATATTTAACTTATTTCTATCTATCAACAGTTTTAAACTGAACATGACCTGTGAAAGAAATCATTATAACTGTGTTTCATTCCATTAAACACAACTAGCTTACTGTCAAGAGAACAAGCCGCCTCTCCAGGTTTCGGGCTCACTTCAGCTTTTTGCATTTAAACTGCACGGATCACTGGTTTGGCTCATTTACCAATGAAGGTAGAATAATACTGCAGAGTTAAAAAAGGTGCTTCGTCAGATTTCATTAAATTTGGGAACATTTGTGCTTGTCTGGATGGTGTGCATAACATATAAAACAGACACATATGCAGTGAGAAATAAATGAAGGTCTGCAGGGGCTTAGGTGGGTCTTTGCCTCTCAGGAGGAAAACTTTCCTTCCCTGGGTGCAGAAAATCACTGACGACTACCTAAAAATCAAGTCACAAAAATCTAAAATTGACCTCTCATCACTTTTGGTAGCAGGTCAAAATACCACCACCTCACAACACAGCCAGGCCTAACCAGACACAGAACAGCAGGTGCATTTAAAGTTCCACAATGTTACAACTGAAAACTACTGGACACAAGGCACTAAGCAGGGCTGAAACAGACAAAGACAGAGAACAGCAGCCACAGAAATGCATCAAGCGAGTTCGGTGTAATGGGGCTCCTTCCTTCTCACTTGGTTTGTGGCTCCCTAAAACTGCTGGGTTTGTTTTTTCTATTTCTGCAATCTGTTTTGCAGAACAGTCAGATGATGTGATTTTGATTCCATTTTCTGCTCAGATACAAATAATTTGGAATTGCCACCAGATCCACCAACTACAGCACACGCTGCTTTGATAGCATGCAGCTCTGAGTTAGTTCTTCAAATAAGTTTTTAGGTCACCAAATTAAATTAGCTTTGTTTTAATAATTAAATCCATATATACACAATATGTCTGTCAGTTACTTGGCTACAGTCTAATAAATCATCTTCTCCCTGAGAAAAGGCCATCTGCCATCCCATTCAAAACAAAGTATGCAAATGAAATAGATATAAAACAGTATTAAAAATATACTTGACGTGATCAAAGAAAGGGAACTGTTCTGCTTTTACATCTTCCCTCATATTTTTAAGCAACATCCAACACAAAACAATGTGTTTCTGATTTAGATTAATCTCACCACCGTACCGACAGTAACTAATAAGACTCAAAAAAGAAACATAAAAGCATTCTGTTTTCCTAGAAAGGGCTGCCAACCAGACATAAGGTAGGACGGCTACGTGTATTTTAGCAGTTCATACAAAAATAAACACCAAGCCAGAAATGACCCAGGCAGCTCTTCTATAGGTCCTCACCCATGTATTCTCTCCTTCGACAGGAGACTGCATAGTGGGTGAGAAAAGGAGGTTCTATCCCCAGTGACCTTGGGAGATTTGGTAATCGAAGTATATCCCAAAAGGAATACAACATGTGCTTCAAGCAAACACAGCTGGTATATACATATACACTAACTTTAAAATTAAAGCTTTCTCAACGTTAAAAAAAGAAATTTTTATACTGCCGTTTTCTGGAATTTTTGGAAATAAAAACTAATTGTGAAATGTATTCATCTCTCATCTCTCTACCACCCCCTCAACACAGAAAATATACAACAAATGAGTCTCTACATGGCTTGTTCTGATTCAGCCTCTTCTTGCCAAAGGACACTTCCGAGGAAATAGAGGTTACTCTTTTCCATTTATTATGTCTTCTAATTTACTACTGGTATTTTCTTGTGGTCAGAGGGACACAACATAGAGCTCAAAATAGCCCATTAAAAACAAGCTGCAATCAGAGACTATTGCTCCACCACCATCGGCAGCCATCCCAGAGGTCTGATTTCCTTGTTAAAAGACAGAGGCATAATTGAAGCAATATCTTCACTTCAGATTGATTATCAGGCGACCCTTATCTGCATCTTCACTCAGCAATTTGAATTTTAATGAAAGTAAATGGAATAATCAGCACTTCAAAGTGTGTTTGATACACTGAGGAAGAAAAAAGGGAGAAGACTTTTGTGTATAATCTATACACAAAAGCAAGTATTTGGGAGGGGGCAGAAAGACACAGTTGTAGTGTCTTCATTAGAATAACCTAAGGAACTGCTTCTAACAGCTGCATAAACAGAGATGTGAATATTGTGCTTTTCTCAGCTAAGATTTTTTGCCTTTATTATTTCTAAGTTTTAGCACCTTATTTTATTACTGGTTACCTTAATCGGGAAGAACAAAAATATAAGTGGAGTTGGAGTGACTGCTCAAACCTATGAATTCCAGCAGGATTTCTATGCAACGTTAATGGTACTAGGAAGGATTTTCCAACTGGCCCGCTGATTTTGCAAAAAGGTATGGTTCATCTATTATTTCTACTACCAATGGACCCTAGTCCTTAAAGAACCACTCATCACAGGGGAGGAAGAGTAGCAGGGAGATGCGAAAATGTACATTTTATGTCACTAAAAATGGTATTAAGATACTCTATATTTGAGGAAAGATAAAAGAAATCAGGTCATTTTAACATCAGGGCAATGTGTGTCTTTTTACTGGCAATAGGCTAGCAACAGAGGCTGATTGCAAGGGAAAGAAGTATTATGAAAAAGAACTACCCAGCCTCCTTAGGGGGAAACTTTTCAGGAATACTATCAACTTGAATTGGTGAGAATATGTCCACAGTTCCTGACAAACTTCATGTGAGATTGAAGGCAAAGTGCTTCATTTCACTTTGTGGTCCTCTATTGCCTTTTGCCCCTTTGGTTGAACAAAATTTAAAAGGAGAGTGAGAGAGAGCTGATAACAAACACTAAGATGATCAGAGCTAAAATGGAAAGGCCACGTACCCCAATGATGGCGTTCAGTTCTGCCATGGTCACCTGCTTGGCCCGTTCCACAGCCTGCACCACTTGTTGCTGGTGCTATAAATGAAGATCAGAAACAGAATACAATTATTTGTTTTCTAGTCAGTCAAGAACAGCTTTTCCTAACATGTCCTCTAACTTTAATTACATGCAAAACAGGATTCAGGGGTCTCCATATTTCAAATAAAAGCTCTTGGGTGGTGGATGACTACATGTCTAGGGTACCTCTGTGTCTACAGTGCTGAGAAGTAACTGGACATCCAACTGCAGGGATCATCGCTGCGCCCCCATGAAAGATGCTCCCTTACAACTGACAGAAGCAACTTAAATTTTACTTTCAAATCACTGGTGCACTTTGACCCAACATCTTCCACAAATACTAACAAAACCACACAACCCATCTCACCTGCTTTCTTTGTCTTTTTCTCTGCCACTTACAGAAGACATGCTTTGAAAATATTGCCTGCAAGTACTTACTAAGTTTCCACCTGGTATCTGTTAGAGAAGACACTAGAAGGACATATAGAATTCAACGTTTACATTTCTTCTGTAAATGTGAAAAAAGCGCTAATTTCATTCCTGTCATTAAGGGCTGCATATTTAAAAGATATTAAAAATGTACAACTCTTGCCAGCAGTAAAGTTTAAGGACCTCAGGTAATTTTTTTTTAATGCAATAGGAAAACTAAAACCTACAAGTTTAAGTTATCTTTCTTTTGAAAACTTAGGATGGACAGCATAGGAAAATCCCTCTGACCACGATTAAGTTCTAAAGAGAATAAGCAAGATCTGATTTTAATAATTTTAGTAATATCAGAAAAATTAAATAGCACAGAAGTCTCTGCATGAAGGCACTCACATCTGGACACACACAAGTGCTTATACAGTACCCCCAAAATGTAAATATTATTCCCAACTAAATACACTTGAACACTCTAGTACATACACACTCAAACTGAGTCTAAAATAGGTCTCTTCTGTACTTTTTTCAACTTGGTTTAGTGAATGAAGAGCCAGAGACTGTGCTGTGGAACAGGCACTCCTTTCTGTGGCTGGGAAGAGCCTTGTTTTGGTTGATCCCAGCTGAGAAATGTACTAACATTCTCTGATTTGAAGTGAGTACGAAGCTCAACTATCATACTGCTTAATACACAGAAAAAGCTAAGCCATCAGTTATATGTGCAATTCCCCTCGACATACCTGGTACTACATTGAAAAGCCCCCAAATATACAGTTACTGGGATTAACTAGGGCGGCCACTATTTCCACTTCCCAGCTCTGTAGGGGTAGTGGGGGAGGTGATATGGGAAAGGAAACTGCTTTAAATTAGTTTATCTACATGCGGTGTTTTCACCCTTGATTTCCTAATAGAAATGTGTATTTTATGCCTATTAATAATGCAAGGAAAACTGTCAAATGACAGATCACTGCATTTTACACTTTTAATGGACTCTGATCATTATACCTTGATTATACTCTGATATATCATTATACTCTGATCTGTATACCTTGATTTTTTTTTTAAGAGTCTGTTTCAGAACAAGGGCTTCAGAAGCAATCCCCAAAATCTTTATAATAGATATCTCCAACCATCCTTACTTTTTAATAAAATATTTACCGAAGTGAAATAATTCATTTTCCTCTTTCTCTGAAAGTAAAAATCCTAAAGATTCATGAAAACACTAGAAGGAACAGAGAGGTATAATCGATAAAACGGCCAGTAATAGCAGTTCTCTCTTGAAGCCAACCTGACCATGTATGTTTATTGAGCATCTACCATGTGCCAAGCACAGAGCTCGTATTTAGATTTAGGACAAATCTGGTTGTCAGGGTAGTGAAAATTAGCAGTACTTGGAAAGCAGAAAAAAACAAACAAACAAAAAACATGTAGGACGACTCTGGGAATTATATAATATTCAAAGTGAGTTTATGGACAAAAATTTTTATGGAATTTTCTACCTTTTACTTTCCAACACTCAACAATGGCTGCTCAAAACTTCCATGAAACTGAAAGCCAAAGAAACACATGTACACTTATTCAACATGCATACCTCTCATTCCATTCACGCATCCATTCGTTCAATTAAAGTTTTTAAAAGCTCTTACTCTCCGCCATTTCTGCATATTACTTAAATACCTCTCCATATTACTGAAATATCATCTACTTTACATTAAGTATTCAAAGAACAGTTCCATGAGACAGAAATGCAGAAAATACATCTAGTCAGGGCCTTTCTACCATGAAGATCGCTCAATTCTTGCTACATAAACTAGATTCCAACTGCCAAGATGAGCAAAGATGCCTTAGGCAGTGGGGATATCTTTCTGACTTGGCATTAAAATCAGGTACATTTACTGAGAAAACCAGAAACACACCAGTGAACCGTTAACACTGACATCAGATGCTTTTATAGAAACTCTTGCTAAAAAGCTAAAATGACAATGGAAGTCATGATTCAGCTCCTTCCTTTTCTCTCCTGGCAATGGCCATGGGCTAATACCATATCTGAACTCTACCTGTAGTTCAGGATTTTATTTCCCTATTTCTGCTTACAACCGTGAATCATGTGGTGCTTAAGGACTTTTAGAACGGAAGCTCCCTAAGGCAAAGCACGCCTCCTCCCCCCTTGTGCTCTGAAAGCACCAGAAACACTCGGACATTGCTCACTCAGCCACAAGTAACACTGTACCACACACTGAAGCAGCATGAAGAAGGGCAAGTGATCCCAAAAGCAAGAAACGAACACTAGGAGAAGAAGCCCTAAAGTACTCTCGCAATAGGACCCAAAGAGGCATTGTTCTTCCATTTTCAGAAAATCTGGCAAGTTTTTCACATCTTCTTAGAACCGTGAAGGCTTTCCCATGAGTCTGCCATCTCTTCCCCTTCCCCATCCGCCCCTCTCCTCCCGCTCCACCCACGTCTCATTTCCTCTCCCACTTCCTGCTGGTCTCCTCTGTGGCCTCACCACAAGTGGTGACAGCCACTCTAGACCCGGTAAATCTGCAGGAGGAAGAGTCCTGTGCCCTCTCTCATTGCTCAAGCTGCTCACTCAGATACGAGTTCCCCGTCTGAACTTTCCACCAGCACCACCAAATAAAGTGCCACTAGGAATACATTAATAAGCCAAGGGTCTCTGAGAGAGGGGCCTCTAACTGGGATTTGGAGGAGAGAAAAAATTAAAGAAATAAAACCTCAAATATGTATTCTTTAAAATACTGTGACCTGTAATTTTAAAAAATCCAAACGAACGGACAAAAAACCTAGATTCTGATTATGGTTTCACGACTCTGTAAATTTACTAAAAATTACTGAATTGTACACCTAAAAAAATGAGTGAATTTTATGATGCATAAATTACATCTCAATAAAATACTGTGATTTAAGGAATACAAGCATGGCTGTAAAAAAAAAAAAGACCAGTAAAATGAAAATCTATACGTTAAATCACTTGCCTACTCACTTTCATCATCATAAAATTACTTTTTGCACTTGTTCAAAGTATTAAGAATATTTTTTTCCACACGAAAGAGACTAAAACAATATAAGCTTACGATAAGTCCAACAAAGCCTGCTGAGAAACTGGCATTAACAAACCACTAGAATATATATATACCTTAGATATCGAACGTATGTTTCTCAGAAGAGACTACAAGGACAGTATCTGCCATGCCAATACTTTGAGGCAGGCAATAGATCTGGTACCTGTAATAAAAACTTTAATTTAAAAAACTATTATCACAACTTACAATTTTTTAAAAAAATCCCTCTTATTGACAGGGGTAGTATAGGGGTAGTAAGGACAGATATGCAAAATGAACTAAAATTCTTATCCTGACATGTGGAAATGCAAAAGTGAGCAAGAGATAATGGCCCCCCTCCTTACACAATTCACAGAGAGCGTCTTACAATACAGGAATGTAGGATTTAAAGGACTAGGGAAGATTATTGGCAGGAACGGTCAGCACATTTCCTGGGGCATCAAGGAAAGGCTTTGTTTTCTTATTCATTCATTCAATTATTTATTAAGCACCTACTGTGTGCCAAGCACTGTGGTAGGAACTAGGATTAATGAACAAGACAGTGAATTAATAACATTCAAGAGGCTTTGTAATTACAGTTGCAGGATAGTTTCCATGAAGACAATGACAGGATGCTACGAAATCACTCATCAGAGAAATATCTAATCAAGTCTTAGGGTTGGAGGAAGATTCCGTAAGGAAGTGGACCGGACAACTGAGACCAGAAGAATGTGCAAGAGTTCCGCGAGTGAAAAGCAGGGAGAAAAGAACTGGAGGCAAAGGGAACAGCCTGGATAAGGTTCCTGAAGGATAAAGAAGCTTGTCCATCAAGGAAGAGAAAGAATGAGTGGCTGGAGGAGGAGAGAAGACTGCTCCCTAGCTACTTGCCACATGATTCTGTCTCTAAATTCTCCTCCACAGTAGTGCACCCTCAGGTATTTGAAAACGGCATAATGCATGTTTTCAACTTTCTCTATTCCAGGTTAAATATCCCCAGGTCACTGGCTTTAGGAGACTCGCTCATCCTTCTGGCTACTCCTCTGGCTGTGTTCAATGTGACTAGACACAATTTGATCCTGAGCAGATCAAATCCAAGTAAAAGTGTCACTCCACATCCATTAAGTCAGAGCCTTTTCCAGCAAGTCTACCAAGTTTACTAACACAAATGAGCTATAAATTTAACCAGAACTCTTTTAGTCAGTCTTTCCTAAATGGTATCCCAAGAAATGTTATTTAGGCCCACAAGAAATTAGGTTATTACTTATACAAAATACAATTTTAAAATTCACAAGGTGTAATTTGGCTAATACCTGGCAAACTGCTCGCGCCTTCTCAGAGCTTCAAGTGTCGAAAGAGGGTGAAGATGTATGCAGGCCTTTCCAAACAATTTTGGCTATGGAGCTCGGGATTAAGGCTCTCAGGAGACACCCTGGGAAATGTTGCCCGAGTCTTTCTCGTACTGACCATTTGGCCTTGTCTTCTTCATTCTCATTCATATGCAGGCAAGGCATTCTTCACTGATATGTCCAATAAGCTCTACGAGTCCAGAGCTGTCCAACAGAACTTTCGGCAATGTTGGAAACGTTCTAGATCTGTGCTCTAGCCACATATGGGTGGATATTGAACACAAAGTGTGGCTAGTGCGACGGAGAAACTGGATTTTTAACCACATTTAACTTTAATTAATTTTAATTTAAATCTAGCTAGCTACTTATGGCCATGGCTACTGTACTGGACAACGCAGCTCTACCTTAAGGTACCTTAAAGCTTAAGTCCAGTAATAATAATCCAACCACTACCTAACTGAAAGTCAAAGAAATGAGTCAGTTTCTCAAATACACACTAATTTTTTTAGACACATACAGATAAGAGTTGGCACTGCTGCCTTTGGAAGGAGGCCCACATTTAAACCTGCAGAAAAAAGTTCTCCTTCCTGAGAACCATCTTTCATTTCCTGAGGGGAAGCAGGCCATAAGGATCTCACCAAATATCCAACTGTCAACCAAACACACGGCCATGCAGAACAAGTCAATCTGTCAGCCATGGAACTTAGGACAGGATTATGCTCTCTGATGCCTCACTCAGTATTGTGAGAAAAAACATTTTAAATGGAAGGCCGCCCAATGTAAAAATTAGAAAACTGGTCCAAATCCTCTAAAGTCCCACTCCAGGTGTATTAGTCACTTTAGGACATTCCTTGGATACACAACACTGTCAGAACACATTACCAACACTGATGAAACGGCCCTGGCTGGGAAGCAGACGTGCCCTGTAAAGGCTGCTGGCCCTTAATGAATGATCTCAGGTCTTACGGGTGTCACTGCATACAGATCAGGGGATCTCTGGTGATTTCAGCCAAGCTCTCCTACATCAAACCATGTTCTCATAAGCCATTGATTCCTTACAAAGTTAACAGCAAGCAGTAAGACAAGTTAACCTGGTGCCATTATGAGGCGAGAACACTACCACCGGTGCATGTAACCACTGTATTTTGTTCATTTCCTCCCTAAGGCACAATATGAAAGTGACTGATCACATTTTTCAACTTCTATTTCATGATTATTCTACACATGCAAAATGTGGTTCAGAATAATTCAGTGCCATATTAAGCCAGGTGCCAAATAAACAGCACTTGACATACAACTGTATCTCATAACACAGCGAAAGGGTTTGTTTTCCATCAAATTAAAAGGACCAAATTTATGCAAAGTCCAAAACAGAAGTTCATTGATTTGACTGGCTATCTTAGCCTACTGGAACTTAAATACACATTATCACTACTATGTAACTGTGTATTATTTTCTACTATTTAAATGCAATGTAGAACACCCAAATTAATCTACAGAATTCTGGAGAAAACACAACTGCTACTCATTAGAAAAGCTAACAAGGCAATAAAAACACAGTTTTGAGTTAGTTAAAATTAAAAATTAAATTTGCACTAGAAAGAATTTAAGTTGGAATGTTCCCGTTTCTCTAGGTAAATGTAAGAATAAAAGTAGAAAGAAGGCTTAAAATTTTCACTCCTAAAAATTCTAATCATCAGAGAACTTTGGTTAAATATGCTCAAAAGAATGATTTGAATTCTTTTTTTTTTTCATTTGTTAATATTCACAGATGCAAGGCAAAAATAAGTGCTCACTCCAACCTGGGCTCCTCCACAGCCTCCAAAAAGCCTGCTTCTGCTTACAGAACTCAAGGAACAAGAAAATTTAGCTACGGAATTGCAGAGGACTAGGGGAGGAGGGCAATATCCATCACCTCCTTGGCACTGAATGACTAGCAACTAGTTGTAACGACCTGCTGAAAACAAGGTTAAAGATGGATAATGCCATTTCTCCAAATCTAACGATGACCATGGGTTTGATAAATGGGAATTAGGAAGCCATTGGTCATAAGGAACCACTTCCTGTTCTCTCACCCTGTCCAGTAAGGTACATACGTTTCAGGTTACTTCAGGCTGTGGCTGGAAATGGTTTTAGGCCCAAGACGTTAAAAATGGATCAAGTTTGATGCTGCAAAGCAATGAACCTGAGCTACTTTTTCTGAGATGTCTTAAAATTCCACAAAACCAAGAGTGACTTATCCAATATATCTTTCATGATTTGGAGGGGAGGCAGATTGTCAAAAATGTTGATCCCATTTTCTCCAGTTTGAGGACAAGACACACGCATAAAAGAGTATGTCTGAGATAGATGAGGGGAAAAGAACTATAACTTAAGGACTCACAAATGTCCCACTTATGAGAAGCAGCTTCCTTAACAATAACTTTTTCAGCTTCAAGCAGTATGTTCCTTCCAGCAAGTCTACTACAAAATATGGCAGTCCTATGAGTGATCTCCTATATTCCATCCTTCAGTTGAGAGGGGTCTTCAAAACTCTTTGTGCTTTTAAAAATATGGGTATAAACGTAAGCTGTGTATCTAGACCTAGATGGCCCACAGGACCTATCACTGTTCATGGGGGTTCCTTTTCACCCCCTGTGCATGTATGAATGATAAAGAATGCCTGATGGGTGACTCTTTTTCCCTACAATTCAGACCCTGGAAGAGACTTCTATAACAAGAACTTTGCATTATTTTATATTTTACGTGATAGATTAAAATACAAGTTGTGCTGATTATATAGTCAGAGCTAAAGTTTGTCACATAAAGATACACCACTGGGTCAGTGTGACTTCCCTTCAAATCAACGCTGGTAATAATAATAATGCTCACTATTTTTATTTTGTGCACAGCACTGTGTCTAGAAGCAATTGCTAGCTATCCCTTGATATCCCTTCTCTTACATTAGTTTAAGTTTTAGGTGGGCATACTCAACTAAGACTACATTTCCAAGTCTCCCTTGCAGCTAGCTGTGGGCAAGTAAGTAGGCACTGGCCACTGCAAAGTGAGCAAACAATGTGAGCATCACCCACACCGTGACCTTCAAAGAAAAAGCGCGAGTTCTCTCGTCCTTCCTGCTGGCTGGGGCAGGACATGGTGATGCTGGGGACGATGAACATCAATATATAAGGAACTTGAGTTTACAACATCGTGGAGTCACCAAATTAGCTACAGCTGCTTCTATGCAAACTGTTATGTAAGAGGAAAACAAACTTTTATTTTGCCTAAACCACTGTCCCTTTAAGCTCTGTTAAAGCAGCCTAATACCCAGCTAGGTCTTTCACATTATCACTAGTCCTCATATAACAACCCTATAGTGCAGGTATCCCATTTTTCAGATGAGAAAACTGCAGCCCAGAAAATAAAGTATTGTGTTCAACATGATAAAAGAAGCAAGTGGCTAAGCCAGGATTTGGTCCCAAGTCTGCCTAACCTCAGGCTCTTATCACACTGCCTCACACATAACATAACTCTTCCAATGAACTCTGCTCCTTGTTAGGGGAGCAACAAGTTTCTGAAAAATACAAATGGTACTCTGAGGAAAGAAGACTTTAAATTATCACGTAATACGTCACCATCGTGTAATACATTACTGACCTACAGCCTCTTAGGGGTTTGAAGTTCTCAAACATCTTAAGAAAACCTTGTTAGTCACCACAAACCATACCCTGCCCATCTCAAAAATAAACTATTTTATAACCCAAGGGAAAAAAACTACAAAAAGCACAACTGTCCTCTAAGTAAGACCCTCAGCTAGTGCCCAACATTTAGTTAATGCTTAATCTAACAGCATAAGACAATACTTACAGGCTTTCCAAAAAAATTAAATATTCCTGCCCTTCTGAAAGATCATCTGTGTGGAGCTAACCACCCACTGTTGCAAGCAGCCCCTGAAGCTGCGAGCCTAGCTTATTTCACAGGAAGACCACCAGCCAGCCCGCCCATTCACAAATACTACCTTCAACTCTTCCCAGTTTTTTACCGAGTCCCTCCCTCCTCTCCAAATGTCTTGGGACCCAAAATAAGCTGGAATAAAATTCATTTCCCAGAAAAGGTTAAAAACAACAACAACAAAAACTGGCATTTACTATCCAAAGTGCTTTATATTTTAATACATATAGTAAACATTGTAAAAATGGGGTTACTCTCACCATCTACAGGAGTATTACAACTCACAGATCAACTTTCCCAATATAAAGCCAGTAAGATGCAGAGTTGGTCTGATTCCAAGTTAGCAGGAACACTGTGCCTTGCTGCCAGGGTGTAACAAGTGGTGCATAGTTTTCAATCTACAATTAGAATTGTCCTAAAGGTATGTTCCTGCAAAGGGGGGCTGGGGGGGCACTGGAGATAAGTCAGTACTCATATTGTCATCCTTCAATTCTGCTGAGTGCTCACTAAGGTCTAAGAGTCTACACGCTATATCCTGAAATCGTTGATACAGAGCCCATCCACACAAACTACTTGTAAAAACAAAACTAACTCCAATTAAGCCACCAGGTACTTTGAAAACAGCCAGTCCCCCAACTAGACTGAGAAATTTGTTTTTTTAGATCACAATGTGTGTAGAACACAGACCCCACCCAAAATCACTGTGTCTTCCGAGGCGAACTCTACAGCGCGAACACCTTGAAGAGTTGTCATGTTTTGGATCTTTGCTTGCTGGTTGGGGAGAGATGGGCGTTTGCTAAATTGGAAAATTAATTTTGGGAGCTAGAAGAGAATCACCCTTGAGGCTACCTAATATGCCTCATGGAGATTTTTAGCTAGTTCACAGCCCTGGGTTGTTTTAATTGATACTTTTTTCCCCTATAAGCACATCAGAGAGGAAGATAAACAATACACACTCTTCCAAAGGGCAATGACTAGAAAGGGGAGGGAGGGCTGGCTCCAGGTCCTCTCAGAAGGGAACTCTGGGCTTCTCAGCGGCTGCTGCTGCAGCTAGTACTGCTGCCAGCCAACCTCAGGAGCCACTGGTTACTATGTGCTAAGGGAATCCTCACAGCAATCATATGCATTCCATGCTATTATTAACTTCATCCTACAGATGAGGAAACTGAGGCTTAAAGAGGCAAATCACTTGCTAAAGGTCACCCAGCTTAACTAGGTTATAGTGAGCCATGCAATTTGTAACAGGGAAGCCAGGACTCGACCCCGATGTGACTGTCATCATCCCTGGCCATCTCTTGCTTAGGGAACTGCCAACAGGAAGTTGGTTAGAGTTCCTCCTCAGCAAATGAGACCTGAAGTGAGACAGAGAAGAACTTCCCATTTACTGCTTTGAGATTTGCCTTTTACAGAAGAAATCTGAGGGCAGCAGAATTCCGAAAAGTCTTACCCATCCCTAGAAGCCAAAAGCAAGTGGGAGAAAAGAACAGCTTCAGACAGGTGAGGATTCACTCACTAGGTTTCTCTAAATCCTGGTTTTAAGGATCCTGTGAAATTTTAAGAACTGTAAGTGACAATTACTCGCTTAATGAAAAAGAGTTGGCAATGTCTTTGTTTAATGCCTGGAACTTTGGAAGTGGTTGTACACAAGTGCAATAAGCACATCACTAAAACAGATATTGGCTATAATTTTTTAAAGTGTTTTGGTGAAATCTAATAGGAAAATACTTTTCTCTGATGTTACATACATAGACACATTTCGAGTCCTTGAGCTACAATTATACAACTTACTTCCCCAAAAAAAGTCTTGCAGTTAAAACTAAATTTGTTCAACAGCTGTCATTCAGTACATATTTTTTTAATTTTAGAAACTGTGGTACACTAGACACAAGCAATATTAAGCAGGTACATTAGTCAGCACATGGGAGCGAAATTTAAAATAGACTTATCTAGATGTCTGTAAATTTACTTCTTGTTCCTGCCAAACTCCAAAAAACCCCTGTCCTGTAGCTTATGCACTAGTCTTCAGGAAATGTTTTTCTTTTTTCTAAATACAATCATTTACCTTTTAAATAAAAAGATTTTAAAATAAATTCTAATGCCGCAGCTGCCCTTCTGGCAGTGAGACTGTCACACAGAGAGCCAGTGTTAAAAGATCAGATTAAGAGCCTTCAGTCCTAGCACCCAGTGACGCTTGCAGCCATGCAACAGTGATTTTGCATGTCTCTGAAGAGACAGGAAATAGAATTCATCTTCCTCTAATAACCTGCCTCCTGCCCTCCCTCCAGACTACAGTCCATCTGCCTCAGGGTAGAGGCAAGTAGTAGTGCGATGCTCACAGAATGCCCAGAAGAGGAAACAAGGTGGGCAGCGTTCAGACACAAAACATCCGAGAGGCCCGGACTGGACGGGGCAACAAACATGTCTGTTGCCCACACATTAAAAGATATACACACACCTTAGGAAACGAAAAAACAGAAGAGCCAATTAAATCCAAAGCAGGCAGAAGAAAAGATATACACAGCATCAGCATTTAGAAAACCATGACACAGGTCATCCGTTACACATGTCAAGGATTTCAACCAAGAAATGTCAAAAGTATTGGGGAAATAAACAGTAAGTAGTGACATTATGGTGCCTATCCTCCCAGCTTAAGGCAGAAAAGGAGTTGCCAGTACCTCCCCACGGCTTTCCTCCACAGGGTGCGACTTCCTTAGCCAATTAATTCCAGTCCAGTCTTGCTCAGCACCACTACCATTACAGTCTGCTCCTACCGGGCCTGCTCACACAAACAACATAACTCATGTGGGAAAACGACCTACTGGCAAATCAGCTAGCTCCACCAACACCCCAAGATCTCCCCCCACATCTTAACATAAGCCCACAGATCCTGCAAAAATGCCATGGGAATAAGCTGTACTGGTGATTATGTGTAGGAGTCTGTGTCTTCAGAAGCCTACAATCTAATACCCCCCCAGGGAAAATTCAAACTTTTCCCTCTGCCTTGGGGAACAACACCTCAGCCTGGTCACAGCATGGTGGGTTACACATTCTTCCCATTCACCACCTCCATAAAGCAGAGCTGCTTAAAGTAAGAAGAAATACACGCTGGTATGGATCAGGCAAAGGGCAGCCGGACTTCTAAAGAAATGCAAACAGGCCCCTTGACTCTCCTTCAGCACTCCATGTAATCTAGTCAACAAGCAAATCCTGAGTAGAAATAGGTAAATGGGAATATAGTGGGCAGTGGTTTTGTGGTCACAGCTAAAGGACGAGAAAGACATCCTTTGTTGTTTGTAATCCAGAAGAGCATTTGAGTTCAGGATATTAACTTAGGTCCATGGTTTGTGAATATGAGCACCGCCAAAGGATATATTCCCATGAAAGTTCCTCATGGTTACTGAGGTCTAACCCAGCTCAGACCAGATAAGAAGTCAGATAGGGATCCACATATCTATAACACACAGGAACGCTCAAATACCAGCTGCATGCTAACCTCAGCGCGTGCCCACTGGCAGGCAGGCGGGTGAACCGTTCTCCTGAAAAGCAGTGACACAACTGAAGGGAAGGAGGGAAGTGCCTCGGTGCCTTCCAGCCCACAACACCAAGCGCTGTGGCTGCAAGACGTGCAGCTATTCCATTTATTAGCTTCTTCCTTCTCACAGCTGATCTTACCTGAGCAAATGAAGGATTCAGTAGTCCAGAAGCAAAAACTCTCTCTCTCCAGCTGGTGCACCTAAACTTTGTAACTACTAAAAGCAAGCAAGCAAGCAAGCAAGCAAGCAGAGGAGGAAAAACAAAAAACAAAAAAAAGCCACCATGCACTAGAAATGCACCTCCTCATTCCACCACGTATGCACCCGTGGGCAGCGTGCACACCTCCACTAGTGGGAGCAGAAGCAAGCAAAGTGAGCTGTGCGTGGGGGCTTGGCGAGGCGTGAAGTCTGTGGTACTCAGAGAAATGAGTCCACTGAGTCCATCTTTTGTGTCTTTTTCCCAAATGCAACCACAATATAAAGACTTCATCAGGTAATAAGAAGTAACTTTTTAGAAGTTGCTAGCCAAAAGTTACATCAGTTTGTTTACTATGTAAAGGCTTTTTGATATATCTTCTGGCAACTCTTAATGCCCAGTGACAAAAGTATAGAACAAGCTCTTGTCTTCCGGGCAATTCTTCAATCTCCCCTATTAGATGCCATTATGACAAAGTCATAATTCTGAGCAACACTACATAGTCCAATGACAGCAAAAGATTTAACAACTGAATTTTGTTTAGCACATTAGAAAATACTCCATTATATAAATACAATTATATTCCACTGAATGTTAATAAGGTGTAAAAGTTGGAATGCGAACACTGTATCTTAGAAATGTGCAATACAAACACCAAGAGACAGACGAGGCCAAGGAGTCAGTTTTATCTTCAAAACCACTGAAATGGTACCTTCCAGCCCAATGCTTGAAACCAACTGCCTTACCTCTTGGGACAGGAAAGGAATGACTTGTGCACAGATAGCATTCAGTCTCTTGACAATCTCTGCCTGCAAAGAAAAGAAAAGAAAAGAAAAGGAAAAAAAAAAAAAAAAAAGGAAAGGAAAGCAATAAAGAGAACAGTCAGCTGGTTACAAATTCCCGAAATATTAACAGGATGATATTAAAACACACTTTATATTCTGACTGGCGGATTTCCTAAGGAAGAGGAAAACTCTCATCAGCAAGCCCATTAAAAGGAGGCAGTGACAACAGTGCCACATTAATAGCACAATTTATTAACCATCATTCATCTTAAAAAGTCAACCTTCAAGCATCAGGACAACATAGAAAGGAATTTAATTTTCATGACTGGAAATCTGCTTTCAGAAGCCTTCAACGGGACCCTTGGTCATTCTAATGTGGTTTTACATAAAACCTTGCGTCTTTTAAATTTAGATGGTAAAGATACATTCCTCCCTATACCCCAACTTCCCTCACCTAATAACTCACTGGAGTTTGACATTTGCAGCCTCTGCTTTATCTAAACACAGGCACTGAGATTTCATGAGCAAGTCCCCAACCTCCTTAAAGAACAGCACCCAACCAACTCAGGTGAGCTGACTACTTCAGATCCTTAGTTATAAACTGTTGGGAAATGGCATGTTTTTGTCAACCATTAAAATTTCCAAATGTGTCCCACCAGGGTTTTCAGTGTGCAGAGGTTTAGAACATGCTAAAATCCTCCTATACTTATCAGAAAGCAATTATTTATATATGGTGACTAACCTTGGGAACATTAATTACCATTGTACTATAGATCTGCAAAAGTCCCAATAATGTCAGATAATAGAGTGTATTCTCTATTAATTTGGTAAGTGTTCAAATTTTAGACAAATAGGATTCTATAGTAAGTTAAAAAAAAAAAAGAAACGCCACCACTATGTTTTCTTTAAAAAGCTACTCAGGGGCTTCCCTGGTGGCGCAGTGGTTAAGAGTCTGCCTGCCAATGCAGGGGACACGGGTTCGTGCCCCGGTCCGGGAAGGTCCCACATGCCACGGAGCGGCTGGGCCCGTGAGACATGGCCGCTGAGCCTGCGCTCCGCAACGGGAGAGGCCACAACAGTGAGAGGCCCGCGTACTGCAAAAAAAACAAAACAAAACAAAACAAAACAAAACAAAAAAAAGCTACCCAGAACTTCACTGATCTTCACCTTAATTTACATTATCAGATGGCTCCTTATATACTTTAGTATGTGACATGTAGACAACAGGGTTTTTACACGCATATACACAAAAAACTTTTTTTCCAGTTTTATTGAGATATAATTGACATATGGCACTCTATAAGGTTAAGGTGTACAGCGTAATGACTTGACTTACATATATACTGTGAAATGATTACTGCAGTAAGTTTAGTTAACATCCATCAAAACAGCTTATTTTTTAATGATGGAGTGAGGAAAAAGGAGAGGCAAGAAGTGATGGGAGACAGAAAACATAAAGCAATTACTATTCCTGAGACATTCTTAATGTAAATTCCATCCAGGGTCAGTTCCTCATTTTATACGAGGACAAAAATTCTCCTTTTCATGCCGAGTCATTACCAGAGTGACAGCAACACTCCACTTGTACAATCTAGGTTTCCTTCTTTCATCAGCAACCCTTCTGACTTTGTGGCTATGCAATCTTTTAAATACCAGCACCTTAAAAACTTTGCCAGCCAAGAGAAAACACAAATTCACCATGAAGTTTCAAACCTAAGCTTTCCCTTCCAGCCTGCATTCCTAACAGGATGGACAAAAACCCAGAACCAATAAGCAGCAGTGAATAAGGACCCAACTGTGCTGACCTGATTTAATTTACTGCCCTGGCCCCGTGGAGCATTTAGCTATCCTTTAAGAATGCTTAAACCACCATGAAAAGCTGCAATGGGAATCACCAAACCACTCTCCACCTGGACCGAACATACCACAGTGGTTACAGGGTGAAATTCCAGTGCGAGCTGAGAAAAGAGAGCAGCATGCACCAGACTGAAAGCACTAGTCTCACAGGCATTTGGTGGTTAAGCTTTTTGTAGGCAGAGGTGGAGGGGGAGAGAATAAAAGATAATGAGATACTTTGGGGCAAACCAAACTGATGATTCTAATGCTTAGAACCATCTGCCAAGCATATTTTCCTCATTATGTTGTTTACATAAATAAAATAGTCCCTTGCTAGGAGGGTTGAAAAATGTGTGGGCACGTAAGAAAACTGAGTTCTCTAGTTTGCCTACATAACCCAGGCAACAAAAACTACCCTAAGGAAACTCACTCATCTGTCAAAATAAAGACCAAGAGGTACTTATTTGGCTCCTTTAATGTGGGGCCTAGGCCATGTTAAGTCTGAGCAACTATGAAAAAAAAATCTACATTTCCTTAAAAATAAATGTAGAAAAGCCAGAAAGTCGTTTTATTGACTCATGTATGTTAAGATACATACATAACAGAAAAAAGGGGGTAGAAACCTTCCAAACTTTTTCTTTAAAGGTCTCCTTTTGTCTAAAAGACTTCTTAATTTCTTTAAGTTGTCACGCCAACGGATTTTCCTGGTCAGGGGGGTAGGATGTGTGTGTGTGTGTGTGTGTGTGTGTGTGTGTGTGTGTGTGTGTGTGTGATTTCATAAAATTAAGCGGGTCATTCCTCACTGTGAAAGCTAAAGTTGCCTCGGAAACACTGCTGCTTCCATGGGCATCTAATTTTGCCTCTTTTGTCCCACAGGACCCAGCTTTAGGGAGGCCATCATTTATTTACAGGCCTTTCCACTGGGCTTCAGCGATCAGCCAATAATACTGTGGACACACACTTCTAATGGCCTATGTTTTGAAACTGAGTCTAATCTAATGGCTGGGGCCCAAACTCCTTTTCTAGCACAGCCATTAAAGGATGTAGGTTATTGCTGTTGTCACCACTGATATTTGTCATTGTAATGTAATTAGGGCCCTAAAATGATGCATTACAGCCCTTGGCACAGCTTCTATTAAAATCTTTTCTTCTGCTCACTGAACTGCGACCTGCTTTCTGATGAATAACAGACAGACAGCTTTAGGGTAAGGAGCAGATTCATCAAAGAAGTATTTTTCAGCTTTGGGGAAAGAGAGGGGGAAAAAAGGCAACCCAGGAGGAAAAGCACCAGGGGAGGAAAAGCCACAATATACATTTGAATTTCATCTGACCACTTGAAATTCTGATTGCATCTGATGAATCTTGCTTAGACAATATATTTCCCAGTCTTTGAATCACATGGTTAATCAGGGCTCTAATCTGCTATCCATCAGCCTATGCCAGTGCTGTAGCTTCCAATCAAATTTATAGGTGATGCGGCTCATGCATCCCTGAGCAAGTACATTCACAGCCCATTTAAACAGGCAGAGATTCTGAAATACAGCTGTGAGGGTTACTGGATGTTATCATGGTATTCAATGCTTTATGGAACTGCTAACTATTGCCTTCAGATGCCCATGATATTCCAAAATAGGATTAATGGCCTCCATAAAAGAACAATTGTTCACGCCAAAATATAACAAAATGATTGTTTTTGCAGCCATAGTTTGTTAAATACATTAACAATTTTGACACTTCTATTACGTTTTCTTCGATCCATCAATATATTCATGAAAAAGAAAAAAGTCCCACACGTACTATTTTACTACCCTCAATTCACTACCATTCTATTTCCTCCTTCTATAATGTCCCTCCTTTATGCCACCCTCCAATAAAAAGAACCAATAAAAATAATGACCATTCCACTTAAAAAACAAAAAACCTGTCTGGGCAAAATTTTTTAGAAAAAGGCAACTTAACAAAAGAGGCATTCTATGAAATCCCTTGGTTATGCACTTGGCACCCGGCACATGAACGCGGACAGACTAACCGACCCCTAAGTGGTGACGGCCAGTGGACTAGCAGCATGACCGGTTAAGTGATGAAACAGACAAACAGCGAGAAAAACCATTTATCGTTTTTTTCTTCACACTCCAACTCAAGAATCATTGCAAAATTTATTAACTACCTTGCATCATGGGAAAGTAATGTCACACACCGAAAAGAATGCCACAGTTCAATCCCTTCATTAAAAAGTAACAAATACTAAAGCACACAATATAGGATATTTTCTTTATTACTTGTAACAAATTAGTTATTTAAGTAAGACAAAAAACTAGTTAAGCCTACACTTTTATTGAATTACATCCCCTCAAATAGTCCTAATAAAAAATCTAATTTTTGATTATTTCTGCCTATGACTTCCTTAAAAAATAAATTTTATTTTAATGACATAATAAACTTGAGAGAAAGTACAGATTACGTTATCGAAGACAAGTATCAAAAGCAATTGTTCGTTTAACAAATGTTTGTGTTTTTGTTCTCTCATCAAAATAGGAACAACACTACTATATAGTATTGTTGAAATAAAACAGAGTAGCAAAACATTACTAAGAAACCATTTCAGTAGCCAATGGGGTGGGAGGGAGGGGCAAAAAACCTATTAGAGTTTCAGGAAAACATTCTTAAAGAATAACATTTCACAACTGATTTGTTCTTGTACAGCAGTTTCTTTGCCAGAAAAATGTTTTAAGATGAATCTATGTATTGTATTAAGTGTTTTATCAAGAACATACACCCATCTATTATATTTAAACACCGAAAAGTGAAGAAAAATTCCCACTTATTCTATCTGAAATGCTTTTCAGAATAAGTACAAATAAATCTTGCAACCCTCTCCTTCAACCCCCTTTTACCACTACAGAACCAAGACTGCAATTTTTTGTTTCAATCCGAAAATATCTTGATTTGTTATTGATTTGTTCCAAATTATCTGAGAAACAGTACAACTTCTGGAACTGATCCTGCCTGTCCATAGGTTAAAAAGTCAGAAGACTAATGAGAAATTCTTCCCAACTTAATAAAAATCCAGACTACACATAGGAAAAAATATTCAAGCAGTACTATTTCTCTAAACTGACAGCTCAGTGTTTATCTTGTCATCAAATTTCAACTTGACAAAAGAGGTAAGAACATGTAATAAATAAAATTCTTTGTATTTTTTTAAAAAGCCAGACTGGAATAAGGCTTAGAGATTTAGATCAAAGGTACTGTCAAGCACCACCAGCAAGCTGGTAAACCAGATGCCTAAGTTATTTTGGTACAGGTGATTATTTTGCACAAAGTATTTTATACTGCTTAATAAAGCAATAAAATGAAGTAGTAACATTGTAAGAATCAATGTAATAGGACATCTATGAGTTCCCTAAAGGACTGATTCAAACTACTAAGACTTTTTTTGCGATGTATTAAGACAATCTGTAAAAGCTCTCATCATCCCACTTCCTCTAACAAGAAAGAGACACTGTCTCGGAGTACTCAATTAGTATTACCTTGAATGATACAAAAGTGCCAATATTCAACCACTTTTTTTTATCCACTCCCCCCCTCCCCGGTGAGTTTAACTAAAGCAATGATTCTGCTGATTGTAATATCTCAAGCAATGTCAATCTGCTTTGGGTTTTGAACTCATGTTTATGCTACTTTACTGCATGCCAATTGTGCTTTTAAAGTGCCCAGCATGCAGTTATTAACTGCATATACTGAGGTATCCCACTTGTTTGTCCTAACAAGATATTCAGGTGCTACTGTTCATGGTGCTAGCGTAGGAACACACAGGATGATGTCTTTCCCAGAGAGTATCACAGAATACCTACATTTCACGAAACTATTTCCATCTATCCCCAAAGGTGAAGCTGTATTTTACTGAAGCGTTTTTGCAATGGTTAGAAGAAAGGGTCCCTTCCTCTCACCTCTTGAGCTTTCTAGACGGTCTTTAAGGGAATTCCCAGATATTTGCCTATTATCCTACCTACATCTTCCGGGCTCTGGTTATTGTGTTTAACTACTGTTCCAAATGTCAAGAGTGGTATTTTATCACGGTTGAGAATGACAATCATTTTGCCTGACAGACATCCAGTTAATACCCCAAGGTCAAATCATTTTGGTTCTCAAGTCTGAAAAACACTGGAACCAATGGTAAGGTTATACTCAGCTCTACCAGAGGGGTGGGGCAAGGAAAATGGAAAAAAAGATGGGCGGGAAAAGTGGGATGTCAGGAGTAGGGAAAGCAAACGCCTTCCTCTGGTGGACTTAACCCCAGCCTCTGCAGAACCAGGTGGTCAGAGAACCTGATGACCGAATACCAAGACACTCAGGGTTCTGCACATGCTCATTTCCTCCGCACTCCTGGGCCAGTGTATCACACCGCAAGCCCTGCCAGCTATTTTCTGATTTCTCCTCTCTGTCTCTGAATCACTTTCTTCTTTTCTTTTTTTTTTTTTTGCCCTACTCTTTCCCACTGACATAAATGTACAGGTGCCTTGAATGAGGATTTACAATTCAGCATTTTCATTCTCAGCAATGGTTGGAGGGCACAAATATTCCTTGTGCCCATAGTAGGCGAAGATATTCACCTTGGTTTCCCCCAAAATGATTTCAATGTACGTGAGAAATATCTGAAAACAGAGGAATTTGAATATTGGAATAAAACCAAAAAGAAAACAAAAACAGTAAAGGGTCTTACCAAGCTCTCATTGAGGACACCTATTCTCCAGGAAAGCAACAAGCCACCTTTCATACACTGAGAGCCATGCTCTACTTTTCAGTCTATACTCTTAGGTTGGGCTAAAGGCTTCCTTGTCTACTTCCTTCTTGTTTATCTCCATTTTTCAACAAATCTTCATCTATATCCATATTCCTCAGCACTTCCTTTTCTCTTGTCCTTTCAATTCTAGAATGACCTCTATTGGTTTCCTCTTCCTCCTCCCAATTACATAAAATGTCTACTCTTTGAAGCCATCACTGCCAAGGTACCCTTCCATCCCCTTCAACTGTTTTCTCTGTTTAATAAAACAGTCAGCTCTTTTCAAAAGCAAAGTTTTGCTCTTCCTCTGTTTGCACTTACACCGCCCTGCCAAACACGTGCCCTACCATACAGGTCCCGACACAGCAGGCAAGTGCATCCACAGGGCCCGCCAGAGATCTGACCCTGGCATCAAAAAATGGGGGTGACCAAAGCCTGGCAAGGGTAAGGGAGAGTCCCTCTGCCTGGAGCCACCTCCCTCAGACCTCGTCATGGCTCACTGCCTACTCATCATTTCAGTCTCAGTCCACAGGACCCCTCCTCAGACAACTTCACTCAGCATCCTCTGGGGCTCCTTCTCCCTGTCACCCTCCAGCCCATTACAGTCTTCTTCACAACATTCATAATCACCTGAAATTACCTCACCTATGTTTTTGTTGACATGTACTGGCGTAGTGCTTCTCAAACTTTAGTGTACATACTAATCACTTGGGAATCTGGTTAAAAATCCATCCTCGAGTGGGGCCTGAGTCTACACTTCCAACAAACTCCAAAGTGACACTGGCACTAGGGGTCTGCAGACCAACATTAGGTCTGCAGCAAGGTTACAGAGAATGGAGGCTCAATGAGGGCAGAGACAGATTTGTCTATACCCCAGTCCTGGTACGTAGAAGACACTCAGAAATATTTGTTGAGTGACCAGAAGAAACTGCAGTCCAGGTTCGGTGGCTGGAATCTCCTGAAATCTTTTGCAAGCATGCTAAAACTGTTTGGGAATAGTTATAGCACTTCAACCATAAAGGAATACCCGTCTAGAAGACCTGCTTATACTGATTTGGTCTGCTTACCTCTCCAACAACATCTTTTCTAGCATTTCGGATGCCATACTGCTCAAAAAGAATAATAAGTAATCACAGTGGGCCACAAAAGGAAATGCAAATCCACTCTGGACAGTTCTTGACTGATAAGTAAATGATTAAAGCTTCCATTCTGAAACCATGGCAGGATGTGCGTTTTAAAAGATCATTTGCGAAATGCAAAGGAGATGCCACTCAACCTCCTTCCCAAGATTATTCACCAGATTGTGATCACCTGACCCACTGGAATTGGGCTATTTGTTAGAAGGCACACTGGGAGGGCACCTTGTATAGTGAGTCATGATAAATCTCCCCAACGGGATCTCCAGAGTGAATTAGTAATGGCTGAAGAGAAGGTCCTAGCCAGGGACCAGCACCCCTCACAGGTCTCACAGGAAGAGCGATTCCTGACAATTCCAGGTGTAGTGGGTCACAGGGGTTACACACATGAGCTCAAGTGTAGACCAGCTCGGGCATATCAACCCTGCTCAAAGCTTGGACATTTAGTGGCAGTATTGGGGAGCGACAGGCACAGCCACAGCATGAGGACCCCTAGAGAGAATATGCCACTGGAATCCCTTCCAAACAAGGTCCAGGAATTGCTCAGCGCCACACTCATGGGATCCCATGTATGGATTTAGATACGCGAATCCACTCCCCACAAGCCCAGACAGACCTGTGTGAATATGCTCACTGTAAGGGGGTTCTAATAATTAGGAAGCCTTTACTTAAATATACTACTTCCTTGCCTGTCTCTGTGGAGTTTTTCTGTCATGGGTGCAGTGTATGCCCCACAGAAGTCCACTATCAACTCACTGATTCCTCACCCAAACTCTTTAGTGACTCACACAGGTACGACTCCTGTACACTGGGAGAAGCTGCCTGTGACAGGCTGCTTAAGAAATTAAAAAAGAAATCTCACACCACAGACTAAGAGCTCTCTATAATCAGAAAAATAATAGCATTTTCCCTATCATCAGGCTCACATCTACCTCTGCTTGTTTTCTTCTTTAATACTTCATTAGGCAGTTGAGAAATGTAAAGGTGTAGAGCACTACGGTCATCTATTTGTGCTCCTGAATTCCTAGTTACTTTTAAAATGTATATCAAGCTGCTTTTTACTGTGCAGGCAGTTTAAAATTTTTCAACATGTGAACCTTAGGAAAAGCCAAAACCACGAACGTAATACTGCCTTTCCGTCCAGTCAACAAATATTTATCAGGTGCCTACTATCTGTCAGGCCTACTTTAGGTGCTGACACAGGGATTGGAGACACAGGAGTGAACAAGACGAATAAGTCCCTGCTGTCATGGAGTTCACACTGTAGGGGCAAGGAGACAGAAACAAACATACACATATATGAAGAGGAATTTCAGATGCTGAAAGGTGCTATGAAAAAGATAAAATGGAGGGTTGGAGAGAAAAGCCTGGGGCAGAGAGGAGATCTGGTTTGAATGAGATGATCAAGGAAAGACGAATAAAGAAGCGATTTACAAGCTGAAATGTGGCTGGAAGCAGCATCACCCAAAGCAGGTTCTATACCAAGCTCTGCAGATGTCATTAACAAGTATGATATACATAAAGAGCTCCTTGGTCAGATGACCTCGCAGAGCTTAAACAAAGTTAAACACGGTTCTTCTCCTGCTGACATCCCACAGCCTCTCAATTGACAATGTAACAAATCTCTGAAAAAGTGTACATAAAAATGCAGTACTAATCACACTTCTCTGACTATGGAACCCCTTCTTCTCAAAGCTCTTAGAGGAGATTATATTTCATGGGAAACACTGAGCTGGCCAATGGTTTCCAGCCCTGGCTTTACACTAACATTAGTAGTGGATCCTTCCCAAACACCAACGCCCAGGCCTCACCCCAAGCCAATGAACTCATACTCTCCAAGGGTAGAACCCACACGTCAGCATTTTATTTTAAAGCTCCCCAGGTGATTCTAATGTACAGGCAGGATTGCAAGCCATTAAGCTAGAGCACAGGATGCATGCAATGAAAAAACGGAGTGGAAAATAAGGACAGAAAGGGTTCCCAGGGGTCACACTGTGGAAGGTCTTGAATGCCACACTAGAGAGCCCGAACTTTATTTGGAAGGCAGCAAGGACCTATCAAGGACAATTCCTAGGAAAGCTATGATAAATACCAGACAGGAGGTCAAGACACTCCAGGGCATTTCTGCTCTCCACCCCCTTCTTGCCACTGATTGTACTTGAGTGGCTGTGGAAGGGCAGAAGAGATTTATAACCACAAAACATACCACAAGAGGAAAGATGGAGGATGAAAGATAATTTCAGAATAGGAACAATATGAATTCCCATAGCATCACAAACGTACGAAATTCAACAAGATATTTTCTGATATCAGCTCATTCATTCACTCCGACTCTAAGCTAGGAGCTATGGTAGAATCAGAGGTAAATGCCGAATTAATCTGGACCCTTTGAAGTTTTTATAATCTAGTATAGCGGAAGACTAAATGGAAATAAACACAATAACGGACAGCACGTGGTAACTAGGTGGTACACAGAGGAGCCCGAGCAGCAAGGAGGAGAGCGGAAGAAACCCCTTCTTGCTGAAGTCATTACAGAGGCTCTGGGGAGAGAGCAGCATCACGTTAGCCATATTAATTCCACAGTTTTTCAATACTTGTCTCTATACTGCCAGGCACTATGTTACCCTCTGAGAAAAGAGATGGGGAACAAGACAGGATTTATGGAGCCCATAATCTAACAAATGAGACAGACACTGAAGAAAACAAAGTGCAAGGTATTTTTAAACGCTTAACAGGAGACACTGTTTCCCTGAGTAACTGAGGGTGAAGTGAGTATGCTAGACAAAGGAGAGAGCGGCAGGGGAAAGGGCAAGAACATTCCAAAAAAGGATCAGCGTGGGACATTCAGAGTCTAAAAATGGGACAAGTGAAAGGGGACAAGATGAGGCCGAATAAGAAGATCCAGAAGAACCCAACGTACTGGGATTATCTCCACCCAGGTTAGGCCAGTTAGGAGACAACCAGATTACTCGTGGTGAGAGTCATCACCATGTCTCACCATGTGGTGGCTAAAGGTACTACTCGTGAGCACGATCAGTATCGCCGTCCTCTGCATCCCAACGTTCATGGATGGTAACCTCTGGGCCAGATATTTCACTTAAGTGTAGACCAATTTTAAGAGGATGACTTCTGTCCCCATATTGAAGCCAAAGAAGAGTAAACTGGTTAAGCCATTCACCACGATCAGAAAGCTGGAGGAGCAACTGAGAATAGATTCCAAGAGACCAGAAGACTGATTGGGTGTGGCTAATAAGCGAGAGGGAAAGGCAATCATAACCTCCCTCTGGGTTTCTGGCTTGAGAAATCGGGTGGATGCTGCTGGCATTTCCTGAGATAAAAATCTCTGGACCACAAGCAGACTTGTGGGGGAGGATGTCATTTGGGGACATGTTGAGTTTAAGTACTTGTGAGACATTCAAGGGAAAGGAGGACTTGGTTACATGCAATGGTCTCAGAGGAAAGATCCAGGCTGCAGAAAAAAATGGGGATTCATCTACTTAGCAGAGTGGTCAAGATCGCCTAGGTAAAGGGTAAAAGAAGAAGAGGAGAGAGACTTGTTGGAAGTACTGGCTAGATTTCCTGGAGTGGAGAAGGGCCCTTGAACAATGACCCAGTATAGATAGATACAGAAGTGTACCCGGAGCTCCCATAAGCCCAGATAAGGGAGCAGAGAAGGCAAAGGCTGCAGACAGGGCAATCAGCCAGGAGTCCAGCACAGCCATCCCAGCATGACAACAAGGGTCTGATGGGAAGTGATGGGGAGGGCAAGGAAAGGAGACAGGCTGCACAGGGAGAATCAGCGGCATGCTGTGACGTCAATAGACGTGGACAATGAAAGGAAGTAAGGAATCCATGATTCCATCCAACATGTAAAGCTTGGATATGGCACTACCATTCATTAATAAGATAGGGGAGTCACAAGGCTGATTTCAAGGTTTACCTGGGGGGACAGTTATGGAAAGGCAAGGAAAGAATACAGACTTAAGTGGCAGAACATTCTGCAAAGCACACCAGACACTGTGAATGATAAACTGTGCAGTGCCAAATCCCAGGTTAACTCTAATTACTAATCCAGTGGAACCATGACTTTAAAGCAAACCCTAAGTGATTTGGGACTCCATTTCTACAACCATGAGATGGGAAGAATAATGTTGCCCCACATCTCACTGGCAGAAATATTTATGAGAGTAGACTTATTAATATAATCCCTTAAGGTAAGTAAAGTAGTACAGTTTGGTTTAAGACAGACTGAGATTAGATAGTGCTACAAATTGAGTAGCTGTATTGTTAGGTATCGATTGAAGCTTAGGGCTCTTCCTGTCTCTCAATTAAGAAGACATCCCTCACTAATTTATACTACACGGGGGAAGGGCTGCAGATCTAAAGACGGGTGGGAGGAGAGACTCACCAGCACAGTAATAATAAAGGACAGTGCCTCCCGACTGATGGAAAAGAGGAATGAGGTCAAAGGCCTGGCCCCAGAAATTTTGCTGTTTCTCCAGTTTCGTGCACTGTGACCCAGAAAAGACATTCTCAGTATTTATGTTTCGCTACTGGTAAAGGATCTCTCTTCCTCTTTTCTTGGTAAACAGATACTTGCCCTGGATGCAGTAAATTTTATATACAGTAGTAAAGAATAGGAGGCTGGGGGCAGAGGAGGAGAGGGAGAGGGGAAGTCAGGCTCAACTTCAAAGCTTCTTGCAATTTAAGGCCACAGGTAACTGTTAAGTGAGACTTACAGAAAACACATTCTTTCTATTAGGAAGATGGTGAAAATGAAAAACAAAACTTCTCTCTAAAGCAAGTTATTAAATTAAGAAGTCAGAAGTACTCAGAAAAATTTAAACGAGTTTTGCATTAACCAAAACACAAAAGGCGGTGCCTCTCAGCTTCCTTCTTGTGACTGTGTCAAACTCCTTGACTTAATATTTTACACACGTCGAACTTGATCTTACCTTTCACCTAACTTGCTTTTACTTTTTTAGTTTGGGGGTTACACTTTCCTTCATTTTATGAACTTCAATTTGTCTATTCCTAATCTATAAAACAACCCTGATAAACCTGTTGATTAAACATTCTAAAGCAGTGCTACTGAAAGTAGTCAGTCCCCAAACTGTTACCCATCAGCAAGATAATGGGCTCATGCCAGAATTAAGTCAACTACTGTTTACTTCCGCTAGATAGGTTTTTTTGGTTGTTGTTCCTCAGTTTTGTTTTTGCAACAATAAAGACATTCCTGATGAAGGGGGCAGTGCATTGATTTATGGTCTGGTACAAGCTCCCTACCATAACGCCCACCATCAGCAAATAGTGCACGGACCTGCCCCAGTCCACGGACCACACTGAGTAGCACTGCTCCAGAGCAACATTCCTACAATACAAACTATAACTTCTCATTGCCTGGTAGTTTAGGTGATAGATATCTTCCTTCAACACAACAGAACTCTCTAACACAGCTCCAATAAGTGGAGCATTCCCTGATCCCCTGCCTGGTTTGTGTAGAGACGCAAGTGTCCACAGTTAACATTTAACTATGTAAGGGGTAGGTGATGGTCTAGAAATCAGTTCTGCAGACACCCCAGCCACAGGGTCTTCCTACAAGATCATGCTGCCTCCTAGTCTGATGCTGTGCAACAACAAACAAAAATAAAATACCACAATTATATACTGTATTCTTATTTCTAAATGACAGGGTTAAAGGAGAGCATGACAAATGTTACAGCTTAAGAATGTTTTCACATCTTTCACAACAAAATACACTCCAAAATTGGAGTTCTCCTTGCTTTGTTTCTTTTTCTGCAAAGAATGTGCCAACATGAGAAACCAAATTACAACAAGATATACTACTTCATGATTCTGTTTGCCCATTTACCCAAAATATTGCTCAGGAATTAGAGGACAGTATGAGCAGGGCAGCCATGAAGGACGAGAAGAAAGGAGCCAGAATTTGAAAGTATAAGCACCTATCAGACTGGGGTCTCAGTGAGCAGAGAGGGGCAGAAATGAAAAGTGCCCCTCATCTCTCTAGCAATGAAACAACCCCCAAACATCAGCTGGAGCTCAGCCAAGCTACCTAAGCAAGATACCATTAAAATTATTTCTATCTGCTGAACTGTTCCAAAGATGCTTGTCTGGAACTTAAGCAAAGAGAGGTTACGCAGAGATACCACACTACCTATCAATCTTGACATCCTAAGTGGAGAGTCTCATTCAAACAGCACACAGACTCCCATGTACTACGACAACTACATCATGGAAATAAAAAATAACAGATTTGGAAGAAATTTCGGAGATTTTGGAGAGTCTCTGGCTCCTTGCTACTAAAAACGTGGTCAGTGGACCAGAAGCATGGGCATCAATGGGGCATCAGAAATGGACAATATCAGGTACCACTCTAGACTTGCAGCAACAATCTGATTTTATCATGATCCCCAGTGATTTGTAGGCACATCAAAGTTTGAGAAGCACTGCTCTGGTTCACTGGTTCTCAACCCAGCTGCACATCAGAATCACCCCTGGAACTTTTAGAAAAATACTGATGCCCAGGCCCCAGGCTGGGGAGCCCGGGACCCAACATCTTATAAAACATACTGATCCAGTCCTATTCCCTTGTTTTATGGATATAGATGAGGAACTGAGACTCAGAAAAGTTAGATGATTTACCAAGATCACAGGAAGTTAGTGGCTGAAATAGGAGTAGATCTAAAAAATATTTAGGATTGTGTTGCCCGTAAAAAAAAGCTGAAGAAACTGTAAAGTTACCAATAAATCAAGCTAATTTTAAAGATCTAAGGTTTCATTTTGGTATATACTTTTTCATACTTTTAAATGAAACCAAAACATACTTATGTTTATTTTACGTATTACCCCTTGAACCTTGGCCAGTTTTTTTCGATGCTGGGGGTGGCAGGGGGCATAATTCTCCATCAGCCACAACACCATTGGTGGAGACACAGTGAAGACTCAGCTTTCGGCTTCTGCCTAGGTCACAGTGGCAGGATTGTGGCTGACTCTTTTTCTTTCTTTATTTCTAAAATCTCTTTAATGTGAATATACTATTTCTTTAGGGGAAAAAAAAGAAAAAAAAAGAAAGAAAAATAAGGGAAAAAAAGCATTCCGAAACCACCTTTTAAAGATCTCAATTTAACTTAGATCGAAGAGTCCAAAAACAAGGACAATCGCTGTGTTCTGGTAAAAGCGTCCATAAGTACAGAAGTGATACTTGGCATACCTAAGACAAAAAACTTCTGCCACGGGCTTCCCTGGTGGTGCAGTGGTTGAGAGTCCACCTGCCGATGCAGGGGACGCGGGTTCGTGCCCCGGTCCGGGAGGATCCCACATGCCGTGGAGCGGCTGGGCCCGTGGGCCATGGCCGCTAAGCCTGCGCGTCCGGAGCCTGTGCTCCACAACGGGAGAGGCCACAACAGTGAGAGGCCCGCGTACCGCAAAAAAAAAAAAAAAAAAAAAAAAAAAAAAAAAAAACTTCTGCCACAACTGCTGACCCTTTTGGTGTTGATGTCATTACATTTAAAATGCCCATAAATTAGCACTAGATACATGGGGGTGAGGTGGGAGGTATGGGTGGAGTGAAGGAAATTAAAAGCTGTGGTCAGACTTGAAAAAAATATCCCATAAAGCAACGTATGTTTCTGACAGTTGAAACAGACTGCATGACAGACAGCGAAACCACATTTCCGCATGGTTTTTTTTTTTTCTGGAATGGATCTGTGGCTTTATGCCACCAAGCAGTATTTTGGTTTACCAAAATGTACTCTATGGCCTTTTTAATTTCATGTTTACTTAACTTTCCTTACCATCACTGTTGTTTTCACTCAACTACAGCAGCTTAAGACAAGTGTCTTAAAGGAGGAAAAAGTTTAAAATACAGAATATGCCTCACATTAGGAAAAAAAGGAAATTAACCACACACATGTAATTCACATTGACTAAAGCATCCGTTGTAATTTTGGTATATAGCTCATACATAATGGACAATGGGAGTAATTATTGAAATATAGTAGTTTCTCAAGACAATTACAGACTCAGCCTCGCGTTTACATAAAATTTCTCAACACAAAAAGGATAAAGAATCACTGACCTATTCACAGTTGTTGGCCAAATGACAGAAAATAAAAAGCAACAGAAGAAAAGAATGACTGGAGCAGAATTTCCACAGCTGATGAATAATTTAAAGGATTCTGTACCTATTTTTAATGTCAAAAAAAAACGTTAAAAGGAAAAAAGCCAAAATCAGATAATTTGCAAACTCCCACTATTATATCTATATAAAGGTAATGGCAGTAATCAAGCAAAATGATGAAGAAAATCTCTCTCATACACTGACACAAAGGTCAAACACCTTCCTTAAAATGTAAGTTCCTAAAACCACTGACCACAAAGGGCTGCCTGGCAAAGTCCACTGTGGTCTCGGTATAGAATTAAGGCACAAATACAAATCTTGCTGAAAAAGAATACCTGAAGTTCTTGGTAAGAAAACAGACTTGGCAGGAGTTGAAGGGAAGGTGCTGATATGAAGGCAGGGGAGAAGCAACAAACCCCCTGTCCTTCCCTCCTCTTCCTTGTATCACTCTTCCTCCTCCCTAGGCACCTCGTCCCCTAGCATAATCAAGACCAAGTTTCCCCTCCAAGGACTCTTTTTCTATTAATGGTACCTTGATTCTGAAAGTGCAGAGGTCAATGTTTTAGGCCTTTCTCTGTTCATTTCCACACCCCTCATTCAATGAACTGCGGGGGTCACTTGGGTTCCTCCTTTCCAGTACCTGTCACCTCTTCAACCCAGCCTCTATCCTTCATGTCCCTCTCCACTCAAATCATTTCAACCACCATTTACTGAACATTTTCTGCCAGGCCCCATGCTACTTGCTGAGAATAGAGCAAATAAGCAAAACCGACACAGTCCCTGCCCTACTGTCTTCCCTATGCTTTCCCTCAATAGCCCATGTAACAGAACCAGCATTTAAGGCCTTCCATGATGCTTCCCAAACCCACCACCTCAACCATTCTCTCCTCTACCAACCAACCAAGGTGGAAATGGTAACCACCACCTAAACATGGACAACACTTTCCTGTCTCTGTGCCTTCCACTTGGAATCCTCCCCTTTCCTTTCTTCCTGCCGAAGAGACCTCCTCCTCTGAGGTCCCACTAAAATGTCCCTACATCCTCTGTAAAAGGATTCTTAATCACTTCCAAGCCAGAAACACTTCCTCCTCTTCTGCCTATGTCACAAGTGTGCCATCACCACACACTGCCATGTACTGTTCACACTGGTCGAAATGCCATTAAAAGATTAGAATCCATGGAGGCAAGAGTTCTACCTCCCCTAACTCCCTAACCCTCAAAGCACCCTGCACGAAGTCTGAGGTCAATTAGCATTTGCTGAACGAACCATTATAAGCCACCATAGCCTTTGCCTTCCATCTGAGGTATCCAACACTGCCAACTCCTAACCATGCAACTCTCCCAGTGAAGGAAGAATAAACAACCTCATGAGGATTCAGTTCCTTTTCAGGTTTAAGTCTTTAGGTTATAATCTTAATCTCTGTAGGTCTAGTTCTAAATATTCAATTTGAGAAGCTAAAAATTTCAATTTAGAAAGTTTATTTTTTGCACGAGCTTCAAACAAACAAAAACAACAAATGCATGCCCCCAAACTGTGAAATCAAATATCAAAGAAAAAGTGGAATTTATAAATCTTGGGAAGTTGGCATGAATACCATCTCACAATACAAATCCAACAAAGATCTTACCAAATTTTTTTCTATATACGTCCTAAACTGATGCAAAATATCCTAAATTCTTGCTTAGATTTTAAGAAAATCCTATTGGCTATGCTTACATCTCTAATAAAAGTATGTCCTAACAATGGGTCTCCTTCTTAAGGTCAGCCGTATCAAGCACTTGCAAGTGAGCTGCCGTTTAAAAAGGTTGTTGTACATAAATGTACTATGTGTGGCCCAGTCTCCCAGATCTGAAACCTCAAAAATGTAAACAATTTTTAAAAAAAATTTTGAAGGCTTACAAGGAAGTAGAGCTCTCATCTCCACATTCCTGGAACCTACATAAAGGAGAAAGTTTAAGGACACTCTGGAATAGTGCAGGACACAATTTTTCCACTAAAAAGCCCAAACATGCACTCTGTCTTCCCCAACTTGGCCAAAAACTGCTTAAGCAAGCAGCTGTGGAAATGCCACCATGTTTTTTATTGGCCACTTTAGGTGAACTATAATATTTTTTTGAGGTTAACCAAGGTAGACATACTTAGAGGTAATAAGCCAAACTCCCAAACAGTTCTACATGCTCCCCCAAATCAAAAGCCTTTAGAACAGTCACCCGCATTCATAGCACAGCACAATGGAATATGCGAAGGGAAAAATTAAGCCCCAATAAAACATGTTCATTGAACAGTGCCCAAATAGTCAAAAATATAATAAACCCATGTGAGTAGACTCCCAGGCTACTTAGAAAACTCAAGACTCCATTTTGTTTATCACAATGTGGTCAGGACTAGACAAACACAAGCACAATGCACTCTGACCCAATCAAGAAGCTAAGTGAGAGAGCAGAAGGACTATTTGGTAGCAACATCTGCCCTGAGTTTTCAGCTGGGGTAGATCAGGCCAAGGTGTTATGCTGAATTCTCAGGTGGCCCAGTCTATCCTATCTTGGTAATAACCCAACAGGTATCCCAGAGAATGGCTGAAATACTGGGACTGTTCAGCATGGACAAAGGAAGGCTAATGAAGGACAACACTTTTGAAAAACTGTTACCTAGAAAGGAGCTAAGAAGTAAGAGTGGGACTTTCCTGGCAGTCCAGTGGTTAAGACTTCGCCCTTCCAATGCAGGGGATGCAGGTTCAATCCCTGGTCAGGGAGCTAAGATCCCACATGCCTCACGGCCAAAAAACCAAGACAGAGAACAGAAGCAGTATTGTAACAAATTCAAGAAGAACTTTTAAAATGGTCCACATCAAAAAAACTTAAAAAAAAAAAAAAAGAATTAAGACATTCTCGGACCCTCAATGGGTAGCCAAGACAAATGGGCCTCACTTAAAACAAGAAATTTCCAATGAAAAAGATGATTACAGAAGACCATGTAACACCCTCATTCTGAACCTGAAATAAGAACCCACCACCACCACCAACCCTACTTTGCTAATCATCATGAGAACAGCATAAGAAAACGTGAAAATACAAGTATGGTTTGACAGGTTCTCTCAAAATTATCTCAGACAAGGCTGATGCTTGGCCTCTACCCATTAGAATGCCAGTAGCACCTCTGAGTTGTGACAACCAGAGATATCTGCAGATACTGTCAAATGTCCTTGGGAGCAAGGAACTGCCCTGTTTGACACCACTGCTCTAGAGAAATAGTTCCCAAACTCCTCCATTTGGGTCCAGGTTTCCTCACTGGATCAGTGAGTGCTATGAACTCTTCTCCCACAGAAGAAGGCATACAATTTTGCATAGAAGTTCAAGGACTTTGTGGATACTTTAAAACTCAGCCAAGGACCCCCCCCATCTGGACCTCCATTCATCTGGAGATGAATCCAATCCTAAATTTTAAAACTGCCCAACTGCCAGCTCAAGGGCCTGTGGCAGAACTGCAATGAGAACTCCTAACCTCGAATTGCCTCTCGAGGCCATCGTTACTCTCCCTAAGAGTCCTGCCTAAGAGCTCAGAAACAAAGCTTATATACTGGTGGTTGACACTCTACTACAGGAAATGCAGTGCAATGAAAAATTAAACCATCCCTTCAGTTGCTCCAGCGTTTCCTCTGTTAAGTTCCAAAGATCGTTTCAGATGCCAGAAATACAGGAGTAACACAACACATTCTTCTCTTTTGGAGCTTATATCTTAGCGATGGATCTCTACTACGATCTCTACTATGATCTCTACTGAGCTCTACTATGTCCTTGATTCATCAAAGGTCAAGATTATACATTTCCCCCTTCTTTTATTTAATTACAGTTAACTTATTATAAACCAAGCTGAAAAGTCCAAACCTTCTCTAAGTAAAGGACAATGTGAGAAACCCAAGGACTTAAGATCTCAAGTTCATTGTAAGCCAGTTTACAGGCCTACAGTGTCATCAGGGTAAACCTCAGCTAAAGAAACTGACATCGGCACTGGATTCTGGAAGGATAACTAATCCCAGGAGCTAATTACACAACAGGTAATAAACTACTACATGTACACCCCCCTCTTAACACTTTGGGAGAAAATTACTGGATCACATTATAATTCATGTTATTTCTGAAGTTGTACGATTAAATTTTCGAACACTATACATGCCAAATGAAAAGCATAAAAACTAATCACTTTAAAGCAGCACTGGAATTATATTATATACATATAAAATACATATAATTTTTGGGAATTCCCTGGTGGTCCAGTGGTTGGGACTCAGCTTTCACTACCGGGGCCAGGTTCTATCCCTAGTCAGGGAACTAAGATCCCGACAACCGCGGCGTGAACAAAAAAAACAAAAAAACAAAAAAACTCTGAAAACAGGTGTTAAAAGGGACTTTCTGAGACTAAAAAGAAGTCTCACTTCTGTTCATTGGGTCATAGAAAATAACCAAAACCAAATGGTCATTTTAGATCAAAGGAACTAAAAGAGATCTCAGTGTTCACTTACACTCCAATTTTAAGCTGAGAAAAGTACAGTCCTAAGAAGTTAAGGTACTCAGCAATAACACACAACTGGTTACTGGCAAGGTCGGAACTAGAATCTGAATCTCCTGACTCAGTCAAGTACTTTGGGGGAAGTAGCAGAGCATTTGAAATGTCTGGAGAATTGACAGAAATATCTATCACACCAGTGATCTGAAACTGAGCCAAACCCAGGATCTATTTTACTGGTTGGCTGATCTCAAGAACTTATTTAATTTCTATGTGTCTCAGCCTCCTCATATACAAAATGGAAATAATAATATACAGTAATAACCTCGTAAGGTTATTGTAAGAATAAAATATTATCTGCACAGCAAGCTCTCTAAAATCACTTACTGTTACGATTACTACTCTTGTAACGACACGGTACCATCTCCACCAATAAAAAACTAAGATATATTCAAAGTTCCTTGTCCCTTGAAAAGAAACAGAAGCCTGCAACTTTACTGATTTGGAAAGAAGTTAGCTAAACACACCACAGTATGGCTAAGATCAATATCTCCCCACACTCACTCAAACCACATGTACACAGACCTATTAATAGTAAAAGAATTCTTCAGATACACAGTGACTAGTGATAGAGTGATGTCCAAACTGAATTTTAAATTCAGTTAGGAAAGATTCACGTTTTCATCTTTAAGAAGGCAAATTCCACATGCTAAAACACATATATTCTTCTTTAACTAGCCTCACTCACTCCTAAAAAGCAAACCGAGCTCAGTTGCTTTTACTTTGTCTTTCCACTTGTCATTTTTCCACAAATTTAACAAGTAGGCACCACAGGCCTAACGAGGCTTGGAAGCTCAGCGTTTGTTATCCTACAACCACAATATGCCCTTAAAAATATTAAATCGCGTGTATTCTTGGCTAGCTCGATCTGAATGCAGGGATTCCCTCACTCACCAAATATTTCATGACCACCTACTGTGTGACAGGCAGTTCTCAGCACTGGGGACACAGCAGAGAACAATAAACACCCCTGTTCCCACGGAGCCTTACCTTCTAGTGGGAGAGAGCAGACTGGCAAGAAACAAGTTCACATCTAGTGTTTGCACAGTATACTTTAGGAATGCAAAAACAGCCAGTTTCATTAAGCGCTCTGCTCAAAGTGGATCCAGACTCTGTATTTTAATTTGTGATCCCAAGCCTCCCTTTCGGCGGGGCCTGGACTCTGGGCGGATAGCAGGGAGGAGAGGGAGGCTCTGTGCTCGCACACAAACACACAGATCAGGTCTCTAGCTAGAGTGACACTCTAACACTTCTTGGATGGACGGGCCGGCAGCGTCCCCATCGTCTCGTGTTGCATGCAGCCGAGGACATCCCAGAAACAGGCGCACTATTTGCTGATTGGAAACAGCGCGGTCAGTGAAGGGAGCCCTGGAAGTGGAGTCAAGAAACCTACTGTTTCCTTTTCTGCCAACATCTCTCGTTGTGCCACCTCGGGTGTCCGCTGACCCGCGTGAACCCTGGTCTCCCCGCCTGCAGGCTGATCCTCCTGTACCGTGACACTGGGCTAGTCTCTTAAGTCCTTAAGCCTCGGTGTCATCTGTTCAAGGAGGGCAGTGGAATGACACTGCTTGGCAAACTGTCGGGTACTCCACTGACAGAAGCTATTTAAATAAATACATGGATCCAAGCTTGCTACTTGCTTTACAGGAACATCAGAAAGATTAAGGAGAACATATAAAGCGCCTTAAGCTCTCTGTAAAGAAAGGGTGTTACAGGGTACTAGTGCTCATAATTTCTACAATTCTTTCCAGTTATATTTCCTTGCATTTTCAAATTCTTTAACCAAAATAACCCACAGACCTTCAGAAGCACAATACATATGTAGAAAATAAGAACAGAATCCTAATTAGAATAATAACAATTCAGTGAAATAAGCTTGCTAGGAAATCAGAAAGTCAATATCCATCTTCCTTGCCTCAGCCTCTCATGCCTAAGCTGCCGGGGCTGAGGCGCAGCGGGCTGGCCAGGTTTTATGTGGAGCCCAGTAGAGCAGCCAGCCTTTCTCTCCATCCATCACAGAAACTCCCTCCACAATACAACCGTGAAGTATTTGTGGGCAAAATCCTCAAACATGATGACGAAGTGACCCATGCACCAGACGGCAGAGGACCTCAGAGGTGTCTGGGGGGTCTTTTTCTTCCACTTCTTTGACAAACCAGCTATGAAAACCCACACCTTCCCTTTGTCCCCCTGGACGGAGTACTGTCACACACGGCAGCTCTCTGAGGAAAGGTGGGCTCAGTGGTAGAGAAACCAGCAAAAGCTTGGCATAAATGCTGGGTCAAGGCCAACGAAAACAGAGAGGGCATACAGATTTGTGTTGATGAATGCCAGCCAAATCTCTCTTTACAGATAGAAAGCAGCTACCACTGACAGCTGTTGCTAAGGCAGAGTCAAAACGACTCTAATTTTCGCTTCTGACTAAAACTTCTCAGGCCCGTCCCCCTTAGAATGAGTAATTTGGTGAGCTCTGTTTGCAGTGAACTTCCTCTGAACATGTCAAGTCCTAAGTCTCGCAACCCATCATTATCAGTATAAATACTCAGTTGCCCACACCTACACGTGCTGCCTCCAGCTTTTCTCCCACAGCCCAGCTCACAAAACTGATCCTAACTTAGCCACAGGACCACTGGATCCGCCACCGCAGCTAAAGAGCTAGAGTTTTTTAAGAGGAGGTATGGGGAGGGATCAAGGGAAAATACCTTCTAAAAATTACATCCCTTTCACCGGCTCTGCAGTGTCATGTCAAATAAAAATGTTCTCACTAAAAACAAACACAAATTACTTCTCAATACACATTTGAAACACTTAATTCCCAAATGACTTTATCTATTCTATAGTACAAAAAGAAAAAGAAAAAAAAAAAAAAAAGAAGTAAAATTCTAGGAAAGACAAAACGAAGAATGTGAGAACAATGGGCCAGTGCCTGCACTATCTCGGCGTCACCGAGGCTGGAACTGCACCTAAAAAGATGCATCTTACCCCTCAGTCCACTAGGCCAACCCGGCTCAAAATGATATTATTCAGGATACAAAGAATTTTGCCCAGCAAATAAAATAAGCTAAACAAAAATAAGCAATATCCAGTAGGGATTAAGGGGCAGTGAGAAAGGAAATATCCCTTTGTTTGAATGCTGCAAAGAAAGCCTTTTAACAGTATAAGCAAAACATTTGCCTTCATTTAAAAGTTTGAGTTGTGTGCAATTTCCTGCATCTAAGAACCTCTTTCTGAACTACAAAGAGGCCACAAAACATCACATTTTCCCCTCCCAGCTTCCCCCTTCAAAAACCCACAAGACGGTGATTAACAAACAGCCCGTTGTCTTCAGGCACAGTTTTAAAAGCCACAAGGAAAAGATAAAAGTTAAATGGAAAAGCAAGTTTGTAAACAAATGAGAAATAGGTTACCCAGGGAGGAAGTAAACATCTTGATAAACAAGCAGCTCTCCTCGCCCCATTTGTGGGAGACTCCAAGTGAAAGCGACCCTCGCCCTCTTGCCCACTGACAGTAGTATGGATGGAGAGTCCTGGGCCAAGCCTTCTGGCCCTGACTCTAGGCAGAGCTGCAGGGGTCTGGGTATAAGCCTGAAGTTCAGTGGCTCAAGGACAAACCCAAGCACCAGCCCAGCCTCCCAGGGGCTCTCCACTTCAGAAATGAGCTGGGGCCTGAATCTCCAACCCAGGGCAGACCCATCTCCCAGCAAACACCCTCCCAGGCAAACTCATCTGTCTACTACCTAGTAACTGTATCACCTTGTGCAGATCTGATTCTGTTTAATCATCCTTTGATGGGACATAATCCCTTTCTTAGGATCTTTGTGAGAATTAAAGAATTTTGGCAATGGGCCCAGATCAGTGGTAAGCACAACCCAGATATGTAATAAACATTTACGTCCACTGAAAGGAAATTCCAATTCCACTCAACAAACACTGCTTCAGGTGAAAAATCTTCAGGTATTCTACAAAACCTCAGAAAGAAAATTAAGAACCCAACATGCGAGAAGAGAAAAAGGGGAAACCCATGTGATCCAGAAAATGCCCCTAATTATGCACATGCCCTGACAGGTTAAATTTCCTCCTCCAGATCAGCTTCTCTTGAAGGTCCTGTGACATGTAAAATGACAGCTCCATGGGTCCCGCCCAAGCCACTGCCCCTTGGTATCAACTGTCCTAATGCTAGAACCTCTGTTTTGGAAAAAAATTAATTAAAATCTACATATATCTAGACTTACAAAATAGGACTTAAGTTGGCCTTCATCCCAAAATGTTCAAATCAGAGAGGCAGGGGAAAATTTACCACCAATAACCTCCATTTGGTTAATTACAGAATACTATTGAAGGATAAGTAATCTTAAATTAGAAAGGGTGGCTTTAAACCTTAATGAAAAACAAATAAAAACACAACCCCCTCCCCATGCTCTAATTGTATCTGGAGTTTTTTGCACAATCATCAAGATTTCACTTGTAATCTCTGTTTGAGAATTTCCAGTCCAGCAGTGTCCACCACCGTTCAGCCCCTCTAGATTATTATTTCCTAATTTTATACAGCAAAAGAAAGTTCCGTCAGCAAAATTTTCACTGGTTTATTAGTTACTTCCAGCTAGAACTTCCCACCTTCGATAATTCACTTTCATCATCACACAAAGAGTTCAATCACATCCATTCCTGAAAAAAACAGTTACTGCCTAAGAATACAAGTCACCTTTTTGCCTATCTTCTCAAACACCTACTCCTACATCTACTCCTCCATATCCAAGCACATACCATCTAAGACAAGAGATGTGTAAGAAATTAGTAATGCTCTAAAAAAAGTTTTCTTATGGGAAATCTGGTCTAAACACAACTCTAAACAAATTGACTTCCACTGCAAGCACTGTCCCCAAATAAATTTACTGCACCCTAGAATCAAGTACACTCGAGGCTGGAATGCCATGCCAGTCGTATATTACTTCAACCTCAATAAATCTCTTTTTACTCTCCAAATCCTCGGCTGCTTTCTAAAATAGTTCACCAACCTAATTAACAACAGCTTCCTCTGCAACTGTGGCCTTGATTTCACTTATTTACACATTAACTGGAGCCTCCTTTTGGCCAATCCAGTCTATTCTCTGTACCATGCCGAGCCTTTTATCTGCCCTGGACAGCATTTTCTCCAGCAGATGAAGTAGATGCCGATTGATTTGCTGTCGAGCATGGTAAATTAATAGCAACAAATTGCTGAGGGCCCCTCTCGCTGCTCCACCATGCTTCGGCAGTTTTGCTTTATTTGCTCCGTGATGGGCAGCAGTCGGCCTCTTCAAGTCAATTTCTTCTTAACAACCTGCAATACTTTTCAATGGTGAAAATAGAGCTGTTCCTTGTAAGTCAGAAATCAATATCCTATTGCCCTTAGAAAATGCTAAACAAGCAGTATTGGCAATCCACTTGGTACTAGAGGGTATCAGATATAATGCAAATCCATACTGCTTCCCTCCCTGTAGTTATTACAGTTTGCTAAAAGGTTCCTAATGTCATTTATCATCATTTACCATCGACCAGAGAGGCTATGATTATGATATCCTGTCAGTTGGCAAGGCCCTTTCATTTCTATTCAATTAATATTTTAGCAGCACTCAAATGGTTGTGGCCCAAGTCTCATAATAAAATTTACATGGCTTGTAGTGAAACAGGAGTTCTCTTGCTCTGATTTGAAAAAAAATAATAATTGTATACATACACTTACAGGTCGAATTTACATACCCATTGTTCCTAATCTACATCCAATATTCACTTTTTAAAGTGGTAACTGCCGCTGCCAGATTAAATCAAATTAAATCAGGGCAGTCTTCTTTAATTACAGCATTACGAGTGAAGGATGGGAACAAGCAGCACTTAGCAATGTTATCAACTGCATGCATCACCCTGTTCTGCCCACGGTCACTGACCCATTAAGAAGCCACACTGTATTTATAAAGAACAATCAGCAGAGGGGAAAAAAAAAAAAAAAAAAGTAACAACTAAACCACGGGCCACCTGTCCCATCCAAAACAAAAAAACCCAACTTAGATGGAAATCCTTAAGGAAAAAAGGCCAATGTTCTTTCATTTAAAAAAATCCCATTATGAAGATATCACAATGAAACACATGCCATTTCTAACCATGTCCCATTTGTCATCTTCACTTTCATGCTAGAACTTAAGACAGTGGCAAAGCATTAATTCACTTTACAGTCTAGAACACTCCACTTTAACCTTTCTGGGTTTTTCCCCAGCTTTATCTGCTCAGCTCAGGATCCTACTAAAGATTATCAGAAATTACATTCATATTTTATGCTCTAATTCCATGTCATGTCACTGAGTTCCCCTTTAAAAAAAAAAATCAACTAATTCTACCAGACTAATGCTATTTACTCAGTTACCAAAATTTAAATTAATTATGTTCTCAAACATAATTGTTAAAAATTGGCAACATTATGCAGGCTTAATTAAGATTAAATCCAATTTACTGAATGTACTTTAATTGGTACTAATTACATTAGCTTTCATTTCAGAATGACAAATTCCCCATAGGTTTCACTTTACAGTCGTCTAACAGAACCAGCACAGGGTAACTGACAACGAGTATCATACAGAAAGGGGAGGGACCATGATACTGGACCCCCCCCCAGCCTGCTTGTCACTGCTCTGTGCTTTTGTCCTTTTATCAATTTGCTAAGTCACAGAGTCATGACTCCATCACAGCCATCATTTTCTGTTCCAATGAAAAATTTCTCTAAAAATAAATACTCTGTGGCAGGCAGCAGCCAAGAACAGAAGCATTAACCAAAAAATACACAAAGGTTTCAAATATCAGGGCCACCAATTACTAGGGTTCTTCCAAGGACTCCGGGGACTCCTACTCTTGAACCCTTCAGAGACACAAATCTAATAAGTGAATAAGCCTAACCTGATCTTGAGAACTAGGCCCAATTATGCCGCAGGGCAACTTCCCTGCATTATTGCTGCTTTCCATTATGAGGGTATCCAGCAAGTGCATCTGGAAGAGAGGCCAAGAGGAACCAAGGCTGTCTGCCTAGGAAAACAAATAAAGACAGATATGCCTCTGTGCTTAAGGGGGGAAAGAAAGAAAATATAATAAGTAGGTGGTTTGCAGGGCTGTCTGTATTTCATAATGTGATAAACTGCCCTCAGGATTCTTGATATGATTGAATTTAAAAGCAAGAGAAAAAAAGGGAAAATGTACTCCATTTTCAATTTCAAATGGATGGCATTTGAGGCCAGCTGGACAAGAAGATGACAGAATTACAGAAGTATAAAATGTGTAAAATTAAGGGATCTCACATACCGCCCCCTGCCCCCTAAAAGAAATACATACAAGCTCTGTGTCTCTGAGAACTGTAAACAGTATAAGGAGATCTGAAAACTAAGTGGTTATGGTTAAATATGTAGATACAGGAGAAGAAAGAAAGGGACGTTAATCATCTGGTCCAATCTTTAAAAAGACACTAATTAGTATTGGGTGGTGGACGAAGACAAAAAAAAAAAAAAAGATATGTACAAGATCCAGACCTAAAATGACATGTATTGAGGATAATTAACAAACAATATCTCTCATGTAATTTATTCCTATAAGGTAGAACTAAGGGGAGCCCATCCATAAGTTTGATGGATTTTGTTTAAGCAGGAGGTATTTACATTACTTACCTAAACAGAAATGACAAGGATGCCAAAATAAGAATTTTAATATGCGGCCAATGATACTATAATGTTAATACTGACGTAACCAAATAGCACATGAAGTAAAAAAAGGTATCTGAAATAAAGTCCTCGGTGTGACGACTCCTTTTTTTTGTTCTTCCAACTTTTTGTTTTCAAATACTGTCTATCTGATTGCTTTTACTGTCTGTCATCTTTTAAAGATCTGAGTATGTTTCAGGTATGTGATAATTAACCATATCCAAAAAGGAATCCATAAGTAGTAAGAGCCTAATAATATGTGATCATTTCATATTTTTTAAACTTAGAAGGTAATGACATCCACCATGAGTATAAATAAGAGATGAAAAGCACTAAGTTTTCCCTCATCTTTTCCCAGCAGGTAAACACATAAACACAACTATTCTGAAATGGTTGATAAGACAGATCTGAAGCACTTTCACTAGATGACTACAAATAAATGCCTCCTAGAGGGATTATTATTGCCAAACAATATTTATACATATATGCTATTTTTCTTTCTAGGAAACTTAAACCAAACCATTTTATTCAGTCTCCTGCAAAAAAAAGTCTGGTTCAGTCATACCTCTCAACGCTTTCTGACTAATCATTATCTTTTTTCTTTTTTTTTTTTTTTTTCCTTTGGGCTGAACTAACTGCTAGATTTCAAGACCCAAGACCCAGCGTTGAACCTTATCACATCCTCCTATCAGGCTCATGTATTCTGTACAAATTCTGGAAGGAACAGTTACAGTTCCTGGTAAAACCCAAGTAAGTAGCCTCAGGGGACCAGTACAAGGAATTTACATCAATTTCTTTTGTAGCTCTGCAGATTTCATTTTGATCCTCCCAGCTCACCCTCTATCCATCCTTTCACACCAATCCAAGGAAAGCTCCACACAATTTACAATTTTACTCTTAATATTTTCCAAAAAAAGCTTTCATAAGACAAGTTTGCAATGCCCAAAATACATAAATTCTTTCAAAAAAAAAATATTTTAAAACTTTAGCATCCTGCTTTTGAAAGTGTACAAAGTTTAATATGCATTCACTTTATATCACATTCTTAAATGATTAAAATGAGGATAATATGCAAAAAAGATGGGGAACCACACCTGAAAAAATAGCATTCTCTCCAGTACATGGTCTTGTAAAATACAGGTAGCCACAAAAAAATGTGCAGAATAAAACTGCAAAACATACAATTTCCTTTCTAAAGCACACAGTATTACTGACTGTCATTTAAAATGCTTATAAAGAAATGATAGCTTACCTGCTTGTGCATTTCTATATTCAACCCATAGGACATCTCATAATACTGTCAAAGAAGGAAAAGCAATTAATCTCATGCTTTTCATCAAACAATTTCCCTAGTTTGTTCAAAGAGTCCCCAAGCAAACATAAAAGCCTCACCTAAACCAAAATATCCATCCTATTAATGTTGCTACATCAGGAAGAACACTCTACCGCTATCTTTAGCCTAATAAACTAGAAGCCACCTTAACACACAGAATCTAAGACAATAACTCACAAAACTAAGAAAATCAAGTTCAAACATAGCATTCTTAACATCTCCAGTGGTCTTTATGCATCACAAGCAGATGACTCACGAAGGTCTGATGAAAATTTGGTACCCTATGGGCCCCAATTCCTAGGCACAGCGGGCAAATAAATAACAAAAACAATGTGTCTCATACAAATGCTGATGCTTTGACAAGGACTGTTCAAAGAGGTGATGCTACTTCAGAGTTCCGTTTCTCATTTTTAGCATACTGTTCATGTTCATACATTCAAAGAAAAAAGGCTTGATAGGAAATGAATGAGTTACTCTGGAGCCTTTATGAACAAACATAAGAATACACTTGGTAATACTTCTGAAAAAGCAGATCTGAATGTTTTAAACATATAGTATAACTGGCATTACAGAAATTCTGGCAGAACAAATCAGTTATACAGGAGACTACAACACTCCTCAAACCAATGTAACACTATAGAAATTGAAAACACACAAATACACACACTAGGAACACACAGAGCGGCAGGAGGAGGAGGGAGGGAAAATTTGAAAAGATGTCTGGTGTCTTTTCTTACCCATTATTCTTTAAAAGAAATAAAATACATTAAAATTTTAACAGTTTACTGAAAAATTATCCGGTTAAAACTGTTTGGAGCAAGAGCAATAAAACAACAAAGAAAACCACTAACACAAAAACATTTTGCCTGTGACCAAACAAAATGTCAATCAGGTTGTTGTTTTTCCAATCTGTAAAAACAAAGCACAGAAAATTATACCCCATGCAGCTAAAGTTTTTGAAAATTCAAATCAAAGCTGGTTGTCAGAGGCAAGTTATAACATCCTGGAATTACAGGTTGTTAATGGGTACATTCTCACAACTTTAACTGCACTAGCACTGTGACTGTGCTCTATCCTGCAGCCTGTAGCAATCTGAACGTATTCTTGCTTTGGTAGCCCAAACTAATAGGCACTTTGAATCTGTGATACAGTTTTCTTACCATCACATAATGCCGCTGCATCTCTGTCTTCTCACTGGCAAGTTTCTCACATTCCAGCTTCAGGCTGTTCAAGAAATAAGGAAATCTAAGTACAACGCAGATCTTGACTTACATCTTTCAGACACACACTCCCTCCTCTAAATCATCACCTACAAAATGCCGAATCAACTATCTTAAATACCACCCTCATTACTGACAAACAGGCAGGAGAGAAAAGGGTGAGTGGAACCAGCCTGGGCTTGCCCTTTCAACAAGGATCAAATGTGGGGTTTTTGTTTGTTTTAAGAAAAAACCCTCTAGCCAATTTAACTCCATAATCTCATCCAGAAATGAATATTCACTACATTCACTTAAGAACGAGGAAATAAACATCAATAATGCCTATATTTCCAAACACTAATAAGTCCCCCAAACTGTCACAAGGGAGTTTTTTTCTTTAATGTTCCACGAAGAGATTAATAAAAATATGAATCAAGCATGTCTTGTGAACGACGTCTTATTTTTTTCCCTCCAAAACACAGAGACAGGTTGAATACCACCACCCAGGGGCAAGGCGTGAATGGGGTTCAGTGCCTTGTTTTGGTTCCAGCATTTATGAAGTAAGAATTACACGTCATTGAAAATCCAGCGAAAGAAAAATATTTCAAAGGCACTCTAAGGTCTAATGATTGTCTCTTAAGACGAAAACATCTTTTCAGCATATAAGTAATGAAATCGCCTACTTGGCGACTTCCCACGGTTCTGGGCTCTTGGTATTTCAGCAGAAGGGCAGAAAGAAGTAAGAAGGAATCAAGCCCGCTGTAATTAATAAAGAACCAAGAAAGTCAAAAGGCCCCAGAACCTTCCCAACCTTCCATTCTCCTGGCCCCGATAAATCAATATCGAAAGTTTGGCCTCAGCGTTTTCCAAGTCTCGCCAGTTTCGATTGCTCGGCCTTTTTTTTTTTTTTAATTTACAGGAAAAGGACGAAACGCTTAATTTCTTTACACCTGCCTGAAGAAAAGAGGCCTTGACTTGCCTTTTCTGCCCACAAGGAAAGACGATAATACCTTTGTGGTGGCCAAAAAAAAAAAAAAAGGAGGGGGGCTGTGTGTGTATGTGGGGGGAAGACAAGAGCTAAGCAAATAGGAGGATCAGCTAAAGTCAATATCGTTACCTGTGGTATTGAGCCTGTAAAAACTGAAACTCTTCCTTAATCCGATCACAGGACTCGGAAATTGTAAATTTAAAGGGTTGAGCAGGCTGATGCGGTGCCTAAAGAACAACAATAAAATATTTGATTAGCCCACAGCACAAGCGAGGCGCAGAGATGGAGAGAAAACCACGCGGCGCTGGGGGAGGAGGAGGGGGGTCATGGCGCAGGCAGATTAAAACTCTCCTCCCGCCCCCTCCCCCGGCAGCACAGCCCGGCGGAAGCCGCTTGCGGGCTAGCCCCGGGCCCCCGCGTCCCCGTGCCCGCCCCGGACCCCGCAAGTTCGAGACCCCGCTCCCCTCCCACGTCAACGGCGGGCGCCCAGGAGCCGGCGCGCCTCGCCCACCGTCTCCCCACCCGGAATCGAAACTGGCCCGTCGGGGGGACGCGCGCCATGGCGTCGGGCCGCGGACAGGTCGGGGGAAGGGGCACGGTTGGCCGGCTGGCTCGCTGATCCCCGGAGCCCGCGGCGCGAGGGGCCGGCGTCCCGCACTCAGGAGCCGCCGCCGGACCCGCCGCGCCGCCGCCGAGGGCGCCCTCCCCGCCCCGGCACGGAGTCGCGCCTCCTCCATCGCTCGCCACCCCTCCTCCAGGAGTCGCGGCGCGGGGACGGCAAACGGCTCCGCGCGGCTTCCAGGGGCTTCAAAGACAACAATAAGAAAATGGCTACAACTCAATTGCTTCTCCGCACCCCCTCTCCGAAAGTGCCCCAGTGCCCGGGAGGAGTGGAGGCGGAGGAGTGGCGGGCGACACCCAGAGCGGGGCGCGGGGTTCGGGCCGACCTCCACGCCCCTCCGGCCAAAGACACAACTCGGCGCGCAGAAGGCGACGCGGAGAATCCCCCGGCGCCGGGCGAGCCAGCGCCCCCGCCGCCCGCACTCACCGGGTGTCTGGTCTGCGGGTACATCTTGCTCAGGTCGCGAATCATCCAAACCGATTTAGTTGGCTACGCTAGGCAGAGGCGCGCGGCTCATTGGCTTTAATGGCCCCAAGAAGGAGGAGGCGAAGGCGACGGTGGCGGAGGCGGCCGGCCGGGTCCGAGGGGCGGCTCGGGCGGTCCCGGCCCCCGCCGGGTCTCGCGTGACGCGGGCGGCAGAAACGCGCGGCGGCGGCGGCGGCGGCGGCTGGGTGCGGGAAGCCGGGCCGCTCCGCATTCCCCGCGGGCGTCACTGGCCCGCCGCGGGCATTGTCCGGCGCGCGTCTCCCGCGGCAACGCTCCGACGTTCGGTCCGCCGAGGCGTGCCCGCCGAGCCCGGCGCCGCGGCCGCGCCGCTCACCCGGGCGGGGAGAGTGAGAGCTCCGCGCCCCAGCGCCCGCCGGCAGCGCCACCCGCTCGCTCGCTGGCTCGCTCGGCGTCCCACTCCAAACTTTTTTTATTTGCCTTTTAATTGGTTGTTATTCCTCCAAATGAATGATCTCTCTCTTCTTTCCTAAAAGCAAACACAAACTCCTTTGGTTCGGAAGAGGTCTCGGCGGTGCTTTTTGGTTTCTCTGGAGATTTTTTTTCACCTCACAGCAACGATCTTTTAAAAGGCACCTTTTAGCTTCTTTCACCACATCTCATTTCCTTATTTTTCTTCCTTCCTGTTTTCTCGTATTTTTTTAACCCCAAATTGAAGGGGATTATAAAAATAAAAGAGAGTGGAACGCTTGCGGCTTTTTTTTTTTTAATTCTCTCTCTTTTCAAACTCTGCGAACAGCACCTCAAAATAATATACAAGTGTGTGAGAGAGGGGAAAGAAAGCAGCCAACAGCTCAAACACCCGCTCAGAACAGCTCTAACAACACGCTCTGTGTAGGTGACTTCTTTGACCAAATTTAGCAGCGGCTAATCATTAACATTCTGATACATATTCACAACCGTCCGTGGGGGGACCGCGGAGCATCCCGGGAGATGTAGTCCACCCCCGGCGACCGCAGCTGAGGATTCGGCCAGATTGACTACAATCACCGGCCGGCCACGCGACCGCTCTGGGGCGATTTTCAAGCGCCCCGCCCACCCCGGCGCAGTAGGCGTCTCCAACAACCAATCAGAGATGGCTGAACATTAATCGCCGTCTGTGTTACTGCCCATCATTTCATTGCTGACAAATGGCGAGCTAGCGGGGAGGAGCCGGCCAGGCTGGAACCCACGTGGGGGCCGGGCGTCGTCGGTGGCTCGGACCAATGAATGGAACAGGACGGGGTTAGCGGAGGCGGGGCGGAGATGGCCCGCCCAAGGCGGAGCTTCGCCTCGGCTGAAGTTCCTTAGCGCGAGCGTTCGAACCTGGGAAACATTTGTTCGGCTGTCAATCAAAGTAACGTGGGCTTGGGAGCAGCGGTGATTGCTGCTGCTGTTGCTGCTGCCCTGGCTGCATCTTCAGAACTGGGTGTTGGTAGCGATGGTGGCGGCAAAATAAAGGGGCGGGGGGGAGGGGGGGCGGTGAGACTAGAGGCTAGTCAGAAGATCTCCTTTCGAGTCTCGTCCTCCCAGCCGCTCCCCTCCAACCCAAGCACCCTCGGCCCCTTGCTCCGAGCCGCGCCAGGAATGCGGACTAATTAGGGTCCAATGTCTCCTTAAAGAGACAAGCTCGGCCTTGTGTAACGCTGCGAAACCCCTGTTGAGACAAGAAAGGGAGGATCACGCCGATCCCACTTCGTTCGGTTCACATGAATTTTACGCGCCGCTGGAGCCGGCATAATTTTCCGTGTGAACGCGGATTCGGGCCCCTGTTCTTGTTTAGAGCCGGAGACTGAGCTGCGAGACGCTGACCCGGGTGAGGGGCGGGGACGCGGGGGTGGGGGTGGGGCGCCTCCCCGAGCCCAGAGGGAGCTGTGATTGCAGTTTAACCCCGAAGCGGGACCGCCTCCCCCGAGCAACTCTGCATGGAAGCTCCCCAAGACGCTCTGACCCGGGGTCGCGGGGGCGTAACCTTGGAGTTTCGGGGTGGGGCTGGAGGCCCGGGGGGCAGGGGTCTGAAACTTTGTCGAGAGAGGCACCTGCACCCCAGAGACTGTCAGTCGCTCCGCGCGAAAACAGTATCATCTATCTAGGTGCTGGCCCCCTGCACAAGGAAGAAAACTGCCCTCCACGCCCCGAGATGCTCCCTCCCCCGTATCAGAAGGACGAAGACCGCCCCTCATTTATCCCGCTTTTTGGAGGAGCAAGTCAAGTTTGTCGCGGTTGAAACTGGCAGGAAGCCACGCGGGGCACGAGAGATGGCGGGTCGGCCACGGCGGGGCACTAGGGCTGGAAAGGTGGGGGCGGTCCGGGGGGCAGAGCCTGAGGGAGGGACATCCCTGTGGTAGTGGTTAAAGAGGTGAGAGTGGACTTGATGGCAAGAAGGAATAGCCTGGGGCAGGCAGTGTATCCAACCCTAGTCCTCGTCCAGCCGGGGGCAGCTCCCCGGTTTAAGGGGAAGCTGCACGGCTCGGCTCGCGACTTTCCTAGCTTGCCTCTCACCATTTTTATGGCGGGGGGCGCGGGGGAGCGGGCAGGAGGAATTCAGATAAAGTCGGGGGTTGGCTAACCTAATGGTCTGAGTTTTGGATGTGTATTGATGAGTGTTTTTTGCTTACTCTAACTTGAGACGTTGGCCGAGATATCTCAGCATTCGTGAAAAACCCTTCTTAATGATATCCCTTGCCTCAGTGGACGAATCGAACAATGACTTACTGTCCAGCCTGGCACATTCTATGGGCCTCTCTCTGTGCTGGGCACTTTGAAGGGCTGGTTCTAAGGACGGCTATGATGGTCTTCACCTTCCTCTAATTTGTTTACTAAAATCCTGGAACTGGAGTTCACAGAATGTTTCAATTCAGCATATATCTTCCCATCCACCCCCAAAATAAGAGGATGAAAGACTCCACGGGCAGTTTTCTGAACTTCCTCTGTCCAATACCTAGACACACATGGCTTTTTGGTACTTGAAATGTGGCCAGTCCAAAATGAGATGCTCTGTAAGTACACATACACACCGACTTTGAAGAGTGAGTACAAAAAATGTGAAATAGCTCAATAATTAATAATAATATCACGTTGAAATTCCAATATTTTGAATATAATTGGTTAGACAAAATATATTACTAAAATTAATTTTGTCTTTTTCTTTTTACCTTTTTAACCCAGATGCTAGAAAATTTTAAGTTACCTTATGTCGCTCACATATTTGCATTGGACTGCACTGTTTTGAAACATTCCCAGAAACCAAAAATTAGAAGTCTTGGGCGATACAGTTTCTACACTAGGACAGTGAATCTTCTAAGAACACCAGCAACTATTCTAGGGTTGGCTATTTGCTCCCACTGGAGCTTTTCAATAGTTTGTTAAATTACCCACCTCTGTAGGAGGTTCTGTGTTACCCGTTCTGGCCAGAATGTTAGCAAGTTCCATGAGAACAGGGACCTGGTTATGTTCACAGCCTCACTCCAAATGCCTAGAATGATGTCTGACACATACTTGGTGCTCAGTAAATATTTGTTGACGGCATTAATGAGTGAAAGCCATGCTGTGTCAATACAGAAAGCTTTAGCATCATTTGGGCCATATTTATGGAAATGCTATGCAGTTATTTCCCAGGACAGGGAATGAGAATCCTGATAATAGAACCTGAAGAGCTATTGAAAGGGTCAGTGGACAAAGGGGAAACTATGCTCTGTTAGGAAGTATCAAATACTTGTATTAGGGACCTTTCTTCCTAATCTCTCTTGACAGTTTGTATCAACGGAAGAGTGGTTGGAGAAATAAGGTTGTTTATTTTTTATTGAGTACAATTTTAAAATACAGCACTTGGATATGTTTCACATTTTGACCATGTGGCAGATCTACATAATTCACAGGGATGTCTCGGAAGGATGCCAAGTGAAGCAACCCATAGCCCAGCCCGGGGTCCCAACACAGAAAGTGTCTTCTCTTCTCTCATTGCAGTTCTCCCAAACTGTTGAGCAAAGCTGTGACGTCACTTGAGGGCTTGTCTTATCCCTACCTCACTGGTGGGCCTTGGTGGGGGCCAGGGTGTGGGGGGGACTCCAAAGCAGCATTCAGGTTGGAAACTAAGCTTGGGGCTTTCAATCTTAAAGTGACATGCAAAGCAAACATATTGTTTCCCCTTAGGTTATATGCTGTAAATAATTTATTCCTCCATTAAATATTTATTGAACACCTAATATGTGCCAGGATAAGGGAATTTAGCAGCAAATGTGGCTATTTTTGATTTATTGCCTCTCAGTTCCAAATGTATCCATGCTCTTTGCCTGCTCTGTGAAAATGGATCTGGGCCCTTTAAGCACGAGTCCTTTTACTTGTCACAACAGCAGGGTTCACACCTATTCAGCTGCTCCTGCCAGGCCTTCACACAGGCTCCCACTTATGCTAACTATCACAACAGCTTGCAGGGTAGATATTACAGGAGAAAAACTACGGATTTACTTTCTGAAATGGGTGGCAGGGGAGTGGGGTAGGTGTAGGAAAGTATAACTAAATACCATACTGCTTTGTACGAGAAAGTAATTCATGAAAGACTAGTATTATTTTCAATGGAACTGTGAAAATTCACAATTAACCATGATCTCGTTAACTTTGCCTACTCTTTTAACCTTTCTGATTTCTCCTCCATAAAGGAGGTATGATCCCTCCGTTCTAAATGCAAACATTTGCAGCTCAAAAAATATTTTATAATTTGAGACTTGCATTGGTCACATAGAATAGATTTGGATTCAGGATCACCTGCTAAGCTTGATCACCTCTTCTTTCCCTCTTCCCAAGAAATGAACTTCTGGAATGAATATTATTTGGGGAAAGTGGAAGCAGACACATTTTGTTGAAAATTGATCAGTTGTCTTGTAAAGTGAGCAAAACCGTAAGGGTCTATAATCTTAATGCTAGTCTGTGGGCTCCCACTGCTATAATTCAATTCAGGACTTGTCTTCAACGTTATGTAGCCTGGAACACTTCTGGTAAATCACATGACTCTCTTTTTACAAGACATCCTTGTAAAATAGTGTGAATGAGCCATCATTCACAGTGTAATATCTGATCCAATGCACTACTACTTTTAGAAAAGACTGTGATATTCTGGGAAATTTTCATTCATGGAGACACCCCCGCCTTCGCTGCTTGGTTTTATATAGAACAAGATTTGAATGATTTAATTATAGAGTTTTATTAAATAGCTCCGCAAGAGAGACCATCTGATACCTTATCTCTGTATGGACCACAAGGGTTTACCTAGGGCTGCCACATATTATTACATCTGGTAGTATGCAAAGGTAGCGAGAGATGGGATGGATGGGTATTAAAATCCCATTTTACAGACCAGGAAGCTGATGTTCAGAGAAACCAATGGCCTCTTGAAAGTTATACAGCTAGTAAACAAGCAAGTTGGGAATCAAACCTGAGCTTTCAGATTCCACTTGTTTCCACTCCACTAGAGCTGCCCCTTGAACTGCTCAATTGTAGTCGCCACCCAGCCATTGTTCAGTCTAGCCATGTTCCTTGCTCATCTCCCCTCGTATCACAGCAAAGTTACCAACAGCATGATTGGCATACCTTTCCCCAGCACAGTTACTACCGTGCAGTGCTTTTGTAGCTTAGGGCTGATTTCTGAATCTGACAATTTTTGCTCACTTGTTCTCCATTCTAAGTTTATAATCCAAACTGAGGCACTTTTTAGAATTTATCCATAGAGAATTTAAAGAGAAATGAAGGCTTTTAAAAGGGAAGCCATGCTGGAATAATCTTATAATCTCCAGGAATGACGTTCATCAAGGATTTAAACAGTAGCATAGACTATTTTTCCTTTACAGGCTTAAGCAATTTGGTGCTTATGCTTTCTTGAAAGGAAACAGTTTGTTTTTAAGTCCTGGGAGGATCTCATCTTCTTTGAAAGTTTTAAGACATATAATTTATCGTGTAGAAAATGATTTATTATGATGGTAATTGTCATGTATATTTTAATAAGACATTGAAAATGTGAAATAAAGAATTGTCAAATATTTATTGCAAATTGTATTTAGAAACATTTTTATAACATTTAGATCGCTTTGCAGCAATCAGTGTTCTCTAACAACTTGCTCCCAAAACAGTAAACATGTGAATCATGTTATAAGAATTAGTCAGATTCAGAAATCTACTCAAAGATATAAAAACGCTAGATAGTAAAAACTGCACTGGCAAAAAATAGCCTAACTGTACATTTTCTATCCATTTGAGGGCAGGGTGTTTACAATAGCCTAACACAAACAACCATATTTGACACTTAGTTTTGAAAATTCACTTTTTGTTGAATGAAGTATGTTAGTCACAGACATTTTTGAATTATTTATGCAATGCTTAGGAAAATTTATAATCAAAGTTGCATCAAAGTAAGTTTAATTAAATTTTTATTATCTGTAAAGCTACTGCATGCACAACCAGAACTTTACTAATTATTAAAACCAGATATGTACAAAGTCATAGCTTAGGGAGAAGGAACTGCCAAATAAAGTACTAATTAGTCAATTCAACTGGAAATTTAAATAGTGATAAAAAGGGATGTGTAATTTTGTTTTTAAGATTTTGAGGGTCAAGACTTAGGGGGCTAGAAAGCCTGTAATTTCTCTTATGAACCTTGCCTCATGGCCTTCTAGTATGTCCTAGGAAGGACTTGTATTTATTTCACAGCTAGGTTCATGTAATCAAGCCCACTGGTAGCTAACGTTTACTAAGTGTGCTAGACATTGTCATATAAATAATCTACCTCGATGCCTCAATCTCCATCTCATCTTCATCTTAAAGGTGAGCCCACGGACTACTGGACAGGTTCCCAGACTTGCATAAATCCACCCAGCCTGCAAATTGCAGAGTAATATTCAAATCCAGGACTGTTTCTCTAAGAAGTGTTGTTTTGTTTTCTTTTCTGCTGTTTTCAAACCATCCTTTTCTAGGTCAGAAAGGAGTATGACATTTATATTCCTATATCAAAAGTATGATACATAATTCTGATATAAAATATCTTTTTTCATTTTGTTTTCTTCATTTTGTTTTATAATAGTAAACAGGGTAAGGGTTAGGGTTAGGGAGTAAGTTGTGGCTAATAATAAATTTTATAAATCTCGCTATGCTATGGGATCTTCTTTAGGAGAATTTTGATAGGAACAAGTGAATCAGCAAATGGTCGCTAACTTTATATTTCCTCCATTGAGCAGATTAAATCCTAATTCATTAAAATTGTTTTCATGTTCTGATGAATAATCAAATGACCCAGTCTCTAAGTCCATCTTTTTATTTTATATCTTTTATTTTTTAATTCTCACCAGAGGAAATAGTCACTAAAATTAATGTTTAAGATATAGAACAAGGAACTATCAAGTGACTATCCAGAGTCTATGGTCAACATACTACCCTGGGAATTTAGAAATATTTGAAGTTTCAGGCATGGTAACATGCAAAAACTCTAGTCATAAAGGAAGTTATCATGAATAGCAGATACACACAGACATACACACACCATGAGTTATCAACAGTTGATTTCATAGATAATTTCCTGTCCACTGATGGCTGCTCCCAAATCTTTCTTTAATTACAGAGGAAAATTGATAATTACCTAATAATATAGTTTAATTAGCTATATTTCTTATGTTTAGGCCAATAAACAATGTTCTAATGTACTTGTTTTGATTAGATGAAAAATACGTGAAGTAAGAACAGGGCACTGTATTGTTTGAGAAGATCCGTGATACATTTTAGGTTGACTGTTTCATAAAGATTCTTTTTTCTCAGCAAGGTTCACTTGAGATAGTAGTCTTATGTAAACACACACGCACACACACACACACACACACACACACACATATACCATATTCAGAACTGTTTTTTGCTAGCAAACTTAGATTTATGAGAGCTTTGAATGTCAGAAAAAAATCAAAATTTCATATCAAAGTCAAAGACAGAAATAAGCCAAATTCGTTTGTTTTCTGAAGCACTGCTGAATACATTGTCCGTATTGTACCACAGAAGGCTGAAAGCAAAACACGGGTGGGTCTCTCAAACAATCCCTGACTCTGTTTATAACAACTGAAGCTGTGCCTTTCATATCAGAGTCCCATCAGAACGGGGAGGGGGAGGAAGAGATAAGCTCATCAGTGAAATAGTAGCCTTTAACAACAACCAGTCACTTCCTGCAATCAAAACCATGCTAGCATGTGGCTTGTTCAAATAAAAATTACTGGACTGGAGCCAAACAAGGAAAAAGTAATTGATAATGTGGTTTTTCAGAAACCATCCATCCATCAAATGTGTCAGTCCTTCATAATACTTTATTTCCCTTCTGAACAAAGATCTTTAAAATTCATTGTGTGCACTTAAAAACAAAGTGTCCTTGTGCTGGTTTATAAAGATTCTCTTTTAGTTTGGGTTTGTTTTGTTATTTGATTACATTCCCTCCCATCCTGCATTTTTTTTTTTTCCAGATAGTTGCTGGAAATTTCTGCCATTCTTAAACAAAGCATCTTTGTGCTGTATCAGCTTGCATTTTCCTTGGATTGTATTTGGACGATGCCTTTTCACTGACTGCAGCACTGGAGTATCGTAGCCACAGCTTTAGTAAGTAGACTGTAACAAACAGATTCACTGGCCCTTTTTGTGTGTTGCAGCCTATTAACCTGCTGGGGCGAAATTCTACTCAGGGTAAGGCATAGGAGTGATTGCAAACAGAAGGAAAAACTGATGAGGAAACATTGTTTCATACTTATAGCTAGAGAAAGCCCTTAATAGTTAGTTTCTATTAAAAAAAAATGTTCCACCTTCAACAATCCCTCCAATACATGCAAATATCTTTTAACTAAAAACGTTTCATTCATTTTAGGGTCCTAAAGATCAGTTTGCAAAACTGATCATAGCTAAAGCTCACCATCGGTATCCAAAAGAAACTTCTGTAATGTGAATTTCAGGAACATTCACTCACGTCCACTTTTGATGACTTCCATATTAAAGTCAAGTGTACTAGAGATTCAGTGCTGCACACACACACACACACACACACACACACACGGTTTTGCCATGAATATAGTAAAAAATCACACTTCAAAATGTGTATTTAAAAAAATATGATGGTTTCCCTTAAATCATATTTTAAATGACAGTTATGTGATTATAACACTGCAACTGAAAAAAGAGAAATAATGAGGTTTTGGTGAACAAAATGATGAAGGAAAAAGTCCAGGTGATTCTGTAAATTTTTCACTTTCAGCTGCCTGTTTACAAGTAAATGCAATCATATCGCAATCTCGTTTGTATTCTTCTAGTACTATCAACTCTTGACCTGCCAATTACTTTATGTTTATATTTAGATCTGTTGGCAGTGTCTTGGGACAGGCTAGCCAGGAGAAGGGCCCTTAGAGATGGTTGTTCCTTGTACAGCCAGCTAAGACCTGGCCAGAGAAACTACTCCTATTACCACACCAGCCATCTCAATAAAGTTTCGTTTTAAAGAAAGCCAGGAAGAAAAAGCTGAAATAGCAGCACAAAACCCCTACATTACAGCAGGTCCTGCCCCTGGAATTTCTCTTTTGGCCTGCTCTGAAATAATACTTAAAAAGTCACATTTATACAAGATAATAACAATTTTCACGTGTAACCTCTTTTCCGTCTATGGGATATACTAACAACAGAATAGCAAAAAGAAGCAAATATTTACCGTTCATCCAAAGATTGCAACACAAAGAAGTACAAAAGTGTACAAGGCTCCAGGATTATTTTTGGTGGGGGAGAGATTATCAATTTGGAACTGGCAAAGAGGTCAACTACTAAGTCAACATCCATGGTGAGTCTCTTGAAAAATGATCTAATTTAGTTTTTTGATGGGAAATTGCCCCAAAAATCAATGATACAAATTCTACTTTCAGAGGTATTCACAAGAAGGGGCTGTGGGAACAAGTAAAATATCTTCATTCTTTGTTTTTCTACTAGAATTTACTGCATATTCAATTTTGCTCATTGCTTCATGCTAGGCCTTATGGGAAGATGAAAATGAAACAGGTTAATTTATAGTAATATATATATATATATATATATATATATATATATATATTTTTTTTGGCAGTACGCAGGCCTCTCACTGTTGTGGCCTCTCCCGTTGCGGAGCACAGGCTCCGGACGCGCAGGCTCAGCGGCCATGGCTCACGGGCCCAGCCGCTCCGCGGCATGTGGGATCTTCCCGGACCGGGGCACGAACCCGTGTCCCCTGCATCGGCAGTCGGACTCTCAACCACTGCGCCACCAGGGAAGCCCTATAGTAATATTTTGATGTGCTTGATTTTATTCTGTATTTTCTTAAACTGAGCTCCTCCCCATTCTGGCAGGGGCATCCAAAAAGCATGCCTCCCAGAAGTTGAGGATTTTTATAGAAATGGTTCAAAAAGGGGGAAAAAAAGCTAGAATTCAATTTCTGATATCCAAAAAAAAAGGATTTTTTGACACAAGTCACTGTAGTCTTGAAAGCCAAGCTTTGTTAAAACAGAAAAGACTTTGCAAATTCGTTTTATCATCTCATCAAGAGCTAGGCAGGACTGAGTAGATGAGTTTCTTCCATGGTGAGGGGAAGCTAGGTGGTGAAGCTTACTGCCCTGGGGTAGCAGGAGGAGGAAATGACAAGAACCAAAAAGCACATAGCTTATTCCTCTTGCTGTGGAGGTGCTGTGGAGAGAAGGAGGTGAGAGAGGAAGGTTAGTAGTGGTTAGATGATGTCTCCATCTTCATGCGGCCGACGTTCTTTGGACAGGAACCTAGGTTACACACATAAATCATTCACTCATTTCATGTACACATATTTTCACGCTTTCTCATGTCTGAAATCAGAATGCATCAGGATGTGTAATCTTGCTAGGCACTTATTTTCTTTTTTTAGCAGCATACAGAACAGTGGTATATCTTAAAAGCAATGGCACCTTAGATTCAGTAAAATGTGCTAAGTTGGGGGAAAAGGTGAAGAGAGGGGTTTCTGTCCTCCTTTTCTACTTGGGGCTCTGTGAGGACAGAACCCTTCAGCCCACCCTCGGCAACCAAGAATGACCACAGCAAAGTAAACTCACAGATCCCCCCAAATGAGGCAGAAGGCGGACCTCCTGAACTGCTCTCTGTTTCTCCGTGGCATGGATGAGACCCAGAAGAACCAAGGAGAGTCTGGAAAGTTAAAGGAGAGTCTGGCAGGAACTTTCTGGAAGGCAGGCAGTCACTGTGCTGGGTCAGCAATGAGGACTTCTGGGCAGACTGGCTGGACGAGTTTCCATTTGGAGTCCTCAGCAACAGAAAGGGCAATGTAGGACGAAGTCACCAGGGAAATGACCAACTCCAGATCAAGATGGAAGAGAAAACTGACCATCAGTCACACTATCCCCAGGCTCCAGGATCAGTTCTCAGCAGAACCTTCTAGAAGGAGAGCCACTAATCCTCTGTGGTCATCAGTTCCCGAGCAGCCTAGTCCAGTTTCTCTGCAGCAGACCTCATGGGAATCCAGGGTAGACTCTGCTGACCTGAAGACCCTGTCACCCCACTACCACCACGAAGTCACAAAGCCCCACCTCTTCCCATGTTCTACCCAGAGGCCATCCCAGGGAAAACAGGGAGAGAAAGCAGAAATCTGAAGGATGAAGCATTTCTTCCAAAATAGGCTGAGCATTTAGGTAGAGAAAGTGTGAAAATTAATCAAGAGGATGAAATTTTCTGGGTTGTTAAAAGAAATTTAGTTTTTTCTTTTTCCCTTGCTGTTGAATTAGGCATTTATAAAAGGGATCTGTTAATAGAAAAATGAAAGAAACTGTGCTTTCTATTAACATCTGATTTGTACTATAAGTGAATATGTGACTCTAGGACCCTAGAATAACAAAGTCTAGACTCTATAGAGAGATAATATGAGAACCTACACGAATGTAACATAAGGTACCCATTAACATAACATAAGAGTCTGTGAGAGAAAGACCATCTTTCAATTACACATAAATTAGCAAATTGTGATTCTATGACCTATATTGTAATATTAATGGTGCTTTAATTGAACCAAAGGATGCTGTCATTATTAACATTGTTTCTATATCTTGATAGTACTTCTTGATCCTGGTTAAAAAAGAAGCAGATCCTATGGGTGGATTATGAGCCTTTAATATAGCAGTCAAATACATGGGAAAACAGAAATCTCAGCATTGGAATAAATTATTGTCTACTTGTTGAGGGGCACTTTCAAGAAACAATACAAAATAGTACAAGAAAAGAAGGGTGAGCAGATGTTAGGGACATATGGGCAAGTGGTTTTGAGGGCCTGACAAAAAGACAAGCACAGAATGACTTTATCAGAGGAGATAAGCAGGGTTGGGAGGGGGATAGAAATGGTACCCTGGTTCCTTTCTGGATGTGTCAGCTCAGTGATCTACCCCTGGCATCTTAAGTCCCCACCTGTATCCTCCCTCATAGCTGTGTTTCAAGGAAAGGAAGGCAGTGGCTCCTACTCTTGATCTGGGGTTCAATTATCAGAATCTCCCCACCCTCAGCAGAGTCTCATTGGCTACTGGGAAATGCTTCTTTGGATGCTGAATACAATCTGCTTTATTCTTCCTTCAGCCTAGAACTCAGGATTCCTACAGCCCTCCTGCCACCCCAAAATATGGGAGGACAGACTACACACCAAGTGATGGACCATTCTGTCATGAGACAGAGTGCACTGAGCATCCCTTTTGATGCAAACGAGTCCCCTCTTTAGAAAACTGGGCTTATTGACTGAATACCATTATCACAGTGAGACTGAATGTGAGGAAGCGGTTAAACCTGCTCTTTTCCCCCTTTTGTGTTTATAGCTGTCCAGAAATGAACATCAATATTTAAATGTCAGAATTATCTTAGGCTTGTAAAAAACCAATTAGCTGCTCCCTGGGCCCAGTGTTTGGGGCCTCTGCAGGGCATAGTATGGGACTGTTTAGTTCTTGCGGTCAGAGACAGGGAACTCCAGGAGAGGTCAGAGTGACAAAGGTCATTGCTGGGTTAGCAGGGTCTCCTGGGACCATCTATCCTGAAGGGACAGGAGTCTGCAGCAGCCCTTTAAGGCCATCAGAAAGGATTCAGCAGGACTGTTGGCAGCACAAAGAACACTTGGCCAGGATAGCTGCATCACAGAAAACACCTCAGACTAGAGCCTTTGATTCTGAGCAGTTTAGGGTCATCTCTGCTGACAGGTAGAAACCTCTAGACTTATAAGACCTTGGTCAGCTATAGTGATTCTGGTTCTTCTGAAGAAATAAATCCTCCTCTCCAGCCAGAGCTTACATGTTTGTATCTGAAAGTAGGGCCCCATCTTTAGGCTTAGCACAACCTCTGCAGGGACATTTTGCTTGGCCTGGAGCAGAGAGGGTGGACCATGGGGACCAGGGATCATGTTCATTAGGAAGGTTTCCCATTTCCTTAGTGGTCCAGATTCCTATGGTTTGTAACTCTCAGAGGGCCAGGATTATTATCTCTTTGGTATTTGATTTTTTTCTGGCAGACATCATTTGCTGCCTACCCAATATCTGGTCACCCATTTCTTCCTTACTGACAGAACCACGTATCTGTGTTAACACAGGTCCCAGCCTCAGGTGAGATACATGATTTCCCACCTTCTGTGGCAGCCGGGGATGCTGAAAGTGAAGTAAGCAGGAGATTTCAGGATGATGGCTTGTGGGAAAGATTTACCTCCCTCATCAAAGAGGACAGATGCAGCCAGCCTGGCTCTTTCCCCCTTGATCTCAGACACGTTGTCTGGAGCTGCCCTGGGATCAGCATGTAGCTGATTAGAGTACAGAGGTCAGAGGTCGGTTGTATCCCATACTTTCACTCATTTGACATTTATTGAGCACTTGCTACATTTCCGGCTCAATGAACAAGACACTGGCACGTGTCTGAGGTCCACATTTATTGCTCCTATCAGGTGCTGCATCACCCTTGGCTCCTTCTTGCAATAGAAATGAATACGTACATGAAAATATAAAATAAAATGAGGAGGGAATTCATAGAAGATATTAGATATCGAGAGTTTAACTGGAAGACCGGAAAATGTGACCTGGAAAATGGACAGAAGACAAGGAGGGAGGCTGGGCAACAGGAGCCATGGCCACGGTCACCCCCAAGAACAGTCAAGTCAGAATCAGGCCACGGTCTCCATCACAGCCTCCACTAAGGCTGTGACCACACCTACTGTGGCTGCTGACTTCCGCCCATATTCTAGAGCCAATATCTCAGAAGTAAGCGTCCGATTCTGCTGAGCTTCCTCAGATGCCTGCACGCTGGAAATTTCAGAAATGAGTGGCACCTCCACTCTTGCCCAGTTCTGTGTGGATGGGGGAGAACTAGAATCGCCCTCCTGTCAAGGGTACACTCACGGTGCCTGAAGGCTACCCCAAAAGGAGATTGGAACACTCTAGGAGGAAGGACCAATGCTAGGTAGCCAAAATTTAAAAGTTCATGATGTAAAAATAATTTACATAGAGTATCCCTGTTTTCAAGGTAGAAAACAGTAAAAATAACTTTCATACAGTATTTTAAGTCGTTCAAAGTACATCTGATCATCACAATACAAGATTCAGGCAGAACAGGTGTTATATCTGAGCCTCAAAAAGATGAGATTATTTTAATAGAATATAAGGTGTTCAGTGATTATCTGAATTTTTATTTAAAAAGAAAGAAATGTGTAACCTTTAGTATGAGACGGTTTCAATTGGGGATGACATTAGCATATTCGAAGTGCAAACAAATCTTCTGTAGACAATGTTGATTTACATATACAAATGAACTAGTTTTCCAAAAAGTGAAGGTATTCTGTTTGGAAGTTAAGGTGATTATTTTTCATATTAGACTCTTCTCAAATTTTATCTCAAATGGTTATCAAAATTTTAAATTCTTATTTTGTAAAGACAAAGCCACATAGCAGACCTGATCTTACATTTAATTGGTGTAGAACAAGAATGGAAAAATGTGACATATGTCTCGTTACTCACCTATCTCTTGACCTTCCCAGACATAGCTAATTAATCATGGCATTCTTTCCCAGAGTCCAGACATGGCCTCAGAATCCCTCTCTATGCAGCGCTGAAAGCAGTCCCTACCAATCAATCAGAGTTGGCAACCCTAGAGAAGCGGTGTTCAGTATGGAGTTGTAGTTGTCAAGGATTTCTTTCTTCCTTTCTCCCTTCCTCCCTCCCTCCCTCCCTTCCTTCCTTTTTGGCTGCGCTGGGTCTTCATTGCTGCACGCGTGGGTTGCAGTGGGGCGGGGGGGCTACTCTTGGTTGCCGTGCATGGGCTCTAGAGCGCAGGCTCAGTAGTTGCGGGGCAAAGGCTTAGCTGCTCCACGACATGTGGGATGTTCCCGGACTAGGGGTCCAACCCATGTCCCCTGCATTGGCAGGCGGATTCTTAACCACTGCACCACCAGGGAAGTCCCAGTCAAGGATTTCTTTTGTTTGCCCAGTATGTTGAAGTTCTGGGAAGAGCACCCTTGTTCCTGTGGAAAAGGCTTCCAAGCATGTGGTCTAAATCCTGTGCTGTTAAGCAGATTTGAACTATCGGTTAAACTGTAGCTGTGGTCTCTTGGAATTCAAACCCCATCTCCACCGAGACAAAAGTTTTGGAAGATGTGGTAGAAAATGTCATGATGGTGGACTGTGAGGGCGGCCTCTTAGGACACTCAGTATGGTGCTGCAAAAGAAAGACATGCTTTGTCTCTGTTGAGGGCAGACCAGCAGGAGAGAGAAGTGGTGGTGTTAAACCAATTCCTTTCTATCCTTCTGCAGTGGTCCTATACTGCTGAAGGGGTGGTATCCCGGCATTGGCAAATTGCAAAAGTCTATTTCTCAGTCCAAGCTAAAGTGACATACTGGGGAAACCCCAGGGGCATTAGGAAGTCTGATCTCCAGGCCACTCCCAAGCATTAGCGGCGGTTAGGAGAGAGATTAGTTTTGCTTCCTTTCTCCACCCACCCTTCCAAACACAAGACAGAGGCAGAGATCTAATTCCTCAAACTAAGGCCTAGGCACATAGAGGCTGGAGGAGAGAAGTGAAGTTGATGTTCAGTTCAGATATCAAGATGGACCACATTTCTGGCACTGGTGACTAGGCAGTTATGATGATGTTGCCAGAGAAATCTCAAATCTGGACACAGGAGCCAGAGATCGCTTAAGCCCCAAGGAAATCCTTGCACCTCTAGGTCTGCACCCATTGTAGGTGAGCTGGATGGTTGAGGTGTTCAGACTTCCCAAAGCCTCTCTCCCTTCTCTTGGGGTTGCTGCTGGTAGAAATGGAGGAGGAACGTCACCCAGCTGGCAGAACCTGAGCCACCAGATTGGCCAATTAAAGAACTCAATATACTGCCAGGGAAATGATTCAATACAGAGATGCCAATGAAACCTACTAAGGTCATCATTTATCTTATTATCCCTGACCAGCAGGACGTGTGTGTGTGTGTGTGTGTGTGTGTGTGTGTGTGTGTGTGTGTGTGTATGGGGGATACTGGAATCACCCTCCTGCCAAGGCCACGTGCATACAATGCCTGAGGGCAACTTTCAAAGGAAACTGAGCATTCTGGGCAAGGATCAATAAGAAGACTCAATGCTAGAGTAGCATTTGCCCCTACATGTGACTTCTCCATCCCCCATTTCTAAGTGGCAAGTGTTGACTGGCATTATCCTAATTTTCTGACACCATTAAATATTAATATCTTAAAAGTCGCATCTACACCTAATGGACAGGAACAGACATCACTCTGTGATACTGGACGTTCAGCTATTTGCATTTAGGTGAGCTGAATAATATCTGTGTTTATATGTGGGATTATTGCATTTGTAAACCGGTGGCTCTATTGGTTATCTCTTTCCACTAAAATTCTGTTATCATGCAACCACAAAATCCAGGGGCTTAAAACAACAGCCATTTATTTAGCTCCTGAGTTTGTGGGTTGGTTGGGCAGTTCTTCCGTCTTGGCTAGGCTCAACTGATCCTGGCTGAACTTATTCATGTGTCTGCGACTCAGCTGGTGGGTTGAGAGGAGAGGGGAGCTTGCCGGGTAAAATGGCCTCACCTAGAATGATCTGGCTCTGCCTCCAGAGTCTTTCATCCTCCATCAGACTAGACTGGGCTTGTTCTAATGTTGGTGGCAGGGTTCTAATCGAAGAGCAGAAGCACACAGGGCCTTTTCAAACCTAGGCTGAGAACTAGCCCATTGTCACTCTGTCCTATTCAATTGGCCACAGTAAGTCATAGGCCAGCCTGGATTCAAAGGATGGGGAAATATACTCTACCTATTAATGGAAGTTGTTGCAAAGTCACATTGCAAAGGGCATAGGTAGAGAGCAAAGAGGGGAACTGGAGCCATTTTGGCAATCAGTCAACCACAGGGGCTTTGGGGAAATTATTTAAATAGGAAGAAGAAGGTATATGAGAGAGCTAGGTGGCCAAGAGATGGACAGTGGTAGAGATTTATCTATAGGATCTGCCCAGGACTCTTCTGTTCTTTTACAAGTAGCACTCACCCACTGTCTTCTAAGAAATGTTTATTTTAACCACTGGCCTTACTTAAAAGGAAACTGACATCTTCTTATTGATTCTGCTTCCTTGGCCATAGCGATCAGACAGAGATGGGCACCCGACCCACCTAGGTTAATCAGAGAACCCCATATCTTGCCTTAGTCCTTTGTTTAGTTGTGTACAAAGCCTAATTCAGGCCACTTAAAATGCTTCCACAGGTGGGAGAGCTGAGAACTTGTGAATCCAGGAATTGACATCAGCCATGGCAGCCTGAACAAAGCAAGCCTGCAACTATAAAATTGACATCCAGAGAGAAGCAGAGAGGAAAGGAAGAGGAGAGAGTCATGGGGGAATCCCAGTTCCTGGTACAGTTATCCCCAAATTGTCTCACACTCATCCTTCCTATGAGTTGGTTTTGAAAGGCAACTCTTGCTCTCTTTTCAGAAAAAATAACTCAAGTTGGAGTTGGTCCATCTCAACAAAAGTAGTCCACTGTAGCTGTAATTTGGGACATAGTCCTCCTGACCCAAAACATCCTTTCATCCTCTCACGACTAAGACCTAGGCAGATAGAGTTGCCATTTTCTCTATTAGCAATTCATTTTTTGCCTTAGGAAGGTGTATGAATTGGAATGAGCCATGGACTTTGACACCTCTTTATATGGCCATGAAAGCTTTCCCAACCCTGAGCTTGCAAACCTGTTTTCACCTTTCAACACTCAGCCCAATGTCACCCACACTCTGAGGCTTCTTTTCCTCTTCTTTTTCTGCCACTTCTAAATTGGGGGGCTTTTCCCCTTCGTGCTCCAAAATACTTTAGATATATTTCTAGAATACTACTCATATATCATATTCTATGCTCATAGCGCTCATGCACCTCCTTAGTTAAATTATGATTCCTTCCTTTAGGTTAAACATTTTTAAAACAGACTATTTACCTTTGTATTCTTGGGACACAGGACTGCATTGCTTTTAATAAAAATGCAAGTCTTTTAAAGGTTAGTCTATTAAAACTTTAAGCCATTAATATCTCAGCTTGAATTCGTTGATAAACATTATTTAAGAACATACTTATTCAACCATCAGTTCTAAATCTTGGTTGCACATCAGAATCACCTAGGGAGCTTTTTAAACATATTGATGCTTGAGCCTCACCTCAGACCAATTAAATCAGAATTTCTGGGATAGGGGCCCAGGCATCAATATTTTTAACAGATTTCCAAGCGGTTCCAATATGCAGCCAGGATTAAGAACTCCTGCCCTATATGAAGCAAGTTTCTATCTCTTACAAAAAGCTAGAGCCAAAGGAAAGATTGTATCTAGTTGGAAGGCAGCCTTCATGAAAGCAATGACTTTTGAATTAAATTTTAATGGATGCGTAGAATTTCAGGAGGGAAACATAAGGGAAGAAAATGGAACGTGTAAACATGGGGAGTACCAGCTATGTATAGGAAATGGTCTATCCAGCTTATCTGCAGCGTAGGGGTACAATGAGAGATGGCATGTAGAGTGTTTCTCTGGGCGAAGCATTTTTACATGTTTTTCAATGAATCTTCACAATGACCTTCTGAGGGAAGAACTACTATTTTGTGGATGAGAAGGCTGAGGCATAGACAATTTAAACGCTTGCTTAAGGCTTTACCACTAGCTGGGGGTGGATCTGGGACTTAAGCCCAGGTCTGAGTTGCTCTCCAAGTCGACGCACACAACTCCACCCCGGGGGCTGGAAGGCCGGCTGCACCTGTTGGCAGCTACTTTGCTTCCTGGCCTCTGTTTTCTCCGGCTGAAGCTTCTAATGGGCTCATGGGGCAGGCTCCGGACCATCTGACTTCTCAAGTGACTATCCACAGGGTGAGCGCATTTGGTAGTGGCCTGTGTTCCCCTGTCAGGTGAGGCTCAGCGCGGTCGCTGTCCAGAGTGAGCTCTGGTGGCCCAACCACACGGTTAGTTGTCTGCCTGCAGCTAGGCAGAACCAATGGGCTGAGGGAAACTCACCTAGCCCTTGAGCTGCAGTGTCACTGCTGTTCCTTTTGGTGACGGAGACTTCGCAGAATGATGTCTCTGAAATATTTGTTTTATGGCTCCAATTGTCCATATTTATTTTACTCCTGATTTTAGAAATGACCACAGGGCACTGTTCCCAGACACCACAACTGTCCTCTCCCAAGCAGGCTATGGCCCCCTATTTGCCATCGAGTCCTATCTGGTTCTTTCTCCCAACTGGCCTCATGCTGCTAAGCCACATGCCTGAGTCAGCCAAGCAAAGGCCTAAACCAGATCCAGCCTGTCGGGCTAAGCACTGAAGAGTCATTGTTAAACCTTCTTTAACGGGGGAGTGCTAGATCAAGTAGTGGGATTTTTCTAGAAGAACCAGAAGGTAAGACTAAATATAGTTAGGAGGTATATTATTTAGAACTCTCTTGTTGCATGTGACAGAAACCTCAATTCAAACTGACTTCAGCAAAAAGAAGGACAAATTAACTATTATCACTGGAAGTCCAATACTCGTATCTTCTGGCATGTTTTGATCCAGGGGCTCAAACAACATGATCAGGTATCAGATTCTCCACTTTTTCTGCATTATGTTCATGGGTTTCGTTCCTGAACTCCATACAGGTGCCCTATAGCTCTAAGATTATATCATTGTTTGTGCTAGTCATCCTAGCAGAAAAGACTTTTTTGGGGGGTGTACCTTCTCAAGCCTGAATTGACCATGGCTGGATTAACTTGGGTTTATGCCCATCTCTCTGAACCCATCAGTATGCCTAGAGGGATGGAATTTTGATGCTAGGGCAGGCCCAGTTTATGAGCCCACCTTTGAATGAATCAACACAACTAAGGAAATTCAGTGCTTTTGGTAGCTGAAATGTGGGTCATATCGATCCATCTCAAACCACGTGATCTGAGATTGGGCATGGAGTAGCTTCCCAAAGGAAATTTGAAATATTGTAACTTGGGGAAAAAGAGAATAGATACCAGTGAGGCAAAAACGACAAACAGCTACCCGAAGCTGTTCAGAAGTTCAGGTCTGGCCCAGATAAAGTCTTTTCTAGCCTGTTGTAAAAACAAGGGATACAACAGAATTGTCTTTGGTAGCCTTCAGTTCACACTTCTGCACTAGCACAGTCTGGCACACAGCCACAAGGTAAATCAGATCAGTTTGGAGCCAATGAATTCTTTCTCATCTCTTCTGCAAGATATGGCTTAAGCTATGGGGCAGTCCGAGCTTTAGGAAATTTACAGCAACTTCTCAACCTTCCGTGTTAATGGATATCATGGATAATTGAATCCCACTGTTAACCTCAATATGTCATTTTACATAAATATTTTAATTTCATCACCAACTTTTTGTCAAAGTTGTTAACACGTCATTAAATTGGCTTACCGAAGGGTTCCATTTTTATACCTTTTTCTGGGCTATCATCTGATAGATAGAGAAATGGGCCAAGTTATCCAGAGTTGGAGAAGTATCAAGCCTCAATAATCTATAATTGTCTATTTATCCTTGATATTCCAAAGTAGAGTGAGAATTATTATTTATTTCTTTAAAATGTTTCCATATTCTGAGCGCTGAAGTCTATGAAGTAACATGGATAACGTTTGGCTCTCCATATTTGGCTTGGTTGATCAGCATGTTTTATAAAAGCAGCTTAACACGTTAGTAAAGCTGGTTTACACTGACAGATGCAATGTGGCCATACGCACATTACGCTATTCTATCACGTTTCTCAGAATTTCAGTGAACAAAGCTGACATGGGATAAGTTGAAGGCCTACAGCAAAACCATTCTATTAGAGCTTTGTAGGACTTTAATACAGATTCAATGAGATGATCAAGCTTAGCTACCAGTGTTCACAGCAATCATTTAGGAAAGGGGAGGACAAATATTCCAGTTTAGATGGAAAGGCACAGAACAGAGGACACTCGTGAATGGCAGGTGCTTGCGAGGAGACTGAGATCAATTTAGAACCTTCTTTAGTCAACATTTCCCCTTAGTTCACCCTGCCGCTGATGTCTTTTCTCTTGTTTTCCTCCATCTTTGGCAGTCTTGCATTTTATGTGATTAGCTTTCAAGTAAAAGTTTGTCTTTTTTAAAATAAATTTATTTATTTATTTTGGCTGTGTTGGGTCTTCGTTGCTGCACGCAGGCTTTCTCTAGTTGCAGTGAGCGGGGGCTACTCTTTCGTTGTGGTGCGCGGGCTTTTCATTGCGGTGGCTTCTTTTGTTTCAGAGCACGGGCTCTAGGTGCACGGGCTTCAGTAGCTGTGGCATGTGGGCTCAGTAGTTGTGGCTCGCAGGCTCTAGAGTACAGGCTCAGTAGCTGTAGTGCATGGGCTTAGCTGCTCCGCGGCATGTGGGATTTTCCTGGACCAGGGCTCAAACCCATGTCCCCTGCACTGGCAGGCGTATTCTTAACCACTGTACCACCAGGGAAGTCCCTCAAGCAAAAGTTTTAAAGAACATCAGTCATCTTTTTCAATATTAAAAAAAATGTAGAAAGCACTGTTTCCAGAGAAAGAGGCAAAAGAGTGTTTAAAATCTTGAGCTCTGTAATCTGACGGCCCCCAAAATCCTAGTCATTTATTTCTGGTCATGTGACTTGAAGAAGTTAATGAACTTCCTTTAGCCTCAATTCTTCATCCATATGATGCTAAAGTAGAGATAATAGTAGTAGCTACCCTGTAGGTGATTTGGCACATAGAAAGCATTCAATAAGTGATTGCTATCATCATCATCATCATCATTACTATCATCATTAATTTACACTTCTAGCAAAAAAAAAATTAAAAAGTATCTTTGGGGGAGAAATTTGGAAGTCAAGAGAAGTCTCAGTGAGGGAATAAGAGTGATTTATTAATTTTTTTTTTTTTTTTGCGGTACGCGGGCATCTCACTGCTATGGTCTCTCCCGTTGTGGAGCACAGGCTCCGGACGCGCAGGCTCAGCGGCCATGGCTCACGGGCCCAGCCGCTCCGCAGCATGTGGGATCTTCCCGTACCAGGGCACGAACCCGTGTCCCCTGCATCGGCAGGCGGACTCTCAACCCCTGCGCCACCAGGGAAACCCAATATAATATATTTTTATGTGTATATATACATATATAATCTGCTATGAGTGTGTGATCGGGAGAGATTTTTAAACAAAGGTCTGAGTGAGAGGCTTCTTATTTTTAAGATCCATTAGCTCTTGCTATTAATGCAAAGGAGAGTGCAGGATGCCTTAGAACATTTTATTTCAGCCAAGCAAACACAGCACGGGCAATCTTGCACATAAGGAGAAGCAAACGTTTATGCGATGCTCCAGGTTTTCAGAAATGCCTTCAGCCATATTTTTCTTCACAAGCATTGGCCTGAAGCACTTAGCATGAGCCCTTGTGTGAATCCATGTGTAAATAGACAGACCCCATTCCTGCTCTGCTGTATAGCCCCTTGTTCTGCTTCTCCTCCACTTATCCTTCCAGATCCATGGTCCACCCTTCTTGCTCTGGGCCCAGGAAGCTGACCTGCATCAACCAGCTCCCTTGTCCTTTGGCTTTGGTTGGGATCTATGATGAGGATGCACCAGCAGGAGATGAGAGGGCAGGAGGAATGGGATGTTGGGGTATCTATTCCCTGGGTTCCTACTGCCAGAATCAGGACTGTGCTTCAGCTGCCATCCTCCTTCAGTGACCCCTTGCCATTCAGCCACCCAACCTTGTCCCAGTGACTATTCCATCCTTGATCCTTCAAGCCCAGTGGTGAAAACAGTTCCCTGCCTGCTGCCCACCACCACCCCAAGGAACTGCCCTAAACCTTGTTGGTTTCCCAAAACCCTGACAGACCGCACCTTTGTAAACAGTCTATTAAACTGCTCAATGGTTCACTTTGGGTATGCCATCTATCTTCTGCTGAGTTTCTTATCTATTCCCTATGTATAGCTTAGTCTTATATACTACATTGACAGAAAGTTCTGATCAATCAATATTTCTCCCACTCTATGTTAAAAAAATTAACAAAACAAATAGTGTTTTTCCAAGTCCCATTAACATAATTAATACTGTTTTTACAGATCCATCAGCCAAAAGCTGTCTTAATAAACTTATTTTAAATAACATAATGTCTACTAATAGTGGAAATCCAGTATTAACAGAAAGCAAAGTGAAAGAAAAATTCACTCATGATTTTTATACTAAACTGCTATCATTTTCTTATTGACTACTTACAGGAACAATGTACTTTCTTTTTTATTCTTATTTCATGTAATATCATGAATTTTCCGAGATCCTTATAATTTTAAATGTTTTTTTTAAATTATATTTTCCATTGAGAGCATGCAGTGTACCTTTTTTGACATTTTTCCTCTCACTATCATGAAGGTGGCAAATTATTTTTACTTAGAGATTGGGATGGAATTTTATTATAGAACCAAATATGTTACTTTGGAAACAGGTTCAAAGAATTCATTATTGGACTCAGATCTCATAATTGGAAACAAATTCACACATATCAAGTTCCTTAATTAGCACATGCCAAACTTTCTCTCGTTTTCATTGTTGGAAGTAACTTCACTGATGGTAAATTTTTATGCTCCTGTAAGCTCATTTCCTTATAACTTTTCTACATGATCTCACATGCCTTGCCTTTATATTTTGTTTAAAAAATTCTGCTCTAGAGCTGTTAGAGCAGAGTGGGGAAATTGATTCTTGAAACATAGGTCAACAACGTTCAAATCTGAGCTAGGAGAAAGCAAAAAAAAGAAAAAAATTTGGGGGGGAAAGATTTTAGTCATCTTTAATCCAGAGCATATATAGGTTAAAATATGGCCAGATTAATCCTTCCTCCTGGACTGAATCACAAATTATTTGTCAGTGTCTTTACTGTAGAGCCCGAGTCTGTGTTCAAACTTCTAAATTGGGAATAGGCTACACAATGATGCAGAACCCCACACGGATACATACATTATTCTAGTAAGTAATCATGTCCCTAATTTCATCAGGTAATTTTGAGAGATTCTAAAATCACCCCTAAGTCGTCTAATAAGAAGCCACAAGTGTGGACCATTTTTCTTTAAATATATAGTAAAAATTTGCAGTAACATAGCCTTATCTGCCAATTTGCTAATGTCTTAATCATCATAAATTATGATGATTACTTTTTAGATCTTGTATTGCTAGATCCTTGCTACTCAAAGAATGGTCCGTGGACCACTGACATTGAGATCACCTGGGAACTTGTTAGAAATCCAGAATATCAGGTCCTACACAGACTTTCTGAATCAGAATCTGCATTTTAACAGGATTCCCAGGGATACATTAAAGCTTAAGAAGCACTGAGTGTACTCACGTTCGTCTAATACATTAAAAAATGTGTTTCTGGGCATCCCTGGTGGCGCAGTGGTTGAGAGTCCGCCTGCCGATGCAGGGGACACGGGTTCGTGCCCCGGTCCAGGAAGATCCCACATGCCGCGGAGCAGCTAGGCCCGTGAGCCATGGCCGCTGAGCCTGCGCGTCCGGAGCCTGTGCTCCGCAATGGGAGAGGCTACAACAGTGAGAGGCCCGTGTACCAAAAAAAAAAAAAATGTGTTTCTTACTTATTTTCAGACATTTGAATCATAGATGTATACAGGGATTTTAGAAATGATCTAGCCCTGCATTTCCCCCTGTGTATTCCATGGAATACTCATTTCATAGAATGTCAATAGAGGTTATGCTGAAAAAATTTAGAAAATGCTGCTGGTTAAATAATGCAAATAATTTTCTTTACTACAGGATTTCTCTGAGTCTTTAATAAACTTATGTGCATTGTGACTCTCCAGGGAGGGAGGGGAAATAAAATTGAAACTGTGAGTGTATTGCATACATATTTGAATATAGTACATTATTTTCAGCAAGATATCGGATAGGACTAGTGTATACTTGAACACATTTTGAAAATATTTACCTAATTCAATCCTTCATCTAACAGACTCATATCCTTTATTTTTACTCTAAGTAAAAATTTACTCTAAGTTCTTATTGATTTTTCAATAGGAAAGTGACTGCTGCTGTATTAGTTAAAACTATAAAAACAGACCTAAAATGTAATGGCTTGCTCACATAAGAGGCCAGGGTTTCTCTAAGGTGGGTGGGTATCAAAAACTGTGAACATCTGAGATCTTACCCTACTCACGAGCTGATGAGATAGCCTATCACAGTTTCCTGGAAGCTGGCAGAAGACACGAAACTTCCAGGTCAGAGACAAATGACTTGATTACTTATGCTACAGAAATCTTCATGTCTGTGTCATTCCTCCATGTTCCCCAAGTCCCACAGGGGTGATCTGAAGTGTCCCAAGTGAACATTGCACATAGAGTGGGTTTGAGTCAAAGCTAAGAAGCCATAAGCTTAGGGGATGTGCATCTTTCACAGTGAGCTGTAAGTGAAGATGCCCTTTGCCCCAGAGGGAGATATTATCTTGATTATACTGGACAATAAAGCAACCTGTGCTTTGCTTCTAAGGGAGACACTATCTCTGTCTTCTAAGGCTGTTCACATCTTTGGAAACAGCCTGAAACAAAGGCAGCCAATGCCTCTGCTCACAGGACTCACAGAAACATGAGAGACCCATGGAGAACTGTCTCCCAACATTTCAGGGTGAGAGAGTGAGTAGGTGTTCTATTCAACACAGTTATTCAGAGAACAGACAGATGGTGACTCTTCACATGGCTTCTAAGGCACTCTAGGGGGTGGGGACGTCACCATTCTGGACAGCAGGAAGGGGAAGGGTGTGGAGGAGCATACACGGAAAGTTTTTCTGAGCCACACTTCAACGTGGTGCACACCACTTCCATATTCCATCCCTAGAACTTGGACACATGGCCACACCACACTGTAGAGGAGGATGGGAAATTCAGTCTAACTTTGTGCCCAGGAGGAAGGGGAGAACAGGTTTGGGGGACACCCAGAAGTCTCCATTGCCAGTTCTGACAGTGATTTAGCTACAAGTTTCTCTGTTTTTATCTCAAAGAAAAATGAGTAAACCTACACATAAATGCCTTAGAGATGGACCTTTATACCTCACGGCATCATAGAATTTTAGAATTGTAAGAGCCCTCAGAATCATTAGTTCCAGCCAGTACCCCCTTTATTTTCGGGGTGAAGAAACTGAAATCAGAGAAGGTAAATGGCTTAACTGTGTGACTTACTGAACATTGTTAGTTAGCTGAGTTGACATTTCCAGACCTCCATGCCATTGCACTTTGACCTGTGCCAAAGTTGCAAGCTCACAGGACTTTTTTGTATATTAAATTATCATTCCCTAATGACCTACTTTTTTAATTATTTAATTTTAAAAATTTATTTATTTATTTAGGCTGCATTGGGTCTTCGTTGCTGCACGTGGGCTTTCTCTAGTTGTGGTGAATGGGGGCTACTCTTCATTTTGGTGTGCAGGCTTCTTATTGCTGTGGCTTCTCTTGTTGCAGAGCACAGACTCTAGGTGCAGGGGCTTCAGTAGTTGCAGCACGCAGACTCAGTAGTTGTGGCTCAGGGGCTCTAGAGCACAGGCTCAGTAGTTGTGGTGCAGGGGCTTAGTTGCTCCATGGCATGTGGGCTCTTCCCGGACCAGGGATCGAACCTGTGTCCCCTGCACTGGCAGGCTGATTCTTAACTACTGTGACACCAGGGAAGTCCCCTAATTACCTATTTTTATATTCGGTATTTTGATGGTTGGGATTTCTTTTTTATATATAATTTTATTGAAGTATAGTTGATTTACAATGTTGTGTTAATTTCTGCTGTACAGCAGTGACTCAGTTATACATATATATATATATATATATATATATATTCTTTTTCATATTCTTTTCCATATGGTTTATCACAGGATATTGAAAATAGCTCCCTTGCTATACAGTAGGACCTTGTTGTTTAACCATTCAATATATAATAGTTTGCATCTGCTAATCCCAAACTCTTGATGATTGGGATTAACGGAAATCTTATTCACATGTTTTGATTTATCAAAGCATTTTATGTTTACTTAAAAAAATTCTTTCTGTTCCCTAGAGAAGTCCATAATGTACCCAGTACAAATTGAACATCAGAAATATAATGTAGTCAAATGACAGAATAAAATTCAGGAGAAACTGCTGAAGCTTTGCTCTTTAAAAGAAAAATCTATGTTCCTATATTACATTGTGCATATGTATTATGGAAATATCTGAAAGATATACAGCACCCCATGCACAAAACTAGTGTTTATGAACAAGTTTATATAATGCAGTTTATTGAAAAAAGGTTCAATTTAAAGTAATAGTACATGAAATAAGTATAATATGGCATGTTGCAAAGAGGTCTAGATTGCGATCCTGAAGAATCAGGATCTAATCGTGATGGTATTTAAAATAAACTGTACAGTATAAATATTTGTATAGCATTTTATGGTTGACAAAGCTTTTTAAAAAAATTCAACAATAGGTAATATTTACTGAGCACTTACCATGTGCCGGATGTGGTGACATCATTCATTTAATTTTCTCAACATTTCTATGAGGTAAGTGTTGACTACCTCTTCAACACCCCACTCTCCAACCTCAACCTCCTGGGTGATTGTAAGGTCAAGTTGACACTATCCACCAACCACTTGGACACCTCTCATCCCGGATTGGGACACTAGGGAGAGCCTTTGCTTCCTTTTGGAAACAGCGTTCCCTCCTTTCGGGGTTCAGATCTGGTACCTGGTACTGATTAGCTGGTGGAATGGGGTAGGTAACCTGAATACATAACCACATTTTTCAATTTCTGTATCTCATGAGGGTCAATGGGAAAAGGAAACAGGCCCACAGTTCTCTCAGGCATTCATGTTTAGATGTACGTATTTTACAGACCTCACAGAACTCCCTTCTTACTTTGTTGCTCCTTTGACTTCACCCATGTGCTGGCCCAGAGGCAGTCTCTACCCCACCTCACCTGGGTGGTCCCCAGTGTTGCCTCCCGCTTTGTGTCCAACTTAGAATTGCACATCTGCCACCTCCCCTTAACATGTCATTATAAAACAGGAAATGGGTTTCAGTTCTTGGCCAAATTATCTGACAACAGTGCATGTCCTCCTAGGAAGTATTCCAACTCTATTTTGTTTATGTTTTTTTGTTTACTTCCCAGTGTGTGCACACTGTCTACGCTTTCTTGATCCAAATTGTATAAAGATTAAGGTATTTACTTCCCATTATATCTTCATGTTGTTTCTTCCCCCACCCCCGTCCTTGTAATGTTTTTAAATGCCAGCCTAATTTTCTTCATTTATGTCCAGTTATTTCTCAGTTACCAATGGACAACCTTTTACATTATATATCTTTTCCCTTTGGTAAATTCTATCATATTACATTGATTCTAAGATGTATTTTTTTTTTCACATTTTAACATGTCTGAAATCAGCATGCACCTCACAGTGGCTGCCATGTTACAATTAATCATAGCACTTTTAAAATTTCTTGACAGAACATAAAATAGTGGTGCATTTTAAACAATCTAAACCTTCTTAGATTTGATGAAATAAAGCTACTACAGTCATAACAAATGAAGGGTCTGCAATTTATACAAGGAGGTACCACCTCACACCGGTCAGGATGGCCGTCATTAAAGAATCTACAAATAACAAATGCTGAAGAGGTTGTGGAGAAAAGGGAACCCTCCTGCACTATTGGAGGGAATGTAAATTGGTACAGCTGCTATGGAAAACAGTATGGAGGTTCCTCAAAAAACTAAAACTGGAGTTGCCATATGATCCAGCAATCCCCCTGGGGATTAATCCCACTGTGGGATATATCCCACAACTGGGCATATATCCGGACAAAATTGTAATTCAAAAAGATACATGCACCCTTATGTTCATAGCAGTACTATTTACAATAGCCAAGACATGGATGCAACCTAAATGTCCATTGACAGATGAATGGATAAAGAAGACGTGGTACATATATACAATGGAATACTACTCAGCCATAAAAAGAATGAATTAATGCCATTTGCAGCAACACAGATGGACCTAGAGACTGCCATGCTAAGTGAAGTAAGTCAGAGAAAGACAAATACCATATGATATTACTTATATGTAGAATCTAAAATATGACACAAGTGAACTTATCTACGAAACAGGAACAGACCCACAGACGTAGAAAACAGACTTGTGTTGTCAAGGGGTGGGTAGGGGAGCGATGAATTGGGAGTTTGGGATTAGCAAATGCAAACTATTATATATAGAGTGGATAAACAACAAGGTCCTACTGTCTAGCACAGGGAACTATATTCAATAGGCTTTGATAAACCATAATGGAAAAGAATATGAAAAGGAATGTATATATATGTATAACTGAATCACTTTGCTGTACAGCAGAAACTAACACAACACTGTAAATCAACTATACTTCAATAAAACAAATTAGAAAAGAAGGAAAATTGATACAAAAAAATGAAAAAAAATAAAAGTCTGCACTTTAGACAGGCCAGTTGACTTGCCCAAGACCCTGTGCTGTGACAGGTGAACCTGAGTAGGACTCGTTCCTGAGCAAGCTGCCATCCCCCTGCCACCACCTAGCTTCATGCTCTGTGCTGTGGTGGAGGAAATGGAGGTTCGGAGAGGTAAGTGACTTGCCCAAGGGCAAGAAGCAAGATTTGAATCCAGAGCCCTTTCTCTTTCCACTGTCACACGCTAATTGGTTCTATGACCTTGAAAGTCACTTAACTTCTCTAGTCCTCAGTTGCACCATCTTAAATTCAGGAATTTGGCTAGAAAAATCTCTAAGGTCTAGGCTACCTCTAATATTCAGATTTGAAATAGATCCAATTTTATTTTTTAAACGTTTAAAATTTTTAGAAATATCGTCTAGTGCAGTAACATGAGCACATGGCATAACATTTAAAAAGTAGCAAAGTAAATATAAAAAGTAGTTTTTCCATCTCTTGCCCCAGCCGCTCACTTCTGCTCCCTATAAGGTAAACACTGCTACACTTTCTTGTGCATATTCCAGTGATAGTCTATGCATATAAAGCAAATATATATCACATTTTCAAATTATTAACTATGAATTCACACTTATATCTCCAATTCCAATCCCACAATGCAGGACTCATTCTAGTTTTCTCCTTTTCAAATTTGTAGCTCCCATCTACAACATCATCCTCAATATATTTCCTTAATAAGCAATCCCCTGGGCCATCTTCCTTCTACTTTAGGGGTATTCTTGTCATCCCACTTGGCTCTGACACCCTGTTCTAAGCTGCCGTCCCTACTACTCCCTCCGCCACATGGATGCCCTTCTCATCTAGTCTGTGTGGTGCTTCAAGGACAAAGGACAACCCTGCCTGGAAAAGTTTCGGCATTACACACCCTACTGGACTCTTCATCGACCTCCCCACCATGTTGCGATGTGTACATAGAAATTCCTGAGCCTACCTGGGCGACAGGACCTGTTCCTCTCTCGTCCCAAATAAGGAAAAGCATCTGTCCTGTCCCACTCCCACCCTATAGAAGGAAGGTATATGTGCCTCGACCAATTAGTAAACGAAAATTTTCACCTCAGACCATTCCTTTGCTCTCTGGCTATAAAAACTGACTAATAGCACATGTTCGGGGTCGGCTCTCCCAGACTACTAGGAAGTCGGCCCCATTGTTCTGGCTGCGACCATTCCCTCTAATAAATTCCATCCTCTTCACATTCTGCCTTGTGTCTGGAAATTCTTCTCCAACTCGCGTTCGGACCATGACACTCGGGGCTCTGACAACCCACACCAGTAGGGTTGGCAGATAAAATAAAGGACATCCAGTTAAATTTGAATTTTAGGTAAACAATCATTTTTTTTAGCGTATGTCCTAAATATTGTGTGAAATATGCTTATATTAAAAAAGAATTCATAGGGCTTCCCTGGTGGCGCAGTGGTTGAGAATCCGCCTGCCGATGCAGGGGACGCGGGTTCGTGCCCCGGCCCGGGAGGATCCCACATGCCGCAGAGCGGCTGGGCCCGTGAGCCATGGCCGTTGGGCCTGCGCGTGCTCCGCGGCGGGAGAGGCCCGCGTACCACAAAAATAAAAATAAAAATAAAAATAAAAATAAAAAATAAAAAAAAGAATTCATAGTTTAACTGAAATTTAAATTTAACTGAGCTTCCTGTTTTATTATTTGCTAAATTTGGCAACCTCACATGCTGGGCCACCCATTAGGACCCAGTGTGGAAACTTCCTCATTTCACTGGAGTTTTACCATCCCAAGCTGAGCTGTCTCCCTCCCCCACTGTGTCTGCCTTGCCCAGCCCTACCTAATGGGAAAGGAAGGGAAGGGATGGAAAGGAAGAAGGGAAAAGAAGAAAGAGGGAAAAGCAGAGAAGACAGGGGGAGGAAGAGGAAGAATACAATAGGTTTTTTAAATTTATATTTATGAAAATAAACTTTTCACTTACCTAAACTGTATACAGTCTGATAATTAAAATAAACAAACAAAACACATGGACAAAAATGCCACCTAGATTCAAGGAATACTAAACTATGTCAATAAGAACTATACTGAGATATATAACTGAATCTTTGCTGTACACCGGAAACTAACACAACATTATAAATCAACTATACTCCCATTTTAAAAAAGAAAACTACACTGAGCAGGTAATTTTGGAAGTTCAGGAGGATTATCAAGTCCTGTTTTGGGCACAATTTATTGTTGGTGCTTACCACCTCCCCATTCAGGGAAAAAAAAAAAATCTAATTCAGAACAAAAATTTCAGGGCAAGGAGCCTTATTATTACAATGAGGGAACATATGCATTGTAAATAACACAGAAAGAAAGAATTTATAAAATTCCTCAAACCAACCTTGCCTACTTTACAGGTTGAATATTACATTGGAAAAAACCGGCAACAATGAAACATTGGGTTAGAATATTTTCTTTGGCCAAAAACAAAGGTCTTGGCTTTTTACAGACTTACTACCTGTAGAGCATATCATTAATTCCAAAGCACAGAGATAATCAGAGTGAATGCTTTTCTGGGTGTTTTTTTTCCCTAGTCCAAAGTGGACAACCAGCAAGTGAAGATGCTCCAAAAAATGATCCAAAGTCAGAAATAGGGTTTGGCAGGACGTCCACAGCATGTGGAAATATTTAGAAAGAAGAAAGGGGAAAGGCCCACAGAGAGAACCGGTGGGCAATTCCATACAGAATCACCTGGTTGTGTCTGCTCTTAGGGGAAATAGTACCAGCATGGGAGAGGCGCGAACTTAACTGGAAAAGGCATTAAGGGCAAGATGCAGGTGGGCAGATCGCAGACTTCCAATCATTATGTTGCACGTGGAACAGAAGGATGTTCATTGTGTACCTCCGTCTCAGGCAGTGTTCTATGAGCAACAGCAAGGCAGGATCTGTATATCACCCTTTGGCCAGAGTGAGGAACCACAGCTCGTGGAGTTGACACGGTTTTTGGACAAAAAGAAATGCTCAGGAGTTCCATATGTTCCTGTAAGCTCCACTCTCACACCTAACAGCTGTGGGCAATTGGGGCACCGATGGAAAGAAAATAGCTGGGAGCTCCCTCTGCCCTGCATAAGTTCTCAGGATGGCTTGGAGAGGAAAGGGGAACATGAAGTAGGAAAAAATGTGGGCTTTTAAGCCAAACACAACCTGGCTCCGCAGTTTTGTTTTCTGCTTATTACCTAGGGCAGAGGACAGGCTACTGAGTCTTCCAATAACTGTTTCTTCTTCTGTTAAAATAATAGCATCACGCAGGATATTGGGGGGGGATGAAAAGAATAAATTAGAACAGTGGTTCTCAAAGTGTGGTCCCTAGACCAGCAGCATGTGCATCACATGAGATCTTGTTAGAGTGGCAGATTATGGGCCCCACGCCAGACCTTTAGAATCTGAACTGCTGCGTCTACGGTGTAATGAACCCTCCAGGTGATTACGGTGCATGTTAAAATTTGAGAACCCCTGAAATAGGAAAAGACCCTATTTCCACGGAGTCCATGTGCAAAGTGGTAAGTAGTTTTATAAGCACGATCCTTCTTTATCTGCCATCTTGCCCTGTATCTCCAGCTCTGTATTTTTTCATTATTAGAATATGTGTGTTGCCTCTGTCTACTCTGTTAAAAGGAAAGGAGGACCGAGAGCAGAGCTTGGGGAGAGGCTGCGCTGCTACAGTCTGACTCACACCTCAGGGATCCTGACACCCACTCCCTGATGCTCTGTAAGTCTCCAAAAGTCCTGTCAAATGCCACCCCACTGTGCCCATACAGCAACCAACCAACTCCTGTGAAACCCGAAGGAGAGGAGAAGGAAACTTGCAGGGAGAATTGTTCTCATGGTCCTATCTGCATTTGTGATATCTCCCCACCTCTCCAATCTCTCCTCCTCACTGCAGCCAGGTCATCTTCCTAAATAAAAATATCAGATCCTGCCACTGTTCTACTAAAACCCTTCGTAGCCTCCGTAAGATTTTGCCCTAAAGATTTGGGCAAACTCCTTAGCATAACATGTAAGGCGATTCCCAGTCTGACCCCAAAGGACCTCTTCATACTCATGCATCTCTCACTTCCTGTATACCCTTCCTGTCCCTATCCCCCCATCCCCTTCTCCCCACTCCAACACACACAGGCACACACGCACATGCTGGACTTGGCCAGGTGGGAAAGCCAGTGGCCAGGTGACGCTTCCTGGCAGCTGTCACCCTTGAGCTGATCCTGAAGAGCATACAAGAGGAACAGACGTGAAACAGCATGGGGAACTACAACGTGGCATAATGGGGATTATTTCTGAAGTTTAAGTTACTAGGGGAAGTGTGGGGACAGGTGAGGCCGGAAAAGCAGGCTCAGGGCAGCTCTTTAATGACATGCTAACTAAGGTGCCCAACAATATCAAACTTCACATTCATATGCAAATTTCAGACAGGCTACTAGTTAGGTTAGGTTGGTTTTTTCAGGTCTTAGATAAAAGTAGGCATTATTATCTCCATTAAATAGCTGAAGAAACTAAGACTCCCAGAAGGTATATCATTGGCTCCTGGGATACTCACACTATAAAATACTGAGCCTATGCTTCCAAGCCATGGTAACACTCCCGACCACTACATTCTTCTTCCCCCCGGGGCTTTGCCTGGCCCTTTAGAAACCAGAGCCTGACTTCAGATTTGGACTACAGCTCTAGACCCAACTCAAAACCTTTACACTGAGGTCCTCAATTTAGAGGAATTACTTTTTTGACCTTAAGAGCTTTATTTCCTTGTAATTGGAGGCTTAATTGTTTGTTATTATTTACTCCTTAACAATGCTGGCTAGGAATAGTCTGAGATTTGCACAATTATTAATTTTGTGAATCTCCTTGATAAATTCTTGATGGAGAGGCTCCTCTGTCTGCACAGCTGGTATCAATATCCATAAAAGGCCATTTATGCAATTCGTCAGCTCTGTAAGTGTCAATTTCCTAGAGTGGTGTCTTTAGTGGCCTCCACTTATGTCTGAAACATTTTTATGAATGTATTTACTTCTGAATGCTTTTCTGAAAAGATGTGGAAAAAACAACCTTGAAAATAATATTTTGTTCCTGAAGAGATGGCCTACCGTTCTCCATCTTTCAGGAGTGGGTTAACAAAACTTATACTTAAGGAAACACAGTGAAAACTTAAGGTGTAGGGAAAAAAGAGAAATTTGAGTGTTAAACTGCTAACTGGATTTATTTGAAATGACTGTAACAATGACAGTATTAATTAATATAATATTAATAGCAACACGGCTGAAAAGCAATTTTAGTGAAGTATCTAAAATTTTTAAAAGGTTTCCTTTCAACATTGGCAAAAATATTCTATACACCTTAGGGTCAAAAAAGGTTAATTCCTTTTTCTTCCATTAAAAAATTATCAATATAAAGACTTAAACTGGAAAATTTTTTAAATTAATGAAATTTAGCCTGCGAAATCTCTCAAATTTCCATGCTGTTTGAAGGTAAAAGATTGTGGTTGTTTCTAGAATACAGAGCTTATTCTACAGTAGTGAACCAAAAATATTTATTGAAACAATGAATGAAAATATTACTAAATCAAATCAACTGGCCTAAAAATACATTTAGTGAATACTTCATCATTTTGCATTGTGTACTATGTATCTTAGAACATGGCTTCCATTTAAAATCGGTTAAAATAATTGCTACTTCTAGATATTTATTTTACAGATAAAGTGACACGTGCAAAATAGTATTAGAACAGAAGTATTCACTGCAGTATAGGATGTAATCACCTCAGAATGAAGCAATCTAAATGTCTGTCATTAGAAAACTAGTCACATCCCTAAAATGGAATACTATGCAGCCATCACAACGAATTGGCATCTCTATATATCATTAAGTGAAAACAAAAGAAGAGTGGTTTTATTTTGAAACAGTCTCAAACTTATAGAAAGCTTGCAAAGATAATATGAAAATCTTATTTTTTTCTGAACCTTTTGAGAATTTGTTGCTGATGAAATGCTCCATCACTTTTAAATACTTTTAGTGTGTATTTCCTACCCCCCAAAAGGGCATTCTCCTACATACCATTAATACAAACATCAAAATCAGGAAATTAACATCAGTATGCTCCAGCCACCTACTCCCCAGCCTCCCTTCCAGTTTTGTTAATTGTTCTAATAATGTTCTTTACAGAAAAAGGATTCAGTCCAGAATCATGCATTGCATTTAGCTGTCACTGAGTTTTAGTCTCTGCCTCACTCTGGAACATTTCCTCATTGTCCTTTCTTAACTTTTATGACCTTGACACTTTTGATGATCGCAAGCCAGTCAACGTGCAGAATATCTCTTATTTGGGCTTGTCTGACGCTTCCTCATGATTAGGTATAGGTTATACATATTTGGCAAGTTACTGTGCTCATTGCAGCCTATCAGGTGGCACATGGTTTCAGTTTATCTCGTTATTAGTGATGTTGACTTTGATCCCTTGATTAAGGTGATGTCTGCCAGATTTCTCTACTGTAAAGTTAATCATTTTCCCTTTGTAGTTAGAACATATTAAGAAGGATAGAGCTAGGTTATGTATATATTTATTTAATCTACATTGATTGTGTAGTTTGGGATAGGCTTAATAGAGCACAGGTTTTGTATTCTGACATACCCTCAATCTAGCCAGGTATAGAAGCCCTGTTTTCCTTTCCTCTCCTCATAGGCAGTAAAAGAAATTAATTCCCCCCCATTTTTTCCGTTTTCTTGTTCTCATGTAATTTTCCTCTTAATTTTTTTTATCTATGTCCTTGAAAGAATGTATTAAAGCAAGGATACCTAATGAAACAATGGGTGGGTTGTAAGAAGATGTAATATACCTTCATCAGCTAGTGGAACCCTCACACTTCTTAAGATAAAATATATTGTACAAGTAGTGACTACTAGTGATAGATATTGGCTGTTGCCCACCTAATAAGCATTCTTGACCCTTTTATTTCTTGCTAAAGAGCCCTGTTTTATTCAGATAGAGGGGGAAAAAATCCCTGGATCTCTGGGAGGATAGGATCCCAGAATCGGCCCTTAGAACTGATGGGTTTATATGGGCCAAGGTGACATTATTATTCTTGGCCTTTGATTGGTCTAGGAGTGGGCATGTGACTCCGTTTTGGCCAATCAGTTCTGGGGTATAATGGGAGCCCTGGCAGAGAGTCTTTCCTTCCTGAAAGCTGCTTCAGAAAGAGGCCTTTTAATCCCCCTCCTCCCAATGTAGATAATGCCTAAAGGTGCAATAGCTTTTTATTGATACAATCGCAAAGCATCAGCAAGAGGATAAAAGCCAACTTTCAAGAATGGTAGCATGAAAAAACAAGATCCAGGTCCCTGATTCATTTTTGAGCTACTGACTCAATGCCAGCAACCACCTACCTTGGGAGTTCTTCTTATAAGAGAAGAATAAAATGCCTGTTTGTTTGAGTCCCTGTAAGTCAGGTTTCCGTTATCTGCAATCAAACTGCAGCCTTTCTAACTGAAACTGTGATTAAAGAATTCTTCCACAGTCCCAATCTCTGCTAAGAAATGATCATTGCTAGCATTATGTCCTTCACTGCAAGATAGGAACTGGAGAAGTTAGGGGACTAAGTAAGGGATCTCTTTTAAAAAGACAATTAGGTGAACAAAAGTACAGAATGGCGTCCATATGTTACTTTTGTGTTTAAAAGGGATTGAATAATGTATTCATACTTTCCTGTACTTACATAAAGAAACACATAAAGGATACAGACACACACACACACACACACACATATACACACACACACACACACACACACACACACACACACAAGCCACCACCACCGCATAACTAACGGCCAAGGCAGGGAGAAGTAGTGTGAATTGGGGATGGTGTGGGAATAAGGAATAAAAATTAAACAGGAAATAGGAGAGTAAACTTGTTACAGAAAATTTGAAAATTGTGTTTACAAAAAAGACTTTTTTTGATGAAACTGTATTTTGGTGCTATGCCATTTAATGGCTGAGTGATTTTGGGCAAATCGCTTAAACTCTCAGCGTCTGGTTTTCCTACCCGTGGGATGAGCAGTCAACAGTTTTCTAATTAAACCGTTTCATTTCTAAAACTATGCAATTCTATAATGTATCATTGAATTATATCATAATATACAAAGTTAAATTATTAAATTTAATAATTTAAATGATTCCAATTAAATTATTCCAACTGGAAATTCTCATCTGGACAACTTTACAATGCGTTACTGGCAGCACATTTGGAGATAGCCTGGGAATGGGTCAGATTGAACAGTTCTGACTTGTTCCCATTGCTAAATGTGGAAACGATTCATACTATTTAGTACTGCAACCTTCCCTTTGTCTCTAATTCCTGTTTCTTTTTATTCTGCTCTACTTTTTCTGTTCTCCATAGCCGTTGTGCTTTCCAACATCCCCAGTAATTAACTTATTAGTTATACACTGAGTTAATGATCTCTCTCCCCACGCTACAAACTTTGTTCACAGTATGTATCAACTACTTGATAAGGAGTAAGCACTCAACAGATGTTTGCTGAATGAGTAAAAGAATGAAGTCATGGTAGTACACCAGATCCATTTAAACATCTAAACAAAATTTTACCTATATTTGGGTAAAAAGAAGCATGAAACATAGCAAATCATCAGTTTTCACATTTAGATCGTTGGATGGTTTGTCAGGAAAATATACAGGCTCACAATTTACTTGTTCATTCCCGGATCATCTTTATAGCAGAAAATTATGAAGTAAAAGTAGGGATCTTAAGAACTCAATAGTAGAAAGGACATCTGATAGAGTAGTCTGCTTAATATTAGTGCTAACCCACATGTCCTCGGGTGCCAAGAGCATGTGGATCTGAAAACAAGTCACTTTAAGACTTTATTCCTAAGGCTCAGAACTCAAGAACTCCTGCCTCTCAAAGAGAGGAACTCAGGCCTTCTGCTTTCTTGGGTATTGGTTCAGGCTCCAAGAAAGGCTTCCTCATGTGAAGAGTGAAGGGTAGCCCACCTGCTCCTCGGCTGCCCTTCTTGTAGTCTTGTTCAGCCTGTCCCACTTGGTGGCTGAGCGTTGGGCTGCTCTGATGCCATCTGGCTGCTGGTCACCTTACGCTGCCCGGACAGTGGTGCTGACACATCCTCTACCTCGAACACGATGGGGTCACTGCTCTTCCCACTGTCCTCTGCGAGCGCCTGACCCCTCTCATGTCCCCCCTCTTCAGTTGCAATGGGCATGGGAGAAGGCCGCCTGGCAGAGTTGCTTGAACTCTTAGTTGAGTTTTTCTTTCTTCTTTTGGTTTTGCAGTTTAGTCTTCATCTTCCCAGGGCAGAGACATCTCCCTGACTTGAAGTTAGGGTGGATTCCAGGACAGGGTCCTTTGGATCTTGAAGCACTGCTCCCCTTCCCTTCAAGCAGTTACTGAGTCTGCCCTCATTTATGAATCTCAATCTCTCTCTGTCTCTCTCTCTTTCATCTCTCTTTCATTCACACACACACACACACACACACACACACACACACACACACAACACAGACAGGCTTCTTGGTTGCTACCTACAATCTTGCTTCCATAGTCCCCTTGCCTCAGAACTGTGTCAGACATGTCTATAAATCTGAACTATAATAGTGGACAGGCTTAAAATTCTTTCCCATTCAACTCCCGGGTTCCATGAAAATTCAGGAAATCTAGCAGGGGTGTGTTGTTACAGGGGACCAGAACTCATAATTCAACATGTTGAGGTGAAAGGGACCTACTGACCTGGGTTTGGAGTCTGGCTCCAAATTTTATTGGTTCTGTGACCTCTGGCAACTTACCTGTTTCTTCATTTGTAAAGTGGGCATAGTGATAATACCTACCTCACAGGGTTATTTTAAAGACTAAATATGTCAAGGTCATGTAAGACATTCAAAGGAGGGCCTAAGTAAGTTCTCAAATGTTAGCACATAATAATTATCATCATCATTGTATCTCCTCCTTCCTCCTTCACCAACACCATCACCATCATCATCACCACCACTATCACCATCATCATCACCATCACCATCATCACCACTATCACCATCATCATCACCATCACCATCATCTTGGATCTAGCTGGGACCTCCATAACAACAGATTTCTACCAATACTCAATGCCTTTATCTTCCCAACACAACAAACACACTATTTAGTTTCTTCTGAAGGAGAAGTTTTTAACTTCCTAAAACACAGTTTCTAAGTTAATTGATCAAGAATTTGGAAACTCAGTAGAATGTGACACAAAGTACTGCTTGTTGTAGTTTATAAGACAAATAAAATTAAGATTTACTAAGATTCCCTTGAAAAAGAATCATGCCTAGAAGATCTAAACTTTAATCATGAAACTCAATATTTAGAATTAGAGAAAATCAGAGAGAAAACATGAAATTGGCTGTATTACAAAATTTCTATCTCATAAAGAAACAGAGGGTGTAGATACACAATATCTACTCAATATCTTTTTTGCCTACCATCTAAGGTTCCCTACTTTAAGTCCAAAACCCAGGGGAGAAAAGAGATAATTTTTAGGTATGATACCTCAAATTAAAGTACTAGGTATTGTTTAGAAATTGTCTAGGAATTTAGAAATCTCTTTTTTTTCCTACAGGAGAGAGAAATGATATGTGGTCATTTTGAGAACATTTATAAAACTTTAGAAGAATACCTGTAAGGTGGCCTCACTGAGAAATACTAGAAAGGGATGAAATCTGCCAAAGTGAATCTTTGAGAAACTAGAAATCAATAAACTGAAATAGAGAAAAGTAGACATAAATTTGGAACCCAAATTTTGATATCCATCTCCTGGGAGACAGAGCTGGGTGAAATAGACACTTTTTTCCCTTGTTATATTTTGATAGGTTGATACTATCCTGAGTCATTTTTGTAGACTCTCTGGACCATTGCTTCTTGTATTTGTGTGTGTTTGTGTCTTTTTGCTTTTCTAAAATCATGATTTCACGCCCTTTTATTAAAGAGTGGGGATAATTGAGTTTTTTCTTAACTTTTCATTTTGAAATAACTTAAACTTACAGAAAAGATGCAAAAAACAGTACAAAAATATCTAGTATATCCTTCAATCAGGTTCCCAAATGTTGACATTTTAGTACATTTATTTTACCATTCTCTCTCTCTCATTCACACACATACACACACACAAAGAGGATGTGCATATTACATTTTATTTTCCTGAGGCATTTGAGAGTAATTTTCAGACATGTTACCCTATTGCTCTTTAATACTTCAATGTGTATTTCCTAAAACACTCTCCCACTTAATCATAGTCAAATCTTTAAATTCGGGGAATTGACACAGATCAAGTGTTACCATCTAATCTATAGGCCTATTCAAATTTTGCCAATTTGCCTACTAATTTCCTTTATAAAGTCGAAGATCTAATCCCAAACCACACATTGCATTTAGTTGTCATATTTCTTCGCTCCTCCTCAATCTGGAACAGTTCATCAGTCTTTCCTTGTCTTTCATGACATTGATATATTTGAAGAGTACAAGCCAATTATTTTGTAGAATGTCCCAAGATTATGATTTGTTTGATGTTCTCTTGTGCATTTTTGGCAGAAGTATCATAGAAGTGAAGTGTGTTCTTCTCAGTGCATCATTTCTGCAGGTACAAGATATCCATATCCTTGGTGCCGTTAACTTTTATAACTTACTTTAGATGATATTTTCCAGGTTTCTTCATTGTAAGTTTAGTTAATATGTTTTGTACCTATTAACTGATGTTAATTGTAACTGAGCAATTTGTGGAGAAAAGTTTGAGACTATGTAAATATCCTGTTCTTCATCAGACTTTTACCCGCCAGTTTTAGCACTCTTCGATGACTCTTGCCTGAATCAATTATTTCTACAATGGCTGGCAAATGGTGATTCCATAAATTCCATCATTCCTTTTACATGTATAGCATTCTACTGTAAGATAGTTTTCCCTTCACTGTAGGAGAAGCTTGCCATATCTATCTATCATCATTTATCTGTCTACATACCTACCATCTATACCAGTTTTGACAAGTTTTATAAAATTGTGTTGACAGATTTGTATTTAGGTGTTCATAGTCCTTAACAACAGAGTCATTTCACTGATGTAGTTACATCTTACCGTGTCATGATGTCTTTTAAACTATTATTAACAATGTATTTCAAGGAAATACAATAATGATCCCACAACTTCATATTCATCGAATATTTTTTTTCCTAGTCAAATTTGTTCAATATAAATTGAGTCCTCAGAGCAGGAATGACAATTTTTTTGAGTTTGTTATTCTAATGCTTGACTTTTCATGGTTTTTTCCCCTAAAATTCTGAAAACCCATTGGTTATCTGAATTAGAAAATCTAGCTCTGGAGAATATATCAATGCACTCAAAGAAATTCATATAAATAATTTTTAACATAATGGTAAAGTTTGGTCATTGTCTATTTTAACATCTACAAACTGTTATTTTGTTTCAATATTTGGGTACATAGGGAAATGCATATTGTAGACCTTTGCTAATAGAGAATGTTTCTGGAATAGATTAATTAGTATCCAGGAAGGATTTAGAAAGCCTCTAAACAAAGAGGGCTCCAGATTATGGATTGCTTACTTGATGGCATATATACTCCAAAGGGTCAGTCTAGAAATGTTCCATTAGTCAAGAAACAAGAGACTTTGGATTCAGTAAAGCACTCTTAGGTATCAATCGAAGGAATTAAATAAGAATATTGTCAATATCTTTTCTTTAAAGAGACCATATTTTATTTTGCTTTCCTTACAATAATAATCTAATAAACGAGTATACATCTTTATAATGGAAAGTACTTTTCATATACATTACCTTATACAAATCTGCATGGGACTATTTACTACAGGAAAAGTCAGAACCTAACAAAAGGTTAAATTCACACACAAGGATTCTCAAAGTAATATGATAATTTCTAAATGCAGATCTGTTGCAAATATATTTCTTAGGGTATAGCACATTAAAAAAGGCTATAAGAATAGCCTCCCAAATCTGCCAATTATACATATTGCTATTTCTTCTTGTGGGTGCTTTCTTTTGTTGTTGACCTCTTCTCGTTTAGTTTCAGATACAATGTAAAGTACATATGACTTTTTCAAAGAGAAATAGATCATTTTTCTTTGGAATGACAGAGGACTGAAGTTATTATTACTATTTTTTTCTTTAAATGAATGTTGAAGAAATGTTTCCTCCATAACTGATCTCTTATGGCCGGCCGTTTCATGACTTTTAGATTTGCCAATGAAAGTGAAAATCAGATGAAGAGACTATGCCATGGAGCCCAGAGAGCAGGAGTAGGTATGGAGTGATTGAATATTTCATGGAGTCAGGCTTGATCATCTTGGACAGTGGCTAAGCCGTCCTAGTGCAGAGTAATTGGATGGGAGAGACTTGTAGGCAACACTTCAAGGAAAAGATTCCAGAAATTTAAACTGAAGAGTTGGTTCTATCTTTATTTCACTTAAGGATGGCTGATTTCCTATCCCTTGTGCTATGAACAAGAGGCTGCAAAATTTCCCAGTTAAAATAGAAAATGCTCAGGTAGGGTTTACAAGGCACCAAATTGATGAGAACCCTCCTCCCTGTGGAGTCCTGCCCATGTTTACTCAAATACCCAGAATATTTTGTCCGTAACTTGCTAAACATTGGACTTCTAGGAACATTGGGGATGTTTGACTGAATGCTTCCATTTCCAGGCAAATGCTGTCATTTTGTGTCCAGAGTTGGAGAGCTAGCAGGGATCATTTTGTATATATCATCTTAGGTATCTTCACTTCATCTATTGATTGTATTTTTTTTTTTTTTAACTGACATTCACTCTACCAGCTAAACCAGCAGTTCCCAAACATTTTGGTCTCAGGACCCCTTTACACTCCTAAAAATGTTTGAGAACTAGTTTATGTGGGTTTCATCTGTTGATATTTACCATATTAGAAATTAAATTGGCAAATTTTTAAAGTGTTTATTAAATTATTATAAGATAGCAATAATAAGCTCATTTCATGTTAACATAAACACATACTTATCAACATATCTATCTATATTGCCTAAAATAAAAATATTTAGTGAGAAAAATACCATTATACAGTTTTTGCAAATCTCTTTAATGTCTGATTTAAGAAAAGACAGCTTCTTCATTTAATCTATTGTGACATCACATGTCATGTAGCCTCTGAAAATCTTCACATACTATCATGAAATCATGAGAGTGAAAGAGGCAAGATAATTTTAGAATTATGATCGTTTAGTCTTATAGTTTTGACTTCTTGGCTCCTCTGAAAGGGAGGAGTCTACTGGTCCCCGAACAACCATTTGAGAACTGAGAGATAAACAAACCGGAGTAAAATGATGATCAGCTTAAGCACCCTGGTTCAGAATTGTATCAGCCTAAGAGTCTTGACTTGTTCCTCATTCTTCAGAAGTTAGTTTCATTGTCACCACCTGAGAGAAGCTTTCCCTGACAATTCTCTCTGAAGTATTCCCCACTCTCAATGTTCTGGAGTTTTATACACTGTCTTTTTTTTTTTTTTTTGCGGTATGCGGTCTTCTCACTGTTGTGGCCTCTCCCGTTGTGGAGCACAGGCTCCAGACGCGGAGGCTCATTGGCCATGGCTCACGGGCCTAGCCGCTCCACGGCATGTGGGATCTTCCTGGACGGGGGCACGAACCCGTGTCCCCTGCAACGGCAGGCGGACTCTCAACCACTGCGCCACCAGGGAAGCCCCTGTCTTTTTGTTTTTTATGGAACTGATTTCAATTGTAATTTTAAAATTTCTCTCTTTCTGCCCCGCCCCCCCCTTTATGTTGACTTGGCTGTCTCCCTCATGAGACTATGGACTTTTTGAGTTTTCCTCTCTTGTCGGCTGTTGTATCCCTCATGTGTAGCATGTGCCTAGCACAGAGTCAGTATTCAATAATTATTGAATTATTATTTTTGCTGATTATTATTGTTGACTTAATGAATAAATTAGTGGTTAGTTTTGTTTTTTTCACTTTTATTTTGGCCTTTTGTTCTTGTGCTGAGATGATCAGTGGACATAGAATTGTAGTAAATACATTTTTATTTATACGTTGAAATAAACAATGTTTCTAGAGTGGCTCTATGTGCTGGTCAAATTTATAGGATAAAAGAAAAAGTACCTAACCCTAGTCATAGCCCTGTATAACGAGGCATACCAAGAGAGGAAACTTTAGCTGAATCCTGAATAGAAAATGTGAGGAGAGAAGCAAGTCTGCAAGATGAGTGAAAGCCTGGCATATTGAATGAACTGCAAGGAAGTCAGCATGAATGAGTCACTTAGGTTGCCAGAGGATTGCAGGGGAGAACTAGGGAAAAGAGTGAGATGTGAGGTGAGAGACATGAAGACCCTAGGACCCCACAGGCCTTCAGTTCTGTATTAAGGAGTTTGGACTTTATCTTAAAGGCAGACCATTACACGGATTCATCACACACATCAACAAGAGAGAGTTGTAGGCTCACAGACATGTCCACAAAATACAGAGCCAGTGCCTCCCTCCACTCCACTTCCTGCTGTGCAGATCCATAGCTCATCAAACGCTCAGCTATATTCACTCATGTTTACCTAAGCTTTGATTTTATGAGGCATAGAACTAATGCCAATTTTCTAATCGAAAGAAGTGATTCTGCTTACCAAAACATAGGTAGGAAGTTATGTGATGCTACTAATTCAGAAGTAGATACTGATTATTTTGCTAGTGTATATTTCTTATCAACGTAGAGACAAAAATTCTAAACAGAATGTTCGCAAATTAAATCCAGAAGCATATAAAAATACACTAATAGGGCTTCCCTGGTGGCGCAGTGGTTAAGAATCCGCCTGCCAATGCAGGGGACACGGGTTCAAGCCCTGGTCCGGGAAGATTCCAACATGTCGTGGAGCAACTAAGCCCGTGCACCACAACTGAGCCTGTGCTCTAGAGCCCACGAGCCACAACTACTGAAGCCCGTGTGCCTAGAGCCCGTGCTCCGCAGCAAGAAAAGCCACCGCAATGAGAAGCCCACGAACCGCAACGAAGAGTAGCCCCCGAACGCCGCAACTAGAGAAAGCCCGTGCACAGCAACAAAGACCCAGTGCAGCCAAAAATAAATAAATAAAATAAATAAATTTATAAAAAAATAAAAATAAATAATAAAATAAATACACTAATAGTAGAGAGCAAGTTACACTTTTCCAGTAATACAAGTTTTGTTTAATATTTGAAAAATCAATGAAAATCACTTCATTTATAGAATAAAGAAGAAAAAGTATATGATCATCTGAATAGATGCATTAATAATATTTGATAAAGTTCAATGTTTATTCATAATAAAAGCTCTCAGTAAACATGTAATAGAGAAGTTCCTCAACCAGATAAGGATATCAAAAATATGCAACAAATAATCAACTTAAGGTTGAACTATTGAAAGTTTTAGTCCTCAGTTTGGGAAAGCATAAAGATGTCAGTTAACACTTTTGTTCAACATTGTACTGGGGGTCCTAGTCAGCAAGAAAAATAGAAGGTAGAGGGACTGAAAAGAGAGGGAGGAAGCCATCTTATTTGCAGATGACATGACTGTATAACTAGAAAATCTAAAAACAGAGTCAATAAGAAATTATTGTATATCTATGTTAGCAATAAATTATTAGATATTAAAATTGAAAAAGATACATGTACAATAGTATAAAAAAGCAAATACCTGGGGATACATTTAGCAAAGGATGTACAGGATTTCTGCACAGATAATTAAAAAAAAAATCACTCAGACAAAATTTAAAATGCCTAAATAAATGAAGGGGCATACCATTTTTAAGGAGGAGAAGGATTATTATTGTTAAAATGTGAACTCTCCCTAAAATTAAGATATCTCAGATACCTTTTTGTGAAAATTGACAACCTGATTCTAAACTTTATATGGAAGTGCAAATGGCCAAAATTAGCAAACATAACCTTAAAGAAGAGGAAAGAAAGGTCCTATATAGGCATTTATTAAGACCACATAAACTAAACTATTGATAGTATTGATGCAAATATGAACAAAGAGATCAATGATAAGAATAGAGTCCAGAAACAAATTCATATAAATATGTATTTAAACAAATGTGCCACTTCAAGGCAATGTAAAACAAGGTTCTTTTAAAAAAAAAGTTGCAGGGCACAAAACTAATACACAGAAATCCGCTGCATTTCTATATACTAACAACAGATTATCAGAAATAGAAATTAAGGAAACAATACAATTTACCATTGCATCAAAAAGAATAAAATATCTAGGAATAAACCTAATTAAGGAGGTAAAAGACTTATACTTGGAAAATGATAAGGCACTGATGAAAGAAATTGAAGATGACACAGTCATAAAGATATACCATGTTCATGGATTAGAAGAATTAATATAGCTAAAATGACCATACTACTCAAGGCAATCTACAAATTCAGTGCAATCCCTATCAAAATACCATGGGCAGTTTTCATGGAACTAGAACAAGTAATTTTAAAATTTGTATGGAAACACAAAAGACCTCAAATAGCCAAAACAATCTTGAAAAAGAAGAACAGAGCTGGAGGAATCATGCTCCCTGACTTCAGACTATACTACAAAGCTACAGTAATCAAAACAGTATAGTACTGGCACAAAAATAGACACATAGATCAACAGAACAGAATAGAGAGCCCAGAAATAAACCCATGCATTTATGGTTAATTAATCTCCAACAAAGGAGGCAAGAATATACAATGGAGAAAAGACAGTTTTTTCAATAAGTAGTGCTGGGAAAACTGGACAGTTACATGTAAAAGAATGAAATTAGAACATTTTCTCACACCATATACAAAAATAAAGTCAAAATGGATTAAAGACCTAAAGGTAAGACAAGAAACCTTAAAACTCCTAGAAGAAAACATAGGTAGAACACTCTTTGACATAAATCATAGCAGTATATATATTTTTTTGGATCTGTCTCCTAAAGCAAAGGAAATAAGGCAAAAATAAACAAATGGGACCTAATTAAACTTAAAAGCTTTTGCACAGCGAAGGAAACCATCAACAAAATGAAAAGACAACCTACCGAATGGGAGAAAATATTTGCTAATGATATGACTGATAAGGGGTTAATATCCAGCATGTATAAACAGCTTATACAACTCAACATCAAAAAAATAAACAACCCAATTAAAAAATGGGCAGAAGATCTGAATAGACATTTTCCCAAAAAAGACATACAGATGGTCAATAGGCACATGAAAACATGCTCAACATTGTTAATCATCAGAGAAATGCAAATTAAAACCACAATGAGATGTCACCTCACACCTGTCAGAATGGCCATCATCAAAAAGAACACAAAAAACAAATGTTAATAAGGATGTGGAGACAAAGGAACCCTTGTACACTGTTGATGGGAATGTAACTTGGTGTAGCCACTGTGGAAAACTGTATGGAAGTCTCCCGAAAACTAAAAATAGAACTACCATAGGACCCAGCAATTCTACACATGGGTATATATCCAAAAAAACAAAAACATTAATTCGAAAAGATACATGCAACCCAGTGTTTATAGCAGCATTATTTACAATTTCCAAGTTATGGAAGTAACCCAAGTGTCCATGGATGGATGAATGGATAAAGAAAATGTGGTATATATATACAATGGAATGCTACTCAGCCACAAAAAAGGATGAAATTTTGCCATCTGCAACAACATGGATGGACTTGGAGGGTATTATGCTAAATGAAATAAGTTTGACAGAGAAAGACAAATACTGTATGATACCACTTATATGTGGAATCTAAAAAATAAACTAGTAAATATAACAAAAATACTCACAAATATAGAGAACAAACTAGTGGTTACCAGTGGGGAGAGGGAATGTGGGAGGGGCCAAATAGGGGTAAGGGATTAAGAGGTACATTAACTATTACATATAAAATAAATAAGCAACAATGATATATTGTACAACACAGGGAATATAACATATTTTATAATAACTATAAATGGAATATAATCTTTAAAAATTGCGAATCACTGTTTTGTTCACCTATAACATGTAATATTGCACATCAACTATATCAATTTAAAAATGTAAAAAAATTTTCATTTTAAAAACTTGTAAAAATATCAAAACAAAAGAAACACCAGTGCCAAATCAAGATGATATCCCTATTAAAATAAATATTGATCCCTCATGCATACCATACACAAAAATCAATTCCAGAAGCATTATAGAACTAAATGGACGAGTTAAAATGATATAGCTTCTTAGAAGATGTAGAAGAATTTTTTTAACCTTGAGTTAGGCAATTTTCTTAAATAGAATGCAAATAACACTAGCCATAAAAGGAAAGATTGATTACTTGGACTGCATTAAAAGTCAGAACTTTAGTTCTTCAGATGACATCTTCAAGTAGCGAAAAGACTAGAGAGAGACTGGAAGAAGATACTTGCTCTATGTGTATCTCTAACAAAAAAATCTTATCATATATATATATATATATATAATATATATAACACATCGTATTACATATATAACATATATATAACTTCCGTATATCAAAAAGAAAAAAACAACATATAAATGTGCAATAATTTGAACATTTTATGAAAAAGGATATCTAAATGATCAATAGACATATGAAAAGATATGCAAGATCATTAGGTATCTAGGAAATGAAAATAGAGCCACACATCCACAAGAATGACTAAAATAAACCCAAATCAAATAACTCCAGAATATATCAAATGTTTTATGTGTGTAGAGCAATTGGAACTCTCATACAACTTGAGAAACTGTATAGCATACCTTCTAAAAATTAATAATTTGCTTATCCTGTTACTTGATAATTTTTCTCCTAGATATAGACCCAATAGGAATGTTACATATGTGCACCAAAACACATACGAGAATGTTCGTAACAGCCCCAAATTGGGAAAAAAATCCAAATGTCTATTAAAAATGAATGGATAAATTTTGATTTACTAATACAATGGAACACTATACAGCAATAAGAATGAATGAATTACAGCTACCTGCAACCATGTGGATGAATCTCACAGAAAAAGGACTGAATGAAAGAAGATAGACACAGATGAGTCTACCCTATATAACACATTTACAAGAAGTAAAAAATAGGCAAACCGATCTTTGGTAATTGATTCCAGACTTCCTTTGCTGAGAATGAGGTAAGTAGTGACTGGAAGGGGGTAGGTAGGAAGCTTCTGGTTTGTTGATAGTGATCAATATCTGGGTTGTGTGATGGCTAGTTTTTCTGTAAAATCCATTAAAATTTATATTTTAGATTTGTACACTTTATGATATGAATTAAAAAAGAGTAAAACAAATCTGTTGTTTTCTTTTTCTTTTTTGATGTGGACCATTTTTAAAGTCTTTATTGAATTTGTTACAATATTGCTTCTGCTTTATGTTTCATTTTTTTGGCCCGGAGGCATGTGGGATCTTAGCTCCCTGACCAGGGATTGAACCTGCACCCCCTGCATTGGAAAGCAAAGTCTTAACCACTGGAGTGCCAGGGAAGTCCCAAATCTGTTGTTTTCTAACTAGAATGCAGCTGTGTATTTAGGAATCCCTTCTGTACCACCGATCTGCTTTATTACTCTTTGTCTCTGAAATACTTTTATTGAAGACATATATACTGAATAATGTAATTAATATCTAAGTTTCTTATGACAGGGCCACTGGTACAGAAGACAGCATTGGATGCCAGGCCCCACCCATGACTGGTGACAGACATGAGATACTGGGTTCAGTTTGAAAAAGGCTTGTCAGTCAGTTTATTTACTCTCGACTCTCTGAGTCTGCTGTTGCTTCATGTTCGGCTAAACTACTTTGACTCAGAACAGCTAATAATAAGTGTGTCTGTAAATAGGCCAGAGGTGGGGCAACAGTACAAATAAGACTACCAAGCGGGATTTTCAAATGTGAGGGTGACAGTGGCTTGAGGTGCCTTCAAGAGACAAGCTTGCAGGTGGGGTAACAGGGTAAAAAGATCAACCCGCAACCAGGTTGCACGGAAGCCCTCAACCAGATAAACATCTCTGCACACAGGGAGATGGGCTGCAGTGGTGTGGCTAGTACCCAGAAGAAACAATGTTGAAAGGCATGTGATGACTTCAGGGACGCTGAAGTGAATGGATAAACCATTCATTCACTCAACAAATATTTATTGAGTGTCTGCTCTTGAACAAGGACTATTCTAGGCACTGTTAGTGACTGAACAAATGCCACATGGGGACCACATCCTCACATTATGGCTATGCCATAATGAACGGATGGTACTGATTCACTTAGCATTCTCATTTCTGGGAATGCATTTCCTGTGCTAACGAGGATATGCCTACATTTACCTTATAAAAAAGTACAGTCCTTATCTTTAAATACCATCTATTGCTGACTTGTATAGAAGACATGGTCAGGGAGTAAGCGAGTCTGGATTGATTCATTCACATGCTTATCTGGCCCCTCTAGAAGCAACATTATGTGTTTGTATGAAATTTGGACAATAAATAGTGGCCATGAGTTATAGTAAAATGCATCATCTTATACGTGACCTGTACCATTCCCAACTGAATGCAGGATTTGCCTATATAGCACACAATGAATTATTCAACAATTCTGTGTTAAATGGCCGCTTTTGGAATCTAGTCTATGTATTTGAGGTTTTTGTATTTTAAGTGGTAAATTTAATTTGTGCTTATCCTGAAATTATGTGTCATTCTGACGTTCTGCCTTTAGCAAAGCATGTATTCTGATGTATGGAAAATATATTTTTGAATGATAGAATGACTCTTTTAAACACACACACACACACACACACACACACACACCGCTCATTATAACCAATGCAGTGGCAATCCTGTGCATACTGCATATTCTGAAGTTTTCATCTTGCCAGAGATTTTGCAAGTAAAACATAGGCTATGGTTGGTGGTTTTTCATTACAATATAAAATAAGTGTTTGTGCAAGAGATGTGTAGAAGGGACTCCCAACCAAAAGAATCGGAAACTAGCCCTATAAAGTGACCACAGGCTCGGCTTGCTGTCAGGCAGAGCTGAGTATGGCATGGACTCAGCCACTCATGAGCTGTGTGGTCTCCACCAATTTATGGAACCTTGCTCAGTTAGGCTCAGAAAGAAGCCTCGGTTTTCTTCTATGTAAAATGGGGATTATAATAGTACTCACTTTGTAGGATTACTGTTAAACATAAATGAGATAAAGTATACAGAATTCCTATCTTATGATATGAATTTTTTTAAAAAGTACTTTCCTTTAATTTTTAGGAGAAACTTCTGTGCCAACCATCTATTTTAATACTGTCTGCTGATTTTAAGTGTCTCTCATTTAAGGTTCAGTTATGATAAAACACTTCTAAAATGCTTTGGGATATCTTCACATTTCCCCCAGAGGATGGAAGTTCCTACTGTTACATCCCGACTCCTAACCTGTATTATCTTGGGTGTCTCTTAGAGGTTCCAATGAAAGAGAAGTTACTTTATGCCACAATATAATTGATTTAATCATCAAGTGAACTGATAAAATAGACTGAAGGGGGTAGAGGCATTGTCAACTATAGTTAATCAAAATATACAGGCTTTGGTAGTCAAGCCTGAAACTTTTTAGGAACCAATTATATATATACATATTTTACATTTAACAAGTTATTTCTGATTCGGGGTTCACAGTTGAGCATATATGTAAAATTTAATCAGATCTTTTTTTCTGGGGCTAAACTGTGTAGCTCCAATACTCCACCCAAGCCCATGCTCTTCATCCATTTCTCATGTATCATTTGAATTATCGTACCTAAGATGAATATTTGGATCCTAAATGAAAAGAGGAGTAGAAGTGTATTTTTTAAATGAATTCTCCTAAATTTATGTAAATTCTTCTATCTATATACTTTCTGTTCAGTCTTTTCAAGCTAATTCCTCTCTTTGCCTGCTATAGTAATTCAGACAAAGCTTTCTTTTCCAAAGTGAAGACTGTTCTTCATAAAGAGTTCTTAGTGCTCCTTGGTCATTGGTTGACATCTGGAAACATTACAGAATCTTTCATCCAATCAAAAAAAAAGGTGTGGGGGGCAATCCAACAATTCATTTCTGGCTTATCTGAGAGTATTTCTGTGCCAACAAATGTACTATCATTAGGAACTGTCTTAGTTCATGCTGCTATATCAAAAATACTGCATGGCTTAAATGATGCACATTTATTTCTCACAGTTTCGGAGGCTGGGAATTCCAAGATCAAGGTGAGGCAGGCCTGATGTCTGGCAAGGACAACTTCCTGCTGTATCCTCACCATGTGAGAGGAAGATGCTGGGAGAGGAAGAGGAGGGAGAGAGGAAGAGGGAAGGGAAGAGGAGGAGGATGTGTCTTCTTATAAGGGCGCTAGTGTCATCATGAGGGTTCCACCTTATAACCTTATTATCTCCCCAAGACCCCATCTCCAAATATATTACATTGGGGACTTAGCTTCAACACATGAATTTGGCAGGACACAAACATGCAGTCCATAAAAGAAACATTACCACCCTGCCTGCTTTCCTCAATTTTCTACTTCCTTCTGGTAAAACAACCAAGATTTTAAGCTACTCCACCCCTAATGCCACCCATCGCATGACAAAAAGTGGTGATACAGTTATTAGCAACAGCTGCTTTCTCTTTACTGTTCCACTTGTTGGAAAGTAGGGAAAGCAGGAGACACAGAGAAGTAAATTATGTTTGAAGTAAAACTGACTTCCATCTAGCCAAGGTTTGTCCGATTTCGTATGTTCTTCCTCTTGCTCTTTCACTCCCAGAGTTGTCTTGGCAGTCTGAAGATACCATCTGAAATGCTCTTCCCAACCCCCCACCCCTGCAGGCCTCTCCCTGTTGTGGCCTCGCCCATTGCGGAGCACAGGCTCCGGACGCGCAGGCTCAGCAGCCATGGCTCACGGGCCCAGCCGCTCCACGGCATGTGGGATCCTCCCGGACCGGGGCACAAACCCGCGTCCCCCGCATCGGCAGGCGGACTCTCAACCACTGCGCCACCAGGGAAGCCCTGAAATGCTCTTCGAGTGATGGGAAGTCAACCCTGGGATCCAAAGCAGCTTTGATGTTTGTCAGGAAAATGTTGGCCTGCTGGAGCTCTAGTACACCACGATTGCCACAGAACGTGAACAACTTAACTCCAGGTAACCTTTGCAAAAACTCAGAGAAATTAAATATAAAAAGAGATACCTTTGATAACAGAAAAGAATTAGTATCTTTCTTAAAGGCTCCTCTGGAAGATATTTCAATCTTTCTTCCTTAAGAAATATGTAGGCATTAAATTCAGTTCTTATTTCAAACAGAACATTTATATGTCAATTGCAAGAAAAATGTAGAAGGGGGCAGCTGACTTTAATACCTTATTGAACAATGTGACAAGAATTTTTAAATGTACAAACTAACCACAGGATGACCTTTCGAAACTGAAATGCATAGGTGTGGATGACATTTTCTCATTCAGTTACTTATTTTGAAATCTAAATTAAAGCACACACAGCACCAAATTAAATATCTCCTCCCCAGAGTGAACAGCCCAATCATTTATAACTAAGCAACTTAAACAGCCAGTAATCAACAAACATTAACATGTAAATACTTTGTTTTAATAAGCCATAAACATTAATAAGCACATGGCTGAAATTACTCCTGCTGAAATCATTCATCTGCAACCTGAAATATCAAATAAGGGCTGGAGAGAAATATAACTGTTAAATTTGATTCTGAAAACATTGATGTGAGTTTGCATAAATCCTCTTTATTTTCCTGTGGATTTTTTTCAAGAATTTTTTTTTTTCCTCCCCCTGCCAAGAGACTTATGAAACTCAAATGTCAAGTGAGGGTTGCTTTATATCATGTTCTGTCAATCAAAGGAAGGGAAGCTTTATGCATCTGTTGCTAGTATATTGGCACTTTTCGAAGAGAGTTTCGGTGGGAGTGAGAATAAATAAAGATCCTTCAGGCACTTTCTCGTTTATGGATGAGGAATCAAAGCAGGCTGAAAGTTCGTTTTCCGCCTGATACCCTGAAGATTGTTGGCTGATAATTCTGGATGGAACAGCTTATCTTGGAGGATTAGGGAGAACACGGCCTTGCTATTACTTCTGGCTTCAAGTCTATTCAGCTGGGTAGGCTTTGTCACACGGTATCTGGGCCTTTACATATGTCACTAATCTTATCTATATCTTTTCAGCTCCTTCTGTTGGAGCTGTGGTTTCCTGTGCCTAAACCTCCCATTTCTTCATTACACCATCTGTATGAGCATTAGCCCTCACTAACAGCCTTTCTACACCATGTCATTCAGTAATGGCAAATTTTGTAGATGTGCTGCTTTCATGAGTAGTTTGGGGTAGGATTTTATCCCGAATCTAGAGACTCTCAGCATCGGTTATATTAAAAAGGTCCCGGTAGTCTCCAAACAAACTCATTTTCCCCTTTTCCAAATCCGCTTAAGTAAATGAGATAATCTCCACAATACATTATCTTTGCAACCATTAAAGATAACGTGGATGTCTCCCTGTGTGCCTGTGTATCTCTGCCAGGCTGTCATTTCTTACCCACAGGTATGAGACTGTCATTCACCCATGAAACAAATATTTGAACCCCTGGTGTATGCAGGACATAAAGAGGCCACAGGCATGATTTCAAAATTGACTCAGTCCTCGAGACGTCTACAATCTAGTGGGGGATATGTGAACTCACAGAAATAGCTATGAAGCAAGGTAAAAATCGTGCATGCCCAAGAAAGGAACATAAAGTGCTTGGGTAGTGCCTGAGGAGCAGACAAGTGAGAAGAAGAACCTGAGAAAGCTGGGTGAAGGAGGTGGCATTAAAAACAACAAAGGTTTGAATTGTTTCTACCTAAGGAGGAATACAACCCATAACATCATAGGAGTTGAGAGGAGACAGCAAGCTCTTAAAGCTGGGGTAGGTAGGGCTGCCAGATAAAATATAGGATTCCCAGCTAAAATTGAATTTCAGATTAAAAAAAATGAATACTTTTGTACATGTATAACTGAATCACTTTGCTGTACACCTGAAACTAACACAACATTGTTAACTATACTCCAGTATAAAATAAAAATTTTTAAAAGGTGAATACTTTTTAGTATAAATCTATTTCAAATATCACATGGGACACACATAGTAAAAATTGTTTGGTATTTATTTGAAATTCAAACCCCAAATTCAAACTAAATTCTGAATTGCAATTGTCTAAAATGTTGCATGGGATATACTTACAATAAAAAAATTACTATTTTTTTTGAAATTTAGATTTAACCAGGCATCCTGTATTTTTATTTGCTTAATCTAGCAACCCTTAGGGACAGCTTTGGTGATGTATTCACAGAAGAGGTGGGAACTGAGCTGAAGGATGACTGGAATCTATGGAGAAGCCGGGAAGGGGCCATGCTTTTCAACGCTTGGTGCACCGCCAGGGGCCAGAGCCCAAGCCAGGGCATCTGAAAAACACGACTCCATTTTTTTTCAGTGTCAGTTTTACTCAAAGGAAAAAAAACCATGTAAAATAATATTATTACCAACATGGAGTGCACCGCCAGGGGCCAGAGCCCAAGCCAGGGCCCAGAGCCCAAGCCAGGGCATCCGAAAAACACGACTCCATTTTTTTCAGTGTCAGTTTTACTCAAAGGAAAAAAAACCATGTAAGATAATATTATTACCAACTGCCTTAATTTAAGGCAGGGCTTTTCAACCTTGGCACAATTGACATTTTGGGCTGGATAACTCTTTGTTGTGGAGGACTGTCCTGTACATTGTAGGGTGTTTAGCAGCAACCCTGGCCTCTATTCACCAGATGCATGCCCTTCCCAGCTATAACAACCAAAGATGTTTCCAGACATTGCCAGATGTCCTCTGGGGGTGGGGGATCAAAATCCCACTTGGTTGAAAACCACTAATATATGCCATGACATTTCCAAAAATTTGGGGGAGGTGACGGGTTATTTGGGGCTTTGTCTCCAGAGCATCAGTCATATACATTCATTCGCCTCATCACTGAGGTTCTTTTGTGGACAATTTTGAGATACATCCCCAAAGGGCATTTCTGATGGTGAGAGAGATAAATGACTGAGTGCCAATTTAAGCCAGCATGTTACTTTTCTAATTTATTTTTTTAATCTAATTTTCCAGATTGTAAACTTCTTCAGGTAAGTACAGTTCATCTCCCAAAGCGCCAAATAACCTGCCACGTGACAGACAGTCCCTCCATGTGAACTACTATGTGGAAGAAAAGTTTTAGCTTCTGTTTAGAAAATCCCGGGTATCAATGAATGGGGTGGGATGGGGGTGGGAGAATGGCCTTTCAAATGACCTCAGGTAATATGCCCAGGTGAGGACAACACAGTCAATATTAGCAACACACAGGATGAATTTCAGCAGCACGACTTTAACAGCAACCTTGCATATAGATACTTTGACACTTGCTGAAGTCATTATCCGTTGTCTGCCCTTCCTATTTCCATAAGAAAATTCTAGCCTCTCCCCACCTGGTCAGGAGCAATATTCTCTCTAAGCCATGAGCCACTGTGCTTGCACCAGCTCTCAAGTACCACTGCCTAAGCCCTCTATTTGTAATCTGCTGCCCACTCAGCTCTCCTGGCAACACGCATACCTAAAATGAAAATAAGCCTCTAGGCTAGTACAGCATACTGATCAGCAAACAGCCGAGTTTTCAGCTCTGGGGCTGCACAACCAATTCGTCCGTGGTGACAGGAGAATCCAAGAGAAGGATAATGTTCGTAAGAAGGGTGAAGATCTAAGGAGAAGCAGTTTGAATGATGGAGAAACAGAAGACCCTGTGCGTGTGTGTGTTTGTGTGTGTGTAGGACTGTTCTCACACACATTGAGGGAATGGTACAGTCACTAGATACTTTTTTCCTTAGACCTGGTTTATTTAAGAGCTGTTCCCATAACAGATTAAGGGCATAGAGAATGGATTTTGCAGGCATGAGATGATGTGCCTGTAAATAGTTCCTTCTGCTCAAATGGTTCTCTCATTCTTTCCTCTTCTTTCTCAAGTCCATTCTTTCTGTGTCAATTCCTGCTGCCCACGCTGGCTTTCAGCCCATAATTTGGCCATCGTCTCTCTCTTACTGCAGACTGAAAGAATGTTCTTGCTGGCCTGGGCCACCGTTTTCTCATGCCCCTTAGTCTTTGCTGTCTTAAGTCCTGCAGTGACTGTGACGCTGAGGGCAGAGCCTCCTTAGGTATGGGGAGGATGAAGCAATACCTCCTAAGAACTGCTGAAGCTAGGACAGGCAGACACCTGGCTCTCTTTATGTCCCATGCTCACAATCTGTCCAAACAGAGCTTCTCTAGCCACCACCGCAGTTGAGTTGGAGTTGGCGCCCCAGATCAGACTCCTTTGTCATCCTTGTCTGAGGTCATGGGAAATGAGTGGGGAGGAGTGGGAAGGGTGGGAGAAGTAACCAAGAGTATGAGGGGTGGGTAGATCAAGGGGCCTTAGCCCTGAGGCCAAGAGGGTAGAGCATATAGAAAACTTCAGCTATGACGGAAACAGACCTCAGACATCTGTCTGTGGATGAGCATGCATGTCTCTTGGTATGAACCGTGCAATGTGAGAACATGTGTCCGTAGGTGTGATGGGGATCAAACTACACAAAATGTTAGCAAAAGTAATAAACACTGATGTGGTTATAGATAATGGTAAACTAATAAAGGAGAGGTAAATTGTGAAACCTTAGCTTTGCTACCTAAGATGAATAATAATTATAACCGAGTATATGAAACTGCTTACTAACTTTGTCTTTTTATCCATGTGGCATGACAAAAAGTAAGCATATTATTGGTGTAGTAGGTTAACTTTGCTATACCTTTTATTTGTTGACAATATTAAACTCACACAATACATGATGTCAAAAATTAGAAACAGAGGCATTTTTGGTTCTCGCTAGTGACAAAGTTTTGCATACCTTACTGGGGTGCTGCCATATGCTCGGAGAACGTGGCCACCAATTTACCAGTTAGAAGAGACTATAACACATTATAATGTATCACTCATAAAACGAGGGAGCAGAAGATGAAAAACCTAATTTTCTGCAGTTGGAATCTTAGCCTCCAATTTTTACTGGTGAAGTACCCACACTATGAGTCCATCTTCTCATTTTTACTGACATTTCTTTTACATTTTTTCAGATTTTCCTTGGTCCAATTCTCAGTGGGGCACTGATACCTTTTTTGGCTAACTGACCGTGATGCAAAAAGACTGGATCTAGTCTTTTCCATTGTACTGAGGATGCACCAGGAAGCCATGGGAAGGAGCAGTATTCCTGCCGGGGGTAGGGGAGATCAGTCTTTCCCATGGGGAGAATAGAGTTAAGGTCACATAAGCTTCAATTCAGGACCATTCCTTTTCCTTATTTCCACTTCTTCTTCTTCCTCCGAATTCAGACTCCTTTTTTTTTTTAAACTGGAGGATTTCTTTAACTCTGTCTGCAAGCTCTAACATTTCAATTTGGAAAGTATTCTCAAAGTCAACCAAATTGCAGGCCTGTGCCAGACACTGAGAGCACCATAATGAATAAAGCATGATCCTGGCCTTCAGCAATCTTATGGTTGATTTAGAAAATGCAAGTATGTATTATTACCTTGCATATTACATGGTAAGGAGTAAGAGAGAATTTTGTGGGGACCCAGAAATTTCATCCGACTTCAACTTGGCTTCTAGCTCAATTTCCCATTAGACACTGCTTCTTTCACTGAGGCACACACTGTCAGTGGCATATCCAACAGTCATCACTCCACTTCCTCCTTGCTAATGGCATCCTAATATTGCTTGGGCCAAAGTGATAAATGATTGCTATGGACTGAAGGCTTGTCCCCACCCAAGCCCCTATTCATAGGTTGAAGCTTAAATTTCCAGTGTGGTGGTGTCTGGAGGTGGAGCCTTCAGGAAGTAAGTATGTCATGAGAGTGGAGCCCTCAGGAATGAGATTAGTGTCCTTATAAGAAGATCCATGAGAGAGATGCTCAACATCTGCAAACCAGGAAAAGGGTCTTCGCCAGTCAATGGATCTGCTGGCACTGTGACCTTGGACTTCCTAACATCTCTGTGAGAAATGAATTTCTGCTGTTTAAGCCACCCAGTCTATGGTATTCTGTTATAGGAGCAGAAACAGACTAAGGCAAATGATGACTGATGTAAGCTGCTCATGACAATTGCATTTTCCTTTGCAATGCAAAGATGTGGTCGTGTGGGCCAATTTTAGCCAAAGGGTATTCTGCTGAAGGGCTTCTGGGAAAGCATTTGCTCTCTGACAAAAGAGACTGATATGGGAGGAGAGTTTGTTGGAAAATAATCTTCCCCTTCTTTCATGCTGGGGATGCTGTTGTGAGGACATGATGCTTGGAGCCATAGCAGCAATCTTAAGACTGTGAAGGAGGAAGCATAAGTATGGAAAGCCAACATGCTGAGAATAGAGGAGCAAAAGGATGAAAAGAGTTTGGGTCACTGATGACACAGTGAAATGTCTGAACAGGCCCTGGAATCTCTACATTCAGATTTCTTGTTTACTATAAAATTCTTTGTAGTTCAATCTGATATTAGTCAACTTTTTTGGTTTCTTGCAGCCCAAAGCACTCCAAACTAATATAGTCTTGCAATCCTCTTGCTAATGAACTTCAGTGACATTGTGTGGCCTATCAAACATTATACAGATGAGTCAGCCACTTCATTAGTTTCTTGCTCTGTAGCAAGGATCTGCAAACTATGTCCTGTGGGCTTGCTGCCTGTTTTTGGATGGCCTGCGAGATAAAAAATGGCTTTTACATTTTTAAACGATTGAAATAAAATTGAAAACAAGAGTAATATTTTGTGATAAGTGAAAATTATATAAAAATCCAATGTCAGTGTCCATAAGTAAAGTTTTATGGGAATTCAGTCATGCTTATTTATTTACATATTGTCCATGGCTGCTTTCATGCAGAGAGGAGTATTTGAGTCAGAAAAGATGAGCCACAAAGCGTAAAATTTACTCCTGGGCCTTTTATAGAAAAAATTTGCAGACCCCTCCTCATGAAGCCCCATTCAAGTCAGTGTGATTTGACTGTATATTAGTCATGTCATGCTCTCTTCCCTCCATGCCCTTGACCATGGGGTTTTCTCTGTTGGAACTGTCCTTCTCTAGTCTTTCTGAATATATCACTACATTGAGTTTATAAACACTTTCACAAATATCATTTTACTTGAATAAAAAGTTCTTTGAGAAGATACAGCAGAGATTATTATTATGGAGAGGAAACGGATGCCAGGGTGCATGCAGTCCAGTAGCAAGGATTTTGGAGCTAGACTGATCTCAGTCAAATGTCCAAAACTCCACTCAGTAGCTTTGTGACTTTGGACAAATCACTTAGTTTTTCTGAGCCTCAGATTTTCATCAGTCATATGTGGATAAAACACTTCATGTACTCTATGTTAAACAATTATGTGGCTGGCATGGATTCCCAGAACTAGAAAGAGCTAAGGCTAGAAGTTGGAAGCCAGTTGATAATCTCAAGCGATGTACAAATTCACAGCTGGTTCTGAGAAACAACATTAGGAAGATAAATACCTGTTCAAAGATGAGTCGGAAAATATCTCAGAATTTCCCTTTCTTAGACTGGAACTGATAAAGCAGTTAGGAGGCTACCTGCTTGCCTAGAAAAATAGCATCTTAAGAAAAAGAGAGAAAGGGAGAGAGGAAGGAGAATACCGTGCTCTCTTTCAACCAAAGTATACATGCCTCACATAAATTAATCAGTGGTCTTTAGTGGGTTTCAAAATGGTGTGCATGCAAGACCCTCTGCAGCTTTCAACATTCCTTCTTATGTGATATTCTAGTTACAAATACAGCAAAATAAAAGAGCCAACTTTTTCACTGAACTCCTTGGCCCTGAAACCTCTTTTTTTCTTGCCCAAACTACCTCTCTGTCAGCCTCTGGCTCTCTCCTAGCTCCCACAGCATATTTTGAAATTGCATATTTCAATCACCTATATGTGCTAACTGAAGCTGAGTAATGAGTGTCTGGAAGGTTTGCACAAGGTTATTAAAAGTTTCTTAATCTGCCACCAACTTCTCTTTTAATATTGTTTGTAGATTTCCTAAAGCACAGGAATAAATTCCCTTGACCCCCTTACTCATTAACTTGGAGTCTGTGGAAGAAATTCAAAGGTACAAGGCTGTGAGGGTATTTGGTGCCTTTTAATAACCTTATGACTGTAGCATTGAAAAGATAAGGCTATCAGGGCTGTTGATCAAAAAGACAAGAAAAGGCAACTACAGCAACAGACACATCGTTATGCAAATAGTGGTTTTAAAGCCATTGCCTCTCAATTCACTTCCTAATAGTACTTTTCTAATTAGGGGGCATTTTAATCACAAAAGTACGATGGAGAAAATGGCAACTTTAGAATGTCTTCACAGTACGAGTTTGAGTTGACAGTCTAGTTGGGGAGTGGTGACAAGGGGTGGATTCATCTTAAAGCTGTGAGTATAGAGCAAGCACAGAGTTTTTACTTCGGTTGTTTCTATTACATGAGGAAAATAGGAAGAGGTGAATTTTATTGCCCAAGAATAGGGTTCATTTCTAAACTCTCCACTGGTCAGCTGGGAGTATTTGGGCAGGTCATTTAATTTCTTTGGGATCCGATTTTCTCATTTGTAAATTGAAAATAACACCAACATTAAAATGGTATCCATCTTTCCTTGAATACCTACCAGGTACTTTCAATAATTTAGTCCTTTCAATGTGATTTTGAACTACTATCCCCATTTTACAGGTGAGAAAAATGAAGCTCAGAGACTTCAGCTATTGTGTCCAAGTTTTTACAGCCAGTAAGTGCTGGAGTGAAGACAAAAACTCCTGAGCCTGCACAACAGGGCTGCCAGGAGGGTCGGGTGAAAAAAAAAGTGTGCTTTTCCAAACTGAAATGCCAATCCAGAGGGTTTTGCCTAGAATGTTCAAAGGGAAGGTGGTTAAAAAGTACTTTCTAAACACATTCATGTTTTGGGGAGTGAGAGAAGGGAGGTCTGTGTGTTCTTTTAAATGTGTAAGTAATAGAGAATAAATAGAACATGTCCTTTTGGTTTGTTTAGTTTTCTAATCATTCCAGTACAATTTGCAGTAAAAACTGCTTTCATTTTTAAGTGATCAAAGCAGTGCATGATCCAATCAGGTCAACAACTGCAACAAGCCAGAACAATGCAAACATGCCTAAGCTCCCTGTTTACTAAAGATGTCCACAGAAGATAATAATGTGCATGTCCCAGGATATTTAAAGAAAAATAAATATATACTGAGGAAACCAGTTCCAAGATGACTCTGAGGCAGGCGAACATCTGACATGAGCAGTTGTCATTTACTGCCCTCGTTGTTTTTAATTATAATTGAGAGGAGTAGTTGACATTTATTCTTTCTTTTTTCCTTCCCTCCTCTGGAATTTCTCTTCCTTTTCCCCAAAGGGCAGTTTACTGCTGAGGAGCCTCATTTTCTTTGAGTCATAGAGGCCTTTTGTGGCCCTCAGAGGGAACTTCTGCATATTAACAAAATGCTCTGGCTTCTCACGTGTCCACTGGGGTGTCAGCAGGGCAAGAGAACTCAGCCAAAGGCTACGCAGGCCACCAGGAGCTCAGCCCTCGGAATCTGATTTCTTAGTCACACCACGTCTATTGGTGACTGCCCTGAACCAGGATAATGGCCGCAGTGTGTCTGCTTGCCAAGTACAAACAATGCCGCCCTGTGGAGAACAGAAGTAAAAATTAACTTTGGCGGAGGCGGGGGCAGGAACTGTATTATTTGGAATTTTTAATCCAACTCTTTCAAGCAGCTGCATTTTCATATTCTCACATGTCCCTTTCAAAAACATTTTAATTCATAGGAAGCCTATAATCACAGAAGGTTTAGACCTAAAAAGGCATAAGTGATTGCTTAGAGTCAATGGATATAAAAGGCCAGTATAATGCCCAGTGCATAGTAGGTCCCCAATCAATGGCCGCCATTATTGGTATACTCTACAACAGCCTCTTCTGTTTGCAGTGGAGGAAACTGAGACTGAGAGAGGAAAGGTTACTGACTTTTACCATGGAAGAACCACTGAGTCTGTCTTTGATGCGGGCATCACATCTCCTACTATATTTTTTAACATGTAAATTTTTTACTTTAAAATTGTTCTCTGTAGGTGCCATAAAGGAACCACTTTATGAATGAACTTCCTGGGAAAAATGAGTAAGAGGGCCTATCATCGATTCCCATTCTTGATGGTTTGTGAAACTTCACTGCAAAGATATCCTCCAGGAAGTACACTTGATAAGTAGGAGAGAACAGTGGTTAGGGCCACAGGGTCCGGAGTCTGATCTGATTCTCAATCCTACCACTTTCTGCTAGCTTTGTTACTACAGGGAAGTTGTGGAACCTCTCTCTGTCTCTGTTTCCTCCTCCACAAAGTAGGACAATTAGGACTACAATACAGGGTTGGTGAAAGCATTAAATGAGATAATACAGAGAGCACTTAACATAGTATGTGAAAAGCAGTAAAGTGCTAATCAAGGACAGGTGCTATTAATGTTAGTTTTGTTGTTATTTTAGCCATTATTGTAGAATAGCATTTGGTTAAGGTGGGTTCTTCCCAGGGTTTGGTTAGGTGAGTGCCAAGACCCCTTCTTTATAGGGTGTTTCACCTATAACCTGATGCATGGCTTCAATTTACCCCTGGTTGTCAGGGTATCCAGTGACCAGTAGGAAAGATTTTCAAATGTTACTAAAGCAGATTAACAAATGAAATCAAGAGGGGAATCAAGAGTATAATTTGAGAAGATAATGGTCAAGGTAAGTATCCAGAATTAAGAGGAATTATTTTATTGAGGGACAGATTGAGGTGGTGAGTCCAAAGCTGATGTTTCTATTACTCAGGACTCTCTCTATTGTAAAACTTTTTTCGTCTTTTTTTTTTTTTTAGGGTGGTATCCTGGAATTTATTGTCTCATGGAAGTGGGGAATCCCAGATTTAGGCAGGACTAGGTCTGAGTGATCAAATGATACCATTAGGTCCTGGATCCTTTCTCTCCATCTCTCGGTTTATTTTATTCTGTGTATTGGTTTCTATTTCATGCATCCTGTTTATGGCAGCTCAGGCTAACATACTCATAGCCCCACGTCCAGCAGAAATAAAACATGTCTCTCTCCTGTTTGTTCCAGCAAAATCCTGGCATCAGTTTGACTCTGACTGGGGCATGTGCCCACTGCTGATCTATTCACTGAGGCCTAGGGGAATCGAGATTGTCATGGGTCAGGCCTGTGTTTCATGCCTATCCTTGGAGCCAGGTATGGTGTTGGCTTACATGGGCCAAGAGTGTATGAAAGATGGTTCCCCAAGGAAAATGTAGGTTTTGTTCTGAAAAGATGTATTCTGGACAGACAAAAATAACACATGTCTTCTCTAGCATCCAAGTTGGAGACAGATATATTAGTGGACCTAACCCAAATGGGCACCATGTCTATATATTTTGTTTCCATTCATAGTCATTCTCATCTTTAAGTAAAAAAGCTCTTCAATTTCCCTGCCTGTCAGGACCTTAATCTTCCCAACTGTCAACTCTTTAGCATCCACTGCTACAACCATCACCATTTCAACTCTTTGTTAGCAGAGCTGGTATGAGGAGGGCAGAGCTGTAGCTAGTCAGTAAACCCAGGTGGCCATCAAGCATCTGTATTGCATGTTGTCTTCATTATATAATTTTGCAGCTTGAGGGAGCCCCCCACATAGTAACTTTTCATACCCAAGTTTAGAAAGAACTAAAAGAGAGATTCAGGGCTTCCCCGGTGGCGCAGTGGTTGAGAGTCTGCCTGCCGATGCAGGGGACACGGGTTCGTGCCCCGGTCCGGGAAGATCCCACATGCCGCGGAGCGGCTGGGCCCATGCGTGAGCCATGGCCGCTGAGCCTACGCGTCCGGAGCCTGTGCTCCACAACGGGAGAGGCCACAACAGTGAGAGGCCCGCGTACCGCAAAAACAACAACAACAACAACAAAAAACAAAAATAAAAGAGAGATTCAGGACTTGAGCAGAAAGAGATTAAAATGTCTCCCTTTTTAGCTGATGAGGTGTAGGGACTGCAGATATATGGGCTTGCTATCACTCCCCTGAGTAGAACATATACCCCCAAACTGCAGGTCTGCCCTGTGGGTGGCAGATCCTGTCTCACTAAACTTACCCCACGGAATACTGCAGACAGATGGAAATGTGTCTTCTCTATAAGAGGCAAATCATAAAGAGGAAAAGAAAGGGCAAGGAACTAGTTTAAGAATCCTCAACTACTCCTTAGCTTCACATTATTCTAACTCTCCCTAGATCAAGATTTTTCATGCTTGTCATAAGTGACATTTTTGGATCAGATAATTCTGTGTCATAAAGGGCTGTCCTAGGAGCATCCCTGGCCTCTACCCACTAGTTGCCAGTTACATCCCTCCTACGTCCAGTAGTGACACATGTCTCCAGATGTGATTTGGCCAAGGCAAAATTACCCCTGGTTGAGAACCGCCACCCTAGAATAAAAGGGAGAGGCCAAAAGTGTGTTATTCCATTAGGGCTTCCACACGGCAGGAAACGTCAGAGTGGGAATGCTTACAGTAACTTTCATGAAATTAATAAAGCAAAACAAAACAAAGAAACAAACCCAGTTTGTTTCTTTGTGGAAAAATTATCTCTCCCCCATATCCAACAATTAGTACTGGTATGGAAGTGAAGAAGTATAAGAAAGCATTCAGCAAATAAATATTTATTGACCACACTTGCTATACGCCTGACAGTTTTAACAGGTCTCAGGGTTGTAGTAATTTCAAAAAAGAAGAAAGAGAGAAAAAGAGGAAGAGAGAGAGAGAGAGAAAGAAAGGGAAAAAATAATGGATTCTTGGACAAAAACTAGGAGTTTTAGGGAAAAAAATAAATGCAATATCTATTTGTCAGTGACTTGAGTAAATAAGCTAAACAAGAGATCATTAACTCTATCTGGAAACCAGGAAAGTAGATTCATGGAACTGTTCAGGAAAATGTGCCAGCCACTGCCAAGATTACTAGGATCTAAATTTCAAAGTTTGAAAGAGTGGTTAATTTGATATGAAGACATGTTCAAGAAATGTGTGACTCTCAACAGAAATGCCTGTACTAATATTTCTGAATTCACAGATTTGGGGATTCCAAAGGTCTCAGTCTGTGTCCCTCATGAATGTCAAGTGCCTACTCTAATTACATATAATTACCACTGTATTTTCATTAATTTATTATTTAGGTCTGCAACACTGCTGTTATTTCTCCTTCACCTTTATTCATGTTGCTTTTTAATCAGATTTCAAAGCATTTAACCAGATCATGTCTGATTAAAACCTAATAAAACTAGTACCAGGAAAAAGTCTAGGATAAAAGAGATACCATATAAGCCCATTTGTCAACAATGCAAAGTCAGCAAATTACTCTGAGGTCTGCTCCTGCTAGCAACTTCTGAAGAATCTGGAAACCCCAGAATGAGGGAAGACTTTTGCTCTTTTAGGGAAAACACTGGTGTTGTCTCTAGGTCTGCCACCTGAAGGAAAATGAATGCCTAGGGCTTCCATTACTTTTTCTCTTTAATCTACAAACTCCTAACACTTCATTCTCCAGACTTTCTTACTGTTTGGGATGGGTACCATAGAGTTGGTAAAAATAATAATTACACCTCATATTTTCAATGTGGTATTAACTTTTCAAAGTGCTTTCGTATCTATTTGAGCTTCCAGACACCCAGGAAAGGGTATTATTAACAGTATTTTGATAAGAAGCAATGGAAACTCAGAGAAGGCTAAGATTTCCTGAAGAGATCCTACAGCCAGCAAATGGCTTGTAGCTCCCAAGGCCTGCTGCTCACATCACCCTTTCAATAAGCATTTTCAAGTAGCTCACCAACTTCCTGTTGGCTGTATTTAAGTTCGATGCCAAACTGGATCATCCATGGTATAGAGCATTGGCTAAGTGTTCTATGGTGAGGTCTGTGGTGAGGGCATAATCGGTGAATTAGGGGCTATTTCAAGATAGCTGGTTAGAAGGAAACATTTTGCAGGTATGTGGGTGTACAGTCATGTGTTTAATCATTCCTTCACTTGGTAAATGTACACTGACCACATGTCAGCAACTTTCTAGTTATCTCAAAATACAACACAATCTTCAGCCCTTTTATAAACAGCAGAAAAGAATCTCAGCCTCCAATCTCAGTGTATGATAGTAGCTCACTTTGCAGCTCATAAAATGTATGTCTCGCAGGGCATATCCATCAAGAGTATAACAGTATATGCACTTAGTATAGTGTGGAAATATACTGCTGATTGTATATTGGATGGTTTTCTCAACCATACCCAAATCCAAGAGCAGCAGTGATCATCCATATTCTCATAATCAGCTCTGTGGATTGCTGTTATAATTGCCAAAAGGATATTTAATACATAAATATTAATACGATGAAGCAACTGGAGAGCAAATTTAGCAATATGTATCAAAGACCTCAAAAATACACAAACTGTTCCACTTGTTTTATTTTGTTTTAACTTCTGTGGATTAATCCTTAGGAAATAATTCTAAATATGAAAATACCTGTTTGTGTATAATGTTAAATTCTTTATTATTTATTATAGTAAAACATTTCTTACAACCTAGCTATCTAAAAACAAGGAAACGGTTAAATCGTTGTTTTCCAAAGTATGCTCTGGGGAACACCAACATTGTACGATGCTCCATGGTGAAAATAGTTCTATGTTTAATTAAGTTTGAGAAATGAACACTTTAATCTTCTCTCCTGGAGCTTCACAGTACAAAATAATGCAGGGAAGATATTATAAAGTAACATCTTTAACTTTTTCCAACAACGTGAATTTTAATCTATTTACTTTTGGACTCCAGTTTTTGAAATAACATATATTAATAATCCATGGATCTAATGCCAGATTAAATTATAATCCACTTAGAAATAATATTAAATTTTATTTTTTAAAGCATATAATAGCATGAAAATATAATTTTATAGAGAAAATATGAGAAAATCTGTATATATATGAAACCTGTATATATATAAATATATGATATATATAGATAGATTGTGAATGATTACAATATAATGTGAAAATGCAAAGTAAAAAGACAGGAGCAAAAAAAGCATGGAATCTCCTTATAAAACTAAAAATAGAGTTACCATATGATCCTACAATCCCACTCCTAGGTATATATCAGGAGAAAACCATAATTCGAAAAGATACATGCACCCCAATGTTTACTGCAGCACTATTTACAATAGCCAAGACATGGAAGCAACCTAAGTGTCCATCGACAGATGAATGGATAAAGAAGATGTGTTATATATGTACAATGGAGTTCTGCTTAGCCATAAAAAAGAATGAAATAATGCCATTTGCAGCAACATGGATGGACCTAGAGATTATCATACTAAGTGAAGTAAGCCACACAAAGACAAATATCATATGATATCGTTTATATGTGGAATCTAAAAAAAATACAAATGAACTTATATACAAAACAGAAACAGACCCACAGACATAGAAAACTAACTTATGGTTACCAAAGGGGAAAGGAGGTGGGAGGGATAAATTAGGAGTTTGGGATTAACATATACACACTGCTATATATAAAATAGATAAACAACCAGAACTCACTAAATAGCACATGGAACTATACTCAGTATTTTGTAATAACCTGTAAAGGGAAAAGAATCTGAAAAAAATAGATGTATGTGTATGTATAACTGAATCACTTTGCTGTGCACCTGAAACTAACAACACTGTAAATCAACTATACTTCATTAAAAAAAAAAAAAAAAAAGCAAAAGGCATATGCCAACATTCTTATGGTGAACATGGGGTTATATTCTGGATACTTTTTTGTTCTCATTTTCACTACTGTGCAAACTTTTAGTTACATGGTTAAATTACTTTTATGAGAAAAAATTTCTTTTAGACTCAGGAATAAAGGAAAATATGCAGCTACAATAAATGCCTTGGTCAAGCTCAAAAAGAGCAATTTTGTGAAGTTAATTTATCTTCCAATATGTGTGGATAATAAACAAATCACGTATGCCCATCTAGGTATGATACATCATTTTGCTTATCCCTGACTGAAGATCTTTCTGATTTCAACAGATGAAATTTAGTACGATGTATACATAAAGCATAGTTGACCAGCTCTAAGTTGAGCTGAAGAGTGCTTTATTCACTCCCATACAAGAGGCTATTCTCTCTTCTCTCTCTGCCCCTCCCCCTCCTCTTTATCCATCTCTCCTCCACTTCTTTCAGAACCCACAAGCATGCGTTACTGAATTCCCACACCATGTCATTCCCATTAGGATCCACTTGACTGTACTTGTCCAGTTCCTTGGAAATGTACAGCCTTTGTTTTAACTTTGCACATGCTTGGTACTTAGAAAGAGACAGGAACCAAGATGTTTGCTTCTTCTGGTGAGAGAAAATAAAACAAGACAATCCAAAGGAAGCCATAGTGAGATCACCAGTAGATAAATATTTCACAAGAGAAATGATAACCACTATTACGAGAAGCAAATGCAGCTTTTTTTTTTCTTGGCCATAGAACTTTAAAACAGTCTCTGAAAACATCCCGTTATCCCTCAGCTAGCAGACACATATCTTCCAATATTTGACAAATACCATCTTGAATCTTTCTTAGTACAGGTGGTTCTAACTATGTCATGCTGTTACTCTCTTCTCAGTTAAAGTCGCATTTCTTTTTCAAATTCCTTCTGCACAGCAGAAGAAAACCTTAGCAGATGGATTAGGGTAAAGGAAATGGTACATAATGAATCACATATGAAACCTCAGCATGCAGATCAATATATAAATATATACAGTCCTCCTCTCTGTGTTCTGTGAATTTGAGTGTTTCAGAGACTCAGGAGGCCAGAATCCTGCTATGTGCTGAGAAAGCTTCTCACTGCAGCTATGCCTCTCTCCTTCACATTGACTTCTTTATACCCCCTGCCACTGCACAAGAAATGCAATAGTATCTTAGACCAAGCCTTTTGAGCACTTGCAGATATCAAGGCCAGAATTCTCATCTTCTGCAACTCCAGGGAAATTTTCCAATGAGCATTCATTACAGACTGAATGTTTGTGTTCCTCCTTTCCACCCCCCCCCCCACCAAACTCATATGTTGAAACCTAATCCCCAGTGTGATGGTATTGGGAAGTGGGGGTCTTTGGGAGGTGATTAGTTTATGAGGGTGGAGTCCTCATGAATGGAATTAGTGCTCTTATAAAAAGAGAGCCCAGAAACTCCTTACTTCTTGTACCATGTTAGGCCACAGTAAAAAAGATGGCCCTTTATAAACTAGGAAGCAGATCTTGGACTTCTAGCCTGGTAGAAATGTGAGGAAAAACATATCTGTTGTTTAAAAGTCACTTAGGTATTCTGTCACAGCACATAAGTCACATATGGTATTTTGGTATAAAAGCTTGAACAGACTAAGAAAACATTATTGCCCCCGTTTCACCAAAGGTATGACAGCAGGCGAGTTCAAGTGACATTGTTAAGGTTGAAGAACATACTAGCAATCTAAAGCAATACTCCAGAATACAAATTGCTCATTCAACCAAATTGAATTATACCAAAGTACACTGTTAACGTTTTTTTCTCCTAAAGTTTAACTGTATATAATAATTGTTATTTTTTATTCCAGTTCAACCCCAAGGTAGGTTAGCTAGAAGCTTTCCTTAATAAAATAGGATGGAATAGGTCAAATCTTCAGGCCCCTTAGCACCTATGTTTCCAGCATCCTGCTACCTGATTGGAATTTTGACATTTTGGATTTACACACTAGGTGAGATTGTCATTACCAAGCCTATGTGAGGTTTAATCTTGCATTTTAATGTTAAGAGGACTTTTAGGTGGGAACAGCTGCTTCATGGGTCAGTGTGTATAATCCCACAGCTTTTCTTTTTTCCTTTTCTTAATCCCACAGCTTTTGAAGTCAGCCAGTAGACTAGTGTTTTCAAGCAACTCTTGTTTGCAAAATACTTTATTAGTCCAACTGCAGAGGAAAATGAATACATGTATAGGAAAAAGTGCTGTAGTGCATTTTTTTTGGGGGGGGGGCCACACTGCATGGCTTGAGGGATCTTAGTTCCCCAACCAGGGGTTGAACCAGCACCCTCGTTAGTAAAAGCGTGGAGTCCTAACCACTGGATCGCCAGGGAATTCCCTGTAGTGCATTTTTTGATAAGAGAGAATAAAAAGAGTCCCAACAATTGACAATTTTGTGATAAATTGTCTTCAGTTTTTTAATTCTAGGTTTTATAGTTAAATGAATTCTTTCCTTGATTTAACTTCTGCATGGAATTTTTGTAACGACTTAAAGAGTTTTGTGAGACTTCCGGGAAGATGGCGGAAGAGTAAGACGCGGAGATTACCTTCCTCCCCACAGATACACCAGAAATACATCTACACGTGGAACAACTCCTACAGAACACCTACTGAATGCTGGTACTGAATGCTGGCAGAAGACCTTAGACCCCCCAAAAGGCAAGAAACCCCCCACGTACCTGGGTAGGGCAAAAGAAAAAAGAATAAACAGAGACAAAAGGATAGGGACGGTACCTGCACCAGTGGGAGGGATCCATGAAGGAGGAAAGGTTCCCACACACGAGGAAGCCCCTTCGCGGGCGGAGACTGCGGGTGGCAGAGGAGCAAAGCTTCGGGGCCTCGGAGGAGAGCACAGTAACAGGGTGCGGGGGGCAAAGTGGAGAGATTCCCGCAAAGACGATAGGTGCCGACCAGCACTCACCAGCCTGAGAGGCTTGTCTCCTCCCACGCCGGGGTGGGCGGGGCTGCGAGCTGAGGCTCGGGCTTCGGTCGGAGCGCAGGGAGAGGACTGGGGTTGGCGGCGTGAACACAGCCTGCTGGGGGTTAGTGTGCCACGGCTGGCTGGGAGGGAATCCGGGGAAAAGTCTGGACCTGCCGAAGAGGCAAGAGACTTTTTCTTCCCTCTTTGTTTACTGGTGCGCGAGGAGAGGGGATTAAGAGAGCTGCTTAAAAAGGAACTCCAGAGACGGGCGCGAGCCGCGGCTAAAAGCACGGACCCCAGAGACAGGCATGAGACGCTAAGACTGCTGCTGCCGCCACCAAGAAGCCTGTGTGCGAGCACAGGTCACTATCCACACTCCCCTTCCGGGGAGCCTGTGTAGCCCGCCACTGCCAGGGTCCCGGGAACCAGGGACAACTTCCCCGGGAGAACGCACGGCGCGCCTCAGGCTGGTGCAACGTCACGCTGGCCTCTGCCGCCGCAGGCTCGCCCCGCATTCCGTGCCCCTCCCTCCCCCCCCCCCCCCCCCCCCCGGCCTGAGTGCGCCAGAGCTCCCGAATCAGCGGCTCCTTTAACCCCATCCTGTCTGAGCAAAGAACAGATGCCCTCCTGCGACCTACACGCAGAGGCGGAGCCAAATCCAAAGCTGAGCCCCTGGGAGCTGTGAGAACAAAGAAGAGAAAGGGAAATCTCTCCCAGCAGCCTCAGAAGCAGCGGATTAAAGCTCCACAATCAACTTGATGTACCCTGCATCTGTGGAATACATGATAGACAACGAATCATCCCAAATCGAGGAGGTGGACTTTGAGAGCAAGATTTATGATTTTTTCCCCTTTTCCTCTTTTTGTGAGGGTGTATGTGTATGCCTCTGTGTGAGATTTTGTCTGTGTAGCTTTGTTTCCACCATTTGTCTGAGGGTTCTATCCGTTTTTGGTTTAAAAAATTTTTTTTTCTTAATAATTACTTTTTATTTTAATTATTTTATTTTACTTTATCTTCGTTCTTTCTTTCCTTCCTTCCCTCCTTTAGACAACGAATCATCACAAATTGAAGAGGCTGACTTTGAGAGCAAGGTTTATGATTTTTTCTCTTTTTCCTTTTTTTGTGAGTGTGTATGTGTATGCTTCTATGTGAGATTTTGGCTGTATAGCGTTGCTTCCACCATTTGTTCTAGGGCTCTATCCGTCCGTTTTTTTGTTTTCTCCGTTCGTTATTGGAGGTCTTTTCCTTCTCTTCTGTTTAGAGAAGAGAAGGAAATAATTATTTTTTTTATTTTAATAAATTTATTTTACTTTATCTTACTGTATTTTATTTTACTTTATCTTCTTTCTTTTTTTCCTTCCTTTCCTCCCTCCTTCCTTTCTTCCTCCCTCCCTCCTTCCCTCCCTTTCTTTCTTTCCTTCTACTTCTACTAATTCTTTCTTTCTAATTTTTCTCCCTTTTATTCTGAGCCGTGTGGATGAAAGGCTCTTGGTGCTGCATCCAGGAGTCAGTGCTGTGCCTCTGAGGTGGGAGAGCCAACTTCAGGACACTGGTCCACAAGAGACCTCCCAGCTCCACATAATATCAAATGGCGAGAATCTCCCAGAGATCTCCATCTCAACACCAGCACCCAGCTTCACTCAATGACCAGCAAGCTACCATGCTGAACATCCTATGCCAAACAACTAGCAAGACAGGAACACAACCCCACCCATTAGCAGAGAGCCTGCCTAAAATCATAATAAGTCAACAGACACCCCAAAACACACCACCAGATGTGGACCTGCCCACCAGAAAGACAAGATCCAGCCTCATCCACCAGAACACAGGCACTAGTCCCCTCCACCAGGAAGACTACACAACCCACTGAACCAACCTTAGCCACTGGGGACAGACACCAAAAACAACGGGAACTACGAACCTGAAGCCTGCAAAAAGGAGACCCCAAACACAGGAAGATAAGCAAAATGAGAAGACAGAAAAACACACAGCAGATGAAGGAGCAAGGTAAAAATCCACCAGACCAAACAAATGAAGAGGAAATAGGAAGTCTACCTGAAAAAGAATTCAGAATAATGATAGTAAAGATGATCCAAAATCTTGGAAATAGAATAGACAAAATGCAAAAAACATTTAACAAGGACCTAGAAGAACTAAAGATGAAACAAACAATGATGAACAACACAATACATGAAATGAAAAATACTCTAGATGGGATCAACAGCAGAATAACTGAGGCAGAAGAACGGATAAGTAACCTGGAAGATAAAATAGTGGAAATAACTACTGCAGAGCAGAATAAAGAAAAAAGAATGAAAAGAACTGAGGACAGTCTCAGAGACCTGTGGGACAACATTAAACGCACAAACATTTGAATTATAGGGGTTCCAGAAGAAGAAGAGAAAAAGAAATGGACTGAGAAAATATTTGAAGAGATTATAGTTGAAAACTTTCCTAATATGGGAAAGGAAATAGTTAATCAAGTCCAGGAAGCACACAGAGTCCCATACAGGATAAATCCAAGGAGAAACACGCCAAGACACATATTAATCAAACTGTCAAAAATTAAATACAAAGAAAACATATTAAAAGCAGCAAGGGAAAAACAACAAATAACACACAAGGGAATCCCCATAAGGTTAACAGCTGATCTTTCAGCAGAAACTCTGCAAGCCACAAGGGACTGGCAGGACATATTTAAAGTGATGAAGGAGAAAAACCTGCAACCAAGATTACTCTACAGCAAGGATCTCATTCAGATTTGATGCAGAAATTAAAACCTTTACAGACAAGCAAAAGCTGAGAGAGTTCAGCATTACCAAACCAGCTCTACAACAACTGCTAAAGGAACTTCTCTAGGCAAGAAACAGAAGAGAAGGAAAAGACCTACAATAACGAACCCAAAACAACTAAGAAAATGGGAATAGGAACATACATATTGATAATTACCTTAAATGTAAATGGACTAAATGCTCCCACCAAAAGACACAGATTGGCTGAATGGATACAAAAACAAGACCCATATATTTGCTGTCTACAAGAGACCAACTTCAGACCTAAAGACACATACAGACTGAAAGTAAGGGGATGGAAGAAGACATTTCATGCAAATGGAAACCAAAAGAAAGCTGGAGTAGCAATTCTCATATCAGACAAAATAGACTTTAAAATAAAGACTATTAGAAGAGACAAAGAAGGACACTACATAATGATCAAGGGATCGATCCAAGAAGAAGATATAACAATTGTAAGCATTTATGCACCCAACATAGGAGCACCTCAATACATAAGGCAAATACTAACAGCCATACAAGGGGAAATCGACAGTAACACAATCATAGTAGGGGACTTTAACACCCAACTTTCACCAATGGACAGATCATCCAAAATGAAAATAAATAAGGAAACACAAGCTTTAAATGATACATTAAACAAGATGGACTTAATTGATATTTATAGGACATTCCATACAAAAACAACAGAATACACATTTTTCTCTAGTGATCATGGAACATTCTCCAGGATAGATCATATCTTGGGTCACAAATCAAGCCTTGGTAAACTTAAGAAAATCGAAATTGTATCAAGTATCTTTTCCAACCACAATGCCATGAGACTAGATATCAATTACAGGAAAAGATCTGTAAAAAATACAAACACATGGAGGCTAAACAACACACTACTTAATAACGAAGTGATCACTGAAGAAATCAAAGAGGAAATCAAAAAATACCTAGAAACAAATGACAATGGAGACACGACAACTCAAAACCTATGGGATGCAGCAAAAGCAGTTCTAAGAGGGAAGTTTATTGCAATACAATCCTACCTTAAGAAACAGGAAACATCTCGAATAAACAACCTAACCTTGCACCTAAAGCAATTAGAGAAAGAAGAACAAAAAAAACCCCAAAGTTAGCAGAAGGAAAGAAGTCATAAAAATCAGATCAGAAATAAATGAAAAAGAAATGAAGGAAACGATAGCAAAGATCAATAAAACTAAAAGCTGGTTCTTTGAGAAGATAAGCAAAATTGATAAACCATGAGCCAGACTCATCAAGAAAAAAAGGGAGAAGACTCAAATCAATAGAATTAGAAATGAAAAAGGAGAAGTAACAACTGACACTGCAGAAATACAAAAGATCATGAGAGATTACCACAAGCAACTCTATGCCAATAAATTGGACACCCTGGAAGAAATGGACAAATTCTTAGACATGCACAACCTGCCAAGACTGAATCAGAAAGAAATAGAAAATATGAACAGACCAATCACAAGCACTGAATTTGAGACTGTGATTAAAAATCTTCCAACAAATAAAAGCCCAGGACCAGATGGCTTTACAGGCGAATTCTATCTAACATTTAGAGAAGAGCTAACACCTATCCTTCTCAAACTCTTCCAAAATATAGCCCAGGGAGGAACACTCCCAAACTCATTCTATGAGGCCACCATCACCCTGATACCAAAACCAGACAAAGACGTCACAAAGAAAGAAAACTACAGGCCAATATCACTGATGACCATAGATGCAAAAATCCTCAACAAAATACTAGCAAACAGAATCCAATAGCACATTAAACGGATCATACACCATGATCAAGTGGTGTTTATTCCAGGAATGCAAGGATTCTTCAATATACGCAAATGAATCGATGTGATACGCCATATTAACAAACTGAAGGAGAAAAACCATATGATCATCTCAATAGATGCAGAGAAAGCTTTCAACAAAATTCAACACCCATTTATGATAAAAACCCTGCAGAAAGTAGGCTTAGAGGGAACTTTCCTCAACATAATAAAGGCCATATATGACAAGCCCACAGCCAACATTGTCCTCAATGGTGAAAAACTGAAAGCATTTCCACTAAGATCAGGAAAAAGACAGGGTTGCCCACTCTCACCACTCTTATTCAACATAGTTTTGGAAGTTTTAGCCACAGCAATCAGAGAAGAAAAGCAAATATAAGGAATCCAAATCGGAAAAGAAGAAGTAAAGCGGTCAGTGTTTGCAGATGACATGATACTATACATAGAGAATCCTAAAGATGCTACCAGAAAACTGCTAAAGCTAATCAATGAATTTGGTAAAGTAGCAGGATACAAAATTAATGCACAGAAATCTCTGGCATTCCTGTACACAAATGATGAAAAATCTGAAAGTGAAATCAAGAAAACACTCCCATTTACCATTGCAACAAAAAGAATATCTAGGAATAAACCTACCTAAGGAGACAAAAGACCTGTATGCAGAAAATTATAAGACACTGATGAAAGAAATTAAAGATGATACAAATAGATGGAGAGATATACCATTTTCTTGGATTGGAAGAATCAACATTGTGAAAATGACTCTACTACACAAAGCAATCTACAGATTCAATGCAATCCCTATCAAACTACCACTGGCATTTCTCACAGAACTAGAACAAAAAATTTCACAATTTGTATGGAAACACAAAAGACCCCGAATAGCCAAAGCAATCTTGAGAACGAAAAACGGAGCTGGAGGAATCAGGCTCCCTGACTTCAGACTATACTACAGAGCGACAGTAATCAAGACAGTATGGTACTGGCACAAAAACAGAAAGACAGATCAATGGAACAGGATAGAAAGCCCAGAGATAAACCCACACACATATGGTCACCTTATCTTCGACAAAGGAGGCAGGAATGTACAGTGGAGAAAGGACAGCCTCTTCAATAAGTGGTGCTGGGAAAACTGGACAGGTACATGTAAAAGTATGAGATTAGTACACTCCCTAACACCATACACAAAAATACGCTCAAAATGGATTAAAGACCTAAATGTAAGGTCAGAAACTATCAAACTCTTAGAGGAAAACACAGGCAGGACACTCTATGACATAAATCACAGCAAGATCCTTTTTGACCCACCTCCTAGAGGAATGGAAATAAAAACAAAAATAAACAAATGGGACCTCATGAAACTTCAAAACTTTTGCAGACAACCCTCAGAATGGGAGAAAATATTTGCAAATGAAGCAACCGACAAAGGATTAATCTCCAAAATTTACAAGCAGCTCATGCAGCTCAATAACAAAAAAACAAACAACCCAATCCAAAAATGGGCAGAAGACCTAAATAGACATTTCTCCAAAGAAGATATACAGACTGCCAAGAAACACATGAAAGAATGGTCAACATCATTAATCATTAGAGAAATGCAAATCAAAACTACAATGAGATATCATCTCACACCAGTCAGAATGGCCATCATCAAAAAACCTAGAAACAATAAATGCTGGAGAGGGTGTGGAGAAAAGGGAACCCTCCTGCAGTGTTGGTGGGAATGTAAATTGATACAGCCACTGTGGAGAACAGTACGGAGGTTCCTTTAAAAACTACAAATAGAACTACCATATGACCCAGCAATCCCACTACTGGGCATATACCCTGAGAAAAGCATAAAAGAGTCATGTACCAAAATGTTCATTGCAGCTCTATTTACAATAGCCCGGAGATGGAAGCAACTGAAGTGTCCATCATCGGATGAATGGATAAAGAAGATGTGGCACATACATACAATGGAATATTACTCAGCCATAAAAAGAAACGAAATTGAGCTATTTGTAATGAGGTGGATAGACCTAGAGTCTGTCATACAGAGTGAAGTCAGTCAGAAAGAGAAAGACAAATACTGTATGCTAACACATATATATGGAATTTAAGAAAAAAAATGTCATGAAGAGCCTAGGGTTAAGACAGGAATAAAGACACAGACCTACTAGAGAATGGACTTGAGGATATGGGGAGGGGGAAGGGTAAGCCGTGACAAAGCGAGAGAGAGGCATGGACATACATACTCTACGAAACGTAATGTAGATAGCTAGAGGGAAGCAGCCGCATAGCACAGGGAGATCAGCTCGGTGCTTTGTGATCGCCTGGAGGGGTGGGAAAGGGAGGGTGGGAGGGAGGGAGACGCAAGAGGGAAGAGATTTGGGAACATATGTATATATATAACTGATTCATTTTGTTGTAAAGCAGAAACTAACACACATTGTAAAGCAATTAAACTCCAATAAAGATGTTAAAAAAAATTTAAAAAAAAAGAGTTTTGCTATCTTTTTTTTTTTTTTTTTGCATTTGGGTACAAATCTTCTTGGAAAGTTAAAGTGCGATTGTATCTAATTGCAACACAGCAAACAATTTCCATTATGAGCTATTTACAAGCCTCTTTGAGACAGCAGTGAGGCAGAAAGTCGTCAGTTTCTCTCCCTCAGAGGTTATCAAACAGGCAAAGATGTTGATGATGGTACACAGGAGGAAAGTATTCGCTGTGACTAACAGTTTTGAAGAAACAATCTTCATGCCACAGTAGATAAAGTTGTGAGAAAGCCATGACTTCCACGGTCAGTGTAAAGCTGAAGGTAATTCTGGCTGCATACGGTACCAATAATGAATGGAAAGACTGAAACGTGTCGTCAGGAGGTCAAATTTTGGAGTCACCACTTAAAAAGCTTTGGGCTGGGGGTACAATCCCACTACTGGGCATATATGATGAGAAAACCAGAATTCAAAAATAGTCATGTACCACACTGTTCATTGCAGCTCTATTTACAGTAGCCAGGACATGGAAGAAACCTAAGTGTCCATCGACAGATGAATGGATAAAGAAGATGTGGCACATATATACAATGGAATATTACTCAGCCATAAAAAGAAATGAAATTGAGTTATGTGTAATGAGGTGGATGGACCTAGAGACTGTCATACAGAGTGAAGTAAGTCAGAAAGAGAAAAACAAATACCGTATGCTAACTCATATATATGGAATCTAAAAAAAAAAAAAAAAAGTTCTGAAGAACCTAGGGGCAGGACAGGAATTAAAGACGCAGACATAGAGAATGGACTTGAGGACACAGGGAGGGGGAAGGGTAAGCTGGGGCGAAGTGAGAGAGTGGCATGGACATATATACACTACCAAATGTAAAACAGATAGCTAGTGGGAAGCAGCTGCATAGCACAGGGAGATCAGCTGGGTGCTTTGTGACCACCTAGAGGGGTGGGATAGGGAGGGTGGGAGGGAGACGCAAGAGGGAGGGGATATGGGGATGTATGTATATGTATAGCTGATTCACTTTGTTATACAGCAGAAACTAACACACCATTGTAAAGCAATCATACTCCAGTAAAGATGTTAAAAAATAAATAAATAAAAATAAAACACTTTGGGCTGGGGGTAAATTATCCCAGTAGAGAAGCTCCAGCCTCAGAGCACGTGCGTGTTTCATCCTCACTCTCACACAAAATTTGAATATCAGAAAAATCTGGTAAGATAGTTGAACACACACACAGAGCGACTTAGTGCTTCTTTGGTGAGTGTACTCAACAATAATGCTAAGAAAATCTGAAACAGAAGTGGGTGAGCCCCATATAATTTTATCAGACTTGTAGTCTCTGTTTCTCAGCTACCACTCCACTCAGTTCTTTCATCTGACATTAGCCAGGTAGTATTTGGTTGAAAAATTATCCTAAATTTCCCATTGAGAGATTGTTTTCTCTGTGAAAAACAAATGGCTTAGAGAGAGGCATAGAGAGAGGACAGGCTCAGGTAGTCTCAGCTGATTCTTTCAAAGCCCATTAAACCTGGCACTTGGGCTGGTGCCTCTTTGCATGTCTGTGTAACTGCCTCCTTTTTTTATTTCTAGTTGTGTCGCCTTCATGTTGCTTACATATTGAAATCAAATGGGTGTATTCTGGCTGATGCTAGAAAATAAAATTTGTAGTAGTAACAGTGAGTCCTGAAGAATGGTTGAAGAAGAGCAGTGAGAGCTCTGACAATTAATAAATTCTAGTAATTGGGGTTTTTTTTATAAATGGAAAAAATAGTTGTTTCTAGAAAGTACTTTTCTGTGTTTTCTGGGGTTAGGAGACGGTGTGGAAGATAGTCCATGCGGATGTGAAATTTAAGTGATAGGATTGCTGCAGCTGAGTTTGGTTATTCCTAGGGGTAGATTTGGTTTTTTTTGTTTGCTTGTTTGTTTTAATAATTTTTATGGGAGCATAGTTGATTTACAACGTTGTATTAGTTACAGGTGTACAGCAAAGTGAATCAGTTATACATATACATATATATATATGTATATATATATATACCCACTCTATTTTAGATTCTTTTCCCATATAGGTCACTAAAGAGTGTTGAGTACTGTTCCCTGTGCTATACAGTAAGTCCTTATTAGATTTGTTTAAATACAACCTCCAGTTCTGGATAGTGGTGTGTTGGTAAATGAATAACAACTGGCTGTCTGAAAAAAAAAATTGCAGACTTAAATGTACTTAAGTTGTACCTTACTCAGGGAACACAGTGACTATACAAACCAAACACTAGTTAACACCATTAGTAGTTTTTATGAGTGTATAATACAGTGGCAATGAAAAGTCCACTAGAAGGGATATATAGAGCACAAGACTTAGGAGAATGAATTTTGAACTCAGAAAACACCTGCAATAAAATCCTATGGCCAACCCTCCCACACTGTTGGTGGGAATGTCCACTGGTACAGTCGCTATGAAAAACAGGATGGAGGTTCCTTAAAAAACTAAAAATAGAGCTATCAGATGATCAAGCAATTCTACTCCTGGGCATATATCCGGACAAAACTCTGATTTGAAAAGACATGTGCACCCCAATGTTCATAGTAGCACTGTTTACAATAGCCAAGACATGGAAGCAAACTAACTGTCCATCAACAGATGAATGACTAAGAAGATGTGGTATATATATACAGTGGAATATTACTCAGCCATAAAAAAGAATGAAATACTGCTATTTGCAGCAACATAGGTGGACCTAGAGATTATCATACTAAGTGAAGTAAGTCAGACAGAGAAAGACAAATATCATATGATATCACTTATATGTGGAATCAAAAATATGATACAAATAAACTTATTTACAAAACAGATTCACAGACGTAGAAAACAAACTTATGGCTACCAAAGGGGAAAGGGGTGAGGGGAGGGATAAATTAGGAGTTTGGGATTAGCAGATACAAACTACTATATATAAAATAGATAAAAAACAAGGTCCTATTATATAGCACAGGGAATTATATTCAGTATCTTATAGTAAACTAAAATGGAAAAGAATATGAAAAAGAATATATATTCTGTATACCAGAAAGTAACACAAAATTGTAAATCAACTATACTTCAATAAGTTAAAAACTCCTATGGCCAAATCATTTACTGAACTTCTCGGAGACTTAGTTTTCTGGTAGGGAAAATAAAATAGTACTTCCTTCATACACAAGAAGGAGAGAAAACAACAAATCAAGTCTTGGTTTGTAGCGTTCGTGATTTCCATGATGTGAATACTCCCATCAGGCTACCAACGAGATGTCCCTGAGTGTAGAGTCGGGAATAGATGTACAGTAGCACACCATGTGGTATTTCCACCAAGCGTACACATACTCTAGACACAAATAACCTCAAGAGCACAGATAATAGTACAATGGAGTAAAATATTTAGGAAGAGTTGAGTTTTTATTATTACCTTTAAAAATATGATTTATTTAATTAAAAGTTTACATACTTTGATTATAAATACTGGCTGTGCTTAACAACCAGTTTATAAAATTCCTGAGAAATTGACAATTGACTCCCATGAGCCGGGAGCGAGCTCCCGTACTCCAATGGATGTGGTTAAATGTGAATCTGCTTTTTTGTTGAGGAATAAGCTGTCAATGGGAACATCACTGGACTTGACTTGTTAGACACAGAAACTAGACTTGTTAGACCTAGTTCACATATGTTAATACTTACACAATTAAGTTCTTCAGTTTAAAAACAACAATCGCAGTAATTCCCTCAGGCTATACATAAAATCTGAGATCTGCCAAACCCTACCCAGATGCCAGCAGCCAATAATTTATGACGGGATTAGGAATGAGAGTGAAGAAAGGTTCCTTGTTAATTATGATCGTGAAGACCACACACCATGAAAAGAAACATTTTGTACAAACGAAAGGATTCCCAGTTAGCCCAACTTGGAGATAAGTCAGCCCGTATTTCCTCTGCCCTCTGTAGCTCCACCTAGAGGCTTCCTATTTACTTTTTTCTAATCCAAAGTCCATCACTGAAATGTCTTAACAAAAAACTCTGGTAACTATGGAGTTCTTGGGAATGAGCAGTCGGCAAAGGCATTACAGTACCGTGTCATGCAGGCTGTTGAAGAAACCCAGCCCTGGTGATAATGTGTATATTCATTCTGTGTAAATGATTAAGTTCAAAAAACCATACAACGAATCATGGTAGCAAGGCCAGACTTGCTTTGATTAACTACAGTGGTATAATGAAACCCAACAGAGCAATCACTGAAACATTTAGCTCCCAGTGTAAATCTTCATGAACTCTGAAAAAAATCATGTTAGGCAATGAGAGGTCATGTAGGATCCAGCCATGTTTCATATAATGAAAGGCGAGGCGGTCGTAAAGAAAAGGGGATGTTAAAAAGTTGTTATGCTGTGTTTGGCAAGAATGAGTCATTTTAAAAGTGTCAATCATGATAATCCAACATATTTTTAATCTAAAGGTCAATAGAAGCAGCTTCCAAGGTGGTACAATAGTTATGCCAAATATGAAAGCAAGCAGTTATAAGATGATTTCAAGTGTTAATACTGTACCATATTGTGTCTTGGAGAATTAATCTCAGCTCTAAATTGAAGAGCGTGGATTGATCAAGGTAGAAGAATTTTTATTAAAAATGTACTGAAATAGCTGGTGACACTGTCATTCCAACCAAAGAGCTCAGTGGAGTTCTTATAATTCAGACGTGGCTCGGTGAAGGGTATGTGGTGTCTTCTATGATATAATAGTTATTTTTTCTTTGGGGGTCAGATCTTTATCTGCTAGTGCTGGTGTCTGCAGAATGAAAACTCTTTCCTTACCATAGCCTACAAGTCATTTTCTCAAAGGCAAGAGAAATGTATGCCTAAGAGTCATAAAATCAGAGTTCTATGAATGGCCAGCCCTTTACGAACATGCAGAACTATTCGAATCCATGCATATTTTCAGTTTTGTCCAGCTTTCAAATGTACTTCAAATGTGCTTGGGTCATGTCGTACATTTAAGCATTAGAAGTACTGCATGAGAGAAAAGTAAAATTATGTTCTTTCTTTAAGGTTTATGGGAACATGTGGTCTCCCTTATGGGGAAAGCAGTTGCTACCTGTGCACGGGCTTAGTTGCTCCATGGCATGTGGGACCTTCCCGGACCAGGGATCGAACCCGTGTCCCCTGCATTGGCAGGTGGATTCTTAACCACTGTGCCACGAGGGGAGCCCCTAAAATTGAAAATTTAATGTATTCCAGGTTCTTATAAAACAGCTTCAGGACAAGGCCAGTCTCCATTGCCTTCAGGGGAAAACCTTCACTTTCGAAGAGTAAAACTACACAAACTGCATTGATCAGAGACTCTTTTACAGACTTAATGCACATGTATTTCAGAGCTGTATCTACCCCGATGTTTCTCTTTTCTAGATACAGTAGCCCTCCCTTATCCATGGGGGACATGTTCCAAGACCCCCAGTGGATGCCTGAAAACACGCATAGTACTGAACCCTACATATACTACATTTTTTTCCTATACATACATACCTATGATAAAGTTTAATTTATAAATCAGGTACAGTAAGAGATTAACAGCAATAACTAATAATAGACTGGAACAATTATAACAATATATTGTAATAAAAGTTAGGTGAATGTGGTCTCTCTCTTGATCAAAATACCTTATTGTAATGTATTCACCCTTCTTCTTGTGATGATAAAAAGCCTACATGATCATGTCCAGAGCCTGTGCTCCGCAATGGGAGAGGACACAGCAGTGAGAGGCCCGCATACAGCAAAAAAAAAAAAAAAAAAAAAAAAAAAAAAAAGCCTACATGATGAGATGAAGGAAGGTGAAGTGACATAGGCACCGTGACATTGTGTTAGGCTACTACTGACTTTCTGATGATATATCAGAAGAAGGATCATTTGTGTCCAGTCATCCTGGATCATAGAGCCATAACGGGCAGACCATGAGGATGGTTGGGAATCCTGCGTGGGACAGAGCAGGATGGAGACAGAAGACATGAGATTTCATCATGATACTTCGAAAAGCACGTAATTTAAAACTTATAAATCGTTTATTTCTGGAAGTTCCCATTTAATATCTTTGGACTACAGTTGACTGTGGGTAACTGAAGCTGCCAAAAGCAAAACTGCGGATAAGGGGGGACTACTATACTTCTCTTTCAGACATTTCAGGTAAATGTTACTACTCTCTGAGAGGCTACATTTGCAGTTGTAGTCTTTCTGCAATGTTTCTATTCGAGCTGGCTCATAAGCATCACAAACTGGATATTGGGAAAATCTTTAGCATGAAATGGATTCAAATATTTGGTGCTATCCTAATTGTGGGAGGTGTAAGCTTTATATAGCATTCCCATATCATTGCTGAAGAGAAAGATATGTTTCTATATAATATGAGCCAGTTTCCATCTATTGTTCAGGAGCCAAAAACCTGAAATGAGAGTAGAAGTATCGTGTCTATAGGCTGATTATCTGAAATGTGAACAAGAAGAAGTCTTGACCTGGGTCCCTCTGCAGTGCTGAAAGAGAAATTTTAAAAAGTGCTTTAGGGCTTCCCTGGTGGCGTAGTGGTTGAGAGTCCGCCTGCCGATGCAGGGGACATGGGTTCGTGCCCCGGTCTGGGAGGATCCCACATGCCGCGGAGCGGCTGGGCCCGTGAGCCATGGCCACTGAGCCTGCGCATCCCGAGCCTGTGCTCCTCAACGGGAGAGGCCACAACAGTGAGAGGCCTGTGTCCCGCAAAAAAAAAAAAAAAAAGTGCTTTAAAGTCACACACACAAGAACTCTCTGTTGAATTTGTGTGGTTTTGAAATAAATATAATATTTTTGGCTTCTCATTTTATATTCTTTGGTGGGTAAGTCAGCTTCTCTCCCACTACATCTCGTGAATATATATATATATATATAATCTTAGAAAACAAGGAGGACAGAGGTCGCTCTGCAATCTGATGATCTGAGAAGGGGAGAGAAGAAACTGAGGCAGAGGACAGACAGACAGACAGGGTCAGAACTGTGCCTGGCTCTCCTGCCTTTAGAGCTTTATTGGATGAACAGAGAAGTCTGATTTGCCCTTTGAGAGGGAGACACTGAGTCAAAAATCAGGGACCTCTGTGGCTGAGCAAAGGAATCCTGCATCAGAGCCCGGGAAATGAGAGAATCAGGGAAGAGAGGAGCGCTCTGGAGGACCGACCAGCTACCACTAAGAGTCCGAGTCAAACCAAAGGAGGCTGCTGAAATACTGGACTGGAACAGGTTTTAAACAGTTAAGCTCTCCTCCGCTCACTACCCACAAAGGTCACAGCAGCTTCAGGGAATAAGATCTGCATTTCCTCTGCACATCTGTGTTTAGCGTGAACACACTTGCAACTTTAGGACACTTTGTTATAGTGAAGTATGGCGGGGGGCGGGGGGGAGATTTCACCAGATTTCACCTTCTTCCAAAATTTGTCTTCCTTTGTTCTCGTTGTTCCCAGGACCTAAGACGTCACCCTCCTCTTCCCCCATCTATTGTCCAGCTATTGTTCCTCTTATCAATTGAGTCCCACCTGTTATATCAGTCCTTTTTTAAGACTTTCTCTGACCCAAGCTCCCGTCACTATTTCAAGCATGCAAAATCTCCTTATTTGGGTTCTCTTAATGCTTTAAATTCTATTGAGTATCCAATTTATCAGTTAGCATTGGAGATATTCATTTAGAGATGTTCCTCCCAGACTGTAGAGTGATGCCCTTGACAGGAGGGACCATGATCTGGGAGTCATCTTTCCATCAGCAGATGGCCAGGCATAAAAGAGGTGCCCAATAAACACACAAATGATCGAGTGATGGATGCATGAATGTTAGAGAGTTATCCATACTTTGCTTCTGGTACCTTATATTTGTCGGTGCAAATGACCTTCTTCTTTTATCACAGTTTGATAACTGAGAAAACATAGCTTAATCAATAGCTTTCAAACCAAAGGATACATTAACAATCTGACACATAATCTATGCTATTCTTCTGACTCTGAACACCTGTGCTATGTTCAAAGGAATAGAACACAGTAAATTAAAATCTCTGATATGCTCTAATAATCCCAAACTTCATTTTAGCTACTTAATGTCCTCATCAATTTTTTTAAAAAGCACTTTTTTTTTTTTTTCGCGGTACGCGGGCCTCTCACTGTTGTGGCCTCTCCCATTGCGGAGCACAGGCTCCGGACGCGCAGGCTCAGCGGCCATGGCTCACGGGTCCAGCCGCTCCGTGGCATGTGGGATCTTCCCGTACTGGGGCACGAACCCTCGTCCCCTGCATCGGCAGGCGGACTCTCAACCACTGCGCCACCAGGGAAGCCCTAAAAAGCACTCTTAACCTTCCTGTTGATCAGATCAATATGAAAAGGAGGAGGAGAAGAAAAGGAATAAACAGCAACTGAGTACAATTCAGGAGTATTATATACATTATCTTATTTATGCCTTGGGACAATCCTGAGAAGTAAGAATTTTTCAACATCTTCCAAAAACTTTGTCTTCCTTTGTTCTGGCTAATATTCCTATGCCACACAGAACTAAGCAAGATTAGAAAAGTTAAGTACCTTGACATCACACACAGAATGAAGAGAGGAATTGGAATTAAACACTGGTCTCCTAATGCTCAGTCCAATTTTCTTACCATTGGACAGTGTTTCCTAAGACTAGAAGCATCATAGTAATTGAGGCTCAGGTATATAACACTTAAATATAAAGTCCTCACATCCACCACTGACGTGCTGGGAGATACTTGAAGAGACTGCTTTTCTGAGTTGCAAAGCCACTGATGTACATCAAACAAAAGTGAGTCGGTAGTGAGTGCTCTGCTTTGGGGAACACATCTATACACCTTCCTTCTTGCTTGGGTGACAGTTTTCATCTCTAGCAGTTTCACAGGTTTGATTACTTACTTGCATCTGTTGCATAAGAGACCAAAAAAAAGAGCCTCTGTTATTCCCAAGGACCATAAATTTGTGCTGGTGAAAGCCCACAGAGCAAAGCCGATGGCCTCTGAGCAGACGGTAAGGGGGGGGCGGTTAATTTCAGTTCTGGAGAAGGAAGGTTGTGCATGGGTTGTATTTTATGCAGGGGCTGTAACAGGGGAGACTAAACCTGTCTCCAACAAGAGAACGAGTGAGCCCTTCCACTTCTCTGGGTGATTTGTTTCTTTTTTTTTTTTTTCGGTATGCGGGCCTCTCACTGTTGTGGTCTCTCCCGTTGTGGAGCACAGGCTCTGGACGCACCGGCTCAGCGGCCATGGCTCACGGGCCCAGCCGCTCCGCGGCATGTGGGATCTTCCCGGACCGGGGCACGAACCCGCATCCCCTGCATCGGCAGGCGGACTCTCAACCACTGCACCACCAGGGAAGCCCTGCTTCTTTTTTTAAAAATATTTATTAATTTTTTTGGTTGCGCTGGGTCTTAGTTGTGGCAGGCGGGCTCCTTGGTTGCGGCTCGCCGGCTCCTTAGTTGCAGTACATGGGCTCCTTAGTTGCGGCATGCATGTGGGATCTAGTTCCCTGACCAGGGATCGAACTCAGGCCCCCTGCATTGGGAGCGCAGAGTCTCATCCACTGCGCCACCAGGGAAGTCCCTCTGGGCAATTTCAACAGGAACTGTGTTGTGAAGTTGACAGTCTGAACTGGAACACAAGTATGACCAGTGCCAGACTTCCTTCTTAGATTTTTAAAATTTTTGGACAGAAATACACATTTTGTGAGCAGCCTACACTTGTCCTGAGAGGGCCAGTGCCCTCCCAAGGGGGGCATGAAGACTTCCCTATCATGAGTCTAACAGACACATCTACTGGCTGAGTCCTCTGCTTTCAGACCAGTCTCTGCTGGACCCTGTGATTGATCAACCCCTCATCTCTGACAGCTTGTAAATAAAGGAAGATGACAATAATAATTATTGTATTTGTTCATACACAATTACTCATTGCACATTTGGCATACCGGCGGAGACTGAAAAATTCACAGAGGTCTGGGTGGGCAGGGTTGGTAAAGAATCAGCCCCTGCACATTGACTTTTAAAATTTCGTTACCACGTCTGCCCAAAGAATGATTCCCCTATCTTCAGTTTTCAAATTTGAGAGTGGAGCACCAGGGATAACCATTTTTCCACCTTAGAGGACTAGCAGATTAGAGGAAGAGAAGTGTGTGTGTAAAATATGAATTCCAGCAAAATAAATCCTGCAATAAATATTGAAGTGCTCCAGTGGTGGTTTATTTTCATATTAAGCACCGATTTATGGGGCAACTTTAAGATGCTGATGGATCTGTACTGGGGGGAAGAGATAGTTCCCATGAGCAGAGCGCCCCCAGATAACATTGTCTTCTGGCAGCTGTGCTCTGTGTCTGCTCCTCTACTGCCTCTGGCAAGATCAGGCCACTACCTGCAACATTAGGACCGGGTCCCTATTAATCAGCCTGAACAAGCATCCTGATCTTTACTGGGAGGGATCATGAATTAGAGGACTAAATATAGGCCAACAAATCCAATAACTAAACCCTCACAACCAAGACATAAGCAAATATAAATCCCACTTGTGTTATTATAATGCCTACCAACCTAATTGAGAACACATTCATTTTAAGCTAAATAAATTACTGCTACAATTACATGACCTTGAGGTCACCTCCTCTAGGAGACGGCCAGCACTCGTATTAACTATTCCACACTTTACTGTAAGTGGCCTCAGCCAATCAATGTCAGATAAATGCTGTTAAAATATGCATTTAATTAACTCAGTTCTTCATTTATTTGCTATTTTAGCCTAGGGATGAAGAAGAGAGTGAAGTTAAATTGTGTGTATTCTCAAACAAGACTTCAGAACTGAGAGTTTTTCCTTCTCAGTCAAAGCACTGTCTCCCTTGTTAATCTAGCCAAGAAAACATTCCTCAGATCTTAAAAGAATAGTACATCCATCTGAAGAGTGGGGCTTTGTCTGTGCCATTTATAACCCCACACTCAAAGAAGTAACTCCGTTTTCCTTCAAGAGAGGGATTTACCAAATGTCTTTTGCACTGATGGTTCGATCCCTCTCGCACTGCGAGCAATTAGCATAGTAGCATTCTGATCACAGGAATACAAGGGTGATTATGTTACTAACTTATGGATTTGTACATTACTTCACTGTTTTCAAGAGACAGAGGTGTTTCTGGCTGTGTTTTAGAATATTTGCCCTCTCCCTTCTCCCAATGTTATGCAAAATATCCAAACAGTACTTACTAGGTAATATGCTATTCACCAGTCTCTTCCTTTGGTTTTGCTACTGCTGTTGCAGGCACATTAATATTCACTGAATATTCATCTGCTCCCCCCACTTGTCCCAGATGTGTTTGTCAAAACCACGTGGCATTGGGCTATGAACAGAAATGATGTGCGTTACTTCGGGCTGAAGCATTAAGAGCTGATGCACAACCTTCTACCTCTCTTTGTTCCATGATGATCTAGAAGGCTGAAATGATAGAGATACAAAATGGAAGCAGCGTGGTTTGGTGAGTCACTGCAGAGAGGAGAGCTGCTGTGAGGGGTACTCTGACTTACATCGCATTTTGCATTAGCAAGAAAGAAACCTTTGTTTTGTGAAACCACTGAGATTCCAAGGTTTGTTTATCATAGCATAATCTAGCCTATGCTGACAAGTATAACTGGCTTCTATGGTAATAAACAAATCCATAATGTGTAGTACCAAGTAACCATCTAAACTGTAGTCATTTGGATCTAATTTGCATGAATATTAATTCTTTTAAACAAGAAAGGAAAATGATGATATTCCACAGACTTGATACCTTTAGAATAAGCCACTTGTTCATTAATTTTTAATGAGAAACATTCATTATTATGAATTCTTTGACAAGACTTTGATTTGGGGGGGTAGATGATGACCATAATTAAGCTTCTCATAATGAACGCAGCAATTTTTAAACAGTACAATTTATATAATGTTTCTTCTCTGGGAGCTTGGTTTTCTTAATAAAAGGCAACAGTGGATATATGACTAAGTTTTCATGATGCATGAGGGTTTGCAGTCACGATTATATTCATCTCCACTTCATTCATTCATTGCATTTATATGTATTCTTTCTGCACTTTTTTTGCAGAATTGAGTTTCACTCAGTTCAAGACTGAATTTTAAAAAAAGGATAAATAAGTTAAATACGTTATAGAATGCTGGGTTCCAGGCAACATAACTTTCCCCGCTAAAGGGCTTTCGTGTTATCATTGGCTTAATGGTTTTATTTATCTATGAAGTTTAAAACCTTTTAAATTCTGTCATTCACTTATACAGCACACAAACGTATTCACATACACCATAAAGTCAATCATTAATTAAAGTACTATAACTTTTTCAGTAGCATTTGAAGAAAAAAAAATCTCTCCTGTTTGTTGCATTAGGGAATATGTAACATAATGGGTTACATCTTACCCTAGATCACAGCAGAAAAATTTTGATAGGGGATGCTTATCTACACAAAATAACCTTTCTATAGTTTCCTAGTGGAACTATCCTGGAAACTGTTAGCACCACTGCCTTGCTGATCTCATCTGTAGTAAAGACAAATAGAAACAGACACATTTGAAGGTAAAGAGGCCCCAACTGGGCAGGATTCGGTTGACATTAACCCACTGTCCCCACCTTTGTCCTACCAAGTTTAAGGTCAGATGTCAAATAGCACTCTGAATCGCAATGCATTTTTGCAAAGTCAGTGTTTTCATTCACTGTTTCCTCTAGGTAAAGCTTGGTTCCTTTTAAGAACTTTTACTAGTTGCATCCTTCTCTGCTCTCAATTTAATATTATAATCCTTCTTTTACCCACACTGCCTTGCATTCCTGATGCCCCTAAGCCTACTCTATTTTTTCCCTAGCACTTTTCACTTTAAAAAATACTATGTACTTATTATATTTGCTCTCTACTGTCACTACCACACTAGAATATAAGTTCTGTAAGGTAATGTTTTTTTAATATCTTTGGTTCATTGACATAAACATTGGCACATAGAAGGTAGTCAATAAATATTTTCAAGTGAATGAATGAGTAAATGAATGGATGAAAGTTTCCCTGGTTCAATAAAAAATATTCTAAGACTTATTTTCCTAATACCCGCTTTTCCCCCTTCCAAATTCCATTTTGCCTCTGGCAAAGCTGTTACAGAATTTCATTATTCTTCAACTGACCTTGTCAGCTTATTACATGGCTGACCTGCTTCACAATTCTCAATTTCTTGGACCCTGATTAGTGTCTTTTTTTCCTGGCAAGATGTCTTTGTGGACAGAAGATCTAGGTAATTTTCTATGTATATTCCCCTGGGCAGCCCTGACCAGAAATAGTGAGGTCTTAGGAATGGATTTTGGTGAACATTATAAATTTTGTTTAATTGAAAGTATTTAAAAACCTAATTTTAAAGTTATTTTAAAAAGATTTTGCATTGGTATTGACATATATACACTAATATGTATAAAATAGATAACTAATGAAAACCTGCTGTATAGCACAGTGAACTCTACTTCACTTTGCTGTACAGTAGAAACTAACACAACATCGTAAAACAGCTACACCTCAATTAAAAAAAAAAAAAGAAAAAGAAAAGTGCACTCACATTTCCTTGCCAAAAACCCTATTGTCTGTAGGATTTATAACCAAATAAATGTGTATTTATACATGTAATAGGTTGTACCCTAATAAATATATTCTTTATAACAATCAAAAATAAATAAATAAAAAGATTTTATTTTGTGAAAGTAATACATGCAACAGTGTGATTTAGAAAAGAAGAAAATTAAGTTGCCCATAATTCTACTATGAGATGAGTCCACAGTTCATATTTTAAATTGCATTATTTATTATTTTTCCTATAACTGAACTAACTGCTTAGGTTAAAACCAATCAATTAATTCATAAAAACAGAGTTCAAGAGCTCACAATTCATAAAATCCTTCAACGCTTATGGGTGAAAGCAACAAGAAAACAGATAAAAATAAGATGCTGGGAATTAGGAAAAAGAGGGTGTTTTATAAATGAAGGGCAGACTTGCAAAGAGTTCTCTGACTCTAAATCACTATAAAATGAGTTGAACTTGTTTGTATACAGAGCTCGTACCTATAAAAAGAGCTTTGCTTGGAAATGATAGCAGAGAAAGTTAAGAGAATCTAAATTTAGGCCAAATTAATCACTGTTCATTACTGCTAGGATGACCAACTATTTTGGTTTCCCTGGGATCTTGGGATGCTGATCATTCAGTGCTAAAACCAAGACAGTACCAAGCAAACTGAGACAAGCTGGCTACCTGAGCAGTATCTCAAGCTGGGTGGGCATCTTAAATAATTGTTGAGCGTTTGGTTGATAAAGGTGTTATTATGAAAATCTTTATGATTGAAAAGCAAAATAAAATTAAGCAACTACCACAGAGAGGGGATAAAAGAGGGACCGTTTCTCAGAAGTAAATCAGAAGGTAAAGTGGGCCCAAGCTGATGTCAAGAGTACAGAAGCACCTCCATCTCATTCAACTGTGGGAGATCAGTCCTTATCAGTATCTTTGCATCTGCCAGGCAAGCATCAGCAATAAGGGAAGAAAATGTAATTCAAGTGATTTGCGTTAACTGACAAGTAGGAAAAGCCCCCCTTTTTGCAAGACGCTGACAGGAACAGAATGGTCAGCTGTGGCATCCAAAGCAGGCCTCAGACTGAGTCAATCTTAAGTCAACTTAATAAAAAAAAAAGAAAAAGAAAAAGGATTGTACATTTTCTACCGAAATTGTTTAAGCAACTGTGCTGTCCCTGAGCGATGTATGTATAATATGAAGGTAAATGGAAAAGGACATTGCTGAGCGCTTGGAATGCCTCCCTCTTTTCGTTTGTTCACTAATTTCTATTAAGTAAGCAACTTTCAGAATGTTGTACCCACAAAACCAGGTTAAGAACAACCAAGGAAAAAACTAAAAAGCTGGGGAAAACATCTCTCAGCTTTTGAGAAAAAAAGATAAAAATTGAAATTGAAACTGGGATTGTCCAAAAGTCAAAATTTCAAGGGTTAAGAGGAAAGATGATTATGGAGTTATAACACTGTCATTACTAAAAGCTTTGTAAAAAGGATGAGATTTTTAAAATAATCTAAGCACTAGTTTTATGTTAGATATTACCAGTGCTAAACAGGTGCCTTTTTAAGGAAATGGGTACTTAACTGTTGTATTAAGTGGTGAAACAAGAATCTCTTCAACAGAGGTACTTTTCTACTGCAAGAATTCTTTTGAATATCACAGTTATACTAGTTATACTCGCAATCAAAAAATACAAACAGACACAAACACAATACACATGCGAAAATCCAATAGATTACCCAACCCTGTTGAGTTCAAAATACCGGTTTCCCCTTAGGTAATTAGAACAGCTCATATTTGAATATCACTTTCAAATTTAGTTCCTAACCATTTTGTGACTTGCGTGTTAAGATCATTCGAATTTTACACACAAGGAAACTGAGGCCAAGGATATCTGTGGCTCAGTCCAGCTTTTGCTGCTACTAATCAGGGGCTAGGACTGCACTCAGGTCCTTTCCCTTTGGATATTATCCTATAAACATAAAGCAAAGTCTCAGTTGAATCTTATTGTCTTTTGACTATTAAGGAGACAGCACCTTTTTCAAGATTATCTCTGCCTTACATTAGTAGGCATAGAAAGTTCTGGTCACTCACTTTAGCAACTGCAGTGGCCAGAGACTTATTACTTCCTTCATGTTGAGACACTCATGAAACCTCGGGGACTGTGGCTGAAAAATCAATGCCAGATGGCAGTAGCATAGATACTCCTGAAGATTCTGCTACTGTCAAGTCACCCCAACAGAAATGTCCTAATGCTGATAAAGATGGAGATAACACATGCAGGCTGTCTGTGCCAGCCACATGGCTTTTAACAAGGAAAATCTCTTAGGGTAAAATGAATGAAGACTAGATACAGGCAAAAGAGCATCTAGGATGCATTCTTGTGTGTCTGCTGGTCATTAGCTAATTATGGATGAAGATAATTAAGTTTCAAAAAGTTGCCCCATTTGGCAGGAATAGCTACTATTGCTGAACATGGAGAAACATGGTGAATGATGAGAAATCAGTGTTGTGGACAAATCTGTTTCAAGGAAATCCAAATAAGGATCACCACAATTTTTTATTGGAATGTATCACTCCACTTTTTTTCCCCAAATACAGTTGAGGTGGCTTCTGGTAAAAGACATAAGTGGAAAGAAAGGCAAAATCTAAAGATGGTGAAAAATGATCACTGCTGGTGGCCGATGTATTGCAACCAAAGGCTACAGAACTGTGATTGTAACAGGACTTTTAAATCAAGTTAGGGGCATTTTAAGCATTTGAGTCTGTCTTATAATCAAGAAAATTCTTAATAGTATCAGAAATTACTTGTTTTTTCTTTGATAGTGACAAGTGAAATCCATACATGACTTCTTTCCACCAAATTCTTCATGACATTGTAGTCACACTTGGAATCCTCAGAGCCAGATCTCCAGGAAAATGTGCAAGCTAATGAATATTCTTACCTGGAGGTACCTAACTGGAAATGCGTCTCAGTAAGAGATGATTGTTGCAGATGTCCCACTGGTGTTCATTAGTGATTGCATTTTGGTAGGGTCAGGAATGTCAAGGCTAAAAGGAAATTTGTTTAGGGCTCCTGTACTTTGTTTACTGTAAAATAGAATGTGAATTTCTTAGTATATGATTCCAGGAAGCAGAGCTACTGATGGCTGTGTCCTCAATATGCTTTAGAATCATCATTTAAACAAAGAATCTATTTAAGTTTCTGGTTGGAAGCCATATTCAATAGCTTAGCAGTGGTATTTCTGAGTAGCTTCTCATTCTCTGCTGTTGTCCAGCTCTTTTTGGTAATACAATTCCTCCTCGTCATCGTCAGAAGGTGTGCTGGGGCATCAATAATCTGGCACAGGTCTTCCAAAGCAGTTCTTTGTGGGGACTCAAACCACTCTAAATCACTGCAAGATCAACTCTAGGCTCTCCTAGAGCAGAAGTTCCCCAACTTTGTCAGTTCATGGTGACCTTACTGTTTCAGTAATTTTTTCATGGTGTCCCTAGGCCAAAAAACCCTCAGCAATTTTTTATTAACTACGTTGGCCCGAACAACTCAATATGCATTTTTGTCCTTACAACTTGGTAACCATCTGAAAAAAATATTGAAAGAAAACATACTATTTTAATTTTATTAGGTAACCAGAGTTACTTACTAATAGAGTGAGTGTACCTGTTGTTCACTGCCCAGATTCTCAAACTTGGAAGCAAATTGGACACTGCCACCCTCATTTCTTGGTCCACATTTGATTTTCACAGTGCTTGTTTTATATCACAGCAACTGCTTAATAACCCAGCCACACAAAGGTAGGATATCATCAAGGAAATTTAGTGTGATCTAATATTGAAACTATCAACTCCCTGGAGCTAGTAGTTTGCATGGTGTCCAAGTTTCCTGTGACTAAGTATCGCTACGGTCTCTTAACAGTTTAAAATATTCTACTGTGCCCTTTGAGTTTGCTACGGCATGACCAAGTCACCTCGGTTAAGAGGTAGGGAGCTGCGGTTCTAAGGAGCGGTAGTGACCGCAACTGTGAGCAAAAATAATAACATTAGTTTTGAGATATTGTGTTCAAGAGACTGACCAAGTTAAAAGCAAAAGCCATGTTGAACGTGTTTTCAGAAATCACAGCTTGTCTGGATTAGAGAGAGGGTGTGGGTGTTATGGATAGAAATGGTTGTGAACTTTGGGAATCATTTTTGTCCTCAAGAAGGGAAAAGGAACTATTTTAAAACATTGTGTTTGTACAAAAATAAGCTCAAAATGGATTAAAGACCTAAATGTAAGGCCAGAAACTATCAAACTCTTAGAGGAAAACATAGGCAGGACACTCTATGACATAAATCACAGCAAGATCCTTTTTGACCCACCTCCTAGAGAAATGGAAATAAAAACAAAAATAAACAAATGGGACCTCATGAAACTTCAAAGCTTTTGCACAGCAAAGGAAACCATAAACAAGACCAAAAGACAACCCTCAGAATGGGAGAAAATATTTGCAAATGAAGCAACCGACAAAGGATTAATCTCCAAAATTTACAAGCAGCTCATGCAGCTCAATAACAAAAAAACAAACAACCCCATCCAAAAATGGGCAGAAGACCTAAATAGACATTTCTCCAAAGAAGATATACAGATTGCCAACAAACACATGAAAGAATGCTCAACATCATTATCATTAGAGAAATGCAAATCAAAACTACAATGAGATATCATCTCACACCAGTCAGAATGGCCATCATCAAAAAATCTAGAAACAATAAATGCTGGAGAGGGTGTGGAGAAAAGGGAACACTCCTGCACTGCTGGTGGGAATGTGAATTGGTTCAGCCACTATGGAGAACAGTATGGAGGTTCTTTAAAAAACTACAAATAGAACTACCATATGACCCAGCAATCCCACTACTGGGCATATACCCCGAGAAAAGCATAATTCAAAAAGAGTCATGTACCAAAATGTTCATTGCAGCTCTACTTACAATAGCCTGGAGATGGAAACAACCTAAGTGTCCATCATCGGATGAATGGATAAAGAAGATGTGGCACATACATACAGTGGAACATTACTAAGCCATAAAAAGAAATGAAATTGAGCTATTTGTAATGAGGTGGATAGACCTAGAGTCTGTCATACAGAGTGAAGTAAGTCAGAAAGAGAACAACAAATACCATATGCTAACACATATATATGGAATTTAAGAAAAAAAATGTCATGAAGAGCCTAGGGGTAAGACAGGAATAAAGACACAGACCTACTGGAGAACGGACTTGAGGATATGGGGAGGGGGAAGGGTGAGCTGTGACAAAGCGAGAGAGAGGCATGGACATATATACACTACCAAATGTAAGGTAGATAACTAGTGGGAAGCAGCCGCATAGCACAGGGATATCAGCTCAGTGCTTTGTGACTGCCTGGAGGGGTGGGATAGGGAGGGTAGGAGGGAGGGAGACGCAAGAGGGAAGAGATATGGGAACATAGGTATATGTATAACTGATTCACCTTGTTATAAAGCAGAAACTAACACACCATTGTAAAGCAATTATACCCCAATAAAGATGTTAAAAAATAATAATAAAATAAAATAAAATAATACTACATAAGCATGCATTAGAAAACAAAGCAAAACACGTGTAACTCCATAGTCAAAGGTGGCTATCCAGGAGTTATAGGGCAAGAATGACAAAACTTCAGTTTCCCAGTGTGCAGACATAAGGAAGTGAGGAGAAATGATGTAAAGCAAGAAAGAAATGCTTCATTTTTTGGAGAAATTGAATCTTCTCCATTTTTTCATGATTGCTTATGCTCTTGTTTTCCTTTCTCATCCTTTTGTACTTTTTTCCACTCTTCCTCCTTAGCACACTCTGATATCACCCCCACTCGTATCTGCACACACATGCACGCATTACTCCACGGGAAATATTGGCAGTAAGAAAAGTGTAGTCAATTCAGGTTTTCCTTTGCCACTTTAACTTAAATTGCTTGAAATATTTCCTTTCTTTCTTTCTCATATGTCCCTTTCATGTGATCTCAATACCTTTAAAATAACCTAGACAGAACAAGGCTAAGTTCTGGAATTTTTTAACTCACTATTTTAAGTAAAAAATATAGTCAGAATTATTGAAATACGTGTGCATGAAATAGGAGAAGATAAAGAATGGCTAGAGAAGGTGTTGGGGAAAATTCTATATAGAAATAAAATGTAATGTACTGATTATTTTGCTACAATGTATTAATAAAATAAGAGAAATGTATTTTTAGATTTTATGTACAGGAATATAAAAATTTTGTGTAGGAGAAAATAAAAATTCTGTGTATTTTCTTTACACACACACACACACACACACACACACAAATTGTGTTTGTAGGTGGTCTGGCTTTCTGAAGGGCTAGATGAGGAATGTGGTAGGGGTGTATTAGACACTTTAGTGTAGGAACGCATAATCTGGAGTTTCTAGGTGAGAAGTACGAAGCTCTATTCATGTATGCCCCTTCTCTATATCTTTCTCTTTATATTTTGTCTCAATCTCTTCAGGTAGGTATTCTGTTCAAATAATTCTGGTTAATCACAAGTCTAAAATTTTAGCCTTCTAAACATGCTCGTCATATGGACCTCACCATAGGCCAACTTACAGTTTTGATGCTCTCTGAACAAATGATCCAGCAGCAACTGGCATTAGTGTCAAAGATCAAAACCATGAAAACTGCACTGCTGAAGTCTAGATACTCAGGGAAGTTTTATACTGATGATACCTCATCATTTCTACATTTCACTCTGTTCACATTTGCTAAAGAACTCTGGGGCAGGCAATCAACTGATGAAAACAAGACCTTGGCAGTGATTAACACCTAAGCTGGATTTTCATTTTAAAAAAGTTTCATAATGACATGTTTTTTTCAGGAAAGTTTGCTGGATCACATATGTGTAAGAAAACAGAGCATTGTGATGTGGATGAGCTTAATTTTTGTTCTGGTTGAACTGCCAATGAACTTTGCAGTCTTAGCTCAAAGCCATTTTGCCTCCCCGGACCTCACTCATCTTACCTGCCTGTACAATGAGGGGTGGGGGTCAGCTGTCTCTGGGGCCTTTTGGTTCCAACACTGAATACTCAATGAACTTCCCTGCCAAAGTGGATTTTTGATGTCTTCTAAGGAGCATAAATATCATTGACTCAATCAGACAAACAGTTGAATTAAAGAGGGCATTACAGCTGAGTTTTTAAAATACATTTTTAATTGTAATATAATTAAACAGAAACATAAATAACTTTAAACATAACGTAACATTTACCACTTTAACTATCTCTAATTGTTCAGTTCAATAGTGTTCAATACGTTCACATTGTTTTATAACCAATCTCTAGAACATTTTCATCGTGCAAAACTGAAACCCTATACCCATTAAACAATAATTTCCTCCTCCAACCAACCCCTGGCAACCACGCTTCTACTTTCTGTCTCTGTGAATTTGACTACTCTTGATACCTTATATAAGCTGAATCATACCTTATTTGTCTTTTTTTGTGACTGGTTAATTTCACTACGCCGTAATGTTCTCAAGGTTCATCCACGTTGGCACATATTGTAGGATTTCCTTTGTTTTTAAGTCTGCATAATATTTCATTATATGTATATACCACATTTTGTTTATCCATTCATCCATTGATGGACACTTCGATTGCTTCTACCTTTGGGCTATTGTGAATAGCAGTGTTAGGAACAAGGGTATAACTACTGCTGAGTTTTAAAGGAGAGGAATGTGTATTTATTTTCCCCAAGCCCCAAGGAAATTGCAATGTCAATATTCTTATTTCATCTAGAGAGTTTCCAGAGGTAAGGGAAGTAGGTCACTGGGGTGCTTAAACTCCATTCTGGAGGATCTATGGGAGGATTATTTGAAATATCATTTCCAGATGTCTCTTAGGGCTAAAATGTATTTCCTTCTGTTTTATTACCAGTCATTAAAGGAAACAACAGGGAAAGAGAAAAACAAAGTTATGTCTTCCAAAATGTGAAAGGTCTTTGCCATTGGGACAGTTTTATTGTGAACTCGAATCTCCATAGACACGTCTTATTTTTAATTAGTTGCAGATCTAAAACTTTGTGGAAAAAAAAGTCAGGGATTGAAAAATTTTAGCTCCACCTATTATTACATGTCCCACTTCAAAAGTTTTACACAAAAGGATATTAACATCTGTGAATAATTTATATGTCTGAGTAAAGTCTGACTTTCTTTAAATTTTATTTTTAAATTTATTTATTTGTTTATTTTTGGCTGTGTTTGGTCTTCGTCGCTGCTCACGAGCTTTCTCTAGTTGCAGCAAGCGGAGGCTACTCTTTGTTGCTGTGCGCGGGTTTCTCATTGCAGTGGCTTCTCTTGTTGCGGAGCATGGGCTCTAGGAGCGTGGGCTTCAGTCGTTGTGGCTCTCCGGCTCTAGAGTGAAGGCTTGGTAGCTGTGGTGCATGGGCTTGGTTGCTCTGAGGCATGTGGGATCTTCCCAGACCAGGGCTCGAACTCATGTCCCCTGCATTGGCAGGCGGATTCTTAACCACTGCACCACCAGGGAAGCCCAAGCCTGACTTTCTTTAAGCAAGAGGCTCAAAACAAACGTATCAAGGAAGTTTACTTGCTTTTTTGTTTTTCTAACGACAGGAAGTCATTCTTTAAGCCAGATTAGGAGTCCACTTCTAGGTGTTCAATCACTAATTTAATACACAGTGTATACTTTTGACTTAGAAGCAGCAAAGTGTTGCCTGATAACTGAAGCCACTTCTGTACTACCCATATTTGCATTTTATTTGTTGGTTTTTGTACATTCTGCTACCTCAAGCACCTTCTTTTCTAAGCAGGCTATATAAAGCTCATGTAGAGAGCATCTAGAAAATCTTTTAATGAAGAAAGGCTTTCAACATCACTGACAATACTTTTTTTTATCATATTCACATATAAAATTTTTGGAGAAGTGTCATCAGGGGAATCCATTCCAAATCAGATGTTTACTTTGAAAAAGGAAAAACAAGTTCGACTAAAATAAGAAAATAAATCACTCAGAATCCATAATTTCCATTTTCCTGTACTTGTGATAAATGTAGGTATAGAGGTCCCATACATGCATTATGCCAGGTAAAACTCCATATTTAAGGCTTTTAAATCAGCATTGCCCATAGAAATGCAATGTGAACCATATATGTAATTAAAATTTTTCTAGTGGCTACATTAAAAAATAAAAAGAAATAGATAAAATTAATTTTAATAGCATATTTTATTAACCTAAGACATTAAAAAACACAACTTCAGGATGTAATCAGTATAAAAATTGTTAATGAGATATTTTACCTTTTTTGACATTAAATCTTCCAAAATTTGTGTATGTGTTACACTTATAATACCTTGCAATTCAGACTAGCCATAGCGGCTCATGGCTTCCATACTGGACAGCAAATGTAGTGTTAGATGACTATTTGAATTTGAACCGTATTGGCTTTCATAACAAATTATATTTATATGAAATTTTTGTTTATATCACTTATATTTATATATGCATTTCTAAATGTTCTAAATTTTAAAAAGCTCAGTGTTCACATGTTAATGTGTATATAGCTATTTATCCTACCAAGTTTCCTTACTTCGCAAAGCAATTCATCACAGGTTTCCTTTGAGGAGTGAGAGCTTCTGGTTTATTGAAAATGATTTAATTTACAGACACGTAATTTTCAGACAAGATTTTAAGAGCAACACAAACACTGTGTAAACCAAAAAACACCTGTATACCCTTACAATAAAAGAATCTAATTGTAATTCAAACCTCAGTCTTCCTGGGCAATAGAGAAGATGTGAAAAATGATTCAGGATAATGTAACACCTGGAATACCTATTTATTGTGCTTCTCTCTTCACTGTGAGAGAGAAAAAATAAAGATAATTGCTTTATATTTATCCAGATATTTAAATGGCACCTATTCCATTTAGATCAGTGCAGAGATTTTCCAATGTCTAAAGTGTGAAGGATGTACCATATCTCCCCTTTGATTTCAGTGTTAAACATACACACAGTAGATTAAAGTTGAACAACACAAATGTAAACTTACATGTTATAAGTTTTGGCTCTTTGTAAAGAGAATGATCAAATGTTAAAACTGGGATCTCATATATTTTCTACTTCAGCCCCCTTGATTTTACAGATGAAAGAGACCAAGAACTACTGACTGACTTGCAGGTGATCACACAGCAATTCGAAACCTACCCACTAATCCTTCCATTTTAATAGAGATAGTGTTTCCTCTTCCCTGCCCTTGTTCTTCTTCCTGTCACCTACCTTTGTCTTAATCCTAGCTTTCTTCGGTTGTCATAGTAAATGTCAAGCCCACTGGGCAGTGATCACGTCAACCTGGATGGTTTAAGGCTTGGTGATTTTCTCAGAGTCTCATGAGAACTCATCATTTGTCTAGGCACAATTGGCAAGTATTGATGTCTTCCAAGACATCCCAAACACGTTCTGATTTTTCTATTCCTATTTCTACCAGACATGCTCTAGGGACATTAAGCACTCAACAAGCTCAAGCAGTGGGACTTCGTTAGGGGTAAAAGAAAGCAGAGGAAAGGAATTCCCAAAAGAGATAAATAAGGAGATATGAAAATGCTTGGTACATTGAAGAAGGGACAGAGTCTACTGCCAATGGGACATTGGGTTGTGTCAAGGAGTAGAGACAAAATAACCGGAGAAGGTGTGGAAGATCCAGTTCATGAATGGTCCTGACTGCTGGATTAGCTACCAAGTTTGCTTTGGGGGGTGGGGGGGAATCTGATCTCTGTGTGTGTGCACATGTGTGTGCATGAACAGGTGTGTTTTTTAAGCAGAATAGTTGTTAGGCTGAGTTCTAGAAAAATAATTGAGTTAACAGTATAGCAGAAGGATTTGAAACAGGAAGGCCAGATGAGAACAGAAGATTCTGTTATTGCAAGGAATCATGCAAGAAAGTTTGTGTTATTATTCCTATTTTACAGTTAGGAATTCAAAGAAATTAAGTAATTCTTCAAGGATGCATGACCAGTTTGTGTCAGTTGTGTCTAAGCATTCTTTCAAAATCATGTATTGAATAAGTAAGAAAGTTTTGAGCATCCCTTCCCAATATAATTATTTTTATTTATGCATTTACATTATACATTTAATGCATCTAATCCCTGATTTGTTTGTTTTGTGACTTGTTCTTATGGAAACATTTTTAATGGTTGAGCTTAAACTTTCTTCTAGAGATAATTACTTCATCTGACATACTACAAGAGAGAAAAATAAGACACAGAGGAGAGTAACAAAATAGCTACTCAAGTTAATTGTAGAGCCTGTTAGAGACTCAGGATTAAAACTAAGATTTCCAATGCTCAGTGTTTTCCTTTCAGATTCACAGGCTACCTGGCTGGTGGCTTAATATGTTAATGTTTTGAGTGTCCAGATATCATTTTACCCACTTCTTAATGTGATTGGCTATTGAATTATTTAGTAAATTTTACATGAGTATGATAATTATTTGGGATGGTAGTTTGCAACTCTGGTTCCATTAGAATTGTTTGGGGGAACTTTAAAAAAAAATACTAAAGCCCAGGCCTCACTTGCAGAAGTTCTTTTTAAATCACTGTGGCATGGGTGATCAGACATTTATATTTTTAAAAAGCTATTTAGGTGATTCTAATCGCAGCCAGGGTCCAGATCTCTAAGACCTACTCTGACTCAATACCTGTTTTAGAGCAACTAGGTGACACACATGATTGTAAATATTAGACCTGAAATTGCTGTTGTTCTTGAACCGTATCATATGGGTAAAAGATAGTTAAGATACAGAGAATTTGAGAAATCTAACTCAAAGGATTGATTTAATAGATATATATTTAATCTTCCACTTTGTAACGGAAGAACACATAGTTTTGAAATGACCATGGAACATACAAAAATTACATTCTAGACTTTCAAAACAATACAAATATAAACCACTTAGTAATAAATCCAAGAAGAACTATGTGGAACCAGCAATGAAGAAAACCAAAAAAACTTTTCTGATGGACATTAAAGAGGAGTCTAATAAAAGGAACATTTCACGTTCCTGGATGGAAATGTTCAATATTTCACAAGTTCTCAATTGTCCCCAGTTTATTTTAAGAATGTGATCCCATTAAAAATGACTTTCTTGGGGGCTGGAAAACTGTCAAAGTTAGTTTAAAATTAACGTAGAAAAATAAACAGGTAAGAATTCAGAAACAGAACAGGATTGCAGCTGTTAAAAATCACTATATAGTTAATTAAAGCAGTGGGTACTGTGCAAGAACAAACAGATAGATCCACAGAACTGAAGAGATACTATAGAAACAAAATTTATACAAAAGAATCTAGTGTGTTTAAATGGCACCATTTCAAATCAGGGGAGAAAGGAAGTATATTTAAAACCAATGTTCAAGAAGTTGGTTAACAATTTGGAAAAAAATTATATCCCTACATCACATGTGACACCAAAATAAGTTCCAGGCATATTAAAAGTTAAATGTAGAAATAGAGCTATCAGACAATTAGAAAAAACAGTAGTGACAATCTGATACTAGTCAGTATATAGGCATTTCTAAGTATAAGAGAAAAGCAGAAAATAATTTTGACTACATAAAATATAAAACTTATGTATATCCAAAATACATCATAAATGAAATTAAGAAACAATAGGCAAACTATAAAAAAATTTTGCAACCAGATGTCAGAAGGTATACAAAGATTTTTTATCTATGGAGAACAGTATGGGGGTTCCTTAAAAATCTAAAAATAGAGTTACCATATTATCCTGCAATCCCACTCTTGGGCATATATACAGAGAAAATTATAATTCAAAAACATATATGCAGCCCAATGTTCACTGCAGCACTATTTACAATATCTGAGACCTGGAAGCAACCTAAATGTCCATCGACAGATGAATGGATAAAGAAGATGTGGTATGTATATATATTCAAGTTAGAAAGGACACTATTGTAATCCCCTGAGATTGAGAGGATTAATTTGTACAATTCTCATGAAAGGGATTTCAGCAACACGAATAACAAATTGAAGACTATCCTTTGATTTAGAAATTCTACTTCTAGGAATCTGTGTCAAAGAAACATCAGAGGTGAGTCCAAATTATGTTTTTTATAAGTAATCATTGTGAAATACACCCAGAGGTTTCTCTATAAGAGAGCCTTACACTCCTGGGAAAAAGGCTTTACCAGAGCTTTATTCCAGCTGGGAGAAGAGATGTCCTCCCACTCTGCACCCTCTAGACTTCCTATTTCACCTAAGGTAGGTTAACAGAAAAAAGCTATCCCACACGAGAAACATTTGGGAAGGTCATGGACCAGAGAAAGAGGCATACTAAAAAACTGAGATTCAATCATAAGATTATAGAACACTTCCCCGCCCTGACACCTTACCAGGACACCAACTGGGCTCCAGTCTAAAAATAGTGGATTACAGCTGACAATGCTGCAAGACACAGACTCTCTGAGGAGGAATACTTAGGGAAGCCCAAAGTTAAGAGAGGAGACAAAAACAAGGATACAGGAGGAATGTAGATTCTGGGATCTACAGGCTACAATCTAAAGGCATATTTACCTCAGTTCCTATTACCCAGTACAAAATGTCTGGCTTTCAACAAAATATTTCAAGGCATACCAAATGGGAAGAAAAAAACAGTCTGAAGAGGTAAAGAAAGCATCAGAACCAAACTCAGATATGACACAGGTGTTAGAATTATCACACAGGCACCTTAAATTTATTAGAATTAATATGTTAAGGGCTACTGGAGAAAGTAGTAGGCAAAAATGAAAAGAAAAATCTGAGTAAATTATGGACTTTATTTGATAATAATGTATCAATATTAGTTCATTAATTATCACAAATATACCCTACTAATGTAAGATGTTAATAATAAGGGAAACTGAGTGTAGAATATATGAGAACTCTGTACCATCTTCACAATTTTTCTGTACATCTAAAACTATTTTAAAAAAAGTTTATTTAAGACTATTAACACTGTTTTTTTTCTGAGTATTGGTGTTATGGATAATTAAATTTTTTTTTCTCTGTATTTCTGAGTGTTCTGAATTGTTGGATAATACAGGTATAATGAACCTGTATTACTTCTAATACCAGAAAAAATGTTTTCTAATATTAAAAAGTACATATTTTGTTAAAAAAGAAACAATTTTCAGTTCATTTGTTTGTTTATTCTCTACCAGTTATATGGTAGGCTTCCTGAGGGTAAGACTAATACAGTGTTCTTCCTTCTTTTTCGTTTTCTTTCTTCCCAGCAGTCCAGCCCATCATTTATCATAGTGCTATACTCATGGTACTAGATCAATACATGCTGTTAACTGACATCAACTAGTTATATCGACTTAAATTGTTACCCTGAAAAATGATCAATTTGGTATTTTTGTTCAGTTTCAATGAGATCAAGTTTATGGTCAAAATATGGATGAAGGAATGAGTCAGTAAAACACAGAAGAACTCAAGAAGAAGTCCAACATAGTTAAGTATTGGAGGCTTTAGACCTGGCTTTTGTTTAAAGAGGCGCATCTTAATTGTTTGAGGGATTATATCTGTGCCGATGTATTTGGCCAAGTTGAGCTATATGGTGAATTATGTCAAAAATCATAAAGAAAGACCCCAACTAAAACTACTGTCATGGTAGGAGCGAGCTTTACAGTCTTGGGAGGAGCCATTCTTATAGGGGTCACTGAAAGGATTATTTGAGTATAAATCAATTTTTCATTGAGAGTAACTTTCAGAAACTTCCCTTTGGGGCCAAGTCCTTTTGCCCCAGTCCAGTGCTAACTTCTTTGTCTGCTTTGTGGGGACAGAAAGTTTGTACAAAACACTTCTGGCCACATTTCTCTTACATGAGCAGGCCAAACCAAACTTCAGTCACAGTTGTCTTTATTTTATGAAGATTTAAAGCCAGTGTTGACCTCATGCCCTTCATCAGTGTCTACAAGAAAGACTGCAGCCAACAGCAGGAGGCCCAAACACAGCCAGGCCACCCAAATTCCGCCTGCCGCTTACTAGTGGTGAGAACACACTGAAGAAGTCCTTCAAGATTTACTTCACACCCAGGAGCATAATGGGAAATGTCTGCGGGTTCAGGGTTGTGCTTTGTGTGTGGATATGTAAAGCAGCGGGCACGGCCTTTCTGCCCCAGAAACGACCCTTCTGCAGCATCCCTTGATTTGTAGAAAGAAAACGCAAACAGAGAGAGCTGGGCTATAGGCACATATTTATGAGGCTTGGATAACTGCTTGCACCTGCTTGGGAAAGAAATTCTTAAATATTTCCTAAGTGTTCTAGAGAACTCCAGCTTTGGTTGTACATCTACCTTTGCACCCCCAAACTTGGCTTTTGAAAATAATCATTGTTAAATCTAGTATTTTTTTCTTTTTCATGGGTATTTTAGCAAAACTGGAATTCAGTTAGTTGAGATGAAACTCTCTCATCTCCAACTGATGAAGAAACTGACCAAACGTCTCTATCTTTTAATGTTTTATATATTGACATAATCAGAGAATACAAAGTCATTTGCTATAATAAAGCAGTAAAAAGTAAATGTCTATGCCATAGTCAAGTCACTCCTTACACAAAACCTTTCATTGGCTCTTGAGTTTAACTCACTACAATATTCTCGTCTTCACCATGCAACTCATCTTACGTTGAGAAGTATGCCTTAGTGTTAATTTTCTCCCCCATTCAGCTTTAGAATTAACTTGCTCAATTAATCTCATCTTCATTTATTTTACAGTGTTTCATGTTTAGATGCTGATTTTATGAACATCTGTTTGGATCACAGTTGCAAACTCATTACTTTTATGAGCTATACATATTTTAAAGAGGTTTACTGCTGACCTTTGTTGGTGAATTGAATGTTTTTGTTGTCAGTAACATTTCTGTAATTGACGCCATTGTTCCTGCCACCCGGATAGTGGTTTCAAATGAGATATGTTTGGGGGGAATCTTTCCACACTTAAACACATTCAGTCAGACAGACATCACTTTAAAATTGTATAGTTTGGATAAAAGAAGTATGTTAAATCTTGCAGCATGAGGCATAGGTAAACAACCATTCAATTTCCCTGAAATTGAAACAGTTTTAAAGTTTTATATTTGCTAAAAGTGATTTTTTTTTCTCCCCAGTACTTGTCATTTAATAACACAATTGGGGGAGCTGCGTTACTCACATAACCTCTATATGACTATTGATATATCCATCAGTCAAAGTAAGATGAATTGTTCGTTCAGCTTTCCACCCACTTAGAAAAAAATATTGTTTTTCAGAGTCAGGTAGTAGAGCAAAAATCCACCTAAGCATTCGACCTCCAGCCTCTGGGGAGACGTTTTGAATTCTCGCTGTGTGTCAGTGATTTAGTAAAAAGTAAAAGAAATTTTGTCTCTCCCAGCAAGCTGACAAAAGTGGCAGGCTGTTCAAAATATCTCCCAATTTAATGAGTATGTAGGCTGAATCTTACCTTCATCCCAGAGAAGGTAATCAGAGTTGAAGTACCTTTGAGGAACGGGGTGGAAAAGCCATCCCCTTAAGATGACAAGTTTAGTTCCTAATCCGTCTTAGAGAAAACTTGCTTTTATTTGGTATGAGCATTCCAGTTCTGTGTATCTAGTGGCGTATTCCCAATTCTGGTACCAGAAGGATTTGGTTTATTTTAAAATTATCTGTAATTACATGTCAGACTGTCTGTATGAATTGCAAGTAAATATCTAAACTCCTCTGATGGACAATGCATTTTCTTTTTTTCTATTTGGGTGCTTCTTTAAACCTTAGATAATGAAAGAGTCTTGGATTAGCATATGATAGGCTGCTAATTGTCATTTCAAGACCTTACATTATGAAATAATGTTATTAAAGTCCAAAAGTGCATAGCAATTATGTAAACTCATCAAATTATATACTTAAATGAATTCTTTGCTTACCAATGAAATACTGTCTTTCTACGCTTCACAAACCGAAACAAGAGTGATAATATTTTCATTCTTTCAAGCACAGGAAGCAGCTGTAGATCACAATTATCATAATATCTGTGTTATGTGCCCTTTACCTATTACATTATCTGATAAGAATGCATTGCTTTTGACTTCTTATTATGTGACCAAAGTGCTCCCCTTTTTGCCACGTCCTCATTATAAAAATAATGCATATTTACTGTAGGAATCTTGGAAGACATAGAAAAGTATCAGAAATAAATCAAAATTACCTGCAATACAGTATAATTACTTCAAACATTCAAAAAATATTACCTTTTGAAAACGGTTCTGTATCAACTTGTCTCCTACTCTTCCCTCATGATTCCATCTTTACCATGTATATAATTTTTTTTTTTTTTTGCCGTACATGGGCTTCCCACTGTTGTGACCTCTTGAATTGCGGGGCACAGGCTCCGGATGCGCAGGCTCAGCAGCCATGGCTCACGGGCCCAGCTGCTCCACGGCATGTGGGATCCTCCCGGACCGAGGCACAAACCTGTGTCCCCTGCATCGGCAGGCGGACTCTCAACCACTGCGCCACCAGGGAAGCCCCCATGTACATAATTTGAACATATGCCAAAGTCTTTTTGGAGGCTCTCCACGCTGTTTTATTGACTCTTCTTATTTATTGTTATTGAATTTTAATAGTTATGACATTATAATATAATCCATTTATTAAAGCAAGTTGAATAACTTCTCCTCCCTCATCCTCAAAAATACTGTTCTCAAAGTAGCTAATGTTACAGAATTTCCAACATGAAAAATTTCACATTCTTTCATGAAAAATTTTATTTCTTTAGTTAGAAGATGTACTCATTTTGAATTTCACCTCTGAAATTGAGATCTGTCCTGCAATCAATGTTAGCAAACAGCAGTCATGAAATAGTTATAAGTACATGCACTAACGTGGTCATAGCTGTTTCTATTGCTGTCACCTCAATTACATTTTGTGCATTGCTAATATTACATATGTTGAATTTGTACAATTTAAGATGTCCTCAAGGTTATACTCTGTGCACTGGAAAGGAGTTAGTATAAATTCATATGTGAAAACCAAACAGAAGACAATCTTTTTTTATTGGAAGAGGGACTTAGGTTTCATATTATTTAGCAAGAGAAACACCTATGTGCGTTATGTGACCTAAGCAAGGAATATGCCTCCTAGCAGATGAAGCACTTACACACATGGAAAAGACTGTGTATCACGCACTAAGCGATGCACTTAAAGACAGGAGAAATTGCCAAATCCTCTGGAATAGACGTAAGAAGTTTCAAAGCAATGAGGAACATATGTGACTGGTTCATGTATTGTGCAGGACTATTCGTAAGGCATTAAATGATCAGAAACAACTTGCTGGCTTTGAACAGAACCTGCTTAGCTTCCAGCATCATATTAATTTTGCCTAGCTCAATACCTGGAGTATAGTGGGTCCTCAGTAACTGCCCGTTCATTTTTCCTTCCTCTTTCTTATTCTGGATTTATTTCTATGCTTAAAAAATGATTTAATTGAGTTAGAAGAGCATTGGTGTCAAAACTTACAAAGTGGGTGGTGCCCTGGAAGAAAATATTGGAGAGTGCAGTAGAGTACTTTTAAAAATTCAGAATCATTAATTCTCTTTAAGTCACCAGGAATAATATGGTGACAAAATTTCTGTCTAAATAAGCATAACATTTTCTTAAGTGAGAAAAAAGATTATGTTAAAATTTAATTGCCAGCATTGGTACTACATAAAATAATGGTGCATCTTATGATGAATACATAGTGTCTTAGATCAGAAGAAAAACAGTCATTGGCCTGGTTCTCTTCTTCTTTAGTGACTTGTACACACAGGGTGAACTCTCTTTGCTTTACAGAACTCTATGAACAGATTTTGAAGTCCCAACAGCTATTGCTAAAGTTCTTGAAGGACGTAATAGCACTGCAACCTCTTTACTATCTCAACATTAGTAAGCCTGAGGACTTGGAAGTGGTTCTTTCAAATCTGACTCATCTCTAGGGCTCAACTTTCCAAGTTTGTTTCACATACAGTAATTTTGGAGACAGCCCCAAGTTATGTGGGCAATTTTGATGTCCATCCATGCTTGACTCCAATCTGTACTTTCTAACAAGATCTTCAGTATCTTAGTTTTCCAAACCCCACCTCTTCTATGACATCTTAGAACAGAGAATTGACGGCTTCTACTCTCTTATCCTGAGAAGTGTTTGACTTTGAATGTCTATTTCTTTCATTCACATACTTAATTTAGATTCCAAAGGCAAATTTTATCTCTGTTGTTCTACCTTCACCAATTTCTCTTGTCAGTACTCCCAATGGCTTTGGGCCATTCTCTCCTGTCTCTGGTGGTTGGTGTTCTCTTGTTGCCAGGGACCTCCTCTGTGTGACTGTCTTTCTAGACCCTCCTGGGTTTTCTTTCCTTTCCCTTTCTGTATAACCTGGTATTTTCTGGCGCTCTTAAAAAAGTGTAAAATGCCTCTTTCACCTTTTGCCTTTTTCCACCCCATCTTCCTTTGTACTAAACTTGCAATCTCTGGAACACGGTCATTACCAAGAATGCCAAATGTAGGTCAATTGATGTTGCTGTGAAAAGCACTGTAAAAAGGGAAGTGTAAGCTTCTTCACACTTATTACAGAGAAAATACAAGATATACAATGCTGCTTTGAGAAAAAAATGTGACTATATGCTCTAGCTCTTACTCCAAAAACTATTAAGAATATAAAAGCTCAATGAGTTGTACATATAATGTAGTCAACATATTTATAGTGACATAATTTAAAATAATCCTTTTTTCCCTACTGACTTGTGATGCCAGCCTTACCATAAAAAAATTCTTGTAGTTACCATATTGTCTTGTATTCTGTATTATAATTCTATCTTTGATGAAATCTTGGACCATGTGTATAAGGCACAGAATCAGGAATTACTTTAGGGTAGGAAGACTCACACTTCTTTGTAGGTTTGGTAGTTTAAAAATATATCCATAAAATTTTTGACTATTCTCCCAATTTAATGTGGAACCCGATTCTTTTCTTCTTAAGTGACGGCTTGACTTAGTGACACGCTTCTAACAAAGAGAGTATGGCAGAAGTAATGATATGTGACTTCTGAGACTAGGTCATAAAAGGCACTGCATCCTCTACCTTGTGTGCTACCTCTCTCTCTCTCTCCATCAGTCTCTGGGGAAAATCAGCTACCATTTTGAGAGTATGCCCAAGCAGTCCTAGGAAGAGGCCCAGGAAATGAACCTTCCTTCTAATAGCTAGAGGGGAAGTGAGGCCTTTTGCCAACAGCCAGGTGAGTGACCGTATTAGAAGTAGATCTCCCAGCCCCAGGTAAACCTTCAGATGATTTCGGCCCCAGATGACAGCTTATCTGTAACCTTAAGAAGGTCCCTGAGCCAGAATACCTAGATAAGCCTCTCCCAAATTCCTGAGGCACTGAAACTATGTCGTAATAAATATTTGTTGTTTTAAACAGCTAGAATTAAACAGAAACAGGTGATTATAGCCAAGGTAGAAGATACCTCCAAAATATTTGCTTGTGGAAATAGCTATAGTGCCAGAGGGTAGGCTTCTGGGACGGGGGTCAGGTATAGTCTACCTTGGCCACACTAGTTTATCCATATTATTTCCATCATCTATCTCCTTCCCTTTATCAGTTGATATGGGGGGTGGTCTCATGTGTCCCAGTCACCATATCTGTTGGAAGAGGGAAGAGGGAAGATTATCTACTCTAGTTTAAAAGTCATGCTGTAAGCACTGTGTTATGTATAGTTCTATGCAGCCATTACCCATATTGAAAGATGAAGATTTCACTGGACAGAGTACATGAGGCTAATCTAAGCTGTTACACAGCGCTGGCGGAACTATAATTTCGTTTTTGGAATTTGTAACTTGAACCATATCTACTTTTGGCTAGGCAGCAAATTGGTGCATATACATTATCAGTGATCATTTTTTAAGCATAGAAATAAATACAGAATAAGAAAGAGGAAGGAAAAATGAACTGGCAGTTACTGAGGACCCACTATACTCCAGGTATTGAGCTAGGCAAAATTAATATACCAGAACAAAAGATAGATACAGTTACTGTCATTTCACTACATCCTCTGCTCCTGACTTTGACGCTGGTAATCTGCTCATACCTTAAATTTGCCCCTCCCGTTGTCTGCACAATCAAATTGCTCTTGGCCATAGACCTTCACTAATTCCTGCCTATACTTTTCATGTCTTCTCTTGGGTTTGCTGATTAAACACCAGTCAAGTAACAACACTTCTCATTATGTGCCTTCCATGCCCATTTTTTATTTTTTTACATTTTTCTTCTATGGGAAACTCTTGCCTTCATTATCATGACCGTTGATTCCATTCTGCTTATCTACTTTAGACATAAATGCCTCGTTAACAGACAGCATGTGAGGCACTATGTACAATGATGGATAGTGACATGATTTAAGGAAGAGTGTTGTGATGAGTGAAATAAAGAAGAACATCACCGCTAGAAATACAAAATATAAATGATCCCTGTGAAAGTCTGTAACTTTCAAATATTATCATACTCTTTCTTGCACGTATTTTATCAGATTTGGGGATGACTTGTCACTTAAGTGACTCTGATTCTTCTTTCTTTACCTGAAATTACAATGTTCTACCAGTAGTTGGACCTAGTTAGGAGTCTGTGGTCCAAACAGCCATATTTTAAGCACAGGTAACACTGAGATAAATGAGTAAGTCTGCCCACTTGATAACTGTTAATTCAAATAAAAATATTTATCATGAAAGATAAAAAATTGTTAACGTCAAAAAACAAGTTCCTGGGCTTCCCTGGTGGCGCAGTGGTTGAGAGTCCACCTGCCGATGCAGGGGACACGGGTTCGTGCCCCGGTCTGGGAGGATCCCACGTGCCGCGCAGCGGCTGGGCCCCTGAGCCATGGCCGCTGAGCCTGCGCGTCCGGAGCCTGTGCTCCGCAACGGGAGAGGCCACAACAGTGAGAGGCCCGCATACCGCAAAAAAAAAAAAAAACAAGTTCCTAAAGGAAATATACACATTTAGATCTGCTCTGAGTTACCGTGAAGTCTAACCCTGGTTTATCTCTGAGCTTGACTTGACTGTTTTTTCAACTTGTATTTGTAAAGTTGGATTCAAAGTCTCCTTGGTGTATGTACATGGTCCTGGATTTTGGGCTTTGCTGTCTTTCAAATGAAAGCTTTGCCTGCATTCTGTAAATCAAAAGTAAAACCTTAGTTTTCCTTTATACTATTGCTACTTAACAAACTTACTTTAAAAGGAAAGACCATATCTGTCATTGGTGAGACAGGATAAAAGAAAGAAATTACAAGTTACAACCTCTCCCCAACCTCAACAAACCATCTTGGAAAACAGGAAGAAGAATTTTTTACTTGCTGTGTGAGTTCTTATGCATTCTTTTGCTCTAAAGAATCTTGGTAAAGGAGGAACGGGGGACTTGAAAGAAACCAGATAGGTTAAAATGACCCACATATTAAAGAGGCTGCACCAGAGACAGATCAGGGAGGATACAAGAGATGCTACATCGGAGAAGAGCCAGGACTTTGCAGAAGCTGCCACATGTAGAAAGAGTTGACAGGATAGGAAAGAGTATTTCTAAAGTTTTTCTGGATGCATTCCCTCTTAGGCATTTTTTATGAATGGTGGCAATAAAAATTTACATGATTTTTCAAATATTTTGGATGTTGGGCTAAGGCTTTCTTAACATGAAATCATGCCCACAAGGGGTCATGAGATGGTTGGGCTCTGTATGGGTGATACATTTTATAAATTTTGTGTTGTTTTTTGGTGAGGGAAGGAGAGAACTGACCCCAAACTGCTTCTCAATCTTTAAATATCTTAAACTTATTTGTGACACTTCCCTTAGCAACAAGTTATATAATACATAGTAAGCTCTTCAAATTAGTTTTATAAAATTGAAGCTCAAGAAGTAGCCAATGAAGCACAATGCACATACGTAAGGGAGTGGTGAAGCTCACTCTTCCAAAGTGGTTCTATTTGACTTTCTGTTCTTCCATGTTCTTTGATTAACCCATGCCTATCTGTCTCTGATGAGTTAGCCCATGGCTTTGTGATTTGAAAATGTTACTCTGCTTCCCCCATATGTGGCATTTCTGGTTGCCTCTTAAATCTTCTGGAGTTTGACTTTGGGACTTGTCACTGAGTTCCAGCTCCCCGACAGCTGATCTTATCAGCCAGTTTCGCTGTCTTGGTTCTGTTATGTGGTAGGTCTCATGGGCTCCCTTAGAATACAACTCCTTTCTATTTCTGAAGAGCCTTTTGAAAATACTTATGGTAAAAAGCAACAAAGGTGGACTTCCCTTGTGGCACAGTGGTTAAGAATCCGCCCGCCAATGCAACGGACACGCGTTCAAGCCCTGGTCCGGGAAGATCCCACATGCCGCAGAGCAACTAAGCCCATGTGCCACAACTACTGAGCCTGTGCTCTAGAGTCCACGAGCCACAACTACTGAGCCTGTGTGCAACAACTATTGAAGCCTGCATGCCTAGAGCCCGTGCTCTGCAACAAGAGAAGCCACTGCAATGAGAAGCCCGCGCACCGCAATGAAGAGTAGCCCCTGCTCGCTGCAACTAGAGAAAGCCCGTGTGCAGCAACGAAGACCCAACACTGCCAAAAATAAATAAATTTTAAAAATACTTTATTTTTTTAAAAAAAGCAACAAAGGCAATACTTTTTTTTTTTTTTTACTGGAAATGCAATCCAGTAAGATTACGCTATCTTAAAGCATTTTATCTGGAAACAATTAAACAGAGCTTTATAGGGCTTAAAACAGAGATTCCTAGTGTTATCATTCAATCACTTATTTTTTTAAAGTAAAATATCAATGAAATAATTTGCTATATATTTGTATATTAGGTTAAGGCCTAATATTTGTCATTTCTTAGAAGACTCAGTTAACTATTGGCTTGGAACCAAACCTCCCATTGCAATCACATGTTTGGCACCTGCACAATGAATATGGCCAAGTGGCCTCAGTCATGATAAAAAGAACCGGCAAAGTGTTTTATTTAGTTACTATAAGGTATCTGTTGAGCTAAAGTAAGTGCTAATTTAATAAAAAGTGGTATTTAATGATAAGAATTCAGTTGTGAAAACTGAATCTCTTATTAGGAGATAAATGAAATCCTGGTTGAAGTTATCTTAAGAAAATTTATACCAAAAATTGAGGAGGAAGGTACACACATATATTTCATAGTTGTTTTTAGTGAATTTCAAAGTCTGTGAGAAACATCATAATATATGGTTAAGTATGTCATGGAAACAAATATCAGATATATATCTCAGAAACTTCAGGGTATTTTGTGGAGTGGACTAAGGGTGGGGACTGATGATGTAAGATATATTCCTGATTTTCTTTTACTGAGGTATAGTTGATGTACAATATTATATGTTTCATATGTACCGCACAGTGATTCACAATTTTAAAGGTTATATTCCTAATATCTTGAACATATATACAGGAAAGATGGTTGTTCAAGTCCTGCCTCTAACTTCTTTCTTATAAATAACTCACTACTTAGTTTTTAAAGATTTTAAGTTGTAGCAATTAAAAAAATAATGAAAGTACCCTTGATGAACAGACATGCACATAATTTAGTTCCTTAAGACCCACAAAAATTTCAGTTGAACCAAAATTTCATTGGCCACGTTTTTCTGCATTCCCAACACACTGCATTAAGAGTTGTCAAGTGATTCCTGGCTAAAAGGAATATTTAAAATACCTGTACTTTTAGATGAAAGAGGTAGATTGTGAGAGGGATGGTGTGTGTGTGTGTGTGTGTGTGTGTGTGAGAGAGAGAGAGAGAGAGAGAGAGAGAGAGAGAGAGAATGAAGAGCCTCAATAGGAGAGGAAAATGGAGGCAACTTTCAATTACCTGAGCTAATGAAGTGTGGATAAAACAAAATGGCATACAATCAGCTAATCAGCCTGAGGGTTTTTTTCTTACCACCACAAAAGTGTCTTTCTTTCACAGATAGAAAATTCTGATCAGAGGAGAGGTGGGCCTGGGAAGAAATCTGGAGAATGATTTCTAGGTTGATGGTTAGGAATCAGATGTTTTTTTAATCTGATCCCTGTAAAGACTGCTAAGTAAATTTTATTCCTTTAGCAAAAAGAAAATACCACGCTTCCTCTAACCTTATTCCCATGATCCATTCACACCTATGCCCCATCCCTACAAAGTATAATATACTGATAGAAGGAGAGGTGGAGCCAGCTGATATGCTTGTTATACCTCCCCCAATAACAATATAGTTATTTGGAGAAATATATAGAAAAAACACAAATAAGAGATGATGTCATTCTAAAATGTAATTCACATAATCCTGATTAACCCAATAAGAAAGGGAAGGGGGAAGCAATTCCAGAAATCAACAAGGGGGCATAAAAATTATCCAGTAGATTCAGCTTTCAATACAAACAACAGACAAAAGAGGAGGGCCAGCTAACCAAAAGAGAAATACAAGAGAACAGGATGCCAATAAGAAAGGCATCATGAAGGCTGAAGCTAGTCAAGAAGTACTTTAACCATTTTATTTGGAGAAAAAATAAAACCATGTAGTGGACATTCACTTGTTGTCTCCCTCACATTTATCCCCTGCATCTCTTTTCAATAGTACCCTAATTTTCCTTTGTTTAATTCACTCTCATGCAGGAGGTTTGCGCAGGAATGATCCCATTTTCAGTTCCAGAGCTGGGTCCTGATTCACTTAATCCAGTCAATTTAGCTCCTCCCTCTGACTACCAAAGTGTAGTTCAGGGATAGAGATCTGACCCAGTGAGGGCCAGTGAGAAAGTGTGGATTCCAGGACATATGTGAGAGCCATCGGACACTCTCTTTCTCTTAGATGAGTTGGTGTTAAAACAGTGTGAAGTCTTGAACTGTTCTAGCCATTAAAAAAAAAAAAAACAAAAAACATAGGGCTTCCCTGGTGGCGCAGTGGTTGAGAGTCCGCCTGCCGATGCAGGGGACACAGGTTCACGCCCTGGTCTGGGAAGATCTCACATGCCGCCGAGCGGCTAGGCCTGTGAGCCATGGCCGCTGAGCCTGAGCGTCCAGAGCCTGTGCTCCACAACAGGAGAGGCCACAAAAGTGAGAGGCCCGCATACCGCAAAAAAAAAAAAAAAAAAAAAATCATAGTGGGAAGAGCCTTGAAGTTGAATGGAAAACCATAAAAGACAGAAAGGAAAGAAAAGAGAAAAAAATGGATCTAGTGAATTTCTGATCATTTCTCTCTTAAAGCCAGAATTACCTCTGGAATTTTAAGTTTTGTGAGATAATAAATACTCTTTATTATTAAAGACTGTTTGAATTGGGTCAAATTTTGCTGTTGCTTGCAACCAAAATCTTAACTGATCAGAAAACAGGGAACATGGTGAAGTTAATATTTTGGGGAGATAAGTTTTATTTTCTTAGTACTTTTGAATTTTCTGAGAACATCTGAATCCTCATAGCATCTCCAAGAGTAGAAAGTACAGTAATAAATTTCAGCAGACCTAAAGCCTTAACCTGAGAGGGGATGCCTAGTCTGGAAATTGACCCTGAGAAGCAGAATTCCCCTGGACTTATTCTTGTAGTAATGTGTTATGGGTGGTACTAGTTACTTGTACCTAGTGGATGGAAGGCATAGAGAAGATAGAAAAGAAAAGAAAAAAGGGTGGAAATGGCAAAGAAAGCTTCTTTGAGAACTTGAAAGTATCTTCACAATGATCAGGAGATATCTTGGTGGTAGGGTGTCTTTATGGGGTTTTGAAGATCAGGGAAGCTTGCCTATCCGAAGGGACTGATGCTATTTCTTCTGACCTGTGAAGTCATCTGTGTTAAGTCAATTGTGTTTACTCTTCAGAAACATTAAAGGAACTTGACTCTCTTGTCTGTTGGTGTCTTTCTGCTCATTGCAATGTTGTTCTGATTAAACATCGTGCTGCTGAATATTTTTAGATGCAACTTTGTGGTAGGGAACCTGCACGTCAGAAAGGCCACATAAGTTGCTGAAGATCACACAATGAGTTAACGGTAGTTCCAGGGCCTGGAGTTTTGACTCTCTATCTTCAAAACCCATGTGTTTTTCAAAACATGATTTTGCTTCTGTCTTCTCCTGAGGGAGAATAATTTTCCAACTGAGGAGGATAGATAAAGCATTTCAAAGAGGAAATTAAAGTATTAAATAGAAGAGTAGACTAAGGAAGCACCTGGACATGCTAACTGAGTTTCAGACTTCCAAGCCCAGTTGAATTATATGTTATGGGGCAGACAAACTTGTAGATGACTTGAACATTTGAGAATTTGTGGAATGGAGATGGTAAACATTGTTCTCCAAAGAGGGAAAATGTGGACGCTGGAACTTTTGACTGGTGATTTACAGTCTCTAGCCCAGACTGCTTTTCCGAATTTCAGAGCTAAATATCCTGTATCTGTGACATTAGAATTAAGGTTCATTTAGATGAGGTTAAACAAATGTTTTCTAAAAAGTTAGGTTTTGAGTGGCTAGTATCTGTGCCATGACACACCTTTTATTAAAAAGAAATTGTATTAGGGCTCTCCAGAGAAACAGAATCAATACGATGTACGTTATATATGAATAGTTTATTTTAAGGCATTGGCTCACACAATTATGGAGGCTGACAAGCCCCAAGATGTCAGCCAGCCAGCTAGAGATCCAGGAGAGCTGATTGTGTGGTCCCAGCCTGAAAACCAGCAGACTCAAGACCCGGAAAGAGCTGGTGCTTCAGCTGAAGTCTGAAGGAAGGAAAAGCTCAGCCCATATACCTCCTGCCCTCACACAAACATAACCTCTCCAACTATCAACATCCCTCACCAGAGTAGTACATTTGTTTCAATGGATGAACCTAAACAGACACATCAGTATCACCCAAAGTCCATGGTTTACCTTAGAGTTCACTCTTTGTGTTGTATATTCTACTGTTTTGACAAATGTATAGTGACATGTATCCATGATTATAGTATCATACAGAATAGTGTCACTGCCCTAAAATTTTTTTATGCTTCACTATTCCTCCCTTTCTCTCTGCCCAAGACCCTGGTAACCACTGATCTTTTTATTGTCTTCATAGTGTTGCCTTTTCCAGAATGTCATATAGTTGGAATCATACAGTATGTAGCCTTTTCAGATTATTTTCTTTTACTTAATGTCTTGGTCTGTTTACACTGCTATAACAACAATACCCTAAAATGGGTGGATTATAAACAACAAATATTTTTTTCTCACAGTTTTGGAGGCTGGGAAGTCCAAGATCCAGGTGTCTGGAGATTTGGTGTTTGGTGAGAACTCATTTCTTGATCCATAGCCTTTTCCCTGTAAACTCAAGTGCAGGAAGGAGGCTAGGTGTCTCTTGGGCCTCTTTTATAAGGGCATTAATCCCATTCAGGAGGACTCCGCCCTCATGAGTTAATCACCTCCTAAAGGCTCCACCTCCTAATACCATCACCTTGGGAGTTAGGATTTCAAATATTAACTTTAGGGGAACATATTATATTCAATCTTTAACACTAAAATAATATGCATTTATATTCCTACATGTCTTTTCGTGGTGTGATAGCTCATTCCTTTTTAGTGCTGAATAATATCCCGTTGTCTAGATACACCACAGTTTATCCATTCACCTATTGAAGGGCATCTTGGTTGCTTTTGAGTTTTGGCAATTATGGATAAAGCTTCTATAAGCATCCGTGTGCAGGTTTTTGTGTGGACATAGTTTTCCACTTATTTGGGTAAGTGTAAAGATGCATGATTACTAAATCCTACAGTAAGAATATGTTTAGTTTTGTAAGAAACTGCCAGACTGTCTTCCAAAGTCGTTGTACCATTTTGCATTCCCACCAGCAGGGAATGAGAGTTCTTGCTATTCCACATCCTCACCAGCATTTGGTGTTGTCAGTGTCTTGGATTCGGGGCATTTTCATAGGTATACTTCATTGCTATTTAACTGCAATTTCCTAATGACAAATTATGTTGAGCATCTTTAAATATGCTTATTTACCACCTATGTATCTTTTTTGGTGAGGCATCTGTTCAGGTCTTTTGCCCATTTTTTAATCAGGCTGTTCATTTCCTTATTGCTGAATTCTAAGAATTCTTTGTACACTTTGGATAACAGTCCTTTATCAGATGTGTCTTTTGCCACTATTTTCTCCCAGTTTGTGGCTTGTCTTCTCATTCTCTTGACATTTTCTTTCACAGAGCTCTTTTCTCAAAGATTAGCCAACTATATCTATGTGGGTCTGTTTCCGGGCTATATATGCTATTCTACTGATCTATTTGCCTATATATATATATATATATATATATATATATATATATATATATATATATATATATATATATTTAACCAGTAGTACACATTTAAAAACTGTAGCTTTGTAGTAATTCTTGAAGTCAGGTTGTGTCAGTCCTCTGATTTTGTTCTTCTTCAATATTGAGTTGGCTATTCTGCACCTTTTGCAATATACTTTTACAACTAATCCAAGTTCCCTTTCAAATAACACTATACCATTTCACAGAAGTGCCAGTACCTTATAATAACAAAATATTTCAAATTCCTTCCTTCCATCCCCTGTATCATTACTATCATCTATTCCACTAATATATAAGTATACAGAAGTATGCTATAAAAAGGATATAAAATTAATACATTGTTGCTATTATTATTTTGAATAAACTTACTTGTTAGATTAAGAAAAAGATAAATAAAAGTTTTTATTTTACCTTCACTTTATCCAATGCTTTTTCATGTCTTTATGTAAATCCAAGTTTTTGACCTACATCATTTTCCTTCTCTCTGAAGAACTTCTTTTAACATTTCTTTCAAGGAAGTTCTACTGGCAACAAATTTCCTCAATTTTTGTTTGTCCTGAGAAAGTCTTTAATTCTTCACTTTTGAAGAGTAATTTCACAGGGTACAGAATTCTAGGTGGGTTTTTCTCTCTTAACAACTTAGATATTTCACTCCACTCTCATCTTGCTTGCAGAGTTTCTGAGGAGAAGTCAGATACATTCTTATCTGGGTTCTTCTATAGGTAAGAAGAACCACTTTTTTTTTCTTCTGTCTTCTTTCAGGATTTTTAATTTATCTTTGATTTTTGGAAGTTTAAAATTGATAATGCGTAGATGTAGTCTTTTTGTTTGATTTTTTGTGTGTTTTTTTCGGTGGGGGGATTTATCTTATGTGGTGTTCTCTGAGCTTCTTGGATCCATGGTATGGTTATCTGACTTTAATTTGGGAAAAATTCTCACTCATTATTGCTTCAAATATTTCTTCTTTTCCTTTCCCTCTTTCTTCTCCTCCTGATATTTCCATATATATTATACCTTTTGGCATTGTTTCACAGTTCTTGGATATTCTGTTCCATTTTTTCCCGTCTTTTTTTCTCTTTGTTATTTAGTTTTAGAAGTTTCTATTGACATATTCTCAAACTCACAGATTTTTTCCCCCTCAGTCATGTCCAGACTACAAATAAGCCAATCAAAAGCATTCTTCATTTCTGTCCCAGTGTTTTTGATCTCTAGCATTTTTTAAAATTCTTTCTTAGAATTTCCACCCCTTTGCTTATATTACTCATCTGTTCTTACATGTTGTCTACTTTTTCCATTGCAGCCCTTAGTATATTAATCATAATTGCTTTATATTCACGATCTGAAAACTCCAACATCACTACCAGATCTTGGCCTGGTTCTGATGCTCTCTGTCCCTTCAAACTGTGTTTTTGCCTTTTGGTATGCCTTGTAACTTTTTGTCTTTTGGTATGCCTTGTAATTTTTTGTCGATAGGCAGACATGATGTACTGGGTAAAAGAAACTGCAGTAAATAGGCCTTTAGTAACGTGGTGGTAAGATGGGGGTGGGGAGAAGAAGTGTTTATAGTCTTATGTTTGGGTCTCAGTGTTTAGTGTGCCTGTGTCCCTGCAAACTTCACAAGCATTTCTTTTTTTTTTTTTTTTAAATAAATAAATAATTTTTTTGGCTGTGTTGGGTCTTCGTTTCTGTGTGAGGGCTTTCTCTAGTTGTGGCAAGCGGGGGCCGCTCTTCATCGCGGTGCACGGGCCACTCTTGTTGCGGAGCACAGGCTCCAGGCGCGCAGGCTCAGTAGTTGTGGCTCACGGGCCCAGCTGCTCTGCGCCATGTGGGATCTTCCCAGACCAGGGCTCGAACCCGTGTCCCCTGCACTGGCAGGCAGATTCTCAACCACTGTGCCACCAGGGAAGCCCCACAAACATTTCTTATTTCTCCATCTCCTTAGGTGAGACAGGATGGCTAGAGGGGGCTGGGATTAGGAATTTCCCTTCCTCTAGGTCGGTTAGGCTCCGATAAAACCCAGATAGGTTAGGCTCTGGTAAAATAGTTTCTCCTGAGGGCAGGTCTTGTTAAGAACACAATGCTCTGGTGTGTTTCAAAATGGTCACTTTTTCTCTTCCCCGCTGTGGGAAACCAGAGGGGATTTTTCTCTGATCTTCACTGTGAGAAACTGGGAGAACTCCTAGAAGTAAAACTCACAAAAGTGTGGGGCACACTATGACTCGGTCCTCCTGGAGTTTTTATCTCTCAGACTTGTTCACGCTGAGCCTCCAGGAATCCGTCAATCACATCTTTGGTTTTTCTACCCCAGTATTGGTTCCCAGAGAAGTTTCTCGTCTTTGGGTTTTTGCTCCCGTAAGTTGTGGTTCTCTGTATTTGCCTGTATGTCTCTTCAATCTGGGGGGCTATGGTTCGCTCTGTGACTTCTCTGACAAATCTAAGAAGTGTTGTTGATTTTTCAGTTAGTTCAGTTTTTTACTTGTTGTTAGGATGGAGAGGACTTCTAAACTCCTAACATGCTGGACCAGAACCCGAAGTCCACAATCTACTTTTTAAGCTAGAGCATTAGCACAGAATTAATATCTCTTGTGGAAAAGACTCACTTATCCTAAGTTTAACAATTCCTTCAGTTTCCACAGTAGAGTTTTTTCTCTTACAATAATCTTAAATTTAATATATTTTTAAATGAAAGTATGTTTAGTGTTAACTGTTAATGAAATTGTTCTTTTCCACTTAAACATTCATTTATCTTTCTATTTCAATTTGCATGTGAAAATGTGGATGAATGATGCATCTATTTCTGGAGGGTGGCATTTTCAGCAATTTCTTGCTTTCTTTTTTTCTATTTTGCTTATTTTTAAAACTTATGTGTGTATTGATTTTATAAAAACAATAAATGCTTCCAAAAGAACTACCTCAATAGGTTAGATTTGTGGGTCCTTAAGATGAAGCCTAACAAGGACAAATGTACATTTCTGCTTTTAGTTGTAAAGAATTTTAGAACTAGCTCATAAATGGCACTCTCAAAACCAAGCAAAGGTTTCCATTTCCACGCTCAGTGTCAGCTTTTCATCAATAACATCCTACCAGCAAAGAACACTTGCAAGGTCCTTGACTAGAGCCCTGAAACTTCCATAAAAGTGGAAAGCAGTTTACATGTATAATTCTATTCTTTTCAAAATTACAAGTGTTGTAAGTAGTGCTGTAATTGCAAAACTATATTTTTATTTCAAACCTCTAGACAAGAATAAAAATAGTACAATGAATAGCCATGCATTTGCCACTTGTCAATCTTAGCATTATGACTTTTTTGTTTAGATCTTTGTTTCTTCAAAAGTTAAATATTATGGATACAATTGCAAACTCTTGCGAGCCTCTCCTTGAACCCATCCATCTATCCTGATCTCCAGAATTAGATCATATTTGTTATGCCCCAGCTAAATTTTGGTAGAAATCACATTCAAATAGTGATTGAGTGATTTTTTTGAACTTCCCAGGATACAGTGAAATTGTTTGATCCCTTCCCACTCCCGGTAAAATATTTAGCCAATATACTTGCGGTCTGTGACATACGGCAGTATCTGTTGTAAACACTGAGAATACCAGAGAGATTAATACCTGAGTTCAACCTTGAAAAACTCAACTGTCGATTTTCATTAAAATTCAAAATCCCCCATTAAGTATTAATAACATTTGTTCCTGTTTTGCAGTTTGTACAAAAACAATGAATTTCATTTGAGGAGGAAAAGAGCTGGAACCTATTTGAAGGTTTTAACAGTTCTATAAGACTACATCGCTTTTAGTTCTATACGTGGAAATCCCACTCACAGAAAAAAAAGCAGGTGATAACATCTGTCCTGTTTAATAATATATGAAAAATAAAACTGGGCAGAAATGATAATCTTAAGGCACTAAGCCACAAGTGACCTGAACAAGTTAGAAATTTGTCTTCAGTTTAGAAGGGCACTGTCTCAGTCCTAATGACTTATCAATTACTTTTTTTTTTTTATATCTTTATTGGAGTATAATTGCTTTACAATGGTGTGTTAGTTTCTGCTTTATAACAAAGTGAATCAGTTATACATATACATATGTTCCCATATCTCTTTCCTCTTGTGTCTGCCTCCCTCCCACCCTTATCAATTACTTTTAAACCAAGGGAATCTAAGAGATTTAGAGGGTCGTGCATACACGATAGGGCCAAATAATCAATAATCTGTCTTGCCTTGATTAGAGTCCCACTGGTGCCTATTAAACCTGAAAGCTGAAAGTTAAAGAGAGTACTAAGGAAGATCAAGTTGTCTCTGTGGTTTAAAACATCATCCAACCAAAGAACATCAGGTGAGTGAAGGCAATCCATTCCATGATGTAATAAATGAGTGACCGGGGGAGGCTGAGCGCAATTCAAAGCAGCAGACATTTAGAGATGGAGAAAAAGAACGAGAGCCTGACTCTACCCATAAGAAAGATGAGGAATACCTGGGGACAAAATGCTGAGGTTCTGAGTTACAGGAGACTGGCTTATAGATAAATCAGAGAAGAAAGATGAATAATGAGAGCTCTGTAACTTGTATTTATGTGCTGTCTTTCTCTTAAAAGTTCATAGTACTTTATGGGTAACATCTAATTAAACTTTACAACATGCCTGGAAGTGAGGAATCAAGTGTTATTGCCCCCGTTTAACAGATAGGAAACCGCTTTACTCTGGGCCTCAGCTCACATTGTTAGTGGCATATCGGAGAGAAGGCTTTAAATCTGTCTTCTGTATCAGTGCTGTATCCATTGTACTTTCTTACTGAGAACATCAAGAATTCAAATGGTGTTGTGAGATATTAAGAACAGTACAAGAAATCTGAATGAATCATTATTTCCATTTACTAAATGTTCCTCCCCAAATGGACGGCTTCTCTTTCCACGTGAGAAACACTCTAAGTCTAAAAATAACCATGCGATGTCGAAAAAGAATCCCCATTTACAGAAGGGGAAATTGAGGCTCGGGGAGTATAAGCCATCACCCGCTTTCACCCTGTACATGGCAGAGTCACGATCTAAACCAGCCCTTCTCAACGCTAAAACTCAAGCTGTCTTAATACAGTACAAGGTGTGATTTCTACCTTCTGTACCTAAGTCTGAACACATTGGACTGGGCTGGGATGCACAGATAAACGTCCTCTTTCACATCCTTAGAAAGTGCCTCATTAACTGGCCTTTGAGTGTCTCTCCAGCCAGGGATCTGAATACATCCCCCATCAATGAAACTGGATAACTTTCAGTTCTCCATTGTACTAAAAGTGTAGCTTCCGCACTCTAAAAAAATGAGTCTTCTTTTCTCTCTAACACCCCACTCACCCTTTTATCTGCTAAATGGCTCATTATCCCCAGGTCTCAGCTTAGGTGTCGCTTCATGGAAATATTCTTTAACTCCCAAGATTAGACTAGAGACGTCTTGTGTTTCCATCAAGCCTTGGACCACCATCATCACAGTACTTTTCATCCTGTACTTCTAATTGTTTTTCACTTGTAAACTCCACATCAGAGGGACCATTTCTCTTTTGTCAACAACTGAAGCCTTAGAACGTGGTGCAGTGCTTGGCAATAGTAGGTGTTTAATAACTTCGTGTTAAACGAATGGACCCTGAGTCTTCAATTATTTACATTATTCACCCCCCAATCTGCCCTGGACTTTCACCTCCTTTCCCGTCATCAGCCAGGGACTGTCAGACCTTGGTCAAGAATATGGCCTTGATTATCTTCTCTCTTTGAGCCTGAAAAGTTTGGGGATAGTCTTAGCTTCTCCCAATTGAAAAACAGAGACAGTAGCTATCTCGACACTGCTGCCACGCCCTCAAAGGACATCTAGATTGTCTGTGTCCCTTGTGCCTGCATTTCTTGGATCCCTGGTTAGATCACTTTCACCTCCAGCTCTGATCCACCCCCACCCTGAATACTTAAGTGAACCTGCCCAAAGCCACCACTCAGGTTGGCTGAATGGCTCCTGATCAGTCTGGTTCACATTCTTCTTGATTTGTTTTCAGACATTCATTCATATGACTCCTTGGGAATCACACTCACTCTATTCCACTGCTCATTAAACCTCCCGCTCCCATCAGACCCCATGAAGACCTCCATGTTACCCGGAATGGCTGTGATTGACCTTTGATGGTTGCTTCCATCCTTCCCCTCACTCTACTCCCAGGCTGTTGTTCCTGCCCTAATTTTACTGTTGCCTCTGGCTACCTACTAAAGACTCTTTCTATGAAATCTCCTTGTTACTAAAGACCCCAGCTGCTACCAACCACTCTGTCTTCCTCCTGAATACACCCCATTTAAGCAGGTTCCTCTTTGCTCTTGATATCCACTGGTGGGGAATTAATCCAACTTCAACTTGGCAGTCAAGGCTGACAGCACCCTTTGGATAAAAAGCTTGAACGGAACGTGCAACAAACAACATTACCATGGCTGGTTTTAGTTAATTAGTTAATTAGGTGCGGTCCAGGGTGAAGAGAACAGACTGGACAGTGGATCGTGGCCCTCTTTCTTGCCTGTTCTTACTGTCATTTCTGAACAACCAATACTAACTAACATTTTCATTTGGAGGAAAAGAAAACCCCCAAGAACTCAGCAGCCACAGTCTTAATAAAGTACATTTAATGACATGGAGTTTTCACATAATGTACTAGCATTATTCATAAGGGGAGAAAGACTACAAAAGCAGTGGTGAAAGGGAATAAATATTTTAAAAGAAGCTTTTCCCAACATATAAAGTAAAATCATGAATGTTAAAACATTTTATTGTCTATCCTTTTTTGTAAATTTTAGAGATGGCATTATCCCCTTTTAGTACCTGTATTAATCCATTCCTTCAACAGTAATTTACTGAGTCCTACTATGCATTTAGAATATCTTTAATGCTATATAAATAGAAAACCCTTAAAAAAAAGTGAGTGAATCCAAACATTTATACAGCTTTCCTTTGCAGAGCAAAACGCTAATCTAAATTGTCAAATGGCTGCAAGTTATACTGTTTTTATATTTCACTCCAATTCATCTATTCTCTTTTGCCCAAGTTGCCACATCCTTCATAATTACCTACAACATTCCTTTCTTCTTCTTTTTTAATTAACATCTTTATTGGAGTATAATTGCTTTACAATGGTGTGTTATTTTCTGCCGTACAATAAAGTGAATCAGCTATATGTATACATATATCCCCATATCCCCTCCCTTTTGAGCCCTCCCTCCCTATCCCGCCCCTCTAGGTTGTCACAAAGCATCCAGCTGATCTCCCTGTGCTATGCAACAGCTTCCCACTAGCTATCTACTTTATGTTTGGTAATGTATATATGTCAATGCTCCTCTCTCACTTCGTCCCAGCTTCCCCCTCACTGCCCCGTGTCCTCAAGTCTGTTCTCTACTTTTGCATCTTTATTCCTGCCCTGCCACTAGGTTCGTCAGTACCATTTTTTAAGATTCCATATACGTGCATTAGCATATGGTATTTGTTTTCCTCCTTCTGACTTACTTTACTCTGTATGACAGACTATAGGTCCATCCACCTCACTAAAAATAACTCAACTTCGTTCCTTTTTATGGCACATTGTATATATGTGCCTTTTCTTCCATTCCTTATCACACCTCTGCAGGACACTAACACAAGTCACAAAGGATTTGTTTTGATGTCAGAAGTCATTCTTCTGAGAGTTTGGATGGAGAGGGGATACAAGCATTCTTTCAGTGTATGGGGGAGACAATTCCTTTTAGACATTCCAGAATCAAGAGTTCTCAACAGAAGCATGGACCTAATCAAGAGTTCTTAACAGAAGCATGGACCAGCTTCAAAACTGCTGCGTGCAAAACAACAGCATCCTAAAAACGGGAGGAGTTGAGTTTTGTGTTACAAAGTGCTGAAGCATTCAGAAAGGACTCAGAATTAGACCACCTCTGCGGAGCTCAGACACAGACAGGATGGCTTTTTCTCTACATTTGATTTGTCAGAAACCAAATCTAGGGAGATTTTATAGCCTTTTAGTACTCATAAGTCCTTTCATTCTGTCCCTGTTTTATAGCCCTCCTCACTGAGACCATCATGCACAGGGGATGTACTGCCAAGATGCCTGAGCTCATCCGTTCTGTGTGTGTCTGTTGATAGGAATCCATTTGGGTGTCAGCTGCCACTTCTGCGTGGAGGAGAAGTGGTGACATTAGGAGATCAGGCAACATGAGGTGGTGAGAAGAGACAGACTTCAGAGCCCAAAGACCTGGGACCAAACCTAGGTAACCTTCACCTGCCACTGATTACATCATTTTTATGACACTTGATTTCCTCTTTTGCAAAATGGGGAGATAATACCATGCATCTCACAGCTTGCTATGGGGGCCGAATGAGGCAGCACACGCTCTTGCCAGCTGTGCCCCTCCAGGTTTGATTCTGTAAAAGGGAGCTAGTAATAGTATCTACTTCACAGGGTTATTGTGAGCATTAAGTAAGTTATTACGTAAAGTACTTAGAATAACATCCGGGGTGCATGTTACAGGCCCCCATAAATACTATTGTAATTGTGAGTAGTAGCAGATATGTAAAGTCTGTAACATGAGGTCTGCCACATGGAAGATGTCAACGTACATTAGCATCAGCCTACTCCTCCCTCTATTTGGGGTAAGGACTTTTATTTTCCGTGGGATTTAAAAAAACTTACATGGCACCTAGTACATTGCAGACCTTACGTTTTCTCCCCATGCAGCGACCTGACCGATTTAGAAAGGGCAGTGAGTTCCAGTTTGGTCCATGGCACCTGCTGCTCACTGAACCAGCCTCTCTGAGTCAGAACATTCATTGACCCCCCCGATTACTCAAGCATCTTTTTGCTTTGATTCAGTAGCTGTGGTTTTTGCTATTTATGGGCTGTTGACAGTGGATTGAACTTTCGCATAAGCTACACAGACAATCATCTCCACAGTGGGGACCACAAAGTACTGAATGTCTAAAAATATCTCCTCAAGCTCTGCCAAACTGGCCAAAATTCTCAGCATTAGAGCCACAGCACTGGGGTAACAAGAATGTACATTAGCTGGAAAAGGACGGAGAGTCAGGGCTCATAAACACATGTACAACGTTCTAAAACTTCTCTCTTAGAGAAGGCGGCTGTCACTTGGTCCCTAGGGAATGGAACACAGGACAGCCAAATTTCGATAGGAAGTAGAGGTCCACGGATGAGGGAGGGCAGATGTGGGTGGAATACTGGATTGCTGTGGGAGGCCCACTGGCGATGGGGACCATCGGAGAGAAGTGGGAAGGCATCACCAAAGCCAGCTTTTGAAGCCTCTCTCTGCCTTGGTTTGGCCCTAGCTATAAATCAGTAAATTGTACACAGAGTCTATTCAGTTTGGACAGGCTGACATGCAATTCTACATCCTAGTTTCCACAAGTGAACACAGAAAACGTAACCAATCCTGACAGACCCAGATCCTCTCTCTCCTAGTTTCACCCCACATACTTCTCTGCTGTCTCTTCAATGGTTTTTACGAATCCCACATCTACTCTTCTTGGAAAGAGGCCAGGAAAAGCAAAAGAAAGGAAGAAAATGAGGTTCCTCAAATTGGCCTGGATGGTTGGGTCTCCTCACCTCCTTCTATCCCTCTGTCTCTGTGAGAGTTGAGTCTGAATGTCGGAGACTCTGCTTGGGCTAGACTTAAGCAAAGGCAATGTAGGTGGCTGTCTAACATCCAACCTTTAGGTTCTACTCACATTTACTGGGCTTTGACCATCTTCCAGGTACTGGGTGGTGTATTCTCACAAACCTCTTTCGTTTCATCCTCACAAGAGGCCCCGGGGCTGCAGGAAGTGAACTGCCTCCGCCATGGTTATACAGCTACTATAAGAAGGTTCCAGGTCGGCCTGACCACAAAGGCTCTGACCTTCCCTTAAAAGTGGCAGGTGTGGGGAATGAATCTCAGGGAGGAGCTGAGGGTTGGAAGAAAGTGAAAATGGAAAAGTTGTTGTGTGGGCTATAATACACTGAAAATGAGACACTAAGTAATGAAGGCTTGGTTGAAGTTAGATTAGCGAAGTTTCTTGACTTCTCTGTAATTCTTTTTTTTTTTTTTTTTTTCTGTAATTCTTTTGCTCAGTAGTAGAAATGGAGAAAATGGTGAATGACCAAGGACTGAGCATTTGTATAGAAATATGAGGTCAAGATGAGATTCATAAGCAAAGAAAACTGGCAATTTTCAAGGAATTGGACATTCTTTAAGTTTGAGAGAGTGAACAAGATAGAAATTAAGGAGGTGGTGGCTAGAGAAATAGAGAGAATTTTGAGTGGATACTGGACTCCAGGTGTGGCTTCATCAGAGAGCAACTTTAGTGGCACAGAGATCACAGTAACTAGATTTCAGAAAGAGGACAAACTGAGAGATCAGAATGTTGGGGGGGATTGCCCATGTAGATATATTGAAATTGATGAGAATTACAAGCAAAGAAGAAAAACAAGTCAGAAGCTGAAGACGTTGCCTATATTTCTATCACATATTTCACTAGCTCTAAGGAATATATATCATTTTCTTCAAGAAAAGCAGGAAGCATATAGCAGTTTATTTAATGTCGGAATCCTGCATTGCCGATTATTTAGGCTTATGTGATAACTACAGGCAAACTAATCCCATCGGATATTTACATAGTGTTCATGTAACTGAGGTGAACAAAGGGTGGCATTATTTAGGCCATTTGTATCTAAACCTCTTTGGTAATGTCTTAGTTATCTACTATAAACTAAAGCTGTTCACATATATCATGTAACTCTTGAGACTTGGAGTTAATGAATAGGTATTGTCTTTATCTTTTTACCCCTTACTAGGAACTAAGTGGACCTTGTTTCTTTCATCACAATTAAACTACAGATTTAAAGCTGCTCACTTGAATATGCATGCAAATGTTTTATTTGTAGTATGCTCATAATTATTTTTCAAATCTACGCCTAAAGCCTAGAAGGAGTTACATAAAAATATTAATAAAGTCGGTGAGGATGGTAGACTATTACATACATTTTATTTTTCTTTAACGACTTTCAGATCTTTTAAAAACATTTTGCATAATGGCAGTGCGCTATTTTTTATAAAAAGAATAAACCAACAGCATTTATACATGATATATAGTAAATGTATAAATAAAATACTTTGATTTCCATCCAGATTCATTACACCTTACAAAGGACATTATCAAGAATTAAGATACTGTTCAAAGAAAAGGAATCAGAACATATTTAGAGCACTTGCTGGATTAATAACTACTCCTTCAGGGTGAGATCACGTATGGGAAAAGTAGCCAATAAATCTCGTCACTTGGTACATGGTGTCTCATTTGGAAACAGAAATGTCTGGAAATGACGTACCCTTGCAAGCAGATGAATGAGCTGAGATGTACCTCTTGTCCGACGATGAAGCATCATCACCCTCAACTGGGCTCTGATTCAATATGCTAACTTAGATAATTAGCGCTGTATCCCAAACTATGTTATGGGTTGAATTGTGTCCCCCCCAAAAGATACATCGACCTAATCCTTGGTACCTGAGGCTGTGACCTTATTATCTTTGCAGATGCAATCAAGTCAAGATGAAGTCATCAGAATGAGCCCTAATCCAATATGATTGGTGTCTTTATTAGAAGAGGAGAAGAGATAGAGAGATACAGACACAGGAGGAGAGAATGCCTTGTGATGGAGGCAGAGATCAAAGCGCTGCAGCTACAAGCTAAGGAACCCCAAGGATGCTGGCAAACAACCAGGAGCTGGGAAGAGATCAGGGAAGATTCTCCCCTCTAGGTTTCAGAGGGACCATTGCCCTACCAATGCCTTGATTTTGAACTTCTAGACTCCAGAACTGTGAGACAATACATTTCTGTTGTTTTAAGCCACCCAGCCTATGGTAGGTACATTGTTATGTCAGCCCTAGGAAATTAATACATCATGAAATTACAATGGCTTATTTAGAACCCCAGATATTTATTTGGTAACATTATTTTATATCTCTGCTCAAAACTTTGATGCTTGCAAAGGTGTAGAAAGGAAAAGGGTTTAAATGAGCCAGGAGTCTGCTAAAGATATTAATAGTGTTGCTGCAAGTTTCTATGTAGATTTAAATATTCAAAGTAAAATAGGGTTAATACAAACTCTAGGCACAAAGGGCAGTCAACCAAGGAGAGGTACTGAATGGAAGAAAACTCAATTAAAATCAAGGGATGGGTAAATCATGTTTGATATGGATGGAAAAGGTCAAGTTCTGAGCAAAAGGAAACTAAGATAATCTGGAGAAACACCTCAGAGACTAGGTAGGGAAGAGTTTCATCACAGGTAGCTGTCATGGTGCCAAAGAACTTCAAGTGACTACTGAGACCAAGATGGCAGTTTCCATTTCTAGTTCCACCTCCAGCATGTTTTTCTTCAGTGGTAGGTTGCTGCCAGGAGCACTGTGTAGAGCAGCATTCTAAGGCTGATTTTAGGTATGGAAGGAAAGAGTGCTGAGATCGATTGTTAATGTCTGTCTTGGATCTGGTTGGGGCAAATGATGGTCAAAGGGATACCATATATTTAACTCTGTTAGGAGTTACGTTAGCAGCTAAATGATCACAGGGCATTTTATACAGACAAACATATAGACACTGTTACATAGACAAGCTCTTGGTAGAACTTGGAACCCTTCAAGCCTGGGCTGTTTTCACAACTATATTATAATAAGGAAGAGAAATAGTTAAACATCATCTCTTGAGAGGATTAAAGGAAATGAAAAATTTAAAGATAACTCCTTAGGGTTGCCCTGATATTCGAGTTTATTTAGATTCTGCTCATTTTTTAAAAAATGAAAGGTAATAAACTAGTGCTAATAACTGTTGACATTTGCTATTTTAATAGCTATGTTGGTTTTTTCTTTTTTTTTTCCAGGAACAACCACATAAATGGAAGAGCTTGCTAAATCCTTTTGGACGTAGTTAACCATGAATATGGGAAACCAGATTATATGCAGGACAAGGCTGGGGTTTGTTCACAACATATACATAGTAGCAGTACGTCCAGATTTTGATTATGATATTGAGGAGGAAATAAAATAGTCTTTTGACTGGTGCCTTGTAAATCAGAGCTCCAAGATGGAAGACTGAATGAGAATGAATTCCAAAATGTCAACCCCGCAGGAGTTAAGGAAGCAGCTTATAGATCTCTTAGCGGGAGCAGGCACCCAGCCTCCTATTTCTTGGCACCCTGAGTAGAGGCTTGTTTGTGCCAGGGTCTGGCGGGAGCTCTGTGGTTGTACTCTCAGGGTGGGACCCTTCCTACCTCCCCCTCCACTCCACTGTCGTCCTTTTTATGGTTCAAGCTTGGGAGCAGCTTTATCAGTGGGGGATCAAAAAGACTGTTTGGTTGCTAAACAGACTTAGCTTAAGGGACAGGTGTTTATAGTAATGAATGGAAAAACCAGTTACCCAGTCCATGGAGACAATGAGAGATGTGTGACGTTTCAACATCTCCTATTACAGGGAAGGCATCCCTAGTCTTAACCCGCCATTGCCAGGCAACCCAGAAAGCTTGTGGGGACCTTTTTGGAGTTTATGGAAGACTGTGTTTCTGTTAAAAGACATAGGCCCTTTTCTACCTAGCTTCTCTCTGTGGGAGGATTATAATTTCTGCCCCATTGGTGTGTCACTTGGCACTGTGACTTGCTTTGGCCAATGGTACATGTGTGAAAGTGACATGTGACACCTCTGAGCAGAGACTCTAAGAGCCATTGTTGGTTCTGCCAGCCCTCTTTCTCCTCTGCCTTGAGACTGGCATGTCCCAGGTAGGGGCATCTCCTTCAGACTTTGTTCCCAGACAAGGAAGGCATGGAGTAGGGCTGCAGACAACATGTAACGTGAGTGTGTGAAAAATTAACCTCTGTTTAAGTAAGCTGTTGAACTGATGGGTTTGTTTCTTACTGCAGCACAACCTAGCAAAAGCTGGTTGTTGCAACACCACTCCAAAAATCTGCACACCAATTAAGGTAGTTATGGACTATCTCCAGCAGTAGAAGGCAATAGCAGGACCTGTGGTAGAACCAAAGGGCTAGAAGTCTACAGATGAAAATTAGGCTCCAAACTGGTGATTCAAAGGATGAATACATTCAGATAGCAATCCTCAAAGCAGGAAAGACGCCAATGAAGGGACAGTTACATGTAGGGCATAACTGATAATGTTATTAATAAAAGATCAATACTGGTCTATCAGAGAAAGAGAGAAAGAAACACAGAGGAAGAGAGAATGGCTGTGTAAGTGGGTCCCAGAAGAATTTAAGATGGCTTGGCCTAGCATTGGCTTGTCTTCCAAAGAGACTGGAGTTTAAGCATCTAATCATCAAATTAGGTGATGAACGGGACAGGGATCCCACTTAAAGAATGAAGGAATCCAGTTATTGGGAGGTTATAATGGGAAGTGGGGCAAGGAAGAAACGCCATAGAAGCATGAGAAGGGAACTGATTTACAGGAGAAATGGGGTTCAGGGAAGTATTTGGCTAGTGAGAAACAAGGCAGGACTTAGTCATAAGGAGCAGACTGAGACCCCAATTTCTGAGCAACTTGGATTTTGAGGTTAGAGCAGAACTGGGAATAAACTGCATCAATAGTAAAGCAGTACCAGCTTTATATTTTCCCTCCAGGAAACCACATGGAGTCCGGAGGAGTCAGGACCTCAGAGAGCGTGTAGGTGGATCTATCTGTGTAGGTGCTTCTATCTGTGTAGGTTATAGGGTGGGACAACCACGCTCTGATGTTGGGAGATAAGATAAAGGAGCAGACCAACAATTACCTCCATCTTTTAAGAGATGTAATGTGTCACACTAGGCCAAAAAATCATTTCCTGTTTCCTTAGCCTTAGACAAACTTCCCGAAGCTATGGGAATTCTGAATGTAAGATTCAAAATGACTGGTGGATAGGACAGTTTTTCCTTTAGTCTACAAATTTCTAGCATCAAATGATGTGGCCTGATGTGCCCCCATCAAATGAATGATCAGAGCTTTTCATAACCTATGATTTTTCTTTCTTTGTATTTCAATATCAGTGGAGCTTTACTACTGGATTAGTCTGAGTTAAAACTGCATTTAACCTCTTACCGGAAGGATCAATCACATTTACAGAAAACGGTGTGGCAGAGACTGATATCTGTCCCAGTATCCATTCTTCCCTTCATCTCACTGTTCATTCAAATTTCTAATATTTTCTAGGCATACAGCCACCTAGAACAAAGGCTATATTTCCCACCCTTTCTTAGGGCTTGATGTGGGTACATGGCTAAATTCTGGCCAACAGGATGCATGCAGGTGGAAGGTATGCCAGTTCCTAGGAAGAAAGGGACATTCCCCCCCATCTCCCCTTTCCCCTCCCCACTATTTGCTGGCTGGACTGGGACAAGGGGATGAGCCATCTTAGACCATGCAGTTGAAGGCAACACTCTAGGGATGGCAAAGAAAGAAGACTGAATAGCTGAATCCATAGCCCAGTTAATATTAATATAAGTGGTAAACCAATATTTTAGAGACTCTCCAGGAGAAGGTTGAAGCATGCTACTGTATGAGTTTAAAAGTTAGAACTGACTTAGGAAGAGATATATCCCAAGGGAAGGAGACAGAGCTGGGGATTTACTCTTCTCTATCCCTGACGAGTGGACAGAGGAAGGAGGTTAGAGTGGAGAAAGAGAGTGTTTTCTCCTATTCACTTCTTTTCTGCTATGACCACTCCATTCTTGAGCATCATTACAGAGTTGTTATTTACATTTGTAGGGGGTCTAGACTATGAATTTTATTATCAAACTTCCCATTTCTTTTCATTGGCTGGAGCCTGAGGTGCTCACCCAAACTTGCCCACTTCTTTGTTACCACTGCCCTCATCACAAGAAAAAAATTATTGACCCAACACATGCAGCTCTGCTTCTTTCCCTCTTCTTCTCCTAGTTGACTCTAATTACTCATCACAATTTAGCTTAATTTTCCACAAGGAAGCCTTCACTGATTAAGCCTAGACCCCTGCTATATGCTCTCATAGTAAACCCTACTTCCCTTATCATAGCACTAATCACATTTTATTTAAAATAGCTTGATCCTCAAAGGGGTGATACACTCCATGGAGTGCAGACTGGGTCTATCTTGCTCTCCATTGAATTCCTAATACCTAGTGTAGTACTTGCACACTTGTGCACATTGGTTGAACGAATAATTGGACAAATCAGATGGCTGGCTGTAAAGTAGATAAGGGCTAATATCCTGTAGGTTCTGCCTGGTAGTCAATGTTATTATGATACATCTTAGCTCCCTGAGGCACTTTCCTATTATACTCTACCTAGGAATGATCTACAGAAAATAGCCTCTGAGCCCACCTTCCCTTCCACCTTCTTAACAGAAACCTTAACCTGTCTCCTGTCCCACTCCTTTAGTTACTTGATTTGTACTAATATACTGAGGGTTATAAAAGGCAATTTAGGTTCTACTAGGCTAATATGGTAGTCATTGGATTGTTTTGCCAATTTTGAATTTTTAATGAGTAGCTTGACAGTGAAATAAGTGATTTGAAAAAAAGTGATCAAGATTTAAAGATATATCATTTTCATTGGCAGTGGTAAGCAGCACCATCCATCATCTTTCATTTCCCAAAGATTCTAGAAATATAATTTTCAATATTTTCATTTTACAAGGCTATTTTTTTTTTTTTTTTTTTTTGCGGTACACGGGCCTCTCATTGTTGTGGTCTCTCCCATTGCGGAGCACAGGCTCCGGACGCGCAGGCTCAGCGGCCATGGCTCATGGGCCCAGCCGCTCCGCGGCATGTGGGATCTTCCCGGACCGGGGCATGAACCCGTGTCCCCTGTATCGGCAGGCAGACTCTCGACCACTGCGCCACCAGGGAAGCCCAAGAGGCTATTTTGATTCTTTTCACAAGTATTGAGGATGGGAAGGATTGAATAATGCTAGAGTCTCCTCCTGGGCTCTGATGAATCTTCCTGTTTGTTTGTTTGTTCAGCAAGTGGTGTACGAGCTTGGCTCATAAAATCTGCCTTGTGTGCTCCTCCAGACTCTCCTCTTTCTAGCCGTCTGGGATAGTAACCCCACTTCTCCACCCCCAGAGTGACCTTAGAAGCCACGCATTGAACACGGTAGAGCTGCCATCAATCTGGATCCCTGAGTTACACCCACTCCCATGTTCACCTCTGAAATGGTGGGAGAAAATTCTCCATTGGTCTTGTGTTTCTGTAGATCTTCTAAGCAGAGGTACTGTCAGTTTTTGTTCTAGACTATATATTTTTAAGTAAACCTTTTATTTCAAGGTAATTGAAGAGTCACATGAAGTTGTAAGAAATAATACAGAGGGATCCCATGTACTCTTTACTCAGTTTTCCCAATGGTAACATCATGTACAATCATAGTGCATATCACAGCCAGGATATTGACACCGATGCAATCTACCTATCTTATTCAGATGTCCCCAGTTTTACTTGTACTCATTTGTGTGTGTGTGTGTGTGCGTGTGTGCGAGTGTATTTAATTCTATTAAATTTTACCACATTTGTAGACTCATGCATCCTCCACCACCGTCAAGATACAGAAACACTTCCATCATCAGATCCACAAAGATCTCTCATGTTGCCTTTATAACCCCATTCCCTGTCCTCCCTCCTCCACCCCTAAAACCTAGCAATATGTTCTCCATCTCTATACTTCTGTTGTGTCAAGAATGCTACATAAAATGTAACTGTACCGGGGTTTCCCTGGTGGTGCAGTGGTTGAGAGTCCGCCTGCCGATGCAGGGGACGCGGGTTTGTGCCCCGGTCCGGGAGGATCCCACATGCCGCGGAGCGGCTGGGCCCGTGAGCCATGGCCGCTGAGCCTGCGCGTCTGGAGCCTGTGCTCCTCAACGGGAGAGGCCACAACAGTAAGAGGCCCGCGTACCGTCAGAGAGACACCGCCCCACCTGAACTCAGGAAGTGACTTGGGGGGTGAAATGGTAAACCAAAATTCTGGGAGGAGGCATGATTGACAGAGTGGTTTTGGCCTCTGGGGGCTGTCAAGAAACCCCTCAACAAGAGAAATTAGGACCTTGCTTTGAGAGAAAAAAGTGACACACTAAGTTTTTAGCTCTGTTTCTCTCACCTTGTCTTTCCCTTCCTGGCTAGTGAGGCCTCGGCATAGAGCAGGTTGTGGAGCCTGCCCACTGCTCTGTATCCTCCCCAAGCTTCCCTTTTCGGGGATGCCTTAAACCCCGCTGCTCCTCCACCTGGACAGCTGCCCTCAAGCTCTAAGCCACCTATGAAGAGGGCCCGGAAAACTAAACGCATCTTTCTCTCTTCCCATTTTCCATTCTAGAAGTGGGCAGCATTGCTCTTGCCACCGCTACTCCCTAGGTCTATTACAATTAATAGGATGGCCTGACTTGACCTCTTGCTAACAACTTTTGAAAGGTGACAACTCCCTTTATCCTCAGTCTTCTATGCGTATAGCAGCATGTGGCCTATGAATGCAGGGATAATGGAGCTACAGATCCAAATCGCACCATAATCCTAAAGTATCACACAGATGACACACCCTCCCAACAACAGTTAACCCAGGGAGTTATTACGCAGGCCTGATCTCGATTCAAATAACCGGGGGCCATACTAGCATCCGTTCCTGGATAAATACTAGATTTTTATGATGCTTTTAGACAAAAATTTCTCTTTTTCTCTGCTTATTCTCTCCCCCTCCCCACCCCGACCCCCTACCCTCACCTTGGTCTGCATACCTTTCTCTTTAAATGGAAACATAAGTCTGCCATTTAATAAAATCTCAATAATGATCCTTCTGGAAAGGACAAGGGCTAATAATCACTCCTTGTTTAACATTCTAGTCACATGACGATGAAGGAGAATAAATCAGTTAAACAGCAAGATACAGCACAACTAATTTCATGTAAAAGGGGGGGCGGTGGTTGCTTTTTTTTTTAAACCGTTGTGATTTTTTTTAAGCCGTTCAAGCCCAAACATCCTTGTCTATCAGTTTATGAATTATTAATAAAAGAAGGAAGAGAAAAGAGACTTTCTTTTTCTAAATATCATCTGCTAAGCCACCAAGGCCTGAAGAGGCTCACACTGATTTCTGATTTACATAGTCCCAGTTGGAAGTTAATGACGACCGCTGAGCCACCCTTCAACATGCAGATAAACCTTCATGTGTTTAAAAGCAGGGAATCTGCGCTTGTTCCTGGCAAATTATTCATCTAAGATCTGAAGTTTCTGACACCGCCTGCGTCAGATAAACTGTCACCCAAATTGCAAACTAATTAGTGATTCAAACATTTTCGAGCTGATTGATGACAGAATAATTTGCGCTTGTTTCTCAGTTTCCAGCTGGCATGGGCTGCTGACTGGAGCCCTAATTAACGCGAGTACATCAGTCATGTTCTGCCAAGGCAGCACGTACAATTAAAAGGCAGTTTAAATGGAATATCACATTAAAAAGGCTGGGAGATGCAAATGTGAGGAAACAGCGCTTTAGGAAGAAATGACAACAAAAACCCACAAACCAAAACAGGATGGAAAAAAGATTTTTTTTTTTTTTTTTTTAACGGAGAAGTAAATTGTACTCTGCATTGAGTATTTAACAAAAAAATAACCAAGAGGAGCCAGCCTGGGCATACTAAATATTTTTGTATTTAAGGAGTTTTGTTGAGATGAGTGTTTATTGCTCTTTTTTTGGATAATAGCCCTTTGAATTTGTTCTTGGAAAAAAGGGGCCTCCTCCCTTATCCTCAGCGGTGTTTGGATGGGTGGGATTCCTTGCAGGCCTCGGATTGTTTCTGGATCCTGGAGCCATTCCAGTTCTGTTTCTGAGGCTGAGCTCATGCTACTTTTCTGTTGATGGCCCTGGTCTCTGCTGATCTCCTTTTGCACTTTGGTCTACCCCACACCCTTGACACTTAGGACTGCCTTGCATTATTATTATTATTTTTTAAATAGACTTTATTTTTTAGGTTCACAGCAAAATTGAACAGAAAGTACAGAATTCCCAGATATCCTCTGCTCCCTACATGCACACCCTCCCACACTGTCAACACCCTGCACCAGATTGGTACATTTGTTACCATCGATGGATCGACACTGACACATCGCTATCACGCAAAGTCTATTAAGGGTTCACTCGATGTTGTACAATGTTGTACATTGTATGGGTTTAGACAAATATACAATCACATGTATCTCCATCATAGTAGCTTACAGAATATTTTCAGGGCCCTGAAATTCCCTTGGGCTCTGCCTGTTCATCTCTCCTTCCCTGCTTCCCCACCCCTGCCCCCACACCGGCAACCACTGAGCCTTTTACTGTCTCCAGAGTTTTGCCTTTGCCAGAATGTCATATAGTTGGAATCATACAGTATGTAGCATTTTCAGATTGTTTTCTTTCACTTAGTAAGATGCATTTAAAGTTCCTCCATGTCTTTTCATGGCTTGAGAGCTCATTTCTTTTTAGCGCTGAATACTATTCCATTGTCTGGATGGACCACAGTCTATCCATTCACCTACTGCGGGACATCCTGGTTACTTTCCAAGTTTTGGCAATTCTGAATAAAGATGCTTTAAACATATGCATGTGGGTTTCTGTGTGAACATAAGTTTTCAACTCATTTGCATAAACACTAAGGAGCACAACTGCTGGATTTGTTCATTTTTTTTTTTTTTTTTTTTGTGGTACGTGGGCCTCTCACTGTTGTGGCCTCTCCCGTTGCGGAGCACAGGCTCTGGACGCACAGGCTTAGCGGCCATGGCTCACGGGCCCAGCCGCACCGCGGCATGTGGGATCCTCCCGGACCGGGGCACGAACCCGCGTCCCCTGCATCGGCAGGCGGACTCTCAACCACTGCGCCACCAGGGAAGCCCTGGATTTGTTAATTTTTAACATGCACACATACATTACTCTCTGAGACTGCAAGCTGCTTGTGGGCAAGGTACATGTGTCATATCTCTTTATATCTCTTTGCATTTCCAGCAGAGCATGGTATGATATTTTGCACAGAATAATAATACCACATTATTTTATAATTTCTGGTTTACAAGCTTTCCTATAGCTTCTACTTCATCTCCTCCTCCTTCTTCCGTATATTTCGTGATTGCTTTAACAGTCCAAGAGCACCACTCAGTGTTTTCATACTCATACAGTCATACTCGTAACAATTTGTACTGTGGGTACAATGATTGCTTTCTGTTTTTGATAAAGAGACAGACTCAGAGATTAAATAAGTTGCCCAAGACCACATAGCGAGTGAGTGAGAGAACTAGGCCTCTTAACACTGGCTAGATCACGTCTCCTTTGAGGCTGCAGACTTCTCTTTGCGCTCCTAACATTCTGGTGCTCTGGGGCGGGTAAGTGGCCAAGCCAGGGTTGGGAATCAGATCTTCAGAGTACTACTAATCCATTACCTGTTAAGGTATTTATACGAGCAGACACGGAGCATCTATTTGGTTCATGCACTGGCTTCGATTCTAGACAGGACTCTTTTCTGCACTTCAGCAGAAAGCTGAATCTCATTCTATAAATAATTAGTGAGTACCGATTCTAGGCCCAGAACTTGGCTTTGGGGACACTGCTGTGGACAAGTCTGAAGGCCTACTCTGTGAGCCTACTGTCTAGAGGGAGAGACAGACCTTGTGATGCCTTCAGACTGAAGGACTTAACACAAGTGGCCCCCCGTTCTTGGGCCTGAAGTCTTGGACTGAATTATACCGTTGCCCTTCCTGGGTCTCCAGCTCACAGATGGCAGGTTGCTGGGCTGCTCAGCCTCCATAACTGCATGAGCCAATTCCTATAATGAGTCTCTTATTTCCTCTCTCTCTCTCTCCTCTATCGGTTCTGTTTCTTTGAAGAACCATGAGTAAAACAGACATCAACTGCATATTAATAAATGGTTAATGAATTATGACTGTGACAGGTGTTAATAAGGGGAGAGTGCAGTGACAGGGTAAATGGGAAAGGAGTGTTTAACCTATTTACTTCGTGAGAAAGTGACTTTGCAGCAGAGACCTGACAAGGGGTAGAGACTGAGGCGGGAGCACACTCCAAGGCTCTGAGCGATGGTCTCTTAGTTACATCCGTGTTCAGAGGCAATGGAAGGGAACTCACCTTATGAGAGAGGAGGAGGAGATGCCTAATCATGGATTAAAATTCTAAGATCTGTGGAAGTTGTGACTTTGCAGAGCCAGTACTTCCCTAAGGAGGAAATAGGTACATATCTATTTGAGGTCCACAGATCACTTCCTTTCTCCAGAAATTCCAAGGCAAGAACATGTCATGGAAATTGGTCTCTCTAGATGGACCCAGCCCTGAATGGAAAGGCAATTCAGGGTCTTCTGAATGTCACTTGCTACATTCTGCCTAGTGTCCTACTGTTTGCAGAGAGCAGAGAACCCACTGCAACTGTAACAGGGAGTGGTTGATTACTTTTTTTTTTGCCTTTATAAAAGTATGTTATATAAAATGTAACAAGCATACAGAAAAATACAAAAAAAACATAATAAATGGATATTTACTGGTCTACCACCTAATAAAAAGATGTTATAATTTTGCCACACTTATTTTCATTCTCTCTCTCTCTGTTTTAAAGAAATAACCATTAGATTATAGCTAAGGTGCAACACCCCATATATGCCCTCTCCCTCCCTTCTCAGAGGTAACTATCACCTGAACCTGATCTCTGAGGTTTTTTTTTTATGTTTATTTTGTTTTTACTTTAAACTTATAATTTGACTATATAAAAGTGTCTATGAAAGTTTATAATTCTGTGCATTAAAAAATTTAAATAAATGGTATGCTACTGTACATTCCTTTTGCAATTGCTTTTTAATTAACCATTATGTTTTTGAGATGTATCCAGACAGAAGTGGTTAATTCATTTTAACTCATGTGATTTTATACATATGAATAATCCCTAGTTCTATTGTCCAGTTGCCTACTAATGGACTGTTTCCACTTTTCTCTGTTACAAACAGGGCTGTGATGAACATCTTTGGAGTCCCCTTATGCTCATACGTGAGAATTCCTTTAGGGTACATTTCTAGAAATGGAACTGCTGGGTTGTAAGGTATGCATGTATGGAGTCGGCCTGACTAGGAGTTACCAAGTTGTTTTCCAAAGTGGTAATACAAATTACACATCCACTAGCAAGAAAGTTTATGCTTTCCCACATTGTTGCCTTGATTTGAGATTTTTAGATTTTAAAGTTTAGCCAGTCTTTTGGGTGTGACATGATCTCATTGTTGCTTTACTTGCACTTCCTTGATTATCGGTAATTTTCATATGTTTACTGGACATTTAGATTTTGTCTTTGGTGAACTGCCTCTGCATATCCTTTTTCTATATTCTTATTAGTATATTTATCTTTTTTGATTGACTTGTAGTTCTGTATCTATTCTGGATACTGACTCTTTATCAACAAATATTTTTTTCTAGTATGTAACTTGTCTTTTTGTTAAAAGCATTAGGATGTTTGCAAATGAATTTTTACCAATCTCATGGAGCATATATTTTCATGAGTAACATTTTTTCAACATCATTTTCTCAGGGGTTTCTATAATTGGTCCCACAGTGCTGGAACACCTAAAACTTTTTGTAATTTCTAGTTTGGAATTACATTCAAAGTCAATTAAAAATGAAAATGAGTTTTGTTCTTTTAGAGCAGGGGGTCAACAAATTTTTCTATAAAGGGCCAGACAGTAAGTATTCAAAATTTTGCCAGCCAAGTGGCAACTACTCAGTTCTGCTCATGTGGTGTAGAAGAGCATCCATAGATGGTATGTAAACAGTGAGCATGGCTGTGTGCTAATAAAACTTTATCTACAAAGGCAGGCTGTGGGTGCATTTGCATTAGAGTCACTGCTTTAGAGTCACATATTAATTTTGATTAGTAACTTTACAGCTTAATTAATTTTTTTAAACAGACTTTTGTAGTTTGATTAATCTTCAGTTACAAAATTTGGTATCAGATGTCATTCGCCTGTTGCCAATATTCAAATTCACCCTGAACAATAAAGAGCCACCTCTACTGAGAATATGAACATTCAAAACAAAGTAGGATAGGATCCAAAGGAAATAAAATCAAACAGCTGGAAACATTTTGAGCAGTTTCAGTGGAATCACTTCTAAATCTTTAGGGCCAGAGGGGCAAGAGGAAGGTGCTCTGCTCCATGCAGTCATTTACGGATACAGTTTCTATTCCTTTACAGGCTCAATAACCTCTTAGATGGTTTGAGGATCTTCAGCAGATTGTCTGTGTGTGGCCAACTGTTAAGGAAAGAGGGAATATAGATGATTGTGCTGAAGGTTTATTGGCAGGCCTGGAGGGGGCACGGTTCCCTTCTGTCTACATGTCATTGGCCAGAGCTCAGTCACATGGCCACACTTAGCTGCAGTGGATGTTGGGAAATGTAGTCTAGTCATAAGGTCAGGAAGGCGAATAAATGGGTTCAGGGTGAACATCCAGCCAGTCTCTAATATATCCTTTACAGGTATGAGTACAGGGTCTTTGAGGGGTAAAAGTTATAGTGTGTGTGTGTGTGTGTGTGTGTGTGTGTGTGTGTGTTTAAGTGAATATATACGATATAAGCAAATTTTAAAACTAATAAATGGTCAAGAGTCTGAGTACTAAGGACCAGATTAACATGTATGCCTGTATTTTGTGATGAAAATAAATGTTTCAGTGGTTTGGCCTAGTGCATGCCTAATGTAGGAAAGGAAGTAATGTATTACTGCTAGATGTTTACCTCTTGTCCTTCTGAAAAGGAGTCAACATTTCTAGATGTTTACCTATACCAATTTAATTTTAGGCAAGAATGACATAAGGTGAATCTATAACTGACAAATGTTATTTTATAAAGCTTGCCAGAATGATGCCCAGGGTAAGGTGCATGTATGGTGGTTTAAGAAAACCACAGTTTTTCTGGGCAACATATGGCTTTGAAGCTGGATAACCTTCTTTTTGAAAGTAGGCGATTCGGGTGCACTAGGATAAAAGTATCTCTATTAAAGATCTCTAGAAGATTCTCAAGTAGAAAAATCAGAGGATTTGGAGTCTAAGTTTTAGTTTCTGGCTTCTATAAAAAGTATCTGTGAGACGTTGGGTAAGTTTTTTTCGTTCTCTGAACTTCAGGGTTTTGTTTCGTAAAATGGAGATAATATCAACTTTGAAGGGCTATTGTGAGAGTTCAATTAGATGATGTATGTGGAAGCAGGTGTTCTATGAATTATAGGTCCCTTCCCTGTCTCTACTACTAGCTCAGTCATTGACTAGTTGTGTGAACTTGGGAATTGTCTTTACCTTTCCGGGCTCAGTTTCTTCATCTGTAGAAGGAAAGCATTGGATTAAATAATGTCTAAATTCCTCTGAGCTCTAAAATTCATGGACGATGTATGAGCGTTTCATATAAATGGTGTATTTTGGGATAAAAATAGAATTTTGAGAATAAGGTCATCCCTGAAAAATACCTTTTATGATCTCTTGTGTGTGTGTGTGTGCGTGTGTGCATGCTTGTGTGCACGTGTGTGCATGTGTGAGGCAGAGCAGAGAAAGAAGAAGAGGTCCAGTGTGCACTAACCCTGGTTTTCAGTCATTGTATAAACTAGGATGAGGATATAAGATAGACCGCAAGTCTCCATCTCCATGCCTTTTTATATCTTCCCCTCCTTTGAATATTCACTGAACTTGAACATCTCTTATGACACTGATCCTGCTTCATCTGTCCTTAAGATACTTGTACACATCCTATTCCTCTCCTAGATAGTACTTTCCTGGAGAGCAGAGTCTGTGTACTATCTGGTCACAGTAATAGATCCTTCCACAGTGACTGGTATAATTGGGTTTGGCCAACATTTTCTGTAAAGGGCCAGGTAGTAAATTTTTTTGGCTTTGTGACAGAAAAACTATTGTCACAGCTACTCAACTCTGCTGTTGTAGCTCAAAGCCACAGGCAGGACATAAATGAATGAGGATGGCAGTGTTACCAAAAAATCCCCACAAAACCAACGAAAAACTCTTATTTATGGACACTGAAATTTGAATTTCATATAATTCTCACGAAATAGTCTTCTTATTTTGATTTACTTTTAAGCTTTCAAAAATGTAAAAACCATTTTTAGCTCTTTGGGCTGTATTAAAAACTGGCAGCAGGCTGGATTCAGCCCACGGGTGATAGTTTGCAGACCCCTGTTGTAAGCTGTAAAGTCTTATTAGTGTTTGCTGCTGAATTCAATTAAGTATGGATTTATGTACAAATTTTTATTTTCAAAAAATGGCATGTAAGATGATATTCTCTCCCTATCCTGTTAGATTCAGGATTTCTTATGAGTGACCCAGATATCTACAGATTATCAATCCAAACAGAAGTAGAAAGAATATATTCATACAATAATTTTTGCAAACAATAAGAGCAATTATCAGTGTCTGTAATAAGCTTTTCTCATGAATATAACAAGAGTGGGTGTTGGGTTTAGCTTTTATGTAGTTGATGAATTGAAAAATATTAAGCATTAATATTATGATAAAAGAGAAAGAGGGTAGACTTTGGTGTCTGGAATAGAATCCTAGTTCTATTTCTTGCCAACTGTGTCTTGGGAAAGCTACTTAACTTTTCTGGGTCTCTGTTTCCTCTTCTGCCATGTGAGGATAATAATACCTTTCTTACAGAATTGGTTTGAGTTAGAGCTAATACATATGAGCATCTAACACAGTTCCTAAAGCATGATTCATTTTTAATAAATATTACTTAACATTATTATTCTCTCTTTTGCTCCTTCTGAAGAGTGGACAACTTGAGACCCCAATAGCCTTAAACATCTTTGTACAATAAGAACAGGTATTAAGAATTCCCTGTGGATATGGGAACCTAGAATGCAAACATGGGAGGGTCTTATGACTTTGTTTTTATAACTTGTTGCCATATACCGCTCCATCCAAGCAGAGCTTGGCGCTTAGATAAGCTGAAGAGAAACACTACAGCCATGCTGTGAACAAATTAATTTGGAGAACAAAAGCAGACAACCCTCTCTGTTATGAACAAAGCCTTGGTACTCATCTATTGTCAGTTATTAGAGGATTTCTTGAGCCCAAGCACTTTATGCTTTTGTATTTCTAGGAAAAAAAAAAAAAGGAAATTAAAAAGAATGCATGATTGATATAGGAAAATGCACTAAATGAGAAATCTACAGTGACTAGAAAGAGTTGTGAAAATTTTGAGGTCAATGTATATTCCATTGATTGGGGATATAAATCAATTCTTTACACTTAAAAATAACGTATTGGGCTTCCCTGGTGGCGCAGTGGTTCAGAGTCCGCCTGCTGATGCAGGGGACACGGGTTTATGCCCTGGTCTGGGAAGATCCCATACGCCACGGAGCGGCTGGGCCGCTGAGCCTGCACGTCCGGAGCCTGTGCTCCGCAAAGGGAGAGGCCACAACAGTGAGAGGCCCGCATACCGGAAAAAAAACAACAAAAAAAAAACGTATTAAAGGCAAACTTGCATTGAATTGTGATGCAGCCGCCATGCACCCCACTCCATCCAGCTCTCTACTTAGCTAACTTGTGGACCCAGTTGCTGGGGGTTCACAGGGTGGGGGTGATTCTGAGAGTGAACAGCTGCTTTAATAGCAGGTTGTGGGAAATGCCACCACAGGAGGGTCAATCTATGTGACACATCTTGGTCAAAACACAAATCAGAAAAAAGGCAGGCTGGCTTATAGAAGGAGTCAATTCACTCATTAGAATGTACAGTACTGGCTACAGTTTTAAAAATCTGTGGCCAAAAATTTTGATTATTAACTGTCTTGTTACAACAATGCTTTTCCTGAACCCACTCAAAATATCTGGTGAATGAAATGTTTGCTGCCTGCATTTACCATGCCCTCTTTTGGACAGGACGTTTGTGTCCTGCTTTTTTCTATAATCACGCAGTATATAGGTTTGGGTAGAGGTTTGTAATTTATAAAGCACAATTAATTTCTACCCAACAGATGTTTATTTAGCATCTGTTATGGATTGAACTGTGCCTTCCCAAAGACCAAGAAGTCCTAACACATAGTACCTATGAATGTGACCTTATTTGGAAATAGGGTCTTTTCAGATGATCAAGTTAAGATGAGGTCATCAGGGTGGGTCCTCATCCAAAGGGGAAATTTGGACACAGGGATAGACATGCACACAGGGAGAACACCATGTGACCATGAGAGCAGAGACTGGAGTGACGCATCTACCACCAGAAGATATGAGGGAGCCATGAACAGATTCTCTCTCACAGCCCTCAGATGAACCAGTCCTTCCAACACCTTGATCTTAGACTTCTAGCTTCCAGAACTGTGAGACAATAAATTGTTCTTTAAGTCACCCACTTTTTGGTACTTTATCACAGCAGCCATAGCAAACTAATACAGCATCTATGTGACAATGCATACAATATTCCTGTAAGTGTCATCATGGCTTGAATTTTGAAAATGGTGGTGGAACAGACTGGATAAGCCACTGTGAGTTCTGGAAGAAAGACAAAGGCAAAGAGTTGTACTCTTTAGTTTGCAATAGGCAAGGGGGGTTTTAAAGACCCTACCCGGACAGTCTACAGAAGAATACTGAAGCTGAGGATCCAACTGATAAGACAGCACAGTTTCTTAAAAGTTTAAAATTTTAGGTAAAAGAGCAGCAGTGACCAAATCATTATTTATTTGATCAGGTCACATTCATGAGATGGAGATGAGGGCAATAGTTGTTTTTGACTCATGATAAAGAGTAAGAGAACAGGATTTTTTCACAGGTCTAATCATGATGACGTAGGCACAATTCATGTTATGAGTCACTTTTTATTCCTCTAGAAATTTTAGTAAATAGTACCAAACATATTTTTATAACCAAGAAGATACAAAAAGGACCCATTTAAATGAAAATGTGCTTTTCTCCATCAGTGTACATCATGCCCACTCCATGTGTGACCTGATTCACCTTTTCAGAGAAGCAGATTCTTGTTGCATTAACATGAGATCATGGTGCTTTTTTTTTTTTTTTTTTGCCAGAAATAGCTTGTATTTCAAATTCTCAGTGCATTTTTGAGGAAGCTAAAATTTCTGCAATCAGAAATTGAGTTAGGTCCTTGGGTAAAGGTGCAAATGAATGGGCCTCACCAAAATAAAAAGCCTGGACTTGATTGACTGGTTCATATCATAGGGTTGATATTCACAAAAGGAGATGAAAACCAATATGGATTTCCAAGAGTCTAGGGTGTCTGGCAACCAGGCATTCTTTTCTATCACAGCCAAATGGGGTAAAGCAGGAGAGAAAATGGGAAGATGGCCCCAACTTTCTGTCAATTCAACCTCAATTGTCTTCCTTCTTCCACTCTTGCAATTTCACTGACCGGCAAGTCTAACCTGCTTGAGTTTCTGTTTTCAGAACTGCCTTTCAGAATCTACACTGAAACAGTGACAGAGAGGGTGCCTATTCAGAAGAGGGGGGAAAAAAAATCACTCATGATCCTCAAGAGGCTTGTTTGTCCAAGTCTACAAGCCTGATGAGGTGTTTGCCTCCGAAACACTCTGCAGTAGCCAAGGGGTGTGAAATGTGATTCATAACGGCACTTGAACTCTGGCTCACCAGTGCACAAGGCCAACGCGTTTGTAGAAAGAGGGAAGCGCGTGGAGCTGCGGCAGCTAGGCGCTCCAATTCCAGAGCCCCTTTCTGCTGCCTTACAGATGATTTTGGCATTACTGGCTGCTCCTCTGGGTAACTCCACTTCTATGGAGCATGCTTTAGGAATGGGGTCTTTGTGGGAAGCAAAATGGGAAATGACGGATTAAATAAAGTTAGGTAGAGAAAGATGCAAGAAATAATTGTGAGCCAGCCTAACCAGCAAGCAGAGAGGAGATTTTCCTTCTAAAGCCACATGTATTAGGGACTTGATCTTAAGAAGGTGAGCTTCTCTTTGAGGCAATTACCTGCCCCCCGACCTTGGTGTCCTCACTTTTCTTTACAGGTCTCCCCTGTGCTTATTGTTTACTGCCAGAGGCAATATTCATAATGCCTGTTAAGCCACTTACGTCAAAGCCTTTCCCAATGACAGCTGATTATGTCCTCTGTATATATCTATGGTGCCCTGTCAGCATAGCTGACTGTCCCTCCTTCTGCCACCACAGTGACATCCTGTACTCTGTGTTAGGACTCATAAAACTGCTACTCACTGGAGCTTTTATTCTGAAAATTAAACTCACAAGGTGATGGTATTTACATGCCTACCATACACTCTTATACATGTTTTAAACCATGTTTTCTAAATGTTTTACCAATGATAAAAACGCACATCATTCGAAAGTTGCACTTTAATCAATTTTATTTTCTTGAGATATCGCCACTAAAGTTATATCTTTTCTTTTTGATTTAAGTCATCTTTTCTAACTTTCAATGGGTACTGGGGAAAACGTGTATTATGAAATGGGCAGGGTCCACAAAATAATTCTTAAGGGAGGCAATGCAACTCACTTCGTTTTACAAAGATGGGATGTTGCATTAAAACCAGAGGCTTTAAAAAAAAACCCAGAAAAACCCAGAGGTTTTATCCTTTTATTCAAATGAAAGAGTTGTATGTATAGGGGGGAAATAAGTAAGTGAAGGAAGGAAGGAATGAATGAGTTAATATAAAAGAGCCAGGTTGATCTCCTGTATAGCTTGGTTGATGTTAATACTTCTGAAGTTGCTTTAAATCTCTCAAGTAATCCTAGGAGCCTGCTTGATGGTACCAAGTGCTAAAGTGTTCCAGTGGTACTCAAGCATTAATGTAATTTCTAGAGTCTACTACAAGCTCTTACCAGGACAGGAACTCACATGGAGGAGTGACTTCTATCCTCTCTCCTGTGTGAGCTGAGGTTATGAGCTGATTACACTAGGAACCACATGACTTTGGAGAAGTTCTTATATGCTGCTTACAAATGTATAAGAATGTATCAACAAAGACTGGTTTGAAGGTGTTAAAAAAAAAAACTGTCTTCAAAGATGTTATTTTGAAAATAATTAAATTTAGAAGAATATATAGTATCAGAGCAGTTGTTTGCAAAATAAACAGTGCTTTTCACTTTGTTTCTCCCCCTACTAGCGTGTGTTTGTAGACACAACTGAAGTGCCTGCATATGTGGTTCACTGAGAAGGAGGCAATGGCTGACAGTGAGAGGGATTTAAGTGTCTATTGCTGTGATGAAAGGCTAGCGCACTTGAAGAAGTGGTTTACTAAAGAGACCCTCCTGGATGGCAAGAGTGGCTGAACGCGTTGTGTGGGGCACACCTGGTCCATTCACTCTGACCAGGTTCACATCCCATAAAGACTGTGATCTGGCCGAATTGCCTGGAGGAATGGGAGAATGTTTTGGAGATGGCAAAAATGACGGAGGAATCTTCCATGTAGAGATTCAGGCTCTCTTATCTCTCTTCTTCTCCTCCTCTATCCTTCTCTCAATCTCTCTCTCTCTCTCTCTCACACACACACACACACACACACACACACACTCACACACTTAACGTATTACATGTGTAAAAGACACATAAGGAATCACAAAAGCTCTTAAAGGTTAAGACTAATGATGTTCAAATTAATTTTAGCAGCAGAAAAATTACTCCCAGATGAATTTTCACTCAGGACTTCTAAATATGAAAGAGGAAGAAGTGGAGCTCCGGCTGACAGGCCTAGAGCTTAGCTGGCTTAGCTTCTTCCTTACCACTGGCTCTACCCCTCCTCCCTGTTCTCTGGCCTCTGGAGCATCTCTTGGAGCTCCAAAACAACTCTATGTGGCTTTAAAAGGAATTAACTACCAATATATCTGTTGTCAATAACTTTACATTAACACACTTAAACATTTCCAGAAATAAACCTGGAGTGTTAGTCTTTGTGGAAAGGGGTGGGATGTCACCCCTTCCTAGCTTATGGAACTGGGTGACAGTTTTACATCGCATGAACTTTATTTCATGTCTTTTTGGAGCACATCAGTTTATCAGTTCTAAACAAAGATCTTAAGTTACATTTTCAGTTTCAAAACATTTTTTTTTGGTTTTAATATAAATTTTTTAAAATTTGAAATAATTCTCAAATACAAAATCTTTTGCCGGGTGTAGGGGAATCATCAAGGGCTTTGAACTAGGGCTGTAACAGTCCCATGAGAGTGGGCAAGCAGGTTATCATTTCTTTTCTTTAAAAATTTTTATTGGCGTATAGTTGATTTACAATGTTGTGTTAGTTTCAGGTGTACAGCAAAGTGAATCAGTTTTACATATACATACATCTACTCTTTTTTTTTTTTTAGATTCTTTTCCCATATAGACCATTACAGAGTATTGTGTAGAGTTCCCTGTGCTATACAGCAGGTTCTTATTAGTTGTCTATTTTATATATGGTAGTGTATATATGTCAATCCCAGTCTCCCAATTTATCCCTCCCCTCCCCTTATATCCTAAGTTATCATTTCTGACTTTTAGTTTCCTCAAGTATAAAATGGAAATAATACGGTCTGTGGTAGGCTGAATAATGCCCTCTCAAGGTGTCCATGTCCCAATCCCAGAACTATGACTATGCCACCTTATATAGCAAAAGGGACTTTGCAGATATGATCAGGTTAAGGATCTTGAGATGGGAAAACTCTTTGTGGGCCCTAAATGTAATCACACGTATCCTCATAAGACAGAGGCACGGGGAGATATTTGACTACAGAAGAGGAAAGTTCAATGTGATTCATTGAACTCACTGCGCTGATGGCTCTGGAGGGGCCCCACCAGTGAAGCTTCAACCCTCCTGGGGACCGTGGGCCAGTTGTTTCAAGAAATAAAGACAAAATGGAAAAACAAGGAGGCTTGTGCCTGAGGTAATTTTGATGTGAAACCAGGGATGGCCACTTTGGGCCAGCTTGCAGGATCTTGGTTCCCAGGCCGGAGGTTGGGCCCAAGTTCCTGTGGTGGGAGCTCCGAGTCCAAACCACTGGACTAACAGAGACCCTCAGACCCCAGGGAATATCAATCAGAGTGAGGCCTCCCAGAGGTCCTCATCTCAGCAAGAAGACATGGCTCTATCCAACTGCCTGCAAATTCCAGTGCTGGATATCTCAGGCCAAACAACAAGTAAGACAGGAATACAGCACCAACCATTAAAAAAAAAAAAAAAAAGACAAAAAAATACGTTACAGATGAAGGAGCAAGGTAAAAACCTATAAGAACAAATAAATGAAGATGAAATAGGCAACCTTCCTGAAAAAGAATTCAGAGTAATGATAGTAAAGATGATCCAAAATCTCAGAAACAGAATGGAGAAAATACAAGAAACATTTAACAAGGATCTAGAAGAACTAAAGAGCAAACAAACAGTGATGAACAACACAATTACTGAAATTAAAAATTCTCTAGAAAGAATAAATAGCAGAATAACTGAGGCAGAACAATGGATAAGTGAGCTGGAAGATAAAATGGTGGAAATAACTGCCAGGGAGCAGAATAAAGAAAAAACAATGAAAAGAATTGGGGACAGTCTCAGAGATCTCTGGGACAGCATTAAATGCACCAACATTAGAATTAAGGGGTCCCAGAAGAAGAAGAGAAAAAGAAACGGGTCTGAGAAGATATTTGAAGAGATTATAGTTGAAAACTTCTCTGACATGGAAAAGGAAATAATCAAGTCCAGGAAGCACAGAGAGTACCATACAGGATAAACCCAAAGAGAAACATGCTGAGACACATATTAATCAAACTATCAAAAATTAAATATAAAGAAAAAATATTAAAAACAGCAAAGGAAAAGCAACAAATAACATACAAGGGAATCCCCATAAGGTTAACAGCCTATTTTTCAGCAGAAACTCTGCAAGCCAGAAGGGAGTGGCAGGACATATTTAAAGTGATGGAAGGGAAAAACCTACAACCAAGATTACTCTACCCAGCAAGGATCTCATTCAGATTCGACAGAGAAATTAAAACCTTTAAAGACAGGCAAAAGCTAAGAGAATTCAGTACCACCAAACCAGCTTTACAACAAACGCTAAACTTCTCTAGGCAGGAAACACAAGAGAAGGAAAAGACCTACAAAAACAAACCCAAAACAATTAAGAAAATGGGAATAGGAACATACATATTGATAATTACCTTAAATGTAAATGGATTAAATGCTCCAACCAAAAGGCATAGACTGGCTGAATGGATACAAAAACAAGACCCATATATTTGCTGTCTACAAGAGACCCATTCAGACCTAGAGACACATACAGACTGAAAGTGAGGGGATGGAAAAAGATATTCCATGCAAATGGAAATCAAAAGAAAGCTGGAGTAGCAATTCTCATATCAGACAAAATAGACTTTAAAATAAAGACTATTACAAGAGACAAAGAAGGACACTACATAATGATCAAGGGATCGATCCAGGAAGAAGATATAACAATTGTAAATATTTATGCACCCAAAATAGGAGCACCTCAATACATAAGGCAAATGCTAACAACCATAAAAGGGGAAATCGACAGTAAAACAATCATAGTAGGGGACTTTAACACCCCACTTTCACCAGTGGACAAATCATCCAAAATGAAAATAAATAAGGAAACATAAGCTTTAAATGACACATTAAACAAGATGGAATTAATTGATATTTATAGGACATTCCATCCAAAAACAACAGAATACTCTTTCTTCTGAAGTGCTCATGGAACAATCTCCAGGATAGACCATACCTTGGGTCACAAATCAAGCCTTGGTAAATTTAAGAAAATTGAAATCGTATCAAGCATCTTTTCCGACCACAATGCTATGAGACTAGATATCAATTACAGCAAAAAGACTGTAAAAGATACAAACACATGGAGGCTAAACAATACACTACTAAATAACCAAGAGATCACTGAAGAAATCAAAAAACACCTAGAAACAAATGACAATGAAAACATGACCACAAAAAACCTATGGGATGCAGCAAAAGCAGTTCTAAGAGGGAAGTTTATAGCAATACAATCCTACCTCAAGAAACAAGAAACATCTCAAATAAACAATCTAACCTTACACCAAAAGCAATTAGAGAAAGAAGAACAAAAAAACCTCAAAGTTAGCAGAAGGAAAGAAATCATAAAGATCAGATCAGAAATAAATGAAAAAGAAATGAAGGAAACAATTGCAAAGATTAGTAAAACTAAAAGCTGGTTCTTTGAGAAGATAAACAAAATTGATAAACCATTAGTGAGACTCATCAAGAAAAAAAGGGAGAAGACTCAAATCAATAGAATTAGAAATGAAAAAGGAGAAGTAACAATGGACACTGCAGAAATGCAAAGGATGATGAGAGATTACTACAAAGAACTATATGCCAATAAAATGAACAACCTGGAAGAAATGGACAAATTCTTAGAAAAGCACAACCTTCAGAGACTGAACCAGGAAGAAATAGAAAATATGAACAGACCAATCACAAGCACTGAAATTGAGACTGTGATTAAAAATCTTCCAACAAGCAAAATCCCAGGACCAGATGGCTTCACAGGTGAATTCTATCAAACATTTAGAGAAGAGCTAACACCTATGCTTCTCAAACTCTTCCAAAATATAGCAGAGGGAGGAACACTCCCAAACTCATTCTATGAGGCCACCTTCACCCTGATACCAAAACTAGACAAAGATGTCACAAAAAAAGAAAACTACAGGCCAATATCACTGATGAAGATAGATGCAAAAATCCTCAACAAAATACTAGCAAACAGAATCCAACAGCACATTAAAAGGATCATACACCATGACCAAGTGGGGTTTATCCCAGGAATGCAAGCTTTCTTCAAAATATGCAAATCAATGTGATACACCATTCCTTAACAAATTAAGGAATCAAAACCATATGATCTTCTCAATAGATGCAGAAAAGGCTTTTGACAAAATTCAACACCCATTTATGATAAAAACTCTCCAGAAAGTAGGCATAGAGGGAACCTATCTCAACATAATAAAGGCCATATATGACAAACCCACAGTCAACATCGTTCTCAATGGTGAAAAACTGAAAGCATTTCCTCTAAGATCAGGAACAACACAAGGTTGCCCACTCTCACCACTCTTATTCAACATAGTTTTAGAAGTTTTAGCCACAGCAATCAGAGGAGAAAAAGAAATCCAAATCGGAAAAGAAGAAGTAAAGCTGTCACTGTCTGCAGACGACATGATACTCTACACAGAGAATCCTAAAGATGCTACCAGAAAACTACTAGAGCTAATCAATGAATTTGGTAAAGTAGCAGGATACAAAATTAATACACACACAGAAATCTCTTGCATTCCTATACACTAATGATGAAAATCTGAAAGAGAAATTAAGGAAAACACTCCCATTTACTATACAACAAAACAAATAAAATACCCAGGAATAAACCTACCTAAGTAAACAAAAGACCTGTATGCAGAAAACTATAAGACACTCATGAAAGAAATTAAAGATGATACCAACAGATGGAGAGATATACTATGTTCTTGGATTGGAAGAATCAACATTGTGAAGATGACTATACTACCCGAAGCAATTTACAGATTCAATGCAATCCCTGTCAAACTACCAATGGCATTTTTCACAGAACTAGAACAAAAACTTTCACAATTTGTATGGAAACACAAAAGACCTCGAATAGCCAAAGCAATCTTGAGAAAGAAAAACGGAGCTGGAGGAATCAGGCTCCCTGACTGATTACTGATTACTGAAAGCTACAGTAATCAAGAGAGTATGACACTGGCACAAAAACAGAAATATAGATCAATGGAACAGGATAGAAAGCCCAGAGATAAACCCATGCACATATGGTCATCTTATCTTTGATAAAGGAGGGAAGAGTATACAATGGAGAAAAGACAGGCTCTTTAATAAGTGGAGTTGGGAAAACTGGACAGCTACATGTGAAAGAATGAAATTAGAACACTCCCTAACACCACACCCAAAAATAAACTCAAAATGGATTATAGACCTGAATACAAGGCCAGAAACGATCAAACTCTTAGAGGAAAACATAGGCAGAACACTCTATGACATAAATCACAGCAAGATCCTTTTTGACCCACCTCCTAAAGAAATGGAAATAAAACCAAAAATAAACAAATGGGACCTAATGAAACTTAAAAGCTTTTGCACAGCAAAGGAAACCATAAACCAGACGAAAAGACTACCCTCAGAATGGGAGAAAATATTTGCAAACGAAGCAATTGACAAAGGATTAATCTCCAAAATATACAAGCAGCTCATGCAGCTCAATATCAAAAAACCAAACAACCCAATCCAAAAATGGGCAGAAGACATAAATAGACATTTCTCCAAAGAAGATATACAGACTGCCAACAAATACATGAAAACAAATGATTTCACTAATCATTAGAGAAATGCAAATCAAAAGTACAATGAGGTATCACCTCATACCAGTCAGAATAACCATCATCAAAAAAATCTACAAACAATAAATGCTGGAGAGGGTGTGGAGAAAAGGGAACCCTCTTGCACTGTTGGTGGGAATGTAAATTGATACAGCCACTATGGAGAACAGTATGGAGGGTCCTTAAAAAACTACAAACAGAACTACCATATGACCCAGCAATCCCACTACTGCGCATATACCCTGAGAAAACCATAATTCAAAAAGAGTCATGTACCACAATGTTCATTGCAGCACTATTTACAACAGCCAGGACATGGAAGCAACCTAAGTGTCCACTGACAGATGAATGGATAAACAAGATGTGGCACATATATGTAATGGAATATTACTTAGCCATAAAAAGAAACAAAACTGAGTTGTAGTGAGGTGGATAGACCTAGAGTCTGTCATACACTGTGAAGTAAGTCAGAAAGAGAAAAACAAATACCATATGCTAGCTCATATATATGGAATCTAAAAAAAAAAAAAAAGGTTCTGAGGAACCTAGGGGCAGGACAGGAATAAAGACACAGACATAGAAAATGGACTTGAGGACATGGGGAGGAGGAAGTGTAAGATGGGATGAAGTGAGAGAGTAACACTGTCATATACACACTACCAAATGTAAAATGGATAGCTGGTGGGAAGCAGCTGTATGGCACAGGGAGATCAGCTTGGTGCTTTGTGACCACCTAGAGGGGTGGGATAAGGAGGGTGGGAAGGAGATGCAAGAGGAAGGGGATATGGGGATATATTATGCATATAGCTGATTCACTTTGTTATACAGCAGAAACTAACACCACATTGTAAAGCAATTATACTCCAATAAAGATGTTAAAATAAAAAAGTTCCCCTTAAAGTTCTGTAGTATGATTAAACTGAAAGCAAAATCATTTACATTTTGTGTACTTTGTATTTTATATATTTTATTTTTTGAATTAATTTAATTTTATTTTATAAATTTTATTTTTTTATTTTTGGCTGTGTTGGATCTTCACTGTGGTGCGTGGTGTTCTCATTATGGTGGCTTCTCTTGTTGCGGAGCACGGGCCCTAGGCACGCGGGCTTCAGTAGCTGTGGCACGTGGTCTCAGCAGTTGTGGCGCACGGGCTTAGTTGCCCCGCAGCATGTGGGATCGTCCCAGACGGGGGCTCAAACCTCTGTCCCCTGCATTGGCAGGCGGATTCTTAACTACTGCACTCCCAGGGAAGCCCTGAATTAATTTTATTTTAAATTATCCAATTGTTTTGAATAGTTTTCTGAGCAGTTTTTGAAGAGACTCCTATCCATTAAACACAGTTCAAAAGGCACTGAAAAGTAAATATACCTCTTACTCCTGTCCTCTGGCCACCTTTGTTCCCAGAAATAAATATCTTTATTTATTCTTAGTGTAGTCATTCAAAGACATTTTATGCACAAATATATACTCATAACTTACAACATTAAATTGTATTTCACATCGTTTTTCACTTAAGACTTTATCTTGTAGACTATTTTAATATATGTATAGAGCTACCTCATTCTTTTTAAAGCTGTATATTTCATTGTAAAGAAATACCATAATTTATTTAACTAATCCCTTATAGATACAACTCTAGTTATTTATAATCTTTTGACATTGCAAACAGTTCTCCAGTAACTTTACAAATACATTATCTTATCCACGTGACAGTATTTTAGTAAGAGAAATACCCAGATGTGTGTTTGCTGGGATTAAAGATATTTGATTTTAAATTCTGATAGATCTTGACAAACTGCTCTTCACAGAGATTGTATTAAGCTTTGATGTTTGGAGAATTCTGTTCCACATGCTCTTATCAGCATAGAGTTTTACCAAATTGTTTGATATTTGACCATACTGAAAAATTGCTTATTGACATTTCTCTGTTTATTAGTGTGGTTAAGCATTGCTTCGTACCTTTGAGTAACTTCTATTTCTTTTTTTTGGTGATCTGTCCTTTTATAGCCTTTTCCCATGCTTCTATTGGATTGTTAGTCATATTGACTTGCAGGTATTCTTTACATATTAAGGACATTAGACATTTGTGATATGAGTCAAAATATTTTTCTCACATTTTCATTTTTTAACTTTTGACTTTTTAATGATATTTGCTATTTTCTTTGAAGTCTTAAAAAATATTTTGCCATACAGAAACTTCTGAGTTTTATATAGTTAAATTTATCATTTTTCTCTTTTACAGGTTGAGAATTTTGTGTATACCTAAAAATGCTGATCACTTTAATAGTATTTAAAATAATTTTCCATGTTTATTTCTAGAAATAAAAAAATTTTCACTATAAATATTTAACACATATGAAATTTAAATTGGTATAGGCATAATAACAGCTTTTAGATAGTTCCACACCTGTAATTTTCTCTACAGTTTCCTTTATTTATTATTTATGACTGTGCCACGCAGCTTGCAGTTCGACCCCTGACCAGCGATCAAACCCAGGCCGCTGGCAGTGTACAGTTTCTTTTAATTCTTTGTTGACTTCTATATTATTTCATTTGCCTTTTTTCAGATCTTTGACCCCATATTTCTTAGTGTGTTTTCAGAAATGTCTATTCTCATTTATATTCCTTTGAAAGCTTTCTTTTATGTGATTATTTTGCTTTTCCTATTTCTTGGGCTCTGCCTGTCCATGTTTTATTTTTTTTCCCTATCTAGCCATATCTTCTCTAATTTTTAGTATATACCATTTATGTTCTTATGTTGTATACAGTTTTAAAAAATTTCCTGTTGATCTGTTCAGTCAAAATTGTCATATATTCACAGCAGTGTCTCTAGTGTGTTTTATTCATTTGCTATTTGTTTTTCCCATTACTGTCTTCATTTTATCCTCACAGTGTATTTGTAAAATTCTTATGCTTGCTCATTTTTGGTATTACTTATTTTTGAATCAGGTGTATTTACTGGAGGTTCATGGGGTGGGAAGAATAAAAATATGTTCTAGGTCACAAGAAAACCATTTAAAGAAGTGGGGTATTGTGAAAATAAACAATTTCTTTTAGCCTTTACTTTTCCCAACCATGTTTGACACTGCAGAACTACTCACAATGCCAAATTTTTCTTCTCCTCTAGCCTCACAACAGAATGTGTCCTGCAAATATGACTGGCCAGTGTGTTTCTTGAGACTTAGTGTTACTTTTGCTCCAGGAAAATTATTGTCACCTCATTGTTCCAGACAGGGGACTTTTGGTTTCACCTCTTTGTTTAGGCCAGTAATTTTGGAGCTCTGTTTCTTGAGGTTGTCTCTGGGATCTGAAAACATAGCCATCCTCTTCCTATAGTACCCTCTTGAACCTTCAGTTTATTTGTTAGCCCTGCCTTGAATTTGTAATTTTGGGGTATAGATGCCTCCAAAATTTGGCAAGGATGAATTTGAGTTTTTGTTTCTCCAATCTCTTGTTGCTGTTGGATAGTTTTGAAGAGGAGAAAGCTAAAATAACCATCTTTAATCAGCTATTTAAATATTGGATTCAAAGATTGTGCTCTTGGCTACAAGAAACTCTTTCAAAGATACATAGTTGTGAGTGTAATTGTGTTTAGCCTGCGGGTATTTGAAGGACATTATACATACACTGTATTCTTCAAGGTTCTCCAGAGAAACAGAATCAAAAGATCTCGCTCTCTCTCAATGGATGGATGAATGGAAAGATAGGTAGATAGATAAATTAATTATAAGAAATTGGCTCATGTGATTATGGAAACTGAGAAGTCCCATGATCTGCTATCTACAAGCTGACAACCTAGGAGAACCAGTGGTTTAGTTCTAATCCAAGACTGAAGGCCTGAGAACCAGGACAGCTGATGGTGTTAAGTTCCAGTCTGAGTGTAGGAGAATTCTAATGGCTCAGTTCAAAGTCAGTCAAAGAGAAAAAATTCTCCCTTTCTCTGCCTTTTTGTTTTATTCAGCACTCACCAGGTGGGATGATGGCCACCCACACTGGGAATGGCAATCTGTTTCACTCAATCTACAGATTCAAATGATAAACTCATTCAGAAACACCCTCACAGACACACCTAGAATAATGTTTAACCAAATATCTGGGCATCCTGTGGCCCTGTCATGTTGACACATAAAATTAACCATCGTATGTGCCAACTTTTTTGTTATAACCCAAGGATTAGTATATAGGAAGCCTGCATCAAAGATGGTCTGAAAGTCATTGCCACCAAGTCCAGCTTTCTGACACTAGAGAGATTTCTCCTAATAATTTATTAGACTTACACCTGCCAATACTATCCTTATGGGCCAACACAGTATCTCTATTCTTGTTCGTATGACATATATACCCCCTCCTTATCTTCACTCTTATCTCCTCACCTTGCAAGGGAAGAGGAATCTACTATTTACAGATAACCTTTTATATTTTGTCTTAAGTTATTTTGGGGGGGAGTTAGTGTTTGGTCAACAAACCACTAATAATACCTTAAGGGTTTTGGTATTCCCCCCAAAATAGTGAAACCAGGTATCCTGTTTTGACAAGACTGCCAAACCTTACTTTAAACAGTGATAAAAACCATATACATAAAGGAACCAAGAAAAGTGCTTTCATAACCACAAGGCTGAAGGAATGATAGGAGTGGGTATAAGTAACTGAAGATAAATTCTTGATACTTGCGTTCACTGAAGCCAGTTTAGAAATAAGCTAACAACTCTTGTCTGTTCTTTCTGTCCTGGAAGATTCTTAAGATGTGACAGTGTGATGGCAGCTTTGTCAGAAGGAGGAAAAAATGGACGACTATAGATTCCTCACCAAGTGTCTAAAAAGAGTGCTCAGGTTTCCACCCATCAACCTGAGGAGATGAACAACTGAAATCACATTATCCCTGTATTTTCTGAAGTGAAAACTGTCAACATTACTGTCACTGACAATGTTCTGACTGAGCTGGAAGGAGAGTTTTGGCAGTTCACACTCTGTTAGCTTGTATTTCCATGGCTCTGGGGAAATGGCCTCTATACTTCAAGACCCAATACCTGGATCATCAGGGAGAAATCAGGGCCAGAGGTAGAGCCACTGATCCAGTACTTTCAAAGTTCTCGAAGAAAGACACAGCACATGATGTCACCAGATCTGGTCAAGATAAAGGAACAGATCTGACTGAGATAAACTTGTAACTCACAGTACATGCAGAGAGTATATTTTTTAACTCACATTACATGCAGAGAGTATATTTTTTACATGGACAGCTGTTCAATGTTTATTTTATTTTATTTTTTTGCAGTACGCAGGCCTCTCCTGTTGCGGAGCACAGGCTCCGGACGCGCAGGCTCAGCGGCCATGGCTCATGGGCCCAGCCGCTCCGCGGCATGTGGGATCTTCCCGGACCGGGGCACGAACCCGTGTCCCCTGCATCGGCAGGCGGACTCTCAACCACTGCGCCACCAGGGAAGCCCTCAATGTTCAGTTAATTGATGTCTCTTTATTAAACACGATTCCACGCACTATTCTAGGTGTTGTAAATATAACAGTGAACAAGCACATACCCTATTCTTTATGAATTTACACTCATGTTTCATGTAGTGTGGGGACAGGAATAGGGGAGATGATATGGACTCATAACGCACAAGGAAAAGATAAACAAATTTCCGTTTGTAATAGGGGCTAAAAGCAGTAAAATAGATTTAGCACAGAGAGTGGTTAGTGAGATAATGGTTCTTTAGAAAGAAAATAGGAAAGTCCCCTCTGAAGAGCTGGCATTTGAACTCTGACATATGTCACTGGACATGCACTTACACACGTATATGTATAAGCCTTTAGGGGTCTTATCAAAATGACTCGGCCAGTGATAAGCTCGATGTGCCAGGGAGCTGAAGCCTGATATTTTATTTGAGGAACTGAGGGCTGAAGCAATCATTTCTTTGATCTTACCTTTGGTTTTATGAATATTTTATATAGGTACCCAGGGAAGTATTTAATGACCATCTTTTAAATATGAACATAGGGAATTTTGTGACATGTTTTTTTACATGTAGAGTTGATTTTTTTTTTACATGTAGGATTTACAGACCAAGCTTTACACCTGTACATAAAGACCTATGCTTTTTATTTGTGTCTCTACATAATATAGAAAACATTCATAAAATTAAAAATATAGCGGATTGGAGTCTACAAAGCAGACACATGCATTGTCTCAGCAAACACTTATAGCACAAGACCTCACAGTGCCCGTGGGTAGGCATTACTATTATCTTAGTTTCACAGAGAGAAGAGCAAAGCACAGATAGATACGTTAAATCTGCTCCAGAGTTGGGAGAGGAGTCATCCAAAATGTTCGACTTTAAATTTGTCCTCCTTCCCACCAAACATGCTGCTTTGTGTGGGTACCACTTGAGCGTATTAGGAGAAGAACTCTGCCATGAAACATATTCAGGCTTATATATAAAGAGTTATATGATATAGGTATGTAGTAGTAAGGTAACAAACAAAATCTAAATTTCAGAAATGTTTTGTTTTTCATTTGGCAATAAGTTTATTTCGTAGTGTGATGAGGCTTAAGCTCAGATAAACATTAGCAGAATATTGCTGAGATTTCCATTGTAAAGTTTACAATCTAAATGAATAAACAATCTGCCTGAGTATTAATACTGAGCAAAAGATTAGTCACTAAATTGCCAACACATTAAAAATACAATCTATTTTTAATGGGAAAATCAATCTATCTATCTGTCACATTCTTTTCTTTCTCCAGGGACTCAAAATGCTTCAGGAACTTTCCCTCCGACATTCTCAAAATAATGCACGTTTAAACTGAGATTATGCATAGCACATTTGTTAAAAAATACCGACAAGGACTTAATTTGCAAAATACACAAATAGCTCATGCAACTAAATAACAACAACAAAAACCCCAAACAACCCAGTCAAAAAATGGACAGAAGATGTAAATAGACATTACTCCAAAGAAAACACACAGATGGTCAACAGACAAGTGAAAAGATGTTCAACATTGCTAACTATTAGAGAAATGTAAATGAAAACTACAATGAGGTATAACCTCACACTGGTCAGAATGGCCATCACTTAAAAGTCTACAAATAACAAATGCTATAGAGGGTGTGGAGAAAAGGAAGCCCTCCTACACTGTTGGTGGGAATGTAAATTGGTGCAGCCACTATGGAAAACAGTATGGACTTTCCTTTAGAATCTAAAAATAAAGTTGCCATATGATCTAGCAATCCCACTCCTGGGAATATAACCAGAGAAAACTCTAATTCGAAAAGATACATACACCCCTATGTTCACAGCAGCACTATTTACAATAGCCAAGACACAGAAGCAACCTAAGTGTCCATTGACAGAGGAATGGATAAAGAAGATGCAGTACACATATATACAATGGAATACTACTCAGCCATGAAAAAGAATGAAATAATGCCATTTGTAGCAACATGGAGGGACCTAGAGATTATCATACTAAGAGCAGTAAGTCAAATATCCTATGATATCACTTATATGTGGAATCTAAAAAAATGATACAAATGAAATTATATACAAAACAGAAACAGACCCACAGACATAGAAGACAAACTTAGGGTTACCAAAGATGGAAAGGGGTGGGGAAGGGATAAATTAGAAGTTTGGAATTAGCAGATATAAACTACTATATATAAAGTAAATGAACAATAAGAACCGACTGTATAGCACAGGGAACTATATTCAATATCCTGTAATAAACTATAATGGAAAAGAACATGAAAAAGAGCACACACACACACACACACACATATATATATGTGTGTGTGTATGCATATGTATAACTGAATCACTTTACTGTACACCAGAAACTAACTCAACAGTGTAAATCAACTCTACTTCAATTAAAAAAAATACTCCATCTGTTGCCTCTAAGTAGGCCTGCTGCAAGGTACAGTGATGAAGTGTTTGAAGTAATTGTTTACTGCAATCAGATTCCTGGGTTAAAATCCCTTTTCCCTTGGGTAACTTTTTGTCCTCATACTTTCAGGAATTTAGTGACCGGGTGCTTCCTCTTCTCTGCCAGACTTATCAAAACATATTCTCAGGACAGACTCTGACATTCATTAATCCTAAGGTACAAATGACTGATAACAGCTTAAAGTATTTATTCCCCGATGGACATCTATGTTTTAATAAGGACCATTTTTGGTCCTTGTTTTCACAAACTCAATCAATAGAATTTCAGATACCGTGGGTAGTTTTATAATCTACTTTTTCCTGAGGTCAGCTGCTTCTGCACAACTGAAAACAAGACTCTGTAAAATGTCAGAGAAACTTATCTACCCTTATCTTTTAATGATGAACAAAATAAAATGTATATCTGCTAGATTTTCCACAGCATTAGCCTTCTTCTCTACCTCATGGCCATGTAATTTCTGACATGCACAGAAGCAATTAAATGCCATGAAGCATCCTCAAATTTTCTTTATGCTCAGCCAAACTCATATCTTCTTCCACACCTCTTAGTAAGTGTGGAGCCAGAGCCTGAAGGAAGATTGCACACATTAGTCTCTTCAGAAACGATGCGCTAGCCACCATCAAAGTAATGTTTCTACCTGCATGGGGCAATCTCCACAGTCATAGTCTATGTGGGGGCTTCTCCCGTCCATTTTATCCTAGTGAGTTTTGGTTAAAACAAATGCCAAAGGAAACACAACAGGAGACACAGTGCTGAGCATTTCATTCTCCATATCTCACAGGACCCACACAGTGAACCTGTGAGGTAGGCGGTGTCATACAGGAAATGGAGACACAGGGCAGGGATGCCACTTGCCCCAGATCACATAGGTAGGCAGCAGACAAAGGGACTGTGATCCAGGTGTGGCTGACTCCAAAGTCCTTTCCCTCAGCCTCTTCCTGGGTGCTGAAGAAGTGAGCATCGGCAGAAGGAGACAACATTTTTGCCAGGTGTTTCTAAATGGGTGCTTGCTCTCACGACCCCAGATATAGCTTTCTATTTTGATTGTTTCCTTAATTTCTTAATGAAGATCTTCTTAGCATCTTGCTCGTATTTTTGGGTTAGCCGTTGTCATAATACATATTCCCTTATCATTAGACTATGAGCTCACTGAGAGCAAGGACCAAATTTTATTCCCTTTCTTCCTTCTTTCTCTTGTTTTTTTCCATTCCCACTTTGTTCTTTCCTCTCATCCTTCCTTCCTTTCTTCTACTATGGAATATAAATATATGGTGGGAACAGGACTCCAGAGCCAATGGGTTTTTAGTGGTAATCTGGAACCGAAATTTCACTGTTTACACTGCACTCTTTTATCCTTTTTGTTCCTGGAAAAGGTCCCTGAATTACTTCATGATGGTTAATATGCCACCTGCTGACCTCTCTTGCCTTTGGCCTTAAATATTTTATAGATTTATATTATGATTTGATAGAATTGGGATGCTTTTCTTTTCTTGTATTTGATATGTAAGATATATGTAATTTAATGAATATTAGGGGTTAATATCGTGGAAGAAGATGGCTCAGAATATTCCTGGGGCCAAGTTACTGGGATGGTTTTGACCCTGAAGGGAGCTTTCAGGTGTTGATTGGTTGGTGATGCACACCAATGCACAGGAAGGACCTATAGGAGAAGATGAGATCACTAGACAAGTATTATGACATCTCCAAGTTATCCCTCCAATTAATGGTCCCCATTGCTCATAATTGGAAGGATGTCATTATGGTGATGGGGGTCACAATATTGCAAAACAGAGGAGTTTGACCTATTAAAAACTTCTCTGAAAGCCTATTCTTATGAGATGTCTGAGAGCTGATTTGCTATCTAGTCCCATGACTCTAGTGGAAACCTTCACCACATTTTCCTGATAACCACAGGGAGGTCAAAAGCACTTGGGGTATAGATGTGATGAGAGAATGGTGGTATGGTTCCATCTGTACTTATACAGTCATTCACTTAAAGGAAGTAATCAGGAATTACAATACAGGATGATCTGTAAGGATAAGTAAAGGGTTCAACATACACACATAGGATGGACACATAATTCACTTGTGTTGAGTTAAGGAAGGCTTCTGGAAGAGATGACATTTAAGCTAAGTTCCGAGGATAATGTAGGAATTAAGCAGGTGAAGGAGGAGGAATAGGGCTCAGAAAGGTGTACCAGGCTTTGAAAGGGAGTAACTGAGAGTTTAAAATAGTCCCGAGAGTCAACTGTAACAAAGAAAGAAATGAGTCCTCTGGATTTGGCAACAAAGACTTTGTAATGATCTTGGGAAGGTATTCTCATTAAAAGTAAGGAGGTGGAAGACATAGGACAATGGTTAAAGACTAAACGGCAGATGAAAGAGTGGAGGCGAATTTCTGAAAGTTTACTTATGAAGTGAATGATAGTGTTAAGAAGGTAATGCTTTTGAGGGAGTTAAAAATTTTTTTCAGCATACTTTCATTTCATATGTATTTTGTTTCATGTGTATTGGGAGGACGTAAAGACTGGGGGATTTGGACTGTTTTGAAGAGTATCATGGAGGCAGTGGACTATGGGGGTTGGGCTGGAGAGAGATGGAAGTGCAGAGAGAGAGCAGAGATGGGAGAGAGTGAAGGGCTCCGAAGATGACAAATCTCAGTAAGGTCTAAATATCTGTGGTGAGTGAGTGAGAAGGCTGCAGAGATAGAAGGGGGTGGTAGCATGTTTGAAACAGTGATTTCTGTTGTGGAACAGTCTTGAAAAGGTCCAAGGTGTGGTCCTGGGTGTTGGGGACTAAAGCAGGGCTGAATGGGTGTGGTGAAGATGAAGCTCACTGGAATTGAGGAGATCAAGGAAGAACTGCGATGTTAAGTTGTTAAAAGGTGGGTTCTCCATCGGGAAACTGAAGACACACTGGGTATTCAGAGGAGTTGAGAATGGAGAGGAAGACTATAAGGTCAAATCTTAACTAAATGTGGGAAGTGGCTGTGAGTTTTGCAGATAACTTTGAAAGAAGAGAAGTGGGCGTTACAGCTGGATGACATGAAGTGCAAAGGAACAAGATTTTTAAATGAGGGTGGAAGAATAACGTTCGAGAAGTTGTCTTTCTATGTTTGAGCTTATCTAGCACAATTTCTGGTCGCCAGCAAACGTTTGTAGAAGTGAATTAAGAAGAAGGAGTAAAAAGGTGAAAGAAACCTCAAGTGATCTGAGGAGAAGAAAGTCATAATGGAGGAAAGACCGAAATCAGTGTCAGACTAAATTAGAGAACAGATAAAAGGACAATCCATTCGTTAATAATTTCCTCCTGATTCTGGTTTATTGCCTTTTACTGCTTCTAGAAGAGAGATTAGAGAGTGCAAAGGTATTCCTTTCACATCACGTGAGTCTTGGAAAGAAACAGGTCTTATCAGTCTCTTTTAAACCTGGGGCCTGATCTTATTAAGGACACAACAACTAAGTACATAGCATCAGGCACTGATCTGAGTGCTTTACGCTTTTAACCCATTTAAAATCTCCTCAGGAATGATATGAAGCCATTCAGTTCAGGAACTGATGTGGTAAAATCAAGGAAGATACGTTTTCCTGTGGATACGAGGGCTTCAGATCTTTTCAACCATGACACATGGGATGTTGTTAAGTGAAACACACTCTCATGCTAAAGTTTTGAAAGAAAGTTCAGAGAAGGAAAAAACTCACACTACACTTCAAGTAGCTTCTCACAAAGGTTCTTACATGGATAGCAGAGGAGAGGTGGGGTGGGGAGCTGTTTTCAATAACTTTCTGGTTACCTGTGGGTCCACCTCTTTCACGCTTACTCCAGAAAGCTGAGATGTATGTGAGGAAGATGGGTGTTACTTTAGGAATGTCTTTGAACTTTGTCAGACTCATAACAAACAAATGAATTATTTACAAATGTTGGTACGTTAGCTCTTATTAGAAATATCATTCATAGATTTACCATATGATCCAGCAATCCCACTCCTGGGCATATATCTGAAAAAGACAAAAACTCTAATTTGAAAAGATACATGCACCCCTATGTTCGCAGCAGCACGATTTACAATAGCCAAGACATGGAAGCAACCTAAATGTCCATCAACAGAGGAATGGATAAAGAAGATGTGCTATATGTATATATATATAAAATGGAATATTTCTCAGCCATAAAAAGAATGTAATAACGCCATTTGCAGCAACATGGATAGACCCAGAGATTATCATACTAAGTGAAGTAAGCCAGACACAGACAAATATCATATGATATCACTTATATGTGGAATCTAAAAAATGATACAAATAAACTTATACACAAAACAGAAATAGACTCACAGACATAGAAAAGAATCTTATGGTTCCCAAAGTGGAAGGGTGGGAAGGGATAAATTAGGAGTTTGTGATTAACATAGACACACACTTCTATATATAAACTAGATAAACAGCAAGGACCTACTGTATAGCACAGGGAACTATATTCAATATCTTATAATAATCTAAAATGGAAAAGAATCTGAAAAAGAATATATATAGGGCTTCCCTGGTGGCGCAGTGGTTGAGTGTGTCCACCTGCCGATGCAGGGGACGCGGGTTCGTGTCCCGGTCCGGGAGGATCCCACATGCCGCAGAGCGGCTGGGCCCGTGAGCCATGGCCGCTGAGCCTGTGCGTCCGGGGCCTGTGCTCCGCGACGGGAGAGGCCACAACAGTGAGAGGCCCGTGTACAGCAAAAAAAAAAAAAAAAAAAAAAAAAAAAAATATATATATATATATATATATATATACACACACACACACACATGTATATCTGAATCAGTTTGTTGTACACCTAACTAACACAACATTGTAAATCAACTCTACTTCAATAAAAAAATTAAAAAAAAAAAAGAAGCATCACTCCCACATAGTCACCCCTTCTCCCCCAACCAACTGCATCTCATCCACGTATCTGTCACATGTTGGGGTCATGTTAGGAACATCTGCCTTAGATCATCACTACACAATCCTGTTTGTGCATACCTTTTCTGAACTTTTTTTTTCTTCAAAAGGATAGGAATAGAGCAGGCATATGAAAACACTCTTCTCATGTTCTTTGAGGCATTCAGCTACAGCACTCTCACTCTTGTTCTCTCTCCATAAAAATAATTAAGTATATGGCAGTTGAAGATAATAGGTGGCAAACTCCATGCAAAATTAGACCTTCTTGTGCATTTTCCTATGAAAATAAACTACTTTTCCAACTGTACCCCTGTCAGATTCCAAAACCTACCCTGTTTTCCGTGTTCTGGCTGCTTTCTCAGACATCTTTGCACTGGCCAAGAAGGTTTATCAGTCTCTTTCTTAATATTGGGTTATAATGGTGAGGTTGTAGGGGGGCCACAGGAGCTGTGGCAGGGATCAGAGGGAGGAATGGGGACTTGAGGCATTATGCCTGTAAAACGCCTGCCTTACTCTTTGCCTCTGATGGGGACTGTGTGTATAACAACAAAATATCAGAAAGAGAAATTAAGGAAGCAACCCTGTTTACCATCACATCAAAAAGAATAAAATACCTAGGAATAAATCTACCTAAGGAGTCAAAAGACCTGTACTCCGAAAACTATAAGACACTGATGAAAGAAGTTGAAGGTGACACAAACAGATGGAAAGGTATACCGTGTTCTTGGATTGGAAAAATCAATATTGTCTAAATGACTACACTACCCCAGGCAATCTACAGATTCAATGAAATCCCTGTCAAATTATCAATGGCATGTTTTGCCAATCTAGAACAAAAATTTTTTAAATTTGAATGGAAACACAAAAGACCCAAATAGCCAAAGCAATACTGAGAGAGAAAGAGCTGGAGGAATCAGGCTTTCTGACTTCAGACTCTACTACAAAGCTATAGTCATCAAAACAGTATGGTACTAGAACAAAACAGAAATATAGATCAATGGAACAGGACAGAAAGCCCAGAAATAAACCCACACACCTATGGTCAATAAATCTATGACAAAGGAGGCAAGAATATACAATGGAGAAAAGACAGTCTCTTCAATAAGTGGTGCTGGGAAAACTGGACATCTATATGTAAAAGAATGAAATTAGAATATTCTCTAACATCACATACAAAAATAAACTCAAAATGGACCTAAATATAAGACAGGATACTATAACACTCCTAGAGGAAAACAGAGGCAGAACACTCTTTGACATAAATCAGAGCAATATCTTTTTAGTTCCGTCTTCTAGAATAAAGGAAATAAGAACAAAAATGTTAAAATGGGACCTAACTAAACCTAAAAGCTTTTGCACAGCAAAGGAAACCATAAACAGAATAAAAAGCCAACCCACGGAATGGGAGAAAATATGTGCAAATCATGCAACCAACAAGGGATTAATATCCAAAATATAAACAGCTCATACAGCTCAATATCAAAAAACCCAATCAAAAAATGGGCAGAAGATCTAAACAGACATTTCTCCAAAGAAAACATACAGATGGCCAAGAGACACATGAAAAGATGCTCAACATTGCCAATTATTAGAGAAATGCAAATCAAAACTACAGTGAGGTATCACCTGACATGGGTCAGAATGGCCATCACCAAAAAGTCTACAAATAATAAGCACTGGAGAGGGTGTGAGAAAAAGGGACCCTCCTATACTGTTGGTGGGAATGTAAGTTGTTACAGCCACTATGGAGAACAGTATGGAGTTTCCTTAAAAAACTAAAAATGGAGGTACCATATGATCCTGCAATCCCACTCCCAGGGATATATCCAGAGAAAACCATAATTCGAAAAGATACATGCACCCCAATGTTCATTGCAGCATTATTTACAATAGCCAAGACATAGAAGCAACCTAAATATCCATCAACAGATGAATAGAGACGAATAGATAAATATACATACACAATGGAATATTACCCAGCCATAAAAAAGAAATAATGCCATTTGCAGCAACATGAATGGACCTAGAGGTTATCATACTAAGTGAAGTAAGCCAGACAAAGATAAATACAATATGGTATCGCTTATATGTGGAATCTAAACAAAATGAGACAAATGAACTTATACACAAAACAGAAATAGACCCACAATGTAGAAAACAAACTTATGGTTACCAAAGGGGAAGGGTGGGGGAAAGGATAAATTAGGCATTTGGGGTTAACATATATACACTACTATATATAAAATAGATAACCAAAAAGGATCTACTGTATAGCACAGGAAACTACAATCAATATTTTGTAATAACCTATAATGGAAAAGAATCTGAAAAAAATGTATGTATGAATAACTGAATCACTTTGTTGTACACCTGAAATTAACACAACATTGTAAATCAACTATACTTCAACTAAAACAATTTTTTGATGAGAACATAAGACAATTCCACTGTCTTAGCAAATTTCAGTTGTATAATACAGTGTTATTAGCTGTAGTCACCATATTATACATTAGATCTCAGACCTTATTCATCTCATAACTGAAAGTTTATACTTTTTACCAAGTTCTCCCTATTTCCCCCACCCTCCAGCCCCTGGCAACTACTTTTTTACTCAGTTTTAATGATTTTGTCTTTTTTTTTGAAAGATTCCAAGTAAAAGTGATACCATGCAGTATTTATCTTTCTCTTCTCCCTTATTTCATTTAGCATAGTGCCTTCTAGGTCCATCCATATTGTCACAAATGGCAGGATTTCTTTTCTATGGTTGGATCATATTCCATTGTATATATATCACATATTCTTTACCTATTCACCTGTTGACGAACACTTAGGTGGTTTCCCTATCTTAGATGTTGTGAATAATGCTGCAATGAACATGGGAGTGCAGATATCTCTTCCATACCGTTTTCTTTGCATACATACCCAGAAGTAGGATTGCCAGATCCTTTGGTCTAACTGCACTGATAATATTAATAAGAGCCTGGATTTTCCTCACTGAGTGAAAAGCTCTGGGGGTAGGAGTGGACTGCATATGTAATTGAATCTCTGCTTCAGCAAGACTTGTAAGAGAGTTTTGCTGCAAGGTCACATTATATGCTGTTCACAGAAATGTGGTGAGAATCTGTAATGTAGCTGCATGAAGCAGAGGTAGATGAAGGTTGGTACTAAAATTTAGTTTTTCTTCATTTTCACAGTGGAACTCTTGATTAAAGGACACACATACCCACAATCAGTATAATTGTATTTGACAATTTATTTGGGCTTTATGCATAACCACTATTCTCTTTCCTGATCTTCCTCCTTCTTTTGGAGGTGTGGGATTGTGGCAATCTATCTGAACACCTAGATTTGTGCCTGATATTGGCAAAAAGCATATCTAAATTGTGTCTCGGTCATTACACTAAAGATAGACGTCAGATTTCTTAGCAAGCCTTTTCTCCTATTCTCAAGGAGAAATAGAAGGTGGACTGACAATTTCATTTCTACACAACAGTAACTGTAAGGTTAACCCTTACTTCTGTTTCTTTTCACCATAGATCATCATTTTGTCATCATTCTCTTTGTGGAATTTTGTCCCCTAACATTTGTCTACATAAAAGCATTCATTTCCTCCAGTGTCTCTTTTCTTCATATTTTTAATAGCAAATTATCAAACTTCAGTCAACTATTGCCCTTTCATGTACATATGGAGACCCACATCTATGCAGCATGCAGAGTAATTTAGTTTTACAGACATGTCTTGCTTATAGAATCCATCGTAGACATTTTTCATCTCTGTATCTCTATTGCCAAGATTAAACTTTATTCAACACTCTGGAAATAGATAAATAATAGAACAGTTTTTTAAAAAAATCTTCAAAATTCTTTAATGCAATATGGATTGGAAAAATTTGGAGAGGCAGAGATAAGAAGCAAGAAACCCCAATAGATAATATTTGTGACTTTTTTAGATTGACAGAACACATAATTTATATTTATAACACCACTCTCTTTGCCATAAAATACTAGATGCTATCATGAGATGAGCTCAAAAATGTACAAACAGAATGAAAGTTCACAAGGAAAATGCACATATGAAAATTCATTAATGTGTTGAGAGATAGCTTAATTATGGTATGTTATATTTTATTAAAGCCTCTATCTGGGGATATGGATGTGGAATTTCCTTCCTGAGTTTTCTGTTTACTTCAATCACCTGAATGGAAAGCATAGGATGTAATATTTTATGTTTTTATTCCATAGCTAGCGGATTTATTCTTCTGCTTTGCTAAGTACTAGCTCAAATAATATCATTAGAGTAATAATGTAGGGGCTGCAGTACTCAGTCTGGGATGTCCACAGTCTGGTTCAAGTGAGTCTCTTAAACATTTCTGGGTTGATGGTCAATTCTATCATCACGCATTGAGACCTGCTCTGAACGATACCTAGAACTGGAGAGGTACCAAAGTTAAATAAGATCAGATGCCTGTCATCAGGGATCCTACAATTAAATATGCAAAAATAATATAAGTCAGGATGCAACTTAGGCTTAGTGATGGAAGTACAAAAACAGTACAGTAGAAAGACTGTGGAGGGGATGGGTGAAGATGGAGAAAGCATTTTTTTGGGGGGGGGTTTACCCTATAGCTTAAAATAATCATATAGATTTTTCCCTTAAAGGTGGGAAATGTTACTGGTTTTGACTTGGGAGGGGAGAAGTTAGGGTATGAAATAGGAATCTTTAGCTTGAGGTCTTTTTGTTGGCTCAAGCACATTTTTTTGTTCCTCTTCAGGCTTCAGGAAACAATGATTTCAGACAGGATAACCAAAACTGGGCTGGCCTGTGTAAGGTAGAGGATTGGGCGAGTCCCTCCATCTATGCCTCGCTGGCTACTTCTCCAACACCTGTCATGTCAGCAAGAAGCCAGGAGCTGCTTCAGAAGCACGACCAAACCCCCACATTTCCAGCAGACCAGCTTGTTTTTTTCACGGCACACTAATTTGGAAAATCTGATAATTATCCAAACTGCATTTTCAATATGGGCTGAGATGGAAACTGTGTATCTATCTTAACAAAACTGCAACTGCATTTCAAATTCTACCTTGTGTGGAGGCTCTTTCAATACACACCTAAACAAATAAAGGAACTGGTAGATTTGGGGTTTCCTTTTTTTCCCTTTTCTTTTGATACCTTCTACCAAGTCCTTTTCTTGTTAATTTTGTCAGCTAGTTGCTACTTAAAGCTGACTTCCACAGAGATGTGTGTATTTGCAGGTCGGCTTCATCAAACATTTATTGTTCAATACTGTGACAGCTGGTAGCAGGCATACATACTCTTTCCTTGTTTGGTTTTCTGATAAAACCTGTCAAGTCCTGGTTGACTATAACTGAATTTGTCACCCTCTCAGCAAGGCTATACCTCTTCTGACTATGAAATAAAACAATAAAACAACATTTCTAACCCCTCTCTGCCACCCCCTCCCAATTCGACAAGCAAATAGGGGAAGAGTAGGTTTTCACCAGACTAACACCAACGAAGTTCATTGTGGATGAAAAATTCTCACGTATCTAAAAACCTAAGGATCACTTTTGTGAGAGCTCTTGCTCAGGAGACGATGGAAGATGTAGAGAAGGTCACAGAACAAGAGTACTGGGCTTGTGCACAGTTCAAACTGAGCATCTAAAATCCATCAATTCAGGAAACACATCATCTTAACCAGATCTTTGGTGCCCTGCGGGGCACCCTCCCTCCTTTCCTTCCCTTCTTCTTAATATTTTTTCATTCTACAAAATGGAGAAACTAACAACTGCCATGTTCATCTCAAGGGATATCAAATGAGTTGATTTAGCAAAAGAAAGTTTTAAATCATAAAACCTATTCAAATGTTTTTTATTAACTATTATTATTTATGATTAGTCTAGGAAGAAAGTATTAGTAATAGAAGAGGATTTCATTTTTAACATAAAGACTGACTGGAAGAAGGCTGAAGACGAAGTATGAAATCATTATATGAAGATGACATTGAAGGTTATAACAGCAATTACTGATTTAGTATGGTAATAATCTGCTGAAAAAAAACCAACCTAAATAACTCAGGACCATAACCCCATAGAAATTTAATTCTTGCTAATGTGTCTGGGTTGAAGAAGATGGCTGTGCCCTGCTCAGCATCCATGAATGGAGGCTGTGCTATCTTCAGTGCATAGCTCCTGTGATCACCCCAAGTATTTGCCTTCCTCTGGTAGATTGCTGAAGAGAAGGTGTGGAGAAAGACATGGAATGTTTATATGTTCTATCACTGAGAGTGATGTATCTCACTTCCACCTATATTCCATCAGCCAGAACACAGACATGCTTACACTCAACAGCAATGGGGTTCGGAAATATAGTTCAGCGTCAGGCACAGGGCAAAAGGGAAATATGTGTGATGATTAGCTACCCCGTCTCTGCCATAATTATCCATTCTTTCTCTTTTCAGATTGCTTTATTTCCTTTGATACATTTTTAAGTTTACTGACTCATTTCTCTGTCATTCCAATTTTCTTTAAGCACATTCAGTAAAAATTTTATTTCAGATTTTTTTTTTCAGTTCTAGGGTTTACATTTGCTTTCTTTTTAATAGTTTCTACTTCTTGGCTTAGAATTCCTTTTTCATTTATTGTGAACATATTTTCCTTAACATCCTTGAACATAGTTACAACACTTTCTGGTCTATTGCTTAAAACCACTGCTTATTAATTCCAATATCTAGGACATACCTGGACTGATCTTTGTTGATTGTATTCTCTCTTGAGAAGGGGCCATACTTTCTTGTTTCTTTACACATTGAGTAATTTTGGATCATATTCTGTGCCTTGGGAATGTATGGACACTCTGGTTCCCATTATTTATCTGAAGAGTGTTGATATTTTTTGTTTTAGCATACAATTAAGTTGTTTGAACTCAAACCACAGACTCTCTCTTGCAGAGAACTCAAAATGTCAGTTCAGTTCTTTGATCCTTACCTGGGCTATTTTGAGTCTGTCCTGCACATGCATGATTAAGGCTTAGCTAAAGATTTGGGCAGGGCTTATACACAAATATTTGGGGTTTCATCCCTCTGGCTTCTCCAGGATACCCCTTACTTTCCAATGATTATGGTTGCCCAGATCTCTATCCTCTGGTTTTTTAGGCAGAAAAAACTGCAAGTTTTATATTGGAGTTTTGGCTTCCCCACATGATGGTAACTGTACCCTTCTCCAAAGCTAAAAGCTGAAAAAATGGGAAACTCACCCTGTGCAGTTCCTTTCTTTCAAGTGTTGACTTTCTCTAGAAGCTGTATTCTTGTTCACTCTTCAGTGCATTTACATAGTTGAATTTTATAGTTTGACCAGAGTTTATAGTTTTTTTCTGGGAGAAGGGGCAGTTCGGTGTCAATCTGGGAAGAATTTAGTTGTGCTCAAAGCAGAACTTGCCACTCTTATTACTCACTGACATATTTATTATACTGAGGGTTTCATGGGTCAACATTCTGATTTTACCTGATGTTGACCTAAATTGTCAAAATGTGTTTACACAGTCATTTTCTTTTGGTTGCTTTCAAATGGCTCCTGTTATTCTGGCTCCTTGGTGTTTTATTTGAACAGCGTAATAGAAATGATTGAAAATATAAATAATACTCTATTAACTGTTTCACAGGGGTCTTTCTCACAAACTGTAATTTTCCCCACATAAAACATAACTTTAGAGATTAGGTGAGAAAAAAAGTTGAAAACATCTACCTTCTCTTGTAGCAAATTCTCTGTGGTTGTTGATTCAACAATCATTCTACAAATTGAAAAGAGTGTGTTTAGTGGTCCCAGATTAAGGACATATTTTTCAATTTAAAAAGTTTTCTTAGCTTTATACAGAGTTTTAGAAGGCGCAGCATCTTCAGGATTTGCTTTTTATTTGTACTTTTGCACAAATAAATGTTAGAAACATTTATGGTTATAATTAAGTTTGGGCAGACATTACTTTGTGAACCGCAAAGAATAATACTCATTTGTAAACCACTTTACTGAGTCAGCTAATGTTGCAGCTGGAGCAAGAGGCTCAGAATTTACAAAACAAATAAATAAATAAATAATGAGTCAAACACTATTGTGTCCTTTTATACCTGTCTTATCAGGCATCAGTGGAATCATCCTTCCTGGGCTGCTTGCCCGACATGGAGACTGAATTATTTTAACAAAAGTAGATTGCAAACATTGCATATAGACTGGTCAAGAAGGTACATTCCTTAATCCTTAAAGTGCCTACCTTCCGGCTGCTTTCCCAAATTAGGTAGAAAATACATATATCAGAATCGGCTTGATCTCTGTACCAGTGATCTGGCTGGGAAAAAGGTACGCATTCCTTTTGGCCTTAGGATGCCTTTAGTTTTCTAGTCCCTTCCCTTCAAACTTTCTAGTTATTCCTTAAAATGTCTATTCACTTCACTGCACACTTGCTCCTCAATCCACTGCAAGCTATCTTCTTCCCTTTACATGCTCTAAGAACTGATAAATTCACCATGGCTTCTTAAATTATTTCTAACTACCATTTTGATATTCATTACTGGTGGATCCCACACTTGCAAATCTGCCTACTTGCTAAAATCGATCTGTAACCCCAGATCACACTCGTGGCACTTTCACGGTCATGAGGAGAGTGGTGAAAAATTTGAGGCACTCAACATGTATGTTTCTAGCTGAGGTCTTACAAGACAATGCTCTGCTTTCTTGTTTCAGTTTTCATATTGTAAACAAGTATCCTTTCCACAGTCAATTTAGTGCCATATTTTTTGCATTTCTGTGCTTCTTGCTGGTGATTTCAATGTTCAAAATGACCCCAAAGCATAGTGTTGAAGTGCTATCTAATGTTCGAAGAGCAAGAAGACTCTGATGTGCCTTTTGCAGAAAATGTGTTCTTTCGGGCATGAGATATAGTGCTGTTGATCATGAATTCAATGCTAATTCATCAACAATATATATATTAAATAAGGTATCTTCAAATAGAAACACACATAAAACAAAGTTATGTATTTATCGGCTGATGAAAATGTTGTGACCAGAGCAATGGTTCAGGATTCTCTAACTCAATGTTAGTGGTGACTTACTAGACTATAACTACAGTGAATAACCAGAACCAACTGTACTTCATTTTTTTCTCCTTTGCAGGTATCTCTCCCTTAATCTATCCTTCAAACTTTCATGCCTCTTGGTTGGTTTTACACTTATAGTTTTAAGAACAACCCTCATCCCCAAATCTCTCAATTCTTCATTTTCAGCTTCCCAAACTTCAAGTGTCTACAGCCAAGGATCTACTAGATTCTTATATTCAGGTGTCCCACAGACAACTCAAACTCAAATTATCCCACAAATTCATCATTGTTCTCCATCACCAACTTTTTCTTCTTCTATGTTCTCTATTGTTATTTATGCCACTCAGGTGTCTAAACTAAAAATGGGAACTTTTTCACGTTTCCTGTCTCTCTTTCACCCTAACATTGAACCAAGCCTTAACACTATTACATTCTAAGTTTTTCTCAAATTTATCATATTTTTTCCATTTCTACAACCACTGCTGACCATTATCATTACTTATTAGGTCAAAACTGGTGAAATATTTAAAATTATACTTTAAAAAGTCATTTTAATAGGACCATAAAAATTCATATTAATTATAAATATGAAATTCACATTAATCAGTCTTTTAGCATTAGACTATAGGGTCCAGGCTTTTCTTATTGTTGTTATCATTTTTAATTTAAAGCTGCGGAATGGAATCCCTTGTCATCTTTCTTGTATAAACTATATCCGTAATGCATTTCGATGATTTCAATTTTCTTCAAAGATAAGTCATTATTTAACTATATTTACAAAGCATGGCCCCTGCAGGCATTTTGTTTAGATCCTTGATTTCATTTAGTTCTGAGGATATGTTAATATCCCCTTTCCTGATCTGGATGCCGGTTACACAAGGTGTGTTCACCTTAAATTAACTTAGCTGCAAAACTTCAACGTGTACATTTTTGTGTATATATGTTTTACTTTAAGATTAAAGAAAAATACAGTTCAAAGTAATTACAGTAAGCTTAGAGGATAGATAGAACACTGTGGGTCAAAGCAGAAATCTGATAATATAGGATTTGAGGTATGAACTGAAGAAGGGGAAGGATTTGGAAAGGCAGAGAAGGAGGAAGAGGAGGCATATGGTGTGAGAAAGGAGACAGAGGTGGGAGTGTATACAAGGTACAAGGGGGAGAAAATAAGGAGGCCAGTGGGTGTGGCAAAAAGAATCCATGAGGAGGATCACCAGGAAATAAGCTTACAGAGGAAGGAAGAGCTCATATTAATTAATAACACTGAAGGATAGTTTAAACTAAGAAATAAAATCCCAAGAAAACAGAAAAAAATTGCTCTCCAGGGAATGTTTCTTATTTCCTGGACCTCACAAAACATATGTAATGGAAAAGCATTATAACGAATGAGGCTATATCAAATTTGTTGCAAATTTTACTTTCCAAGTACAATTTTAATTGTCCAAGGAACTGGGCGTTGATGAAATCTGATGTTTAAGCATGTGCATTTATTATTTGCTCAAGTTTTAAACATTCTCTTGAAATAATTTTTATAACTGACATGTGTCAAGATAATTTTAAATCATACAACTGGGAAGCGAAAAATAAAAACGAAACAAAGGCAACAAACACCACTTATTAGCTGACAATTCATCTGGGAAGTTTTGTGTTTGTGAAAATGGGGGAGGGTTACACTGGAAGTGTTTTTGCCAGCTGACTACAGCAGCACTTACTTCCATAAATATCATATAATATAATCTGTACAGTCTCTAAAGAATTTCGAGCACTCAGAAATGGCTTGCACATTCCAAGCTTTTGTCACATGAGACAGGTGTTGTGCTATGAATGCAGCACCATTTTGGTATGAAAACTGTCACTTACTGGGAGTATATCTGTAATAAAAAGGGCTTTTCCCACATGAAAGCACATCTTTAAAGTTCCATTTCTCCCCAAATGTAGATGCACTGGGGGTCTCGTACGTGCTCTTTACAGTTGAATTACTCCATATTGTATTTCCTCAAGAAAATCCCAGTCGCCCTCCTTCCCCTTCCTTATCCAATTCCTGATGTAATATTGCCCTTTGGCAATTGGTTCTGAAACTCTGAACTGCTGCTTGACTTACATGCCATAATTATCAAAATAGACGTATCGTCAGAGGGAAAATTCAGGGACTGATCCTAAGACTAAGATTAATGAAGACTATTAAGGTGGCTAATTTTCCCTTGGTAAATACTTTCTTAAATTAAAAGATATTTTCGGAGTCTGAATTATCTGGATAATTTCATACTTCAAATGACTCCCAAATAGCCGTACTTGACTTCATAACTCCTTCCCCACTTCTAGGTCTGCATCTCCAATGGCTTGCTGAACATCTCTACAAATGTTGGTTGAACACCTACCATTTGCAGAGTGCTATGCTGGAATTTCCAGAAAAGAACACATAATAAATTATGATTCATGTCTGAAAGCATCTTACAGCCTATTTTGTAGCGCTACAACAAATGCACAGCAGAATGTAAGTGCAATATTGGAGCAGCAACCGATTATTGTTGGAGTCCAGATGATGAACCAATAAATAAATATATGATATTTCATGTGCTGAACATGCAGTGGAGAAAAATGTAAGCAGAGTAGGTGGGGGAGGAAAGTGGCGAGATGGGTGAGATTTTGATAAGGTAGTCAAGGAAGTTTCCTCTGATAAGATTGTATCTGAGCAAGATTTGTGAGAAGTGGGAGTACACAATGTGGGAAGAGCATTTCAGGCAGAGAGAGCAGCTAGGTCAGAAACCCTGGATGAGGAGTATATATTATATATACGCTGTGTACACATATAATGTATATATATATTTTTTAAATTAATTTTTATTGGAGTATAGTTGATTTACAATGTTGTGTTAGTTTCAGGTGTACAGCAAAGTGAATCAGTTATACAAGTATATATTTTAAAAATTAACTGATACTTATATAGTACTTACTATATGTTATATATTGTCCTAAATGATTTACAAATATTGAATCATTTAATCATTACAAAATAACCCAAGTTTTCTCAACCACAGAACTATTGATATTTTGAGTAAGACAATTCTTTTTTTGTGGGGGCTATTCTATGCATTATAGGATGTTCAGTAGTGCCTCTGGACTCTACCCACCAGATGCTAGTAGCACCTCCCAAGTTGTGGCAATCAAAAATGTCTCTAGACGTTGCCAGATGTCTCCTAGGGGCAAAATCATCCCCCACTGAGAACGACTGATGTAACTCTATGGATAGGTTCTGTTATTTCTGATCATAGATAAAGAAACTATACATAGAGAAAGTAACCTGGCCAAGAGCATGCATCTAGGAAGTGGAGCTGGAATTCAAACCCAAGATAATAGTCCTGGCAATCATACCGTTAACTGCCATAGGTAGTTATTAGGTTATTTTCTGGGAACAAAAATAAATTTTGAAGTAGTTGGAGAAGGATTAGCAATGGGGGTGGGTGCGGTAGTACGAAGATGAGGCCAGAGAGGAGCAAGGGGTGAGCTTATGTTTTAAGGACTTTGCTTTTGAAAGTTTGAGCAGAGGACTGGTAAGATCTGATTTATGTCTTAAAATGACCTCTTTGCAGTCTTATGGAGAGTAGGCTATGGGTGAGCAACAACAGGAGACTAGTGGGAGATTCCTGCACCAGTCCCGAGGAGAGATGGCAGTGGTATGGAGTAGTGTGGTAGAGATGGAGGTGGTTGGAAATATCATTCTAGTCTGATTCTAGAAATATTCTGAAGGTAGATCTGACAGGATTTGCTGATGGAGTTATGTTCTATGACTGAAAGAGAGGAGTGAAGAAAGCTACCAAGGATTTTAGCCTGAGCTACAGAAAGAATGGACTTGCCAATTACTGAGCAGGGAAGACAGGTGGAGGCTCAGTTTCAGGTCAAGGGGGCATTGGAATCATGAGTTCTTTTCAGTACATAGTAAGTTTAAGATGGTTATCAGACATTCAGATGGAAAGGCTGAGTAGATGGCTGTATATATGGGGCTGCTGTTCGAAGATAAAACCCTTGGAGTTATCAGCATATAGGTGACCTTTAGATCCATAATACAGGATGATATCATCAAGGGAATTACCAAAGATTTATGTGAGAAGTTCAAGGACTGAGCCTGGAGACTTTTCAGTGTTCACAGATCAGGAAGATGAGGAAAGGAGGAGATAAATAAGACTATAATGGATTTCCCAATGCACAAGGAGGAGAACCAGGGAAAAGTGAAACAAAACAAGCCAAGTGAAGAAAGGATTTCAAGGAAAAGAGGGTGATCAATTGCTTCAAATGCTGTTGCTACATCTTATTAAGATGAGGTCAAAAGAGTGTTCATTAGATCTGACAATGTAAAGATCAATGGTGAACTTGACAAAAGCTATCTGTACAGTGGTAGGGATGAAAGACTAATCAGTGGTGTTTCAAGAAAATGGGGAAAAAGAAAGTAGGAAAGCTACATAGCTGTATATATATACACACACACACACACACACACACACACACACACACACACACCTCTTTCAAAGAGTTTGGCTATAAAGAGGAGCAGAGAAATGGAGTGGTAGTTGAAAGGAAATGTTGGAGCAAATTTTTTTCTTTTGGATGATTTATAGACTGTTTCATGCTGATGAGAATGAGTCAATAGAGAGAGAAAAATGATGTACAGAAGAGAGAGGATAAAATTGCTGGAGGGGTGATTTGAATAAGAGAGAGGAAATGGGATCAGTGCAGAATGGGGGAGATTATATATAAAAAGGAGCAGAGACAACTTATCTACAGGAATAGGACAGTAGATGGCAGAGAAAGTGGGGGCAGATGGAGGAGGACTGGTAGACATAATGGTGGGAATATGTAGAAGTTCTGTTTTTATATTTCAGAGAAATAGGAAGTAAAAACATTAACTGATTGAAGAAGGAGAAGGGGGTGACAGAAGTTTGAAGAAAGAAGGGAAACTATAAACTAATGGTCTAAAAGCTTGGGAGAGAGAATAAAATAAAGAAACTAGTAGTGTTGCTGGGCAGCAATAAAGATCCTTTTAAGGTGTATGTCATGAATTTAAAGAGAAACCCTTCAGCATAGTTGTGGGTTTATCTCCAGCCCGTATTCATCCACCTGGGCATAGGTCCACAGAAGACAAAGGGAGGGGAACAAACAAGATTTTAGTTTAGCTAGAAGAGTATTGAGCAAAGGAGAGATTTAATAACAGATTTATAACCTAAGTTGGGAGTCAGAGGACATGTAGGGACACGCAGTCAGAGCAGGGGTACAATTTGAACTGTAGGTCTCTTTGTGACTGAGGAATTGTTGGATTTGAGGTATAAGATGGAGCGAGCCTGGAAATTAGGAGTTAGAAGCCAGAGGTCATGGACAAGTTCAGTGTAGGGAGTAATCACTGAAGAGAACCCATGACTGGAATGATTGTCTATGTGCATACTGAAGTAACAAGGAGCTATGACAAGAACACTGGAGATAGTGGTAGCCAGCCATGTCCTAGAATGTCCAGAGGCATAAATCAAGAGGATGAAAACGTGTTGGAAATCTGTAAGATTTTAACCTTACAGTGCTATTGGTGGGTGTACGTAGGTACACACAAACTATTAAAACATACAGAAAGTGACAGAAAACAAGCAAAGCAGAAAATATCAAAATGATCTGCTTAAGAACAAAATCTAAAAAATGTTAACATTTTGCTTCAGACTTTTTTCTTTTTGTAATGAAATACAACATTATAGGTATAGTTGAATCCCCTTGTCCTTTCCAATTCCCTTTCCTTTCCCAAGCCTCTTTCTCCCCTCCCTTCCCTGAAGGTGGCTTGCATCCAAGTCTTCAGAAGTTGTCAACACAAACGTTAACAATAGACAGTGCTGATTAAAATAAATAAAATGTGTCATACTGCAAGGGTACTCAACATTTTCCTATATTAATATAATTAATTTCATTAATATCAACTGCTGTGTAATAAATTTTTAATTGAAAATTATGTGAGTATAGTAGTTTTTCCATCTCAACGAACATTTAGGTGGTTCCACCATTCTGTAATTACCTACAATGCTGCTGTGCACTCAGTGCCCATGTTTCCTTGTGCATGTATGTAAGCGTCCATCTGGTATATACTTAGAAGTGGAATTGCTGCATTGTAAGGGATAAAATTTTCGCCATTATTAGATAATGGCAAATTGCTCTCTGAAGCAGTTTGCCCATTTATACTCTCTCTTGAAGTGTACAGATTTCCCATCTCCACATTCCATGCCGACACGTGGTATTTCCAAACCTTTAAATTTTTGCCAATCTGATGCATACAATGGGGGAAGAGGCAATACCCAATGAGATATCTGAGAGTTTTTGATAATGGAGAAAGATATGTAAATCCTTAGATTTAGTATTCACAGTAAATAAAGCCTAAGTGGAATTCAGGAAACAAAATCTATATATGTTAAATTTTTAGGGATAACCACTAAAAGACTAAAAAAAGGTTGTATAACTTACAACTAGTCTAGGGAGAAAACATTGTAAATGTAAACTTATTTACCTTTTCAAGGTATTCAATAATAACAGAACTAAAATAAATTTTTAGCAAAGCAAGATCTGAGAGGATTTACCACCAACCAACCCACATTAACAGACATTCTAAAAGATTCATTCAAAAAGAAGGAAAGTGGGCTTCCCTGGTGGCGCAGTGACTGAGAGTCCGCCTGCCGATGCAGGGGACACGGGTTCGTGTCCCTGTCCGGGAGGATCCCACATGCTGCGGAGCGGCTGGGCCCGTGAGCCATGGTCGCTGAGCCTGCGCATCCGGACCCTGTGCTCCGCAACGGGAGAGGCCACGACAGTGAGGGGCCCGCGTATCGCAAAAAAAAAAAAAAAAAAAAAAGGAAGGAAAGTGATCTTGGAAAAAAGGTCTGAGATTCAAGGAAGAAAGGACAGTAAAGGAACTGGTAAAAATATAGGTAATTATTAACTAAGTAAAACAATAATTATATTATCTAATGTGAGGATTATAAATCTGAAATGTAATTAAATATTGGACAACAGTAATAGGGAAGGAAGAATGTGGGAGACTGGCATTCAGGTATTCTAAAAGTCCTGTTTTACTCAGGAAGAGAGGTATTGATGAATAACTTTAGACATTAGGAGACTAGAAATAGGTTCAGTAATATCCAGAACAATAGAGGGAAGGCAGTGGAATAGAAATAATATGAATCCCAAAGAAAGAAGAAACAAAAGGAGCTTAGAAAAAAATAGGACAAATAGAAAGCAAAGATACAATAGTAGAGTAGATTTCAAATATTTTATTACTCACATTAAATATCAATATAATGAACTATCATTTATAAATTCTGAGCTTGGATTAAAACTAGCAAAATCCAACTTTATGTTATTTATAAGAGGTACCTAAAATACAAGGACCATAAGAATTAAAAGTAGAGGGATGGAAAAAGATATACCAGACAAGTAACCCCTCCCCAAATAAAAGCATTATTATAATTAAAGAGAGGTAAGTCAATTGAAATAAGGGTTGAGAGTGGAGGGCAGTTGTAACATATTCAGCCATAATTTCCCCCCAAATCCTATGAATCCATTTTTCTTTTTAAACCCCAACATGATTTACTATGTTTCTCCATTGCTGTCATTATTATTAATGCTTATTTATATTTGCCAAAATACTTATCAATTCCTTTGCTTGTCAGGGCTTATGTATCCTGCTTTTTTCTTCTATGATTATTATCACTACTATATTACTAATATTTTTACTTTATAGAAGTACATTCTCTAAACATTTTTTGGTGAAGGTCTGTGTGTAGTAAACTGTAAATCTTTGCCTTTATCACCATTATCAAATGATGGTTTAGATGGTATAAAAGTTCAAGTTGATTTTTATTTTTTCTCAGTATTTTGCAGACATTTCACTGCTTTCTTCTGACTTGACAACTCTAATCTCTATTAACTTACATAGAACTCAAGCTTGAGTTTTGTTTTTTTTTTCAGTTTGTCCTATCCACTGCCCTTAAAGGATGAAAGTTTCACTGCCATTTGCCTGGGACAATGGGCACAAATTTTCCTGATTCCTTTTTATGGAAAGCTCGGCTCTTTGAGTGTCCAGGTTTTAAGCATAGTTATTAGTATCAGTTCCTTGCCTTGCAGGCTGGGAGCCATGATGTCTGCTTCCCATGAGTACTTATAATCCCAGCCCTCAGCCTCTTGGGCTTGTATCCAAGTCCATTTCCCATATGGGTCAGGCTGGCATCAATCTCTGCTTACGTTTTTGGCTTTGGTTTTCTCTTTCTGATATCTAGAGATTTAATTTATTCCTTTTGAACATATAAATTTACAACAATAGTTTTTTATGTGTGCTCCATTTTATCTCTTTCCCTCACCCCCAGCCAGTGATTACATGAGGTAGTCACTGCTTTCCATGTTCCTCGATACTTGGTATTTTCTTCTTTGTGGGGTACAATTATTCGTAATAGAATTACGTTAATTATCTCCCCTGTATACTGTGAGTTATGCTATGGTGCCATGTTCATCCCTATTCTCTAGCACATTGTTTAACCCATAGCAAGCACTCAATAAATGTCTGTTGATCGAATAAATGAAACTCTTGCCATTTTTTATTTAAACAGGAGGATGTATTTGGGCTACTGTGAGCATACACTTAGACTAAAGAAAATCTGGATCCATCCTGTCTTTATATTCTCAAAGAGCAACAATGGGTTCCTTCATGGTATAGAATTTAGAGAAAGGCCTTTTCTCATATTGGTTTAATCTGCTTTCCTTTTATTCTTCGCTATACAGTGAGTTGTGTCATTTCTATCAGTCTACAGGTTGTAGGTTCTCTCAAAAATCTTGACTATTTTAATTCTGTGGAGCATAACACTGAAGAGTTAAAAAAATTCCACCTGCCAAATGTAGATATAATTTCATAAATTAATGAATTTCACTGGAAAATTTGGCTCATCTCTGATTTAGCTGCTATAAAACATACATGAATCTGAAAATACATGCCATTTTCAGAATAATAAAAACTGAGCATTAAAATCAAAGCATTTTTGTCACCTCTAAGTTCTCCCATTTAACAGACAGTGAAACAGTTTTGGGTACCTCGTGTCTATCACAGGTGAACACTAAAATCAGCCCGGATTTGAACCCTGTCACTTGGTTTACGTTTATCTATTGCATTGTAGTGCCGAGTTATCAGGCCTCAGAGGTGAATCACAGCACTGATGGCCAACTTGACAAGCTTGAAGATGAGTAGCATTATTTTACTCTTTTCTTCCCAGCAACATGTGTCAGGGTTTTTGAGCTGCTACATGTTTCAAAATTTCCCATCCCTTGAGTAAGTGATAAAGTCCAGCATTTGGTATCTTGCAGATCCCCGAATGGCCCTTATGATTCTCCATTAGCTTTACACAGAGCTTGTGATTAGCCAAAATATGGATTTTGTTCCCATCACAACCACTGCTTCAAGCTATAAGAAAAAGAAATAAATATGTTGCATGATACTATATAATGATACACAGAATTTTTCTATAAGATGTTTTATTGCATGTAGTAAAAGAAACAGCACTTGGACTAGGAAGTAGGACACCCAGTTCGTAGCCCTTAGCTAGCTGTGTGATTGAACTTGGACAAGTCATCCACACACTTTGGGCCTGAATGTTCTCATGTCTAAAATTTAAAATTTGGAGTAAATAATTTTTATGATCCATTGATATCAAACATTCAGTTTTAAATCAATGCAATAAATTCAACACCTATTACAATAAATTAGATCATATAAAATAGTACCTGAGAATCTCTCTGTTTTGAGATGGTTAAATTGTAGCATTTTTGTCTTCATATTACCCTAGACACGGTCTTACTATAACTCTTGGGGCCTTGCGTAAATCTGTGTCTTCCTATGTTTTTAATCATCCTGTCCATAGTGACATGTGGCTCAAGGAATGTAAACATGGTATTAGTTCTCTATTTGTAACAGTGGTAGCTACCCAGAATTATAGTTTTAGTGATTAAGCTGATCTCTTGAGAAACTGTTGTGAAGAAAAAAGGGGGAAGGGAAATTTAACAAGGTCACACAGGAAGTATCTGGACCCTGGGCTATTTATGTTACACAGGAAGTGTCCCTGAACTGTGCAATTTGGAATTCACCTTCCATTGGGACTTTACAGAGGAACTAAGCTTACTCACTATGGTGTTTAAAAACTACTTCCAAGTGAAACCCGTAAATTTATGTTAGATAATCTGAGGTATACTACTTATTCCCAGGTTTAACAAAAAGAGAACAAAAATTCTGAGGTTAGTATCTTGACTGGTCCCAGAACTTCACTGTAAATCCATAGCCAAGCTCAAAAGGAAGAAAACCCCACATATCAGAAATAGAGAGCCAAAAGGCAAAGGTATAAGCAGAAAGTGCTATCAGTACCATCCATCTGAGACATAAACTTCACTATGTATTCAAAAGCTTGGGGACTGAGATTTAAATACTCACAATAAACAATGTTTTAATTAAATGCAGTGAACACTGCAGAAAACAATGTCAGGGATTTAGAGCACAATCTAGATATTCTCCAAAGAATACAGAGGGAAAGAAAAATGAGATTTAAAAGATGAGGCAAAAGTGTCAGTTAGAGCTAGGATACTCTGTTTAGTGGGAATCCCAGAATGAGAGGAAATATTGAAGAGAAGAAATATCTTCAGATAGAACAGAAGAAAACCTTCTTAAGCTGAAGAACACATGAGTTTAAAATAAAAGGCTACACTGAGTGATAGGCAAAATTAATAACTAAGACACAGAACTAGGTGAATCTTCATGAATTTTTTTGACTGCCAATATTAAAGAAAAAATCCTATGAGTATCCAAGCAAAAGAAAGAGGTTATCAACAAGGAAAAAATATGAGATGGGCAACAGACTTCTGAGCAACCCATAATGTCAGAAAACAACACAGAAATATCTATGGAGTTTCACCACAAAAATACCTTTATAGGAGAATTCTATACCCAGCATATTTATCACTCATGTGTGAGGGCAACACAAAAGTTCTCAGATTCTACAAAAACAAAAAAGTAAGAATAAAACACAGGTAACATTCCTGAAAAAAAGTTGAGAAGTTATAAGCAACTCAAAAATGAAAGACTTATGAAAACCTAAATAATGAAGAAAACATGGTCCCCCTGGGAGAGGACGTCTGAGGCAGACACACAGCAGCCCTTTTGAACTAAGGGGGAAGACTTGATGTTCCTTCCCACCTCAAGGCTAATATCATCTTATTCTGCTATGAAGGACTATAATAGTGAGCATTAATAAGCAAGTACTCAAATACCACACCCACTGAAAGTTAGCGAGTTCTAGCTCTTTGTGGTACCTTAATCATGATTAATCTGAACATTAATTGGATAAATTGGATAGTAAAGTGTCACTGGAGTTTTGTTTTGCTAGTGATTTGGGGTTATTTGTGACCCTATGGCCCACATTATCTAATTATTAATCTTGAGTTAGTTATATATCATTCATAAGGGCTCAAAATAAAGTGTATTGGTTTCCCAGGTTTTTGTACTATAGCCATACAAGCTAGATGACTTAAACAACAGAAATTTTTTTTTTTTTTTTTTTTTTTTTTGCGGTACCCGGGCCTCTCACTGCTGTGGCCTCTCCCACTGCGGAGCACAGGCTCCGGACGCGCAGGCTCAGCGGCCATGGCTCACAGGCCCAGCCGCTCCGCGGCAAGTGGAATCTTCCCAGACCGGGGCACGAACCTGTGTCCCCTGCTTTGGCAGGCGGACTCTCAACCACTGCGCCACCAGGGAAGCCCAACAACAGAAATTTATTGTCTCACAGTTCTGGAGGCTAGAAGTTCAAAATCAAGGTGTGAGCATGGTTGGTTCCTTCTTAGGGTGTGAGAAAGAATGTTCCATGTCTCTTGCCTAGCTTCTGATGGTTTGCTGGAAATCTTTGATATTCCTTGGCTTGCAGCAACCTCACCCTAATCTCTGCCTTCATCTCCAGATGGCATTCTTTCTGTGTGCCAGTCTAAGTTCAAATTCTCCTTTTCATAAGGATACTAGTCATAATCAATAAGGGAGCCATCCTGCTCCATTATAACCTCATCTTAACTGTCTACATCTGCAACAATCCTATTTCTAAATAAGGTCACATTCTGAGATACTGGAAAATATAACCTCAGATAGACAGGTAGTTAAAAATTAGAATACCATGTAATATTTATGCTAATTAAGTAGAAAATATTTTATAAGTAGATTACATCTTCAGGATACTAACACCAGATAGTATTAAGAAAAATATTTCCAGATTTTGCAAATAAATATATATAACAAAATAAAACAAAGTTCTTATTTGTTAAAAATACTCTTAACATAATTTATAAGTGAAAGATAAACTAGAAAAATGTTGGCAAGTCTTACATAAATTTCTCTCATTAAGAAGGAAAAGATTTATGAAATATGACAGGCTACCAACAAAAATATGAATAAACACGAAAAATCCAATTTTATTCTAAATAAAGAAATCATGTGACTATCAAACTGGACAAGAACATTTTTTTAAGTTATAATACCCTATGTTGGAGACCACTAAAAATGTATATACACCTATTGTTGTGTTGGAAGAGTAAATTGGTAAAATTTTCTGGAGAACTATTTGGCTAATTTTAAATATGCTGTGAACGAAACTTTTTTTTCAAGTAACATATCCCAACAAAAGTGTTTACGGACAGGTACAAATATAAAATCAAGAGACTTGCAATACAGTTTATAATACCAGAGAACTGGAGACAGACTAACTTTCCCCAGATTGGAAATTGGCTAAATAAATTGTAAGAGAATCACAAAAAGAAGGATCCACAGAAGACAGTAAAAATAATGAGTTTGAGAATCTGTCATTAATGCACAAAGCAGCTTCCAAAAGAACACATACATTATTATCTATGTATTTCTGGAAGAATACAATGTAAAATAGTAAAGTAGTATAGATGTGCACATATCTTTCAATTTTGTATGGGATAAATGTATTACTTTTAGAATAAAAATTAAAGAAGTCATGGATTACACGAAAATAATAACCGAGAGAAAATTGTGTCAATGAGAGACATGTACTGGCCTAAAATGTTTGGGCACTGCTGAAGGAGTGTAGGATCTCACTTCAGAAGGCTCCATGTTCAAGTTTCAGCTCCATGCCTTTGGCAGTAGGTGACCTAGGGCAAATCATTTAAGATCTCGTTGCTTCATTTTCCTACTGTGAATTGGAGACTGAAAGAGTATTTACCTCGCACGGTGACTGAAAATTAAAGGGGATGAACACAAAGCACTGCTCGAATAATATTCTTAACATGAGATGATTTCAGAAGGCACCAGGTAAGGAGAAACAAAGGGTTCCAAGAAAAGAGAACTTTAGAAATATTGGAATGTGGGACATTTTTCTTACTTATTTTTAATTCCAGAAGAAAATGAAAAAAACATGAATGATGTCTAAAAGGCTATAGCTAAAAATGTAAACTGAAAATTTTAGAGGGAAAATCTGCCTGTGAGTAAGAAGATGTAGCACAGTTCTGGGAAAAGGAGATTCCTTTCCCATTAAGACTCACTGCTCAGGTGGATGGAGTGTTTACTCCCTGTGTAAGTTAATCTTTGGCAGAGATATGCAGTGAGATATGGGGGAAAATGGAAACAACAAAGTCCACGATACAGAGATCATTGCCTGTTGTTTAAAGAAGACAAGAGGAAGGTATCAGGGAATGAAAGGACCTGATGCTATGGAATCCAGATACTGTATCAGGAATCTTATTTCTCAGTTGTGTGGATAACATCAGAAAGATACAAATGAATGGGACAGAGGACTTAGGCACTCTTCGCTAGAACTTGGAAAATCATGCTAAAAAAGGCATGGGGCAGCTACTTAGTGAAGTAGTCCATTAGTGAGCATTAACTTTGCATCCACTATACCATCTACAATTTTAGCAGAAATTGAAATCTAGGAGGCTTCATATCCAGCATTGGCATTGGAAAAAAAAAAAATTCCAGGAAAAGAATTTACTTTAAAAAAGGTTTAGAGGCAAGAGGAAAAATGAATATCAAAGTTGAAAAAGCATATGTGTATGTACCTGTGTTTTTGGTGACATTTCTGTTATCTGTGCAGTCTAACAGAATCTGATTTTCTGATTTGGCACTGTCGTTGATTATTTTGAAAACTGGTCGGCAATACAAGATCCAAAGTCTGAAAATCTTCCAAGACACAAAAGGTACCACTATTCATTATGAAATATTGTACACTGTTGAGTAATAGCCACTTAAATGATCTCATATAGACATTTTCTTAAAGGCTTGACCAAATGTTATGGCCTTTTTATGTTATCTGTCAACTCATAGCCCGTATCAGATATCAGACTAGTTATGTCAAAAGACAATAATCAACACTCAAAAGGTCACTTTACTGGTTAATCAGGCAATGCTTAGAATAAATCTGGTAACTTTTCCATCCGTTTGATTGATGGCCTGTTTCAGCAGCTGAAAGTTCTTGTTTGACTATACACTGGTCAACTTAATCTCACAGTTTCATCTTTTTAGCGGATTTTATACTAATGTGTCTGTCTAAATGCCTTCATTATTGCTCTTGTCATCTTCTACACCACTGGGTCTAGAGTAGCCAGTCTCTCATTTTTAAGATAATTCCGTGTGTGTGTGTGTGTGTGTGTTCTTTTTTGCATACAGAGTTTGTACTAACAATTATTTACTTCCCCAGGTATCCACTTTTGATTACCAACACTAAGAGCCACACCTCAAATTTCTCATTCATTCAATAAATCTTTATAGAGTGCTTTCTCATTCATTCATTCATTCAACATATACTTATCGAGTACAACAAATATATTACTGAACAATAGTAGGTCCTGTGCTAGGCTCTGGACATTTAGCTGTGAATAGAATATCCAAGACAGTTACATTTTTTTTTTCCTCTTCCTTGAGTACACTTCCTTAACAGGGACATTGACCTTTTCTAGATCCTCCCCATCTTTCTCCCTCACTTAACTCAGTCTCTGTTCAAAAGTCACCACTTCAAATACACCTTCCCTATCTATACACTCCCTTCACACCCTCCATCTTTGTCTATCCTCTTACACTGCTTTAATTTTTATTCACCTTTCTTATTATTGAAATTTTACGACATATTTATTTTCTGTCCTCTTCTAGTGTAACTTAAGCTCAAGAGTACATGTTTTGTCTGGTTCAACATTAGATCTAGAAAAATGCTTGAAGAATATAGGCGATTGAAACACTTGTGGAATGAATAAATGAATGAATAAGTTACTTTTATTTCTGGAACTCACGTTTTAGAGAACAGAGAAAGGCAAGTAAACAATTATTAATGGAGGATATGCTAGGGAGTAATCCAAAAGATTATTGGGGATAGTAGTTAAGGACAGATTCTCTGGAGAGATGGAGTTTGAGTTTATTATTGATAAGAAGGAGCTAGTGTGTGAGCCTTCCAGAGAGACAGAGAACATTAAATGCAAAAATCCCTTAGGATTTGGAAGGAGACCACTAACTGATGGAGAGAACAAGAGAAGAGGATGGGTATGGGTTGCCACTGAAATGTAGGAAGGGGCCAGATTGTGTGGAATCCTATGGGCAAAGTTTAGGAGTTTAAATTATATATATACACACACAAGCACACACACGCACACACTTTGGAGGTATGAATTACAAGAGTTAAGAACTCTGTTTAGATAATGAATTGTGGAGGAGGGGAGTCAGGAAGACCGGTAATTGCCATAGATGAGGTGAGAAATGATGGTGGCCTGCATTAGAGTGATTGCTATGGAAACGGAGAGAAGTAGACCAAGGAGGAATGTGATTTTGAAGTGGAGTCATCAAGAGCTGCTGGTAGACTGGTGATGAAGATTTGACAATTGAGGGCAAAAGAGGACACCAAAATGATGGGTTTGGGGCTTGAATCTCTTTTAGAAGACAATGTCATTTACTGGTATGTAACTCATTTGGGGTCTACATTGGGTGGTAATTATATTGGCTTATAATGCTTTCCATTTCACTTTGGGATTATTTTGCCTTTTGACAATTTAGAACTTAGATCAGTGTCAATTGTCATAGCTAATCCTCAAGAACTTGAGTCAGTTGTTGATTCAAGAATGCTGCTTTTTACATTTGGTAGTATATATATGTCCATGCCACTTTCTCACTTCATCCCAGCTTACCCTTTCCCCTCCCCCTGTCCTCAAGTCCATTCTCTACATCTGCGACTTTATTCCTGTCCTGCCTCTGCATTCTTCAGAACCTTATTTTTTTATTTATTTATTTTTTAGATTCATATATATGTGTTAGCATATGGGGATATATGTATATGTATAACTGATTCACTTTGTTATAAAGCAGAAACTAACACACCATTGTAAAGCAATTATATTCCAATAAAAATGTTAAAAAAAAAAAAGAATGCTGCTTTTCTTCCTCCTGAGGCTTAATTTTAGATCAAGGCACATGCAATGTATGGAACTGAAAATGGAAAGTATATTGTGTTAATTTTTCTTGTCTTTGGCATGTCATAATGCTCAATAGAGAATGTTGAAGCTACTGACCAAACCAATATTGGAGTGAAAGATTTGCTTTAATTTCTCACTTCCTCCCAGCCAAACATAACTATTAGTGATCTAGTTTTAGTTTACATTGTCTTCCAAAAATTGGCCCGTTATAGAGGGAACTGTATGATTATAATCAATAACAGAGATACAAATTTTAATTAAAATAATTATTTAAACACGGCCTTAAAATCCTATGGATACTAGTTTTGTAGTTGTTAAAACGAAGAAATAGTTTTTCACAAACGGTTGAGTTTTAAGGCTCTCTTTTGTTTTAGAATAAACAGGATTGTCTGGAACTGCTTGTGGCTTTTCAACAGTTTGTCTAGTAGCTGTTATAGTAGAAGAGTGTGCTTTTCGTTGCCCTCTTCATCTAAAAATAATATTATAATAAACTTCTCTTGAGACTGTGTCTTGAGATTTACAAAGGATAATTCTATTTCTCCATGTGATTGGCAATATTTATTTTCTTCATAAAAGCGTTGCTCAATAGCAAGAGGCTGTTCTAATGACAATTTAATGATAGACACTCCAGTGACAGTTTATATTGTCAGATTATTCATTCTAACACTACCCACATCCCTTAGCTCATTTGCCATGAGTACTTAGTTATTCTTTTGGGTGGTATGTGTAAATTTTTCATCCCTTCCCTAATCTCTCTGTAAGGAAATCTTGGAGCCTAATTAGTTCATCGATCATAATTTCATTTTGGGGAGCAGTAATTCAATTCTACTCTTTCTGGTAAAGGAAGTATTTAATCATTTCTTTCTTTTGAAGTGAATTCACATATGATGCCTCCATGGCTAGATCAAATGTCATGGTATTTCCTACTTAAAAGGGTATTGTTACTGAGGCTATTGTGTTGAAGCTAAAGATAAGCTGATTGTTTCAGAAACCAACTTTGACAAGTTGTCTTCCTGGTAAGACTGCATCACCTGAATGATTCTGTCATTTTTGAAAATGTGCATGACATTTACAAGCCGAGTATAAATAGGTGATCTTAGGCTATGTCTGCAAACCTGGTTATAGAACTGCCAGAACTAAAATGACTATACCTGAAACTTCTAGTTGAACCAGCCAGTGGTGGGTAGACGTGAAGTGAGCAACTGACTGCTGCAACAGACTGCAGCTGAATTTTTAAAATCAGAAGTTAACAGTCAGAATCGGTCCTCCATTTTGAATATGTGTCTTCTGAATATTTTGATTAGGCTTATAAATTTCATAACTCATAGTTTTAAAGTATAAAAATAGCAACAAGTTTATATAGTATATCCATATTTTTATTGAAATTAATAAAAAGCCTAAGGATAACTAAATTCAATCTGTGTCCTTGCATTTGCAGAAAGCATTGCCAGTATAGCTACCAGCTCAGATGACCATACTGACGACATAATGGGTAAGTTGTTTAAGATGAAGATAGACAAAACGCCCTGACAAGATACAGGAAAAGAAGAAATAGAACAGTGATGAAGATATTAATGAAGATAAGAAATGGAAAAAATGGTACTGTTTAATTGCCTCACTTCCTTCTCCTTCCTCCATCTCAACTTTGGGGTTAAAAGATTTGTGCAAATTAGAAAAGGAAAGCTGAGTAGCCCTCATTCAAACGAACCCACTGGCAGTGCAGGAAAGTAAAGCAAGAAGAACTGAAGGTGTCTTCCTCTTGAAAGGTTAAGTCACTCCCAGATATTTCAGGCTGAGTTGGTGCTAAGGTTGAAAATTGGAGCCAGTGTCCCCTTATGTAAGCTCTCAAGTATCCTACCCCAGTAAATGCATTCATATTAAATCCTCTCAAGGAATATTGGAGAAAAGTTTTTAAACCGATTAATGGATGTAAGAAGTGGTGTAGTAAAATACAAGTGTATAGGAGAAATGGACATACTTTTTGTCTCCATAGGGAATGCATTCTTAAGCTTTAGTTTTATAATTTTGCACCACTGGGCACTAAGACTTTTTGTGGGACAGAAAAATTTTTTTTCTCTCAAAGGCTGGTTCTTGCTAGAGTTGGCTGACGGGTAGAGTGAGAATTAATTTTACTGTCTCCATTCAGAGTTAATTTAGTGTGCTGCCATCAAACTGAAACAGCTGAATTAAAACCACCGGTAGCAGCAGCAGCATCATTTAAAGCTGTCTCTTAAAGGGTGTGGGACATATCTGAATGTAAGGGAAGAAATTAAGATGAGGGTTCAGGGCTGTTTAATCCAGGTTGAATACCTGACAGACTAATGTCCTCAAAGGATAATATGATGTTCTCTTTATAAAATGTCCTTCAAACACAATATCACAAAGCCAGAGAAAGGAAGATTTCTATTTAGGAGAGGAGATTGGATTTGGATAAAATTGGAAACACATCTTTGTGCAAATTAGAGAATTTAATTCATTTTTTTGAATTTTGTTAAGGAAGTTACATTTGTTACAGGCAACACTTGTGCGTAACATTTACCAGTATTAATGCGAACCAACTATTCTTATTGTTTAAGGACAAAAATAATTCTTAATTAAGATTTTCAAGACTTAAGCAAGATTTACAAGTCCAATTGAGGACTTTTCATTAAATTTGCAAAGGTACCATTATTTTGAGTCAGTAGCTTAATAGAGTCAATAATGTGTAAATTGAATCTATGAAGATGATTTCAGATTGTAGATCCTCCCTGTTTACACCAAGACACAACATTTGAGTATGCTACACAAATGATAATAATTCTCAATTTATATGATGTTAGAGCAAATTTTTTAAAACAAATAAGAAAAATTTATTTTGAAATATGTACTTTACTCAGTCCTTTCAATCAGTTTACAATTTCTTGTGAACTCAAGTTAGTCATGATGTATGTATCAATTGTTTTCTCCTGGCAGAATTCTTGCAACTTTTACATATTGGTTGTATTTACTAATAGTAATCAATTTTTTTCAGTAAAAGTTTCATTTAGTTAGATCAGAGCTGTTGTCTCTGGTCCAAATCCAACATTTTAGTACTTCTCATAAGTCAAACTGCCATAAATGTTTCCCTACATCCTCTGGATTCCCTACATCCAGTCTGCCACTGGATTTTAATTTTGATAATTTTCTTTTTTTTTTTTGTAGTCTCATTGCCCCAGGAATCCCAACTGATCTCAACTTTCAGTTAGTGACAATATTTATAATACTGAAAGAATATCTGATATAAGGCAATCTTCTGAAATGATGGTAGCTATATATAACACCAATGCTAGAAGAATACAGACTATTTGAAAAGCACATACTAGAAACAATATTACAAAAAAAACTGGTTTATATGACTGGCATCAGATGTTTCTTGGAAATGCTCAGTGTAACTGACTTCATTTTATCATACACATTTTTGAAAATAAAATATTCTATCTTTTTTAACATCTTTATTGGAGTATAATTGCTTCACAATGGTGTGTTAGTTTCTGCTGTATCACAAAGTGAATCAGCTATACGTATACATAGGTAGGGTAGGAGGGAGATGAAAATAAAATATTCTATTTTCCAAATATAAATGTCACTGCATTTATCAATTTAGACTAGGTCTTTCACTGCAGGAAAAACCTTTATTCATTCACATTATAAGGTATATATTTTTAAATGAAATTAGCCATAGGATGAACTGTGTAATTGATTTTAAATTCAAATTAGCTATTGTTTGAAACTTGGATTTCAAAAAAGAAACTTAATTGAGAACAGCTTAGACCAAAATGGGACTATACTGGCTCACATAGTAAATTTGCAAGAAGGGCAAGGTTGTTTAAGCCTGGATATAGGGACTTAAATTCTCTCAAAAGTATTTCTCTCGGGCTTCCCTGGTGGCGCAGTGGTTGAGAGTCCGCCTGCCGATGCAGGGGACACGGGTTCGTGCCCCGGTCCAGGAAGATCCCACATGCCGCGGAGCAGCTGGGCCCGTAAGCCATGGCCGCTGAGCCTGAGCGTCCTGAGCCTGTGCTCCGCAACGGGAGAGGCCACAACAGTGAGAGGACTGCGTACCGCAAAAAAAAAAAAAAAAAAAAAAAAAAAAAAGTATTTCTCTCTTTTCTCATCTCTGTTTCTGCACATGTCCAAACTTTATTTTGCCAGTCTAGACTTTTTCACATCAGTGGAAACATAGCTGCCAATAAATTTGAGGCTTACATCTTCCAGCCTACCTATAACCATAGAAGGACTGAAACTCATTATCTTCAACCTGAGGTTCCCAGTTCCAATCTCTGTGGCCAGTGAAGTTGAGGTTGTTAAAATAATGTCAGCCCAGAATGTCTGCAATAGGGGAATTAGTGTGTCCCAGAAGACAAGGTACATTTCTGAAAGGAATTTTGACACAGATAAAGCAACTGGTGTCCACTACCATGATCATTATAAAGCTGGAGATATAAATTCATGAGGGGAAAATAACCCTCAAAAGATTCTATTTTTAAAATTATAGGGGAATGAATTAAGAAAGTGACTATTCCTATTCAAGATGTGAATTATGAGTTGAAAAGAAATAATTTACCTCCTAGTTATTGTCGTTCTAGCTGTTCACAGTTCTTTTTTGTTTTGCATTATCTATATTTCCAACCCCCCTTCAGCAATTCTTATTTCTTTCAAGATCTCATTCTATTATTGATTTAAATCACGTTTAACTTTACTCATTTACATTTCCACCAACAGTACTGAGTTGCTACTGCTCCACAACCTCACCTCACCAAAATCTGATACCGTAAGTCTTTTAAATCTTTGCCAAACTGCAGTGCCTATAAAGTGACGTCTCATCAATTTTCATTTCCATGACTGCTTCTGAGGTTGCACATCTTTCCATAGACTGATAGCCATTCCTGTTTCTTAGTCTATGAATTGTCTATTCATGTCCTTTTAGCCATTTTTCTAATAGGGGTTCTTTTACTTATTACATTTTAGGAGTTCTCTATAGATTCTAGAAATTAATTATTTGCCAGCTGCTTGTGCGGCAAACATCTATTCCCAGGTGGTGGATTTTTTTTAAAATGGTGTCTTTTGATGAATAACAGTTTTTAAATTTAACGTAATTGAATGTATCAATATTTTCCTACTATGACTTGTATTTTTATATGTCTTATTCAAGGACTCTTTTCCTGGCTTGATACATAAAAATTTTCGTATATTGTTTTTCTAAAAGGTTTAAAGTTTTGCTGTTCACATTTTTTCCTTATCCATTTCCCATTAACTTTAAAATAAGGAATGAGGTATAGAATCAATTCCATGTTATGTTATTAGATACCCAACTACCCCAGGACCGACCCATTATCAAGAGTCTTTCCTTTCCCACTAATCTTCCATGCCACGTGTTTTTCTACTTCAGGAATGTCTTTGTTGTTCTTCTCCATTTATTTTTACATATAAACTTTTAAGTAGGTTTGTCAAATTCATGTGGAATTTTAATGCAAATTTCACTGAACTCACAAATCATTGTGGGGAATGCTGACATATCTACAGTAGTGAATCTTACTATTTACAGACAAGGTATATCACTACCGTCATTTAGGTTCTCTTTAATGTATTCATTATAATTTTATTATTTTCGCTTCAAAGTCCTTAAACATATTTATAAGATTTCTCTCTTTAGTATTTTTATTGCTATTGCAAATAGTATCTCTTTAAAGATTACTTTTCCTACATATTTATTACTTGAAAATGAAATGCTTTTGCTATTTGTATATTGATTTCATATTCAAGAATCTTGCTAAACTCTCTTATTAACTAATAAACATAAACGTAATTTGCCTTAGATTATTTTCTATTTTCAATGTAACTGAACAGGAGTAACACTTTATTTTTCTTGACTTAGTTTTCTGACTAAAATATCCATTTATTTGTCTTCTTCCTCTAAAATATTGTATCTTGAGCCGCTCTAAAATTTACCTTTTTATTTTTTAAATTTTATTTATTAATTTTTTTTTTTGGCTGCATTGGGTCTTTGTTGCTGCACACGGGCTTTCTCTACTTGCGGCGAGTGGGGGCTACTCTTCCTTGCGGTGTGCCAGCTTCTCACTGCAGTGGCTTCTCTTGTGGAGCAGGGGCTCTAGGCGTGTGGGCTTTAGTAGCTGCAGCACGTGGGCTCAGTAGTTGCAGCATGTGGGCCCTAGAGCACGGGGGCTGCAGTCGTCGTGGCACGTGGGCTCACTGGTTGTGGCTCGCGGGCTCTAGAGCACAGGCTCAGTAGTTGTGGTTCACGGGCTTAGTTGCTCTGCGGCATGTGGGATCTTCCTGTACCAGAGCTTGAACTCGTGTCCCCTGCAATGGCAGATGGAGTCTTAACCACTGCACCACCAGGGAAGCCCTAAAATTTACCTTTTTAAAACAGCATTTTCAAAGGGTATTTTGTAACTCAGCATAAGAGTACACCAGAGTATAGTGATCTATTTTCCTGTTGTGAATATCTGTTATTACCATTTTTATTTATATTTTTACTAGTATAAAAAAAGTTGGGATTTTTTGTACACAAATCATTGTCCACATTTCTCAACAATTTCTCATGATACAACTTAAGAGTAAAATTATAGTACCAAAGAACAGTGTCATTTTAAAAGTCTCAATATGTATTGCCAAATAGCTCTTCGGAAAGGTCATCACAGTTCACTGATAACCGGCAAAGCATGAAAACATCTGTCTCACCACATCCTCGTCAGTATATGGGATTATCCTTTATTTTCTTTGGCTAATTTGATAGACAAAAATGGTACCTCATTTTAATTTGCGTTTATTTGATTACTAGTGAAGTTGATTATTTTCACATAGAATTTTTCAAACTTCTGGTGTTTTCTGGCTTTTGACTTTAGCAGGGTCTCATCAATATGTAAGTGTCTCATCAATATGGCAAGTTGATAGTAGATATTAACTCTTTAAGATCTAGTATTCATATTTGTATTGTATTAGATTTTTACTTATGATCTCTTTTTTTATGACTCAGTGAAGGTTGTTATACTTGTGTTATTAAATATATCAGTATTTCCTTGATCAATATCTTTCATTGTCTGTACGAATTATTAGAAAGTTTGCTCATTTTTTTTCTTTGGGTATTTATAAAATGTAGTGCAACCTGGTTGCATTATAAATTGACATATCATCAACTTGTACTGATTCAATGCTATAAATTTCTCCTTCAAAAATGAAAATTCTAGATCTTGGGTTACGTCATTTTTAGTTTGTATCCATAGAGCTTGGCATGGTTCCTGGTGCGTAATAGCTATTAAAGAAATACTTGTTGAATTGAATTTCAAGTTGAAGTGTTTCAACTTGAAATTTTCCTATGATCTTATTTTTATTTTTTAAAATAAATATATTTATTTATTAATTTTGGCTGCGTTGGGTCTTTGTTGCTGCACGCCGACTTTCTCTAGTTGTGCAAGCAGGGGCTACTCTTCATTGCGGTGCGCGGGCTTCTCATTGCGGTGGCTTCTCTTGTTGCAGAGCACGGGCTCTAGCTGCACGGGCTTCCATAGTTGTGGCTCGTGGGATGTAGAGTGAAGGCTCAGTAGTTGGGGCTCACGGGCTTAGTTGCCCCGCGGCATGTGGGATCTTCCTGGACCAGGGCTTGAACCCGTGTCCCCTGCATTGGCAGGCAGATTCTTAACCTCTGTGCCACCAGGGAAGTCCCTGATCTTAGTTTTAAATAAAAATAGAATAAAGCATGTCCTGATTTATTAATTTAGTAACTTCCAAGTATTGTAGAAAGATAATACTTGTTATCTCTAGCTATTTTTTTTTGATCATTCTAAACTCTTCATGGGTTTAACCTACCCTATTAACCCTCAAACAGCTCACTGATCATCAGTGCCCATTAAGTAGGGCTTGAGGGCATGGCCTGTGCTCATAGAATAGTAATTTTCTCTTTGTGTGAAGTGACATTTCTACATTAGGCACAGAAGCTCTAATTTTCACTCTGATTTTGACCTCTGATCTCCATGCTCTAACAAAGAGAGAACTACTTGACGGAGTGAGTTAACTGATATAGTCAGACTCTTAAGATCATCACTTCTGGCAGGCAAATTTTATTCACATTTTAAAACTTAGCTCAAATATTATACCTCCTTACTTCAGCTCTCCTTCTCCCACCGAATTAGATGCTTCCTCATCTGTGCTCCCATAACTCTTTTCACATTATAATAGCCAATAAAAGTGAACATCTGTTGAATGTATACCATACACTTCCTCATACTTACTGTATAAGACAGATAGATACCTTTATCACCTGTAGTGTTTCAGAAGAGAACACAGGCTTAACAAAGATAACCTGCTCACATTTACACTGCTGATAAGTATCTACAAGGATCTGAAACAGGTTATTTGACCCCCCAAACTAAGGCTCTTAACTACCTCTTAAATCACTGCTCCAGTAAATTCCCCTTAAGGACTAGAATAACAACCTATGGAATTTTGTATTTCTAGTACCAGATTCAGTTCCTGGAACTTAATAAGCATTCAACAACTTAGTAAACTGGAAAATGGAATACAATTCTTGGCAGGCCCCCTAATAGGGCCTGTTTGGCTGTGTATTTGCTCAATTTCTGTGATCCATCGCCCTGAAGTGGTTTGGATGTTTGAACCCTGTCCAAACTAACCACATGTGTACATAGAACCTGTACTTAATCAGAGACCATTTCACCCAATGTGACCAGAGGTTAATATTAATTTCTTAAAAGATATTCTCCTGACAGACGCTGCTGGCAAGAGCAGACTAATGGATTCACTCTAAGTCATTAAAGACATAGCAACAAATTGTGAGTCATATGATCCAGATAATGTGTGTGTCAGGGTTTCTTCAGTTTCAGTCTACCTTACGTTTCTTGTACTCCATTTTTACTGCTGCATAAGAGTCTCTGACAGGCAAACAGAATTAATGTATCATCTTCTCACCGATGAACAGGTATAACCAAAAGGCAGCATTTTCTACCCTTGCTCTTCTTTCAGGGGCAAGATTAACACACGTATAAAATCAAACTACTGAGCTATTTTAATACTTTTCCTGTCATGCATTCAGGACCCTCTAAAGTTGTCATCAGCTACTGTTTCATTTAATTCTCTGGCCTTCAGGGTAATGTAAGAAAATTGAAGAGATTGGGAGCTATCTCTTTCCTGTTCAATGCATTTGTGTTGCCGTAAATTGGCACCAACCTTCAATCTCACGGTCAGGGCTCTCCAGGGTCCTCCCACTGATGCGACAGCATGATAAATGGTGCACAGCCTCCGGCAGGACAGGCAATTCTTCCCTTCTTGACTCCTGCACTAGGAAAGAGGCCATATCTCGCCATCTTCTTGCACTGGGTGGCCGCCCCCTTACCCTGATGTTCCTCAAGTTAATTAAAGGATCCTCTTCCCCCGATTAATTATTTTATGTCCACTGACAAAAATGACTTCAACACATAGCAAATGAGGATAAAGAAAACCTCCCATCCAGAAAACAGCATTTTAACATTATATTTTTTCTTTTTCACTTGTTCTACTAGTAGAAAATTATCTCATTTGAGGGGAGAGGCAATTCCACTGAGTCAAAATGCAAAGATCCCAACAAGTCCTTTGACCCTAGTTGAAGAATTTGCAGTTTACAACCTTTTTGTCTGTGTATATATGACAGAAAAAACAAAACCAAAAACCACCACAGCGACACTCATACTTCCATAAGCAGAGAGGGAAGAGAGAAGTAAGTACACACGGAGAAATAGTCTTTTTAAAATAAAAGCATATCATTTGCGCAAGGTCAGCTCGTGAATTCATGTTTATATACATATGTGCTTAATTACAAAGAAAACTTTCCAAATGATTGACCACGGATACAAGGAGTAAATGATTTGACCTTGCTCAGAGTCATTTATTATTTTTCTGTTAGAGCTGAAGTTCTGGGGTTTTGAAGAAACGTGGCAGGCATGTCCTCAAAAAGGTTTTGATTTTTTCTTTTTAGGAACATCTATCGTAGAGACAGCAGTACTAATAAAAAGCTGAGTGCTGCAATTTCCTCTGACACCATATATTTTAACCGTTTAAATGAAAAAGGCCAGAATCTTTCAGTAAATGAACTGCTTCATTTCAGTAAATGAACAGAAAACCAGTTTTCTGTCCTTCAACCATTTCTTATCCCCGTGGACTAAGCCTGGAGCATCTCTGTGATGCTCTGACCGTTCCTCACCCGCCCTTCTGCCCCAGTGCCCCCCACTGAGGAGTATGTGAACAGCACATGCCATCACGCCCACTCCCCACCCACCTAGCATGCTGTATCCCAAAGTTCTGGCTGCCAAAGAGAAGGAAGCTGTAGAAACCACTCGTCAGGATACCTTGGGTGGCAACATCCCAAGGTGACAGCCAGTACATGTGTGTATCCTATTTAAACGTGGTCTGATCATGTTATCTTGTAGCAAAAAATTCTTTCATGATTCTCTCCAATAACCAAAGAATAATAACTAATTCTCCAACAGTGAAAGAAAACGCTTTAATACAGCATTTGAAACTCTCTATAATGTCTCTTTTCCTGATCTTACAAACCTGTTCTGTGCTCTTCCCTCTCTCCTGGAACCTTATGCTTTAGCTACATAGGAACCTAACTTGACCTTTTTGGTTTATCCACCCCAACGTCCCCTGCCCCGCCAAGATCTTCCCTCCGTTCTCACTGATGCTTCTTTATTTACAAATCCGACATTTTGTTCATTGTGGAGTTTTGGCATCAATTTTGATTTTTAAAAATGTTGCACTAGGGCTTCCCTGGTGGCACAGTGGTTAAGAATCCGCTTGCCAATACAGGGGACACGGGTTCGAGCCCTGGGCCGGGAAGATCCCACACGCCACGGAGCAGCTAAGCCCGTGCGCCACAGCTACTGAGCCTGCGCTCTAGAGCCCGCGAACCACAACTACTGAAGGCCACCTGCCACAACTACTGAAGCCTGCGGGCCTAGAGCTCCACAACAAGAGAAGCCACTGCAGTGAGAAGCCCGCGCACCACAACGAAGAGTAGCCTTCACTCGCCGCAACTAGAGAAAGCCCGCATGCAGCAATAAAGACCCAGAACAGCCAAAAAAAAAAAGAAAGAAAGAAAGAAAGAAAGAAAGAAAGAAAGAAAGAAAGCACTAAAATATTACTCATCTTGATTGCTGAGCTTTTTGGCAGCCCCTTACATGTTGGGCCTGAGGCACGGGCCTCCCTCCCCTCACCCTAGCCTGGGCTCTGCCCCTAACATGAAGCTCCACATTACCTTCCCAGGTTTGAATTTAATTTCTCACTCTTTCATCTTTCCAGTTAACTTTAATACGATTTCCTGGCGTTTGTAACAGGATGCAGTTTCTTTCTCAATGGGCTTGATTTTCAGGACATGTGCCAGGTAGGTACCCAATTGCCAAGTCAGTGAATCAGTAGAGCCCCTAATGATTCTAGAACAAAGACAGAGAGTCAGGAGAGAGAGGGCGGAGCCGTGAGAGGGGTACCAGCCGGGCAGCCTGCACAGCCATGTGCCTGTCTTGTGGATCAGGCCTGCAGTGCCGACGCTGTCTGGGCTGAAGCGTCTGGTTGGTATGAATTCTACCCCTCACCCTTACCCCAGAGGGCTGCCAGCTGGGCAAAGAAATACCAGCCGCAAAAGGGTGCAGGATGGGTCATTGGTGGAGTCATGAGAGACATGAGGAAGAGGTCCCTCTGAAGCTGCAAACCCACTTCGGTGGGCCGTGCAGTGGGCGGTCTGCGTGGGCCCTTCCAAGTATGAGTAAGTGAGCCTTGGAGTTGATCCAGACATTGGACACCTGGTACAGAGTGACAAGCTCAGGAAGGGTCAAGAGTGAGAGAGCTTCCCCTCGTCTGCAGGGGCCTGGGAGACACCTGTGCAGCCTGCCCTCGATGGAGAAGGAGGGCAGGGCATGAAATCGAGTGTGAGATTTAGGTTTTAAGAAGAAGACTGAATCCTGAAGAACGAGCATAATACCCCAAAGAGATGAAAAATCTATGGAACTGAACTGAGTTTTCATTGAGAGAACTGATGACCCAGGTGGGGAGGGGGTTTGAGGGAGCAGAACTGGATATTAGTTATGGGGAAAAACAAGAGCATTTCAGAGTAGAGGTGCTCAACGATTGAGTCACACGGATCCTCATTAGAAGGTGAAAATGGAGATTTGCTCATCTCTCTATTGGAAACTGCACTAGAGCTGTGCACTGTGATGAAAGGCAGGTACGGCGGATTACAGCAAGCCCTGCACACAGCGCAGAAAGAGCTCGGCTGGAGCTCTTTCTCTTCCTCATGGGAGTTAAATGACCTACAACATATTTATCTTTCTCTTCCCTCACTGCTGGCCTTGATCTTCTATTTTAATTTTAATTTTAATTTTCAGTAGTCCTGACTGATGCCTAATTATTTACCCATTTCTCTTTTATTGTAAGGTCAAAAAAGGGAGAATACTGTAAAGGTATTGTAAGATGTCGAAAGATAATTTTCTCTAACTTATTGCAAATCCTTTATAAAACGGAGCAGGTCATGTACACCACAAGCCAAGAACAACAGCAATAACAAAGACAAAATTCGGTCCTTATGCCTTTGTACAAGTCTCCTAATTCTTTGCACTCCAGTTTTCTCTGCTGTTAAAGACAGGTGATAATTGTGTATGAAGTTCACAGGTTGTGAAGCGGGCTAAGTAAGATGAAGGGAAAAGTTTTAAAAAACTGTCAAATACTATTCAAACATAACATATTACTATTCTTATAATAAGTATTTGTTGAGTCATATTGCACAGGGATCAAGAGACGGAATTAATAAGAACAGAAATCATGTGATATTGCCATGGTGTAGGCACAGTGGTAAACATTAACACTGGAGAAATCATTTGCACTTAACGTTCTGGAATGCAAATCACAGCCCATACTACCAACAACACTTGGAGTGGGCAGAGATCTCTGAGGTTATCCGGCCAAGTTTTCAAACTGCATCTTGCAGAGCCTGGGTTCAAGAAGTGTTACCTTAGGGGCTGGTAAAGTGGGAAGGCTGAGGCCAAGTGCTCTGGATCCTGACCCCAGCGGCTACTGCCTACTGCAGCCTTAATTAGTGTTAATTACTGGGGAGAAGTCCTGGTAAGATTTCATTTGAAATAATGTTCAGCCACTGCTCTTTATACCAAGGTTCAGAGGGTGCTGAGATTTGCCCATGACCATGAACTTAACCACGGGAAGATCAGACCTTGAGCCAGTTCTCCTGCCCATGGACCACTCTTCACATCATACACCACTTTCCAAGGGCTCAGATCCGGAGCTCCTGGCTTCAAAGCAACCTTTGGCCAGGTAAGCTAGGTGCTGGACTGTTCCCCCATGCACTTTGGCAAAATCAGTACAGTTTAAGAGGAAGCAGATTATCTTTTCAAGTTAAATAGGACATGGTACAAAAGACAAGTATTTGGAGCAGCACCTGGTGGGAGTACTGCCTTAGGAACGTGGGTTCACAAGTGAAATTACATCAATTTCTTACACACAAGGGATTTTCCTGGGACTCCAGTTCTAGATGGCTGCCACTCACAACCAAGACAAATTAGATTTGCCAAAATTAATAGAATGTAACATGAATTATTTGATTCAGTCACATTAGCTGCCAAATATTTCTTTAGGGTCTTGGGTTAACATAGAAGTAGAGAGGCTTGTAGAGAGAGGGCCATGCATAATAAAAAAAAATGACCAAGAAGTGTCCCTTGTTCATGAGAGGAGTAAAAGGGCTTCAAGAGTTATGTCCAGGAAGTACTCTCACTTATTGTTAAAGATAAACCCACTCAACTTGCCATATGAATCAGATCCCTTTTCTGATCTGCATTCATAATGATCTTCCAGTTAAGGCAAGTCTGATACTGTGCTTATCAAACCTAAAACTTCAATGGGTTCTTCCCCTTCCCTTTTAGAGATAACATCAAAATATAGCAGTCAGGTTACAAAGCTCCAAGATTGCGCACCAGGTTACCTTCATGGGATCATCTGGTGCTCAACCTTTGCTCTGACCTTTTGGTACCAAATGAACTCCATTTTTAGAGCTCAAAGAATGCCACGCTCTCACGCATTAGGCTTCCTCACACACTGATTCTTTGGCCTGGAAATTTTCGCTCTTGATTGTGCCATTCCTACTCTTTTTTACATCTCAGACAACCATCACTTCCTTGAAGAAGGCTTCTCTGACCTCTAGTTCAGGTTGTGACTTTTGAATTGTCCCCATCACTCTTTGCACATCTGCTCTCATGACAGGAATATTGTATTGTGGAAACTTATGTGACTGGGAAATGAATTGATATTTACAACCATGGACACATTTCTAAGTGTCTGGGTCTTATTCAAATGTGGAGTGTCTTGATGGGTTTGGATAATCAAAATTGGGGCTGGAGCTGAGCTAGATTTAGGGCCTAGGATGATTTGATCTGTTCTGCATTTATAAAAAAAAAAAAGAGAGAGGTTTTTGTTTTGCTCTTTTCCTCTGACAAATACTGAGCACTTACAATGTGCCAGGCCTGGTCTAAGTGTCTTGCATGTATTCACTCACTATTTTCACAGTAGCACTCATGAAGATATCATTTTTATCCCTATTTTATAATGTGGAAAAAATATCTTTCCTAAGGTTTCACATGTAATACGTGATGTAGCTGGAATATGTTCTTGAGAGAGAAGGGGCACAGGAGAGCCAGAAGTAGCCACGGAGACAGGCAGAGAGAAGGTGATACTTGAAAACCACACAACATGGGGGAGGGGGGAGATAAGAAGATGCTGAGATGCCAAGGGACTATATTTTAAGCAGTATGATTTCTAACTTTTTAAGTTTATTTATCCTTCAACAATTTTTATTTAGCTTCTACTATGTGCTAGGCACTGTTCTCGAATCTGTTTTCAAAGGTAAGGGCAGGGAGCCTTGCTTATACGCTGATAATTAGACAGAAACCTGGAGAAAGCAAGGGAACAAGTCACACATATATCTGGGGAAGAGCGAGCCAGTCAGAGTGAAAGGAAGATGCAAAGATCCTGAGGGGGGAGTGTGCTTGTTGTTTCTGGGGAACCTTCTAGAAGCCATTGTGTCTGGAGCAGAGTGGCAAGTGTAAGAATGCTGGAGATGAGGTCGGAAGGAAGTGAGAGTTGTGAACAGGTTAAGTCTCTGTAGGCTTTTATGCTGAGTGAGAGGAGAAAGTGGAGGGTTTTGAGAAGACTGGGACTTGATCTAATTCCTATTCTAAAAGAATCACTCTGGGTGCTGTGTGAAGAATACTCTGGAGATGAGCGGGAGATCAGTTAGAGAGGCTGTTGCAATAATCCAAACGAGAGACACAGAGGTGGTGAGAAGCGGTCAGATTCCAAATATATTTTGAAAATGCACTTGTTAAGTTTACTGTGATGTATTTCTCTATCTCTCAAAACTTCCATTAAGTCTCGCTCACTCACTAAAGCAGTGCTATAAATGGTGTGTGTGTGTGTGTGTGTGTGTGTGTATGTGTGTGTGTGTGTAAACTAAAGAAGAGGTCTGAGTCTCTGGCCGAGTGAAAATGTGATACCAACAGTGAAAACTTTCCTAAACTCAACTACTTTAGCAGAAGGAGATGCTCAGAGCCAGACATAGAATAAAAACATCAATTCCTTGGGAATTCTCACACTCCTGGGGAGGATACTGGAGTTTCCAAAATATAGGAATGGGATTCAATAAATTCTTAAATGACCTCAGCCAAAATCTACTTTTGTTTCCACCTAGCCCACTGGACTGAGATTCACGAGGGCTGGGATTGGGTTGTGCTTCTATTATTTGTCATCGCGTAGACAGGAGTGGCTCGCCCATAGTAGATGCTCGATAAATATTCCCTGAAGAAAGAAAATGAATAGCTTCCATTTCCAAGGGAGACTAATGTTCCACAGCCCCTGTTCATGCTGGAAGTCCAGAGTTTTAGCTGGAACTAAAACTTAAAAACCTTGCTTCTTCCTTAAGAAGTATTCAGGTGAGTATTTTTTCAGTCAACATCAGCGGCAGCAAATACTTCCTTTGTCTACATTTTGTGAGAGGCATCTATGGGGAAAAGGGATGCCAACAGAGGGACAGAAAGTTAATGGTAGTGAAGAGAACCATAGACCATGTCACAGCAAGACGTGGTGGCGGGAGTTCCTAGTTCTTCCACAAGTACACTGGGTGTATTTGAGCAAGTATTTTATTCTCCAAGTCGAAGCACTAAAGGGTAGTTGGTTATAAAAATTAGGGTTGTGCGAACACGAAGACCCTATGAATTAAGTGAGATCATGTTTATGAATAGGCCTTTTAAAAACTTTAAAGCACAGTGCATATGTGTATTATAATTGAGCTTACAACATCTTTGGTGAAGATCTAGTGACTAACAGAATGCATTTGATGGTGCTAGATGCTAGCATAAAGAATAAATGCCTTGAGAGAGGCATAAAAGCGCTCTTTTTTTCTGTCCTGGGCAGCCTGATTGTACTGGTCCTTGTCATCGTGTTCCTTTGTTCTTCAGCATGTGAGCGCTACAGGTAGGTGCCCGTCAGAACAAGAGAATCCACTGTTCACTCTGAGCTTTCCATTTGCTCCCTTCTGGACTTAAGGCATACTATGGAATTACTGTAAGCCCATGAGTCACCATCTGCAAATGAGGGATAAAATTTGCCAACTGTCTCCTAACCTCCCTGGGAGTAAGTGGGGTTTAATAAGATAATGAACATTATTCTCTCCATATGCACTCCACACCCTTGGCTCCCTTGGTCTTCCAAAGGCTCTACATAGGCAGAAATGCAGATTCTCTAAAATCAAATTCAGACGGTCAGAAGGCAAGCCACAGAGACTCATGCCAACGACTATTCATCACAAATTAACATTAATATCCATTAGTTAATGTTTCCTATTAGCGGCCGTACAGTTAATCAGGAACAGTATGTCGCTAGGCAGTGCCAGCTGTAGGTGGATAATTGGGAGGTAGGTGGCTTGCTTTCAGTGGCCACCACATCACCTCTGCTTGTCCTGTCAAAACTCCCCATCCGTTCTGTTGCTTCTTTCTCTGGCCATCAAATCTAAGAAAGGAATCCACATAAATGTGTTGGGAGGGCACAGCAATGTGTTCAGAGCATAAAGAGGAGTTGCAGTTTGAAAGAGGACTGCAGGAAGAGAATAATGTTTAGAAAAACTAAAATCGAAGAGCAGTGAATAACGATAATGAAAGGGATAACCGTAACAATGTCAACTCTCGCTCATTTAGCGCCAAATGTATAAAGCGTTGTGAAGGATAAAGACTCTCAGAAACGGTCCACGATTTCAAAAGCTGACCCTTTCCTTGGATTGACCAGGAATAAGTCTACAAGAGTAAAATGACAACACTACAAATAGCAACACAAACTTCAAACCATAGCAGGAGTTTTCACAAGGCTAAGTACAGACTCCCAGCTTAGATTAGCTGAGTTTGAATAATGGTTCTGCTATCTATCAGCCTCAATATCTTAGCCAAGTTATCTAGCCTCTGTGTGCCAGAGTTTCCTCATCTGTAAAGTGAAGGGAACGATAATTCCTATCACATAGGGCTGCTGTGAGGACTTTACGGAACAGTACATTATTATGAAATAATACTGCCTCTGGCACATAGTAATAATAAATTATGATGCATTATTAATTGCAAAGTCTACTGTGGAGTATGAAGGCACTTCAGAAGAGGGAGACAAAACCAAGGAGAAGGGGGAATCTAAGCTGGGTGTAACCCAAGAAAGACCCTTAGAAAGGTGTAGAACATTCTAGATGGGACCTTGGGGTATGATGTGAGTAGGGGGATAGAGGTACAGATATAGCACCCAGAAACCAAACCAAAAGGGACTTGAACCCTTGGTGCTTTTGGAAGATGAAGTTGGCCGTGCTCTGCGGAGGACCAGAATGCGGACAGATTGGTGGCAGCAAGTGAAGTTAGGAGAGAAATTTTAGGCATCAACGTGAAAGAAATTTTAGGTCTCAAGGAACCCTTTAAATCTGCGTATGCATAAAGAGGGCCCTTTCCGTAGCTTTCCTTCCCATCCTAAGAGCTAAATGTGAAGGGAAATGCTAATGCCCTCTCCAGAATGCAGAGCTAATGGGGTGCAGAGTTATCGGGAGAATTACTTAGTGGAAGTGCTGGAAGAATTTCTAAGGGAGAAGTCGCATAGCTGGTGCACAGGCTGATGACAGTAAAAATGGGACGTGCGTGACTGAAAATCAGAAACGTCCTTCGTGAGCCACAGAGCATCTTCCTTCACGTTAAGCTGTACATTTGCAGCCTGTCAGGACTTGCCTGCTCTCTTCTGAATATTCAGGCATCAACCTTTAGGGTGGAATTAGTAGCACTTTAATTTCCTGATAACACCTAAATTAAGGTAAGAGTTCTAAATACTTTATTAATAATGTACATGCTAATTAATAGAAAACACTTTTCCAGCATGCATTATTAAAGGATGTGTTCCAGCATGCCTTGTTATGTTTTCCAATTTCCTTGCTCAGAAAACTGGTCGCTGTTTCCACATCTTACCTGAACCTCCTCTTGGTCAACTCTGTACAACATATGGGAGGCGAACTCTCTCCACTCTGGCTTGGAGAAGAAAGCCTCCCTCACCTCTCTGTCTTGCACTCTTTTGCAATGATTTCTCATTAAAATAAATTCTATCAGAGATATGCTTGAAGTTGGATACTTTGGGCCTAAAATTTTATTCTCTCGATGACTTGTTCTTTATACTTTTAGCTTGTGGCTCTAGTCCTCAAACACAAGGAGGAAAATTGGAACTCTCAGTCTCAGATTTGAATTTTTTTCCTTTCGTCAATAGGATGCCTACTGCTTCTGTTTTCCCAAGTGGAAAGTCCTAGAGTTCAACCTTTCTGATGTATCTTTTTAAAAAAAAATGTGGAATTAGCTCCAGTTCTAACTAGTGGGAAGAAAACTGAGGAAGTAGGTGACCTTGAGAGAGCCACTGGAATGGCTTAAGAGCATGGGCTATGCGGCCAGTCAGTGGAGTTTAAACTCAGATCTTGACACCTCCTCAGTGTGGGGCAGGGACCACAGTACTCAGCCTCTGTCTCTTCATTTTCTCATCCGGAAAATGGGCACGGCCATGCCTGTTCACAGGATTATCTTGAGGATTGAAAGAGTCGCTACATCAAAGCTTAGTGCAAAGTAAATACTCCACAGATCCTATCAACAATTACTTCTTAGGCACACCTTTTCCTACCTCCATCCCCAGTTCAGAGGATTCATGTCCCGATGCTCACATTAGGAGCTCCTGACCATTTTTCCAATTAACTTTCCACTTAATACATGTCAAATGTCTGGGAGAACCTGCCGGGCTATCTGAACCTGTGGTAAAGGGCTCAGCTTTTTCAGAGAGTTGGGCAAGAACCGAGCAAAGAGAAGCCCCCCCAGTGCTTTCTGTCCACAAGGTCGAGAGATGAGAGACCACACTGTACCACCTTCTGTCTTATTAATAGGCAACCTAGCTTTCAAAATTAATCACCCCAATATATGGAAAGTCTGTACCATCACAGACTCCACAGATCTGGACTGGTCCACTAAGGTGTGACTCCCTGATGCCTTCCCCTTCCCTATCCCATATCCAGATACTCAGCAGATTCCAACCCTAGTAAACAGGCAATTCCCCTTGTCCAGTGAAGTGTGGGGTGCTTCAGAGAGATTAGATTTGCTACGTATCATTATTTTTTCTTTAATAATTAGCAGAGGCCTTCTTCTCTTTCTTTTTCTTTCTTTTTTTTTTTTTCCAGAAGAATGTTTTGAATTCTAAGGCCAAGGCTTGGCAGTAGCTCCCTGGTATCGTGGGACTGAAGATGGATTTCTCTCAGGGGGCCTGAGGAGGCCATCAGTGCAATTTATTTCCAGCTCGGTGCTCAGTAATGGATGTGACCTTGTGTCTCACAGGGCTATCCTAGCACCGGGGCCCTGGATGTGAAGAGTTAAAACATTCCACTCCTCTGCGGAGAGATGTAGATACCTTGACATTCAGAGGCACAGTTCCCAACCTAATCCTTTCTAAATCAGATTAGCCCATCCCATCGCTGACAGTTCACTGACGAGCACATTCCTCAAAGAGAGTCATATCTGAGATGCAGAGCACTCGCTGCAGTTTTATAGTATCAGAGTAGTAATTCATGCCCTGAGTAATAAAGAAACTCATTAAATGTAGAAGCTTGGCTCTTGCTTTGCACTTAGACCTCCCAGCAGTTTAACTTATGCATAATGAGTCTAAATACTTTAAGGGATAATATAAAAATTATCCACTATTCTTTCATATCTAAAATTGTGCATTTGTTTCCCTTCACTACATGGCTAACATAACTAGGAAACAATATATTACCCTAATTACATGTTATTTATTAGAAAGGAAGGAAATAAGTCATTTGGAGACAAATCCCTGTACTTATTCATGGAACTGCTTTAGATGACAAAGATAGAGTAAAGCCAGCAGTCTTTCATTATATTTATTACACACTCTTTGTACTAATGAACAATACAGGCTTCAATGAAATAATGGTCTCAGCTCCAAGTTGTACGGAATGCTATATGGGCCATATTTATCAAGAGCGAGTCAGGGCTTTGCTTGTCCTTTGTGTCTTTGCTTTCCATTGAAGGAAGAGGATGGAAGACACACAAAAGTAGCTTGGGGAATTTTAATAAATACAATGGAAACTAGTTAGCACATTTTTTTTTAAAGTCTTCCTGCAACCTTCAGCAGCAGTTCACTCATGAAAGAAAACAATCACTTATTATCCCACACAAGTCCTGAATAGGGTCATTCCTTACATCTTGCAAACAGGAATATATACACACAAATACATATACCTAACATTTTGAAATTTTGATGAAAAAATTTCTAAGATTTCTCTAAGACACTTTAAACATTTATTTGCTAATCCCATAAACTGGGGCCAAACAAGCTAATACAATTCTTTGTTTTAGAGTGGAAAACGAAAATGTATTTTAGAAAATCCAACCTGAAAGACGATGGGGATGTTCTTTTATCTCAAGTTTCAAAAACAATACAAACAAGTGAAACGGATTTTTCTCTACACGTCCTATATTTTTATCATGGTCCCTGCCACCCCCTGGGAAGAAGAAAGTCTTCAGCGTGAAGGTGAGGGGCAAACCATTTTGTACACATGTGTTTTTAAGCAAGCCATCCAAAATTGGACGTGTGTTAGCTGCAAGAGGTGAAACATTTTTAGTTCCCTTTTTTTGGAATAATTGAGCCAATATGTTAGCATTTAGAAATGTTGCCTCATGAATAGCCCCACAGATAACAAAGGAGCACAGGAAAATCTAGGAGGGAAGGAAGCCAAGAAAGTCAGCTGGGACCATGACTTCTTTTGAATTAGCAGTTATCCTTCAGTTGCTTTTTATTCAAACATTTGTCTAGTTCCTCTTCAGAGCTGTTCAGTGTACCCTCTCCTGCACAGGAATATACAGTAGGATTTCCCACCCCAGATCAGACCATTGGTGCATGTAGCTGGTATGCTACCACTGGCAACCTTCCAGTAATGAGGCATCAGCAAGGCAAACCAACAACAAAGCATGTTGCCAATTATGTTAGGCCGTGAACAAGGTTCCGCTTGAGGGTGGTGTAGGCAGAGTGGGGAGGGAAGGAGGCAAGGGGAGGGCTGGTGGAAGGAACAGTTTAGGGCTAAGGCAGAAAATTCTGCTGCTGAAGAACTCATTTACCCATTCCTCCTCTAAATCCCCTCTAAGCTTTTCACAGAGACCAAATAAAGTTAGTTTGTTAAATGTGTATTTTGGAAAACCTGTCTCTGAGTTGTGAGCAGTGAGAGGGAGCAAACCCAGGTTAGCTCCGTAAATCCTGTTAGAAGGGTAAATCCTGCTGAATCTTTTCCATATCTTTCCTCTCTGGTCTCTGGGTGACATGTTCTGGAGTCTTGTGAAATGAGCTACGTGTAATTCAGGTGAACATACCACCTAGCCTGCTTGGAAGTCCTGTTCACACCTGTTGTCCCGGAGCAATTTTTAATAGCAACACCCCTTTATTCTCAAAAGTGTCCTAGTTTAGACAATAAATCATATGGTTATCCTAGCTATATAATCTAGAACTCAGCTTCAGGAAACTGAGCACACAAGGGAACTTCCTAATTATGTTTCAGCCTCCTAGAAATACCCATTTCTACTCTGTAACTGTTATGAAGTGTTTTAAATAAATCTCACAAGTCTGATCTGTTCTGATGAACTGCTTTTGTGGAGGTGGTGGGGGAGGAATTCTAAGAACGCCACTTTCTAAGACGTTAGGAACCTGCTACCTTTCAGAGTAACCAGGCCAGAACCAGAAGATCCCTGTGTGATGTACTTGCAGAAATAATTTGATCTTGGATGCTTTCCCTTTGTTTTATTATCTTTTTAACTTTTAAGCAATGTCAAGGTTACACTCAACACTACAGGTCCAGGGACTTCCCTGGTGGCGCAGTGGTTAAGAGTCCGCCTGCCAATGCAGGGGACATGGGTTCGATTCCCTGGTCCAGGAAGATCCCACACGCCACGGAGCAGCTAAGCTCGTGCGCTACAACTATTGATCCCACACGCCACAACTACTGAAGCCCGCGCACTGCAACTACTGAGTCCATGTGCCGCAACTACTGTAACCCGTGTGCCTACAGCCTGTGCTCTGCAACAAGAAGTCACCGCAATGAGAAGCCCCCGCACCTCAACGAAGAGTAGCCCCTGCTCGCCGCAACGAGAGAAAGCCCACGCACAGCAACAAAGACCCAATGCAGCAAAAAAATAATAATAATAAAAATTAAAATATATATATGACAGAGCAAATGGATGCCACTTCTACTGTGTCCTTTGTGTGTCCTAGAGGTACATCCAAAGTGTGTTGGTCTTGACAGCTAGTGTAGAGCACGGGATCCATCAGGGCAGAAAATCTCAGAGTTCTGGGCTTGTTCAAGAGCCCTATTTACTTTAAGATTGGTGTGAAGGTGAGAAGTTAGAGGGAAATGCACGCGGGGCTATATCTACTCATCCTAACACCCATATTCTAGGCAAATGCTTTCTCCTTGAACTAAAATTAGGTTACCTGATTATTTCTGAGTTTCACTGCATGTTGTGCCATCAAGCTTAGCTGGGATTTCAAAGCTATAAAATTATCACGTAAGAGAAACTCAAAGTTTTGGCCGATGGAAAATAATTTCTGGTAGATTGTAATTGGGATAAATTCATCAGTCAGAGTTAGGGCAGTAGTCTCATGACCAAATGCCTATGAGGGTCAAACAGATAATATAAAAAAGAGAAGAAGCCCAAGTTACATACATGGCCCTCTTGGTCTGACTTATTTTCTGCTTTCAATTCTCTATTTAACAAAAATATGAATATAGTAAGACATTTATTTATAGGTTAGGTCTATTTCTAGAAAAGACAACTCATAGTAAGTGGAAGTTAAATGGGATCCCTCTTTCAGGATGAAGAGAGGATATGGTGGGGATTGTGAAGAAATGGAGACTCGATGACCCATCTAAAGGGGAGAGCCACACTCAACTTCAGCCACCTGTTAACCTGTGGAGAAGGGGTGCCTTGTGATGAAACTTCTAAATTTTTCCAAGAGAAACAGAAGTCTGTATTTCCATGCGGATAACCTGTATACCACTGGGACTGGAGTTGTTTTCTCCACTTCTCAGGGTCTCTTCAGGATAACCATTCACTCTCGCTCCCCTCCAAATGTATTCCTTTGAAGCATAAGCCAGAGGGACTATCTTATTCATGCCTCTGTTATCCCCCTGGACACTGCTTTCAATGTCAGGAAAGACACTGGCTCATGGCCATCATACTCACGCAGCATTCTGGGAAGTCAAATATTGATGTAGATGGCCCATCCAACACCCTTGTCTTCAGTTCCTTGGACTACTCGAGTTACATGTTTCTTCCACTCCACCATAGTCACCTACTTCCCCAGCCATTCTCTATTACCTTGTCAGTGCCACTCCCTTCAATTTCAAACAACTCATTCTCTGGCTACCACTCTCTTTTCCAGTTGATTACCTCTAATAATCAGATTCCAGGTTGTCAGGGCTACCAATCCATTGACACAGGTCCTTACTAAGCTTGGATATGATGATTCATTATCATAATCACTCTGTTGCATACAACCTCATCTCCCTAACCTATTCACTACATCATACTCCCCTGATTAAAAAAAAATTAACCCTGGAAAAATCCAATTTTATACCTATTCTGCACCTGAACCAAGCAGCTGAATGTAGCTGAAGAAAAACACACAATCATGAAGAATGGACTCACTTGAAATTCATGACTTTAAACCTTAAGTGTTCTTAGTGTTTTAATTACTCTGTCAGTTCAGCCCCCACTATCCCAGAAAACCAGTTTGCATCTTCTCCCTTATCCTCAAACCTTCAACTCCTCCTCCATCTCCTTCTTCAGTCTCAGATACTGATCTTCATTTTTATTTTACTGGGTAAATATAATCAATAAGAAGGAGCTTCCACATTCTCCACCAAAAATCTATCAACTCGTTTGCATCTGTACCTCTGCACTATTTGTTTTCCTCTTACAAGAGACAAGCTGTAATTGCTTCAACCTAATATTCTGGATTCTGTCCCCTCTCACCCATTTGAGCCTCATACAATCTGACCCTTTCATTGTGCTATCTCATTCTTTACTGCGTCACTCCTCTGAACATATAAATGTGCTGTAATATCCCTCACCTTACTTACCTCTCTCTTCTTTGTCCCAGTATACCCTTACAGTGACTGACCTATTTCTCTCTTCCTTCCACAAGACAAGCTTCTAAAAATGTTGTCCATGCTGCCTGATTCCATTTTCTTACCTCCCATTCCATTTGAACACAATTCAAACAGAGTTTTTTCAAGATATATTTATGAGACAAATCTAGTGCTATGACTGACCTACAGTTGGAGGGCATGAGATATCACACCTTTGTAGTACTTTGTAAATCCTATATTGTTAATCCCATTTGAGTTTATCATTACCCCGTGAGGTGAACAGGGGAAGAGTTCATCTTTCCTTTATGCAAATGAGAAGAATGAGATTTGGGACATGGAGTCATTTCTTCAGATTAACATACATGGTAAGTGGTAGCTGCAGTGCCAGGAATCAGAACTCTAATGCCTTCAGAAAGATGAAATAAAGAAAGCATAGATGGGTCATTGTAATTGAAATTCATAATGTCTAAATATTTGAAGCTGCAAAGGCCTGTGAAAATGATTTATTTCAGTGAAATACTAGTGAGGCTACATAGTTATTTAGCAGGAGAACCTGGGCTCAGGCTTCCTGACTGCTGGCTGATGCTCTGTCCCAGACACCATGCCTCAGACTTGAAAATTCACCTTCACGAGCAGCAAACAGTTGAGTGAGCAGCAGCCATACAGCAACAATGGCAATTGGCAAAAGCTAATGTTCTCACAGTGAGGTCCAAGGAACTCTTGATCAGACTCTTACCTACCTGTGTTTAATAAAAATGCTGATTCCTGGGCCACACCCCATTTGTGCAGTATCAGGTTCTCAGGACATGAGGCCCAGAAATTCACATTTTAAACAACTACATCATATATGATTCTTATACACTGTTAACCTTGAGGACCGTTGTATGAACAAGCGTGGACAAACCCATTCTGAACAAATTTCAATATGTAATTTCATCTTTAAAAGAAAGTGGTCATGTGCTTTGACTATTCATTAATGAAACAAACAAAAAAGGTAAAAAAATCAAGCTCTCTCTCCCCAGTAAGCTCTTAGAGTCCCATTCACTTTTGTTTGTTTGTTTGTTTCGCAGTTGAACATGGCCTTGGTGTTAGGTACTGTAGGGGTACACAATTCAAAGGAAGCCTATGCAGCTAGGGGATGAGGAACACAACTCATGGGTCAGGGAAAGGACTCACATTATGGAAATACTAGGAATTAAGGCGATTCATTCGCCCTTGCCTTTCAGCAAAGGTCATGCCTTTAGGTCACGGTGAGAACCTCAGTGGAGCGATCATCAGGCTTGCCTGGTGATGAATGGGCTGGAGCCGAGGCCATGCAGGGATTCATCACTGCAAGTGATTTATATTTGTGGACACATATAGAGGCTGCAGGCTCTAGAAATATTATGAGGGCTGGATGCCTTAACATGCCAGCAAACCTAGTGATGCAAGGTTACTGCTGAGATGACAGTGCTGGAATATTCAACCCCCTTGTTCCTAGCTGCATCTTCTTCTGGCTAAACTTTAAACTTAGAAAGTACCCTTGCCCAGGTCCACATCATAGACTGGTTTCATAGTTTGAGCTTGGATGTAACTTTGATGTAGAAAAAATATTTAGGGCCATGAAATTTTTCTTATATACCAAAACACTGGTGAAATGAGAGCTATATCTTTTGTAAGGTAAAAGGAAAAACATTTACCAATAACTAGCAGAATATTCAAACAAATGTCATTCTCATATTTCTTGCCAGTTGGGGAAAATAAATACTTAAGGGCTGAATTATCCTAATGTTGGTTCTCTCTCCACCACTTGCAATGTGCATGCAGAAACACACACTCAGGCACCCTCAAGAATCTACTACTGGGACTTCCCTGGTGTTGCAGTGGTTAAGAATCTGCCTGCCAATGCAGGGGACACGGGTTCGAACCGTGGTCCGGGAAGATCCCACAGGCTGGGGAGCAACTAAGCCCGTGCACCACAACTACTGAGCCTGCGCTCTGGAGTCTGCAAGCCACACCTACTGCAGCCAGTGCGCCTAGAGCCCGTGCTCTGCAACAAGAGAGGCCACCGCAATGAGAAGCCCGTGCACCGCAACAAAGAGTAGCCCCTGTTCGACGCAACTAGAGAAAGCCTGCGCGCAGCGGTGAAGACCCAACTCAGCCATAAGTAACTAACTAACTAAATAAATAAATAAATAAATTTTATAAATAAAATTTATTTATTTAAAAAAAAAAAAAAGAACCTGCTGCTTCCCAAGACATCCTGCTGCCTCCAAGTCATCTCAGTTTGTCAGCCCGAAATATAAGAAACAGTGCTATTCTATGTTAATAAAGTTACTTTATATTCAGAGCACACAACTGTCCCCTCTACAGGAGAACTGCCTCACAGAAATGGGTGGGATCTGGGTATTATTGCCTGTCCACCCAACAGGGTTTTTTTTTACCCAGGTACAGAGACAGGTCTGCTGGGCTGGAGACCCTACTGAAGAGAAACCTCTTATGCACTGCAGAAGCCTCGGAAATTCCCAGCTGAGCGAGCTTGGAGGCCTTTGGAGCTGCTAAAGTGGCAGATGAGATTCCTAATAAGTATCTCTCAGGTAATTGAGGCTGGAGAAAAGACAGCATTCAGAAACTCTCGGTACACCCCCATTTCCCTTTTAAATTCTTCTTTCTCTTCTCTTTCTTTTAAGGTGATTTTGTCATTTTGAAAAATATGTACAAGAGGGGCTTTTGTTATGTAACAAATAACCTTAACATTCAGCGGCTTAAAATAATAAACACTTATTTGGTTTGGCTTAATAAACACTTATTTGGGGGTTGGCAACGTGGGCTGGGCTTACTTCTTATCTCAGCGAGCCTCACTTATGCGTGTGCAGTTAGCTTCTGTGTTCGCTGAGAACTGGCCGGTCTAGGACAGCCTCAGCTGGGATGCTTTGCCTCTGTGCCACATGGTCTTCCATCACCCAAGAGGCCAGCTTGGGCTTGTTAACATGACAGCTGGGCAGGGCTAAGAGGGAGAGAAAGCCGAAGTATTCTTGAGGCCAAGAGTTTGGAAATGTCACACTGTCGTGTCTGCAGAAAACTACTTACTGGCCAAAGCAAGTGTAAAGCAAGTCCAGAATCAAGGGCAGGGGAGAGAGATGCTGCCTTTTCATGGGATGAACCAGAGAGTCATGGTGTGCAGTGATGTGATATAGGGAGAGATGAAGAGTTATAGCCATTTCCACAATCTACCACACCCTGGGAGTTCCAAATCGCAAGCTGCTTGGGGGCCACTGGAATACTTAATATGAGAGGCGAGATTCAGCCTAAGAAGCAAATGCATCAGGCAACTGAGGGTGAATAAAGACCAAGCCTTCTGAAGGTATTTTAAAACATTTCTTCCTCTCTTTCCTTTATGGTGACTTTGTCATTATGGAAAACATCAGAAAGTTGTCTGCACGAGAGGCACTTTGAGGGAGGAACGCTTCCTGGATTGGCGGGATTGTATGGAGGGAGGGTGGCCCGATCGCCTTATTCCTTCCAGCCACCTTAGCCATCTTTGCTGACCATGATGGAACTCCTGGAGCCACAGCAATCAGAATCGAGCATGGAGAAGGGTGGCTCGAGTGGCTTGGCTGGGGTGCAGCACAGCTGGCCTCAATCATGCTTCCTAAATGTTTCCTCTCAAGCTTTTAAGGGGCTCATAGAGCTGAGTGCACAGGAATCCAAACAAGCCGTTCGAAACCGGCTCGGGATCACCAAGAGAGGAGACATAAGGCAGGGTGAGGATAATGACCTACTCGAAACTGCATTTAGGAACCTTTTTCTCTGACACGGCCCAGATGGCTCAGACCTCAAAATGCTTCTTTCTTTGGATATGGTGACCCTTGTCGGTGGGGAGCTTGGGACTCCGCCTGCTCTGTGGCTTTCTGAGTTGGAAGGCACAGACTGTGAACAGGGACCACTGCTATCCTTGGAGGAGATTTTATGTATCAATTTTTTATCTGTGATCCGTCAAAAAGAGAAGAGGCTTTGAATTTTATTCGCAGGACCCAAGGAAAGGAAAAGAACACCAGCCTCTTTTCTTAAAGGTTTTCTATTTTCCCTTTTTGACGCAGACCAAGACAGTAGTGAGGCTAAAACAAATGTGGCATTTCCCATCCTTCAGCATCTTGCTTCTTCCGTAGCTCCCCTTCCAACACAGAGTTAGATTTTTCAATCTGGGGGTATTTAAGAGGAAATAAGTGCCAACAGCTGGATCCCATGCTTAGGTGCTAAATGAGTCTAACCGAACTCCCTTGAACATTTATTTTGTTCCAACTGACAGCAGCCAGAGACGCACGGGGACAAATTGCGAGATCGCATTGCCCTCTGCCTCCTGGGTCCAAGGTGGAGGACTATTACAGCAGGGCCTGGGTGATGCTAGAGGGCTTAGAGAAATGCCATTGAACTACTCTCAGGCGATCGATTGGGATATTAGGGTTTTCAGTTTTCCAGTACTTGGCTCTTTACAATCCAGTTCTATAAAGATTTATGTAGCATTGGGGGATGGTCGAAGATGCAACACATCTGGTTTTGAAGCTGTCAGTCAAAAAATGAGGCCAACTGATGCCTCTGAAGTGTTGGTACCACTCTGCTGAAGTTCTCCCAGGCAGATAAAAGCCCACCTGATGTCTTGGCTCTAAGACTGGCAGACAAGACTGGACTTGAGTTCACAGGTGCTTGTATGACACTTACTATGTATCAGGCGCTAAGCCCTTCACAAATGTGGATTCATTTAATCTTCATACCATAGGTCTTATTCTTCTTATTACACAGACGAGGAAACAGAGCACAGACAGGGTTAGTAGCTTGCCCAAGACAGCACAGCTTATAATAATGGTCAGAGGTAGGGTTTGTGCCCTGGCAAACTTGTGCAGAGTTCATGCCCTTAGCCATATGCTTGGCTGCCTGTCATATTAATGGGAGTTTTTTTGGCCTAATCAGACTCTTTATTTTTTGCCCTGGGTTATTAATTTTGAGTGAGTGGCAAAGAAGAGAAGGGAGGAAGAGAGGGCTAACCCCTCTATGCTAGATGCTGTGCTCAACCCTTTATAGCCACCTCATTTAATTCCCAGAACACTGCTGTGAGATATTCTTATCCACAATTTAGATACGACACTCAGAGACTCAGAGAGGTTAAGTGACTTGATGTATGACACACAGTTAGTAAGACATGGGGCTGGGTGGTGACCTAAATGAGAAGGAAATCCAAAAAAGAGGGGATATATGTACACATATAGCTGATTCACTTTGCTGTACAGTATAAACTAACACACTATTGTGAAGCAACTATACTCCGATAAGAATAAAAATTTAAAAAGACATGGGGATGGGATGTGTCCTCAGCTTTTGTGGATCCCACAGCCCATGAGAGCTCCCACTACGTTGGGCTGGTTATCTGCCTTCGTTAGCTAAACCTTGTATCAGCTTCCAAGAGCTAAGAATTCACTTCCTGGTTTCGGATCTCTCAGTCCTGGATTGTCTTTCTAGCTCATTCTATTTTGTACTCAGGGGAAACAAAAAGATTTGAGGTTTTGAAGCTGTGTGAAATCTAGCCAAAAAACCCCAAAAAAACCCCAAAACAATAACACTTGCAAATCCTGTCAGTTTTGCATCAAAATACCATCTCAGAGATGTCTAACTAAGTCTAATGTGCTACTTCCTTTGACTCTTGTACTGCCATAGGAACTTACTGATGGATTCACCTGTTAGATGAGAATAATGTCATCTCCAAGTTCTTTCCTTTTTAATGATGGTAGGAACACTAGAAAATAGAGATTTCAATAGGCATCCCCGGTCTAAGTTATTCCTGCATATGTCAGAGAGGCTAAGACCAGTCCACCTCTCTTGGTTCTGTGGAATTTCACTTTGCACTTAACGCTGGATGGACATCCTGCAGGTTCCCCAAAGAGGACTTGCTACGCTGGTGGGAGACTCCATCGCTGCTCCCAGAAAGCACGCCCCAGAGGGCAGCGGTGGCATCATCACACGCAAAGGAGAATGTAGAAAGCTTTGGCAGTCCTCCAGGGACCTGCAAGTCCTTCAATGTGATTTCCTGAAGAGAGCGGACCTCTTTAAGGGTTGAAATTCATGTCTTAAACTGATGTTTTAAAAGCCTCATAAAATAAAGCACAATACCAGAAGAAAAACAACAAATTCTTTCCCCCTTATTGCATTTTGCAGGTCATGAGTGCTTTCAGGGATCTGATTCTAATTTTGACCCACACCTATAAGGTAGAGAGACCAGGCATCATTTTACAGACAATGGAGCTACCGAGTTCAGAGAGGTAACGTGATTTGCTCAAGATCAAACAGCCAGCAGGGATGGAGCAGAGGCCTGGGTTCGGGTCGTCTCACTCCAAATTCAGCAATCTCTGCAAGACAGCTTAATTTGCTTTTATATGACCTATAAAGTAATGATAGCAATAACGAATTAGGGTGAAATTCGTTTGACTATTGAATAGCTTCGTGTTATTATAAAACACAAAACAATAAGAATTGTTGACTTTTTTGTGCTGTTACTATGTGCTAAATGCTTCATGCATATACTTTATGTGTATCTGTTTGACCAACACAAGTGTTTACTATGATCCAGATGTTGTGCAGAAAGGCAGGGGTTATTTGTTGCATTTTACAGTTGCTTCATCTGAGACTGAACAGGAAATAAAATGACATCCCCAACACACTGCCAGTATGCAAAAGAATCAGGCCCCAAACTCTGGTCTCATGACTCCAAAATCCATAATCTAAACCATTTCACAAATATATCGATCAACTAGAATTACCAACTTTTTAAGAATGAGGAGACAATAGCTGGCTTTGAGCCATCATTTTTGTGCCTGTAACACAGTTCTGGTGAAAACCAAGAGAGAAATATACATTTTCCCCCTATGTGACCTGATGCTGGTTGGCTATTGCACGTTCCTCCTGTTATTTGTAGTAATTTCTAGTACTCTTGGATCTGTTTCAAGAAATAAATTCTAGTAATTGCATTTTTACAGCGTTAATTATTTTACAAAACATTTTCTATGTGGGCCCTGTCAGTGCTCAATAAATAATCATACTAGTAATTATCATGACATATTTGACACCTATGGAAATGAGGGGCTGTTAACCCAGCCCACATCCAGGCAGGGCTGTCATGTGGAGACACAGTGAGGGGGGAGGCTGACTCCCCAGGGACCCTGTCACTGTCCTTGGGTCTAACTCACAGTCTGCTCACACCTCGGCCGTGTGTAAATTTCCATAGAAATCTGGGGATGCTGGGAGATCTGGTTGTCGAAGTCTGGTTCATAGAAGGGACTCCATGCTGCTGCCCACATGCACTTGGCCAACCTTGGAGGTCCGCTGCAGCTTTTGTGCACAGTGCCCTAGTGGCTTCCTACTCCAGCTCTGGAATTCACTGCTGGAGACCTCCCTCTGGCATGGGAAAAGCCAGACGGTGAACCAATTAGAGGCCGGAGTTGGTAGAGAAATAACCCAGTTTCCTAAGTGTCATCTATACAGACAATTGCCCATAGCAGTGGCTTGATTATTAATATACCATTCCTTGTGGCTTTATTCTCTTCACTACTTCCTCATCATACTTCAGGGCTCACCTCCCCAAAATACCACTTGCAAGCAAATCTTTGCCTCAAGTTGTGTCCCTCCTTAGAGGGGAGAGGTCTCGGAATAAGACTGCCTCCTTAATCTGGATGATTCTGCCTTATTCCCATTATACCCATTGCTAGTTCAGGGCTCTTGCAGCTTTTCTCCACTCTCGATGGGAGCGGTCCTTCTCTATTGCAAGTCTATTTTTGGCATTCTCAGACTTAGAACCATTCATTGGTTCTTACCTGTGCCTAGGCAAGAGTTCCAGCGCCTTGGACTCAGCTGGGCATCAAAGGCGCTCCGCGATCTGCCGACCGTGTATCCCCCCAACCTCCTCACTCAATCCTCCCCTCTTTCTGTCTTTGGCTCCGGCTGTATCGAGCCACCAGCCCTACTCTTCTCCTTCCAGGCCTTTGTACAGGATGTTGCCTGTGCTTTTCTGGCTTCCTCTGCCTCTCTCTGACCACTCATCCCCATCTTTGGGACCTAACCCTCCCTTGTCCTCCAGGCTTCCAGCTGGATGTCACTCCACTGGTGAATGAAGTTCTTCCAGACCTTCCAAATCTGGGCGGGGGGGTGTCCTGTGACATCTTGTAGCAACTTGTGCCAACCAATCTCTTTGTGCCTTATGGCTCTGTTCTGTCGTAGTCTTTATTTGTCTCCCTCACCACCAGAGTGTAAGATCCTTGAGGGCTAGACCTGCCTTTTATGTATTTATTTAGAAACTCAAATCTTTAATCAGAGAACCAACACACAGACATGAAGGGCATTTCTACACTGGCCTGCGGAACACAGGTCATTCATTAGTTACATAGATCCTCCCCTCTGCCCCCTACCCCTACCCCCCCAAACACAATGGCTGCCAACTTTCCACAGGGCCTCTGACCTCCATCTCTAGTGTCAAAACTCTTCGTTGAACGCACTTATCAATTTGAGTTCCCGCCCCTGCCCTGCCCCTTAGGTATATAACAGGCCTATTGCCCAGATACACAGAGATCTCGAGGGCGGGGGGAGTTGGAAGTTTCGGCCATTTGAAAACGAGTATGCTCCCCACTGTGGTGTGAATGGTCAGCCAATAAGTTCCCAGTTTCGATGACAGAACCAAGCAGCACACCTCAAGGTGCAAGGTTTGAAAATCCCAAGGGCCCAGAGCACACACTCCTGAACTTTTTTTGGCACCAAAAATATGAAAGATATTAAAAGTTCAACCTGCCTTTTAATCTTTGAGTTCTTAGGACTGAATACCTGGCATGTGGTAGGTGGTTATGAAATGTGGTCTGAAAGAATTGCTATTGGAATTTATGTTTTCTTCTTTACTGGTGTGGTTGAATCCTTTCCCCTGCTTATGTCCCACATGTATACATATTTTTTAATTTTTTTCTGTGAATGGTCTGCCAGGCCATTTTATTACTTGTTTTCCCTTTTCCTGTGGTAACAAGGCACCATGCATCATTAGGAATGCCTCCCAACGGATCCCATGTGTTTCAGTCCTCACCAGTGAATACCTGTCTGCAGCCCGTGGGTTAAAAAGCTGCTCACTCAAGTCCTTCTCTGTGAACCAGGAAGAGTGCAGTACCATTCCTGGGAAGTCCCACCTCGGCCCCCAACCAAGGCAACACCAGGAGAGGCTTTTCATGCATGATACCCCTGACAGGAACATTCCAGGTAAAGGTGTTTCACGTTTATTAAATCTCTGATCTACACTGCCAGTTGTCTGTACTTGTGTTCCAGCTCCCTGGCTTTGGGTTATTGCTCTGAAGTTCAAGACTGGCTCTTGAATGAAGCACCAATGTAACGTGCAAGTTTGGCCAAAATGGCAGACTTTGGAGGAGGACTGAATAGCCTTTATCCTCATCAGGCGAGATTTCCCTGTTCTCAGAGCTTGAAAATGGGAGTGACTCAGAGGCTCAGGACAAATGGTCCTGAAGAAGAGCTGCTCATTGCACGTCCTCCACGCGCTGTCCCTCCCTTCCTGTCACACAAGTGCTCTCTGAAGGGCTCTTACTGGTCTTGGCTGCAGAGAGCTGAGCCTTCCCAGGCAGCCTCTACAGAGTGGTAACTCCCCACTTCCCAAGATTTCCGGTTTAAGGTTTCAGACACATTCTTTGGGTTCTTTCACTTTTCAGAGTAGCTGAGGGAGGGCTCCAGGGCACGTTCTGGTCCCTGGCTCTAGCTCTCGCGAGTATTAAATGCCGAAAACATATGTAAAGTCTGACACTCAGTAGGTTCTCCGTGAATATTACCTTCTCCCACGGCTCTTGCTGTTGAACGATTCAGTGATGAAATCCCTATGTCAAGGGACAATCACTGCCTACTAGATAGCTACCAGATTTACACCCAGAGAATTCAAGGAGGAGGACCTTCTAGAAACTTCTACTTCCCCAGAGTTTCAGTGCCACTCAGGAAAGGATAAGCAGGTGAAGGGAACGAAAGTTAAGCTCTGTATTATTAGCACACAATTTCAAAAATAATGCTAGTCATGACAGTGATAGCAATTATAATAGCTACTTCACTAGATGCATGGAACACGCTGGAAACTTTAACCTGGGTTACTTTATTCTTTACAACATCTTTTCAAAGTTGGTGATTTCGCCCTCATTTTACTGGAGAGGAGGAGACTGAATTTTGGAAAAGTTAACGTCAACTGAATAGTTTGCGGAAGGGGGTACAGTCAATAAACGATGCTGTTTCTCTCCTTCCCACCACTGCTGTTCAAACCCCCTCTGTCAAACTCCACTTTCTCACCTCCTGAGATATCTCGGCCGATCCCTTAGCTTTCCAAGTCCTTTTCAGCTGTTCAAAAAGCCTCCATTCCAGATTTTTTAAAAGCCCAATTAAATCTAAATCAAACATCAATTTCTCATCCAAATAAAAGCTTTTCTTTACCCAAACTCAGCCTGAAACCAGGCTCTAGAAAGTACAGCAGAGAATGAATGCTGTGTGGTGTGTTTTTTAGTACTTGTGCTTCCCCTTTCTCTAGGTCAAGGCAGGAGAAGGAACGAGGGGCAGATTGTGAGCGCATCTTCCAGGGTTGTGTTTGGGATTCTCTCCTGGATGCTGAATGTCCTCTATTAAGGCTTACGCCCAAATTCTAACTATATATGAAAGGCTTTATGATTTCCGCCCGACACCCCTTTAACTCTTTTATTTCCTCCCACTTCACTTATCTTAACCTTCTCCCAGACTTGCTCCATCCCTCCCCTTGGCTCCAGGACCTTCTGACCTTGTGCACTTTGACTTCAGAGATGGATCCTCCCACCGTCCACTTATAACTCTCGCTCTCAGTTTATTTCTTTGGGGGCTGACACACTGACAGGCAGCCCTTGTGGACAGAGCCACTCCTGACATTTGTGAGCTCCAGGCAGAAGTACAAATAGAAGCCCATAACTTTAAATATGTAGGTGTTTCTAAACATTTTAAATCAAGCTAAAAATTATTTAATAAAATGTGTTCTGTCCTAACCTGGACAGCCAGGCAGGCTTGCATCTAGAATTCTCACACTCCTTGGAATTTCATGTTAGAAGCTGGCTCCAAGCATAAGCCCCCAGCCCACTGTTAACCTCTCTGCTATCCTTGGCTATTGCAAGCGGTCTTACATATAGGCATGTGGGCACCCTCGCCCTCCCAGCCACCAGCAAAAAGCTAGCCCTGGAACACCCAGTGGGCCTAGGCATGCGCACATGGTGATGGGTCTACCCGTGAAGTAGGCTTGACTTGGGGCCATTTGGGAATGGAATTCTGCAGTCTCAGTGACCCCAGTCACGATTTACAAGAGAGCGTCTTCTCCAGGGGGGCATATCTCTAAAGTGCACGTGTCTCCTTGGCCTCATGAACTGTTTCTCTAAAGAAGAGGAGCATGGCTGGAGGAAAGCCAGAGGAGTCCATTAACGCTCAGGGGCCAGGGCAGGAATCCCTCTTGAACACAGGCCTTGCAAGACAACTCACACCCACCTAACATCCACAGAATTCACTCAGCCTATGGAAAAACTCAAACATTATGGCCCTGCAGGTTGCTCCTAAGAATTTTGGTTCTGTATTCTCATAGTTACACAAGTGAGCCTACAGCTGAGATCTCTGTCTTCCTTCTCACTGACAACCAAATTTCTCTAAGGGCGTCATAGGGATCCCCCCTCACTTGCCGTGAACTTAAGCAATTTCTCTTCACCGCTATATCCCTGGTGCCGTGAACTATGCTTGGAACCTAATAGGGGCTCAACTCAGATTTGTTAACTAGTTGAAGGGGTGGAAAGCAACCCTTTCCCTCACCCTCCTGGGGAATTTCCTCCTAGGACACAATGTTCTTCAAAGGTTCTTTCACACAGATCAGTCTCCTCGATGCATCCCAAGACTTATCTTATTTGGGGATGATGGGCTATGAGTCACAGGGCAATTTAAGCCATCTCTTGGCCTTGCAAGAACGAGCAGTGTGGGGGTTGGGTCTCTTCTTTGGACTTTAGCTGGAATTCTAAGACAATAGGAAAGTTGCATTCAGCAAGTTCCACATAACTTGCCTAGTTCATACAGCTATAGCGGCAGAGAGTCATTTGAACCCAGCACTGACCAGTTCCAAAAGACATTCTCTTTCTTTATGCCAGGCTGCATCCAGGACCCCATTTCAACAAGACAGGTTGGGGCTTGGGAGCCTGCATGAGCACACTGCCAATCACACGTGGCTGCGAGCGGCCTGACTTCTGCCTGCTCAGCACTGGACCTCTGACACTTATGACACAGCTGTTCCCACATCTCATTTGGCGGCTGCTTTACGTCCATCGTCAGACGCTGGCCTCACGGGAGTAGGGCAAGTGCCCCCAGCTAGTTTGAAAGATCAATCAAATGGCTGCACAGATTACTTGGGACTGTCCTGTGATCCAGCAGCGCTGTGATTTGTACAATTAGAACAGCTTTCTCGCCTGAGGCCTTCGAAGAACAATTACAAAAACAAACGGCAGCAGCAGTAGCAGCAGTCGTAGCTGCAGGGAAGAAAAGAAAAAAGGAAAAAAAAAAGAAGGAAAGAAAAGGCACCAAATGAGGCAAAGGCCTATTCCCGCCCCCCCCCACCCCCCATCCTTCAGTGGAAGGCAGATGCGTTTTTTCATCCGAGGCCTCGGAGAGTCAGTTTCATCAAGAAAAATAGCAGTTAGCTTCCCACGTAATTACGACAACAGAGACTAACCCCTTATTTAATAATTCCTCCGACATGAATACGCCCGTAAGGTTTTCTCCCCCGGAAATTTTCCCTATTAATGGTTGGATGACCTATCCAAGCCAGCAATTCTGGGCTGGTGAAAGTCAGGCTCTTGGTCTGGCTGATTGGAATTTGGCGCCTGTGCTGCTCCTTTGTGTCCTGCCTCAGCTCCTTGACCGTCACCTTCAGGCACTCACGTTCCCCCTCTAGAAGCACTGCTGATGTATCTTTCCTAACATTGATGGCTTCCATACCTTTTAGTTTTCAGAGTATGGTACTTCATTGTCCCATTGCCCGAATGAAGACCATTCCCAGAGAATTGAATAATAATATCTCAAACCAGTGTATATAATTTATAGCGGGAAATCCTGTCATCCTCATTTTGTAGAGAAAAGAAAGGAAGGGTCAAGAGGCCAAGAATAAAGCTAACCCAAGTCGGGTCCTCTTGTTCATATGACTGCTGTATCAGTTGCCGGGTGGGGAGAAGATTTCCCAGTTTCTCATGCTACAGCATATGTCACCAAACTCTGAAATGTTGTTCAAGGGAAACATAAACACACACACAAATAGAGAGGGAGAGGTTGAGGGGGGGCGGGCGGATAGAGGGGAAGAGAGAAAGAGAGAGACTGGGAGAGAAGAGGAGAGAAAATCTGTTTATGATAGAAAAAACAGAAATACAGAAAGAGAAAAAGAACAAAAATCACCCCAGAGTCCCAGCAGGCAGCGATAGCCCGTTAGTATTTTGATTTATATGGCTTGACACCCTTTGTGTCTACATATACATAATTTCAAAATTGATGTCATACCAGAAATGCTGTTTTTAACTTGCTTTTCATTTACTGGTATTTTATGCACATCTTCCTCATGTCCATAAATACAGAAATTTCTTTGTGATAAACATCTGATTTACAAAGTTCAAAGAATGAAAGACAGCTAAGCATTGGAGCCAAAGCACGTCAACTCTGCCTGCCACAGTTAGGAAGTACTAGGAGTCACTTTTATGGTGTCCATCTGGATTTGTGAACAAGTAAGTTTCCAAACAGGTTTTAGAAACCAATGAGCTCATTACTTGAAGGACTGTTTCTAGAATGTTCCCCCATCTCTTTGTAGGCTGTGTTTTAGTCCATTTTATGGGTATGTTGTAGTTTGAACAGTTCCTTCTTGTTGGATGTTTTGTGATCATAAACCTTTCTAGGATGGTACACTTTTTAATTTTTATTTTGTAACAGATCTTTATTGGAGTATAATTGCTTCACAATACTGTGTTAGTTTCTGTTGCACAACAAAGCTAATCAGCCATATGCATACACATGTCCCCATATCCCCTGCCTCTTGAGCCTCCCTCCCACACTCCCTATCCCACCCCTCTTCGTCACTGCAAAGCGCCGAGCCGATCTCCCTGTGCTATGCTGCCGCTTCCCACCAGTCAACTATTTTACATTCAGTAGTGTATATATGTCGATGCTACTCTCACTTCACCCCAGATTCGGCCTCCCACCCCATGTCATCAAGTCCATTCTCTATGTCTACCTCTTTATTCCTGCCCTGCAACTAGGTTCATCACTACCATTTTTTTTTTTTTTTTTAGATTCCATATATATACGTTAGCATATGGCATTCCTTTTTCTCTTTCTGACTTACTTCACTCTGTATCACAGACTCTAGGTCCATCCACCTCACTGCAAATAACTCAGTTTCTTTTCTTTATGGCTAATATTCCATTGTCTATATGTGCCACATCTTCTTTATCCATTCATCTGTCGATGGACATTTAGGTTGCTTCCATCTCCTGGCTATTGTAAATAGTGCTGCAATGAACATTGTGGTACATGTCTCTTTTTGAATTATGGTTTTCTCAGGGTATATGCCCAGTAGTGGGATTGCTGGGTCATATGGTAGTTCTATTTTGAGTTTTTTAAGGAACCTCCATACTGCTTTCCATAGTGGTTGTAGGATGGTACACTTTTTAAAAAAATTTATTGAAGTATAGTTGATTTACAATGTGTTAATTTCTGCTCTACAGCAAAGTGATTCAGTTGTACATATATATTCTTTTTCATATTCTTTTCCTTATGGTTTATCACAGGATATTGAATATAGTTCCCTGCGTTATACGGTAGGACCTTGTTTATTCTAGGATGGATACACTTTTTCACATACCTTTGTCACTGTCTGATAATGCTGATTACTCAGCATCGTTGGACTGTAGTTCAGGGTAGGGATCAGAAGCTTTTTATTCCAAAGGCGAGTGGCCAGGGGGAGTCAGTAACCCACCCTTGCGCTCTAGCGGCTAAGGGTCCTCCAGTCCCTCCATAGCTCTATCATTTTTGCGAGTCCTGGTGGTTGAACCATTAGATGCACAGTCCTTTGGATTAAGTCTTTGTCCTCTATGAAATGCAACTGCCTCAGGAAGAAAGCATCTCCTGAGAGTACACTCTGATGCAAGGATACCCCTTTATGGTGACTCATATTGTTGATGAGTCATAAAGAGAAGTAATGGAGAAAAGTTGTTACCAATGTGGGCTCTGGAGCCAGCCCATCAGGGTGACTACTAATGTTACCACTTACTGGCTGGGGCAAATGTGATCAAGTTATTTAATGCCTCTGTGCCTCAGTTTTCTTATCCATATAATAGATATAATGATATCACTTAATGCCACAGACTTGTGAAATCGAATGGAAAATGCCTACCTAATACAGCGCCATGAACATAGACATTTGCTCGATAAATGTTACTTATTAGCATCCCAATGAGACTATGATCTCTGAAGTCAGTGATTATATAAATATTATAGTGGAGGCCATGGTGCCCTGCAAAACCCCCTCAGGACCACTGCTTCCTTGCATGATGGCAGCTTCTTAGGGCAAACATTAGCCACTCTCTGCCCAAGGGCTTTCTCTGGTCTCTAGAGTGCGCCCAGACCACATGCAGGGCAGGCTAGGGAGTCGAGGTCCCGGGAGCAGCCCTCACCAAACCAAAATGGGGAGTGGTGGATATATAGACATATACATCTTCCTTGCCCCTCAGGGAGGACAAATATGGGGCATGTTCAACGCCACGTCCCAGAGGGCTTCAGCAGGATTGAGCCCTCCTTGTCCTGGTAACTTGCTCATTATACCCTCTGCACTGGCATTTACTGTCATCCATTTACCATCTAGCCTCACCTCTCCCACATGAATGGAAGAACCAGGGGAACGTCTCCCAAGGAAGCCTGAGGAATCCAACACAAGGCACGTATCAGGATTCTTTGAAGATGCCACAGGAGCAGGGGGCTCAGTACCTATCACCTTGGGGTTTACCAATAAATATTTGCTTAATAAATTAAGTGCCTCTAAGAGAGTGCAACTTGGACATGTGGCTTTCTGCTCATTTATGGGACTTCGTTACTGACTACTGTGCTCTGTCACCTCTGTCACCTGGAAAGCACGAGGGCCATCTTGGGGAGAAAGATAATTCTCTCAGTAACTATCCTTTCTCATTTTTTGACCCTAACGTGAGTCTGAGGAGAGAGTCTAATTCAGGACTTGCAAATCCAACGGCCTATGGGGGCCAGACAGGCCAGCCGGGCGAGGGAAGCGAGCCAGTTCAAAACCGCAGTGAACTGACATGTGGCTGTAGTAAAAGGAGCAACCTCTCAGCTCCAGCTACTCGCTGCCATGCAGGAGGAAGGCCCTTTGTGCCTACATCTTCTGTCTCTTATTATTCCTCACTGTGTACTTCTGTGTCAAAGAGCCTTATTCTGAGTTGACAGCTAATTCCATTTTTCCACAAGCGTCCTATCCATGGGCACAAACACTCCTCATCAATGGCCTTCCAATATATTATCTCTGCTCTAAGCAACGACCCAAGTTCACCTTAGTCACCACAAAGACTCATTTAAATGCTAAGGGAGGCCACAATACCTGTCCTGGTTTCCATAAGGCTCAGAGAAACTGCATTCTAACTGGGGATCATCCTTCGTTTCAAACCTCATCTCTCTTCACATTATGTGTGGCCGAGTTCATTTGCTTCCCCATGCAGACAGACACTGATCTAGAATTATGTGAGGAGGTTTCATTTCCAGATCTCATGTAAAATTAATTTTCATAACTCTCTCAGTTTCTGCCTGTCTATACATATCTTTCTTCATTAACCACTGAACTGCCTCTGTCCCATGTCTAGGAGGCAAAGATGGCAGGCGACTTTTAAGTATGAATTAGCAAAATCCATCCTGGAGACCTCAGCTATTGGTCTCAGAGTCTACCTTGCTGTGCCCTTTAAAATATTAGCGTAGCACTGAAACAACACAACAAAAAAAGCATTAAGTTCCATTATGAATAATTAAATCAAATGCAATCTTAGAGAATATTGCTCTAGTGAGAGATGCTTATGTGTTTCTGAACCCACAATGGTTCTTTGCCCAAGTTTAATAAGTTTTTTGATGGTATAAAAGAGGCTTTAAACTCGCAGGAAGGCCTTCTCACAGGTACCTTGCTCCGAAGAGCAACTGTTCTGTGGGAACAGTTCTATTCTGCTGTGATTTCGAAACATTCCCTAATTAAGTTGGGCCCCCTCCACCTACAGCTTACATTTGCCAATTGCTTCCTCCTGAAATCGGCCCTAGGTACCAGCCCACTGAACATCTGCTTTTGTTCCTGCTTACATGGGTCAAGTAGAAGGTTCTACAAATGAAACTCATCATTTAGTTGGGGTCTCCAGGGCCATTCCCTATGGGGGCTTTTCTTTTGCTGTTCTATGTGTTGGAGAGAGGTTTGTTTATCCCTTTCTTTTTTAATTAAACTACAGATTTGGCATTGCTGCCGTAGGGTTCATGCTATGTCAGAAGGCAGGTGATGAGATACTAGATTCTCAGGCGGAAGCAGTGCCCTCAGCCAACCTAAAGGGAACCTCGGTGTAAGGGCAGAAGAGTTTGCAAGGAGATATTGTGCTTCTGCAGAATTATTTGTTTTCATACTGGTGGGCATTTTTTTAATACCGTGGTCTTCATTTTTTTTTAAAGCAGTGTAATGCATTTTCTTTTTTCTTTTAACATCTTTATTGGAGTATAACTGCTTTACAATGGTGTGTCAGTTTCTGCTGTATAACAGTGAATCAGTTATACGTATACATATATCCCCATATCCCCTCCCTCTTGAGTCTCCCCCCCCACCCTCCCTATCCCACCCCTCTAGGTGGTCACAAAGCACCGAGCTGATCTCCCTGTGCTATGAGGCTGCTTCCCACTAGCTATTCTATTTTACGTTTGGTAGTGTATATGTGTCCATGCCACTCTCTCACTTCGTCCCAGCTTCCCCTTCCCCCTCCCCATGTCCTCAAGTCCATTCTCCATGTCTTTATGGAATGCACTTTCAAACAAACTCTTATAGTATAGGAGAAAGAGGTGGAGGAGGAAGAGGCAGAGCTCTCCCCTGATCCCCCCCTGAGCCTCACAGGAAACCTCCCGGAAGCTCTGGGCCTTACTACTCAGAGTGTGGTCTCTGGGCCACCTGGGGTCGCCCCGGAGCTCGTAAGAGATGCAGAATCTTGGGCCCCACCTTTGCCCGCTAGTATCACAGTGTGCAGTCTACAAAGATCCCCAGGTGATTCCAGTGCACATTTGAGGACCAGCAGGTTTAAGCTTTGCAAAGCACCGTTAGAGAACGGGTCCAGGGCTTACATCAATTGTCTGATAAAGACAGTCCCAATCACTAGATTCAAAAGTTGTTTAGTTTCTCCAAAACCCGCTCCAAAGCGTGATATTGTAGATGTCTATTGTGAAAATTGAAGTTAATTAAACTTCATTTTTCTCTGTTATATTTTGATATAATGGGAAATAATATTATAGTCAACCTTGTGCATTGGTAGCCATGACTGGCAATATGAGAGACGTTATTCATGGCTCTTTCAGAGAAGAGTCTGTCTCTAACAGGCCCTGAAACCTCTGGGTGCACACGGTTTTGCTTCCTGGATCACTCTCAAGTGATGGAATTACATAACTTTTTGGATAGTTTTTGGTTCTAGATTAACTTTCAGCAAATGGGGCCATTACACCTGACAGTGCCATGACTCGCTCGAGGGAATATACATTAAATGTCCCAGTGGAAACTCAGAGATAACTCTACCATTAATTGATAAGGCTGAGAAATCATTCAGCCCCTCAGTACCTCAGGTCATGCGTCTATAACAAGGTGACCGACATGTCCTGCTTTGCCCTGGCCTTTTCTGGTTTTAGCACTGAAATTCTCTCATCCGAGGAAGCCCTGCAGTCCAGGGAACTCTGGGACCATTAGTCAGATGAGCCTACAAGTGGGGACAGGCATGTTTAATTAATCCAAAACTCTGCGTGTTATGTTGGTGAAAATGGCAAAGCAAGCTCTGACTTTCTCCTATGCTCAAGTACATGAATTTAAAAAGTGGCTTAATGAAATTGTTTCAACACTTATTTCTTAGATAGCAGTTGCAAATGATTCCAAGATAGGAAACAGGTGTTTCTGCATGGTCTGCTGGCTAGAATGAAGAAAAATGTCCTCCCAGATTACCCTACAGATGATGGACCCAGTGGCTTCTACTTTCAAATGAAAAATACTCTCAGTCCCATAGGCGACAGGATTCCATCTGGCCTAGCTATAATATCCAGAGCTGAAATGGAAATCTCTGTGTCATTTCTAGGTTCAGGCAAAAACCTCACAATGCTTCATGAAGCAATTAAGACAGGTGTGTGCCATCCACACTTGCTGCTTCTGCAGTTAGCACCCTATCTTCACGGTCCGGAAAATTACTTTTCCTGTGGGCCTCTTTGAAAGCAAACAAATGATCGGACAAGGTATACTTTCGTGGCCACAAGCATCTTAATAGGGGATTCAGGGTTCCCTTTACAGAACTGTCACTTTTTGTATTTTCCACTAAGGAGGAATTTTCCACCCAACGATCCTCTAGTTTACTGTCTTTGGGTCTGGTTCTCTTATAGCTTTAATACAGTCCTGGGTTCTAGTAACATCATGATATCTGAACACTCTTGTCTTACACAGACCAGGGTGACTGCCAGAATGTGAGAGGCCAGGCTTTCAAAAACTCCAAAAGATTTTTAAAAAATGAAGTGTCATTCATAGAGAACAGACTTGTGGTTGCCAAGGGCGAGGAGGGGTGAGAGAGTGATGGATTGGCAGTTTGGGATTAGCAGATGCAAACTATTATATGTATGTGTGTGTGTGTGTGAATATATATATATATATATATATATATATATATACATACACATATATATATATAGTCAATGTATATATATGTATTATATGTGGATAAAAAGCAAGGTCCTACTGTATAGCATAGGGAACTATATTCAATATCCTGTGATAAAACATAATGGAAAAGAATATGAAAAAGTATATATATATATATGTAGATATATATGTAACTGAATCACTTTGCTGTACAGCAGAAATTAACACAACATTATAAATCAATTATCCTTGAAAAAAACACATTTTAAAAAATGACGTGTCATTTGCAATTTTAACTATAAAAATGCTCTTAAGGGAAGCTTAAGATCCTTTAGGCAAATAGATATCAAACTTGGTGAGTACCTGAGAAACACCTGAGAAGTTTGAAAAAATACTGATGCCTGGATCCTACTCCACAGACTCTGATTTAATTAATCCAGAGTGAGGCCTTGGCATGAAATTTGTAAAAGCTTTCCAGTTGATTCTAACGTGCTCTAGGCTCTTAGATAATAAAATTAGTCTTTTATATTCCCTGACTAATTCAGTCTTATTTATTTGTTCCTTCTTTCTTTTGTTCATTCATATCTGCTTACTGCCTTTCTATATTAATTGATTCATTGATCCATTCATTCATTTATTCCTCTTACTTATTTCAACATTGTACGGTACCATACAACCTACAATGAAAGGACAGAAAACCATGAAGCAAGGTGTTTGTTTGTTTTTTTAAAACCTGGGATTCCTTTAAAATGATCAGATCCAATGATATGATTCCAGGATAAATCACTGTCAGAAATTTTCCCTCAGTCTGAGTTTAGATACTGATAAAATATTTCAATTATTCATTTCCTACCTCAGATGTACCTGAGGGGGGAATATAAATTCTTTTTAATGCATAAATTGATTTTCAACAATTTAAAAACCAGTTGGTTGGGGTCCACTTTGACTTCCGATTATAGGCTTATGTTAATTCTCTACTTGTATTCATTAAATGTGCAGTTCGATTACTAACACTTAAGAATGTCATCAAACACAGGGTAATTTCTACTGTTTGTAATCATGAAGATGATTCTGAATGCTGTGTGAGAAAATTTATTCCTCATTAACAACTCTGCCATTTTGAAATCGCAGAATATTCTTGGATATAAAATACTGTACTTAGAGGTCTGTGCATAATTTGGGGGGTTGCAATGGAACGAGCACTGGACTGGGGGTCTGGTGATTCCTACCTGAGTCATCTTCCAACAAAATAAATCTGATTATGTTGTTGTCCTAGTTTGGTGGGGCTCAAATTTCAGTGCAAATTTTCAGCATCACCTGGAGGGCTTGTGCAGTCACAGGGTGCTGGGCATCCTCTAGTGTTTCTCATTCAGTAGGTCAGTGCGGGAAGTTGAAAAATGTGGGGAACACGCTCTGAGAATCACCGCCTGGCATCTAAACACCTTTGCAGGCTTCCAGTTTCCCTGTACCTTTACTCTCAGGGTGAAGGCTGAGGCCTTGAAGTGTTGCCATCACCTGGGAGCTTGTTGGAGATTCAGAACCTTCGTGCCATCCCGGACCTACTGAGTCAGAATCCGCATTTTAACAAGACCCCTGGTGATTTCTATGCTCAGCAAAGTTCGAGGAACACTAGTCTAAGTCTAAATCTTTACCACAATAGATGGGGCTCTTCAGTATCTGGGCCCACACCCCCATCTCTCGAACCATTTTCTACCAGTTTCCTTGTGTCTCTAACACACTAGCGCTAGTCCACTCTTCCTTGATTCTTCTTTGCGCTTATGGTTCCAAAGTTTTATAAATGCTGTTTCCTCTGTCTGGACTGAACTTCCCCCTTCTTTGAATGATAAGCTCAATTCACCCTTCAAGTCATGGCTCAGATTTCTTCCTCTGTGAAGCTTATTCTACCCTCTCCAAGCAGACAACTTCTTGCATCTCTGCCTTACCACTTACATCACTGTCTTGCAATTATCTGTTTAACGGCACATTCCTCCCTTTACACTAAGAGCTCCCTGACAGTAGTGATATGTCATAATAGTCTCTATATATCCACAATCCCCCTCATCAAGCATAGAGTCTGTGCTGAATAAATATGTCTTGAATGAATGGGTCAAGTAATTGTGACACTTTGGTTAAATCACAACCTCTGTTTACTCATCTGTAAAAAGAAGGGGGGTGGATTACAGAATCTCTAGCTGCCTCCCCTCCATCATTATCGCTCTCTTTATAATTCGAAATTATTTAAAATTTTCTACAAATATTTTTTGAGCAAATACTGAGTAGTGGGCATATGGCCATAGATAGGACAATGGTAAAGGGCAGAAAGGTGTTATGACTTATATAAGAGGGGACGTTAAGTCAGTTGAAGAACCCAAGCTCTCCTTACATTATTTGCATTAATATTTTATTAACCCAAAACAAAGAAGAAAAGTCATTAAATTTCTAAATATTGTTCTTAGAATATATCTTGTTAGGCCCAGGAAAATTACAAGTTAAGAAAATCGGCGAAACTGATAGGCTGTAGAGATGGAATAGACTAGAATCTTCTTTGTGATTCTTAACCTTAATATGACTTTCTAAGTGAAAAGAGCTCTGAATGCAGCAAACAATCTAGAAACTATACTGAATAAGTCTGGCCATGATAGAGCTATTGTACACAATTCTATGGGATAGGGATGTGGCCTGTCTCCAAGATACAGTGTGGCTTAGTGGAGGAGGTTCTAGGATGGTAGGAGCCCGAGGCGCTAGTCTTGAATCTACCGTGAAAAACTACGAGGTCTGGGCTCAGTTTTCTGAACTGTGGAATAATAAGGATGAATTGATGCCTTGTAAACTCAAATATCTTCACAGGGACTCAGAAATCTGCCAGCACCTATGTCAGACAGTAGTGATTTTCAGAGAACGCAATTGGGTGTTTCCTTGGCGGTACAACTATTCATTCTTGAATCACTTGAGTAAATTACATTGTCTCTTCCCATTCCCTCATAATTGTCCCTTCCAGCTGATGGGATTAGAAGGGTCTGAATATATAAGATGGGGTTGAGCCTTGGAGACAGCTGCCCAGGGACAGACCATAGCAAAACAGAGCATGAAGAAGCCCTCCTTCCTCCGATATGTTCTTCATTTTCAGTACAAGTTCAGCTAAGCTGCCGTTCATTAGTTGCAGGAAGAGATATATCATCTGAAGAAGCCCAGCCAAATATTTGATTTAGGTGATTATGCTGCAGGTGTCTCATCGGAACTGCAGTGCCTGGATTACTAATTATTTTTTCTGCACCTAGTGCCTCTTGCAGGGAACACAGAGCATGGCAGGAATCATGAGGGATGGCTCTAATAAATGAGGTCCAGACAGCTGATGCCAGGGGCTGGCTGGAGAAGCAGAAACAGCAAAGACAATGCAATCAGTGGGCAGAGAAGAGGGTGGGCCCCAACCAACAGTTAGACTGGGAGACGTGGTAATAGGAGCTACCTACGGCCACCTTGTTTGGCTTAAAGGAAAATAAGCATCATTTACAAAGTTGAGCCAGAAACAGCTACTCAGGACCACAGACTCCTCAGGCAGGCACTCATATGCCCTTCAGAATACTTCTGTTTTCACACACCTTTCAGGGTGGCGTGAAAGGGCTAACATAATTTTCCAAGCTGCCAAGATCTGCTATGGCAATAATAAAATTTCACACCTGTAGTCATTTTGCAACATATAAAGCTATTGGTTCACTATTTGGTTTCAGCCTCCCAACAAAGTGGGAGATATTTAATTATCTTGATTTTGACAAAGGAAAATTATAAGGGCTTAGTGAGAGGAAGTGATTTCTGCAAGGTCACAAAGCTAGGAAATGTTAGGGTCTCTGCTGGATCTTACTGAACTCAAGACCAGGCCCTTTCCCATGTGCTATCTGGCCTCGTAGGTCCACAGATGACATCAGTTCTTCTAGACCTCCGTGAAATGGCCATGTGTATGTGGACAAGCACAAACCTGTCACAGCTTCTTGAATAAATGGTTAAATATAATCTATACCACCATATATCATGCACCAGTGATGCACAATTTTATACATTTAGCTCAGATTTCTTTTGAGATTCAAATGCACATATCTAGCTACCTACATACTGGACTTGTCTCCTATATAGTTAATGAATCCAAAGCTGCTAGCATCCTTTCCTCCCAGAGCCCCAAACCTGACGCTCTTCTCTATGTTAATGGGACTACCATCCACCAACCTTCTCAAGTTAGAAAACTGGTGTTATTCTTTCTTGTCCCTCCCTTTATATCTTTTTTTTTTTTTTTTGCAGTACACGGGCCTCTTACTGTTGTGGCCTCTCCCGTTGCGGAGCACAGGCTCCGGACGTGCAGGCTCAGCGGCCATGGCTCACAGGCCCAGCCGCTCCGCGGCATGTGGGATCTTCCCGGACTGGGGCACGAACCCATGTCCCCTGCATCGGCAGGCAGACTCCCAACCACTGCGCCACCAGGGAAGCCCAGTCTCCCTTTATATCTTAAATGAAGTGTCAGCTTCATGGGCACATGACCATTGCAGTCACACAGGACTCTGCACTCGGAAAGGTCTCCTGGTTGGGGTTTAATGCTCTACAACTGCTGTCCTGAAATTCTTAGTAATTTTTTATTTGAAGTTGTGTTTTGTAAGAGGAGTCTGATAGGATAACAGAGAAGGATGCATGGGTTCATGGGTGTGGGCATATGGACCTATCCACTGAGTGGTGGGGTCAGGCCCAGGGCTCCTGTGAGAATCTCCACATGCTTTGTGAATACTCCTGTGTCTGAGGGAAACTGCAGAAAAGGAAAAAGCTTTTCCCCACTTTTTGAAAAAGGGACCCACCGTTTTCATTTGCACGGGCTCCACAGATCATGCAGCTTGCTCTGCTAGCCAGTTATAAGTCTTAATGATTCCACCTCCTCCCCTAAGCCAGGGGCAAGGGGAGGAATTCAATCTATTGAATATCTTGAATCTATTTCCTTCCAGCCTCATGGACATTTCTCTAGTTCAGAAAGCTATTTCCTTTCACCAAAATTATCACAACAGTTATAATGACTACAGTAGTAGCAAGACCTCTCTAGTCTTCTGGTCTCCAGTCTTGGCCCCCGCTTCTCCAGTGTTCTCTTCTGTCTGATGTGGCCAGAGTCATCTTCCTAAGCGGCAGCTCTTATTTTGTCACCACTATAAGCTGACTTCAACCTCATCCCAAAGAGCCCTCTCTGTTGACCTTGGGATAAATGTTAAACTGCTCACAAGGTTTAACCAAGTTCTTTATAGGTTGTTTACTATTTGTGATGATTACTTTTAAATGTCAACTTGGCTAGGCCATGGTACCTAGACATTTGGTCAAGTGTTAGTCTAGATGTCACTGTAAAGGTATTTATTAGAAGAGATTGACATAGGAGTCAGTAGACTTCAAGTAAAGCAGATTGCCCTCCAAAGAGTGGGTGGGCCTCATCTAATCAGTTGAAGGTCTTAAAAGAAAAAGACTGAAGTCCTCCGAGGACGAAGGAATCCTGACTCCAGACTGCCTTTGGACTCGAGTTGCAACATCAGCTCTTCCCTGGATCTCCAGCCTGCAGGCCCACCTGCAAGTTTGGACTTGCCAGCTGCCACAATCATGTAAGCCAATTCCTTAAAATCTCTCTGTCTTTCTCTCTCAAATTCTTTGAACATATCATGTTTCTCTCACCTCTGGACACTTTCCATTTTGTTTTTTTTATAAACAGAATACTCTTCCCCATTATTCTCCAACTTATTAATACTTAACTCCAATTCTGGGCTATAGGTCCCTCTTAAAATTCTCCCAGTCATTGAATATCACCCTATTCTTAAACACCACATTGTATTTGACCATTTTATTTACTGTCTCCTTCACTGGGTTCTAAGGGATAGGGACCATGTCTATTTTGTTAAGAATTTTATCCCCAACAGAACAGTAAGTATCTGGCTCATAGGACGAACTCTTGGATGACTGCACAAATGGAATACTTGAATCAATGAAAAGGGACACATCTCTGTGCTGTTAGAAAGAATGAGAAATTAATACAACATATGACATCAATATGGTCCCCAGACACCAACCTCTCATAGACCCTCCTAACTGGGTTTTGTTTCAAGGAGATATTGGAGGCTTGATGATGCTAGTTTAAATATCAACCTGATAAAGAAAAACTAAATGGATCCTACACTAATTGCCTAATCTCTTGTAAGGTCTGAGAGTAGATGTGAGGCAACGTTAAAGGATTAGGTTATATTTGATGGTCTGCTAGGATTATCATTAATGATTATGAATCAAATCTCCAATGTTTTCTTTGTGCCTGGAGTACTCCATTATGGATCAAAGAAATTTCACAAAACACAAACAAATAATCGTATTTTCTGGGAAGATAAAGAGGCCCATAAACATAGTAGGAAAAGGAGAATCTGAAGCATTAGGTTTAGTTCTGTTGTTCATCTTTGACAAGTCTGGAACTCAGCTATTCCTTTATAAAAGAATCATCAGTGCTGACAGGGGACCAGCGGTACCTATCAGTCGCCAACATGCCAACCACAGCTATTTCACAATCACTCCCAGAAGGTGAAGTGGAGGATGGTGCCACAAATTCTCCTGGATCCAAAGAAGGGGCTGGCAACTAGGTGTTTCTTTTTGTCCTGGAGCCAGTTTTCTGAGAATTACTGACACATGGAACCAGGGCATCGATGAACTTTCATAGTCCCTTTGGAAATAGGGCTTCCCTCTAAAATCTCTTCTGTCAGCCGGAGGAGGTAGATTCTAGGCCTCTCAGAGTTTGCCCTTGGATGTGCCTCCTGGCTGAGATACAGTGTGAAGTGGTGTGGCCAGTGGCTTGTGGGATGCAAGGTTACTTTCAGTTCAACAGCGACACCTTTCCGCCTCCTGTCTGCTGCTGTTGTGTGACTGCCCGACTCTCGCCCTTAAATAAATAGGTTTGTACTTCTGCCTTAAATAAATAGGTTTGTACAATAGCCGCAAAGCAATTGCCCCCTCTCTGAGACCTAAGCCTCCCTCTCCACCCATACTTCACCCCACAGGCTGCCTGGCAGAGGCAGGGGGCAGGATGCACAGTGTAATAAATTCCATCCACTGCTGAGCTGAGGGATAACAGATGGATAGGTTTCCTCGTGCAATTTCCACTTCACTTGGTTCGGTATAAAATAGCGGAAGGGTGGTTTCTTCTTGTGCAATTTTCAAACAGATGAAACCAGAGGGAGGGTTTGCCAGGCTGGGAGGAAAGTGAAGGACTCGACTGTCCTTTAGAGAAAGCCAAATGAACACGATGCCCCGAAAACCCCGTGAAGGATTCAGACTTGTTTTTGCTGCTAGATGGGAGTCAGATCCTTCATCCAAAACTGCCTGCTCATCCCTACCAGGCATGGCAAAGGCAACGATCAGGGGAGGCCAGGCAGTCTGTTGCTCATGTTGTTATAGTGTTATGGCGATTGTAGTACAAATTCTCAGGGTGATAAAAAAGGTATAATGACAGATTGTGTGATTATACCCACACTTATAATTAAGCTGTTACAATACAGACAAGCGCCTGTTCGCTAATGTCACCAACAGAAACCTCTTTGCTTGGAAAGGAGAGTGACTCACTCTGGCAATTAGAAGCAGTTCCCTGCAGGACTTCATTTTTGAACCTTATGAACACTCCAACAGGAAGATGTGTTGCTTGCTTGAATTACAGGGGAAAGTACAGAGATCCAGGAGCAGCCACTCCATCTCCAGGTACGGGCTGTGGCATTGTTAGAGAAGGAGTTATTACCATCACAAATACCCTCCTTGCAATGGACGGAGAACTTGGCTCCTGCTGTGAAGCACTTTATCATGGTGCTTATATCCAACTCTGTGGGGCAAGTTAGATCTGTGGTTTCCACTTTAGGGTTGAGAGAGGAGAGAGGAGAAGAGGAGAGAGATAGAGAGAAACCCAGCAAGCAACAGGGGAAGTTGGTGTCCAGCTGGGACTCCTGGCCACCTGCCAACATGGCTACTTCCACTGGCTGTCACTTGCCTGGTGGTAAAGTGGATGGTTTCTGCCTGAATAGTCCCCAAAACCCCAGATGGGGCTGTGTTGAGATTTTCCAGGAACTTTGAATCTTTTTCACTTCCAAGGGAGTCAAAGGAGCTCATTTTTTTTTTTCCTTCTTTACCCACTCCTCTTTGATTACAAGGTCTCATTTTCTTTCCTGTAGCAGCCATCTTTCCCACTAGACCCTACTATAAGGAAGTTGACCACCTCTTACCTACGAATATGTGTGTGGGATTTTGTTCAGGTAATCCATAATGCAACTGATGTAGACACGTCAATGATGGATGCATTCCTCTGTGTGGCAGGTAGCTGTTGTGAGATTTGCACACAGAGCCCCTCCTTCCCTGGTATGGTGTGAACCTGAGGCTTCTGCTGGAAAGGACTTTGAGGGAGGAATTGTAATGAGGCAATTATTTTGAGTTCATTGGCAGTTTTCTTGGAAGTTGTGTAACCTCTCTATGTACTGTTTCCTTATCTGCAACTCCGGGTAATACCTATTCACCTCCAGAGAGGCATCTTGAAGACTAATTAGTTAATGATGTTTGTGAAGTGTCTTGAAGATGCAAGGCACAACACAAGTGGGAAGAATTAATAGTATCGTATTCACGTCAAAATCATTCTTAGGTGCTCAAGGAACACACCTTGAATTATTTCTATAAACACATAGAACATATGATTAATACCAAGTATTCATGAATTAAAAAAATAAACAACCACTTGGTTGAAATGTTGAGGGGGAAATTGTGGGGAAATGATGGGGAAAATATCAAAGTGAGAGAGAACAAACAGAGGTCTTCACGTTGGCCATTTCTGCAAGGTCCTGGAGAGGACATTTAAAGCTTTTCCTGCCCAGAATCCCTTTCCTCTTCTTCTTCTTGTTTTTTTTTTTTTTTGGTGGTACGCGGGCCTCTCACTGCCGTGGTCTCTCCGGAGCACAGGCTCCGGACACGTAGGCTCAGCGGCCATGGCTCACGGGCCCAGCCGCTCTGTGGCACGTGGGATCTTCCCGGACCCAGGCACGAACCCGTGTCCCCTGCATCGGCAGGCGGACTCGCAACCACTGCGCCACCAGGGAAGCCCCCCTTTCCTCTTCTGATGGTACTTGATCTCCTTCTGGGAATCCACCTTTCCCACTCTCAGTCTGGTTTGAATAGGGATGGTCTTTGACCCACACCAGTCAGGAAATTCTGTCTCCTGGGTCAAAGTGATTTGTCCAGGGGCTGCTGTGTGACAAAGTAGCTCCCATCAGAGGAAACACCAGCACATCTGTGGAAACTGTTGGTAACAGAACATCATGTAAGGTGGGAGACACGGGGGAACTGTGACACCAGCAGGGGAGGAATTACATAAGAGTGAGGCCAACCCATGATAAAGGACATAATAAATCACCAAGTCCCAATACAAACTCATTTGAGCCCTGCATTCAGTCATGCCTGGACAATCTCATGAGTCAATAGTTTTCTTTCTTACAAACAAAATTTAAGCTAGTGTTGAGTTTGGCATTTGGTTACTGACACTTGAAAGAGTCTTAACTATCAATAATATAATTCTATCAACCTTTTACATGGAAGTTCACTACCAAATTAAAAATAGCTGAAGATGTTTGATCCATTGAGTTGCCTTTCTCCCACTACTTTTCTTCCCTGTGAAAGCCTCATCTCACGAATCACCCATTCAGGGAGAAGTTCCTCACTGCTCGTCCACTGTGTACAAGGTGCTGGGAGAGGTACAAAGATAAAGAAGATGGGGTCGCCATTTTAAAAAAGTTACGGTACAATTTGGGGCCTATGACATTTATTCAAGGTATAATCATGTATATGAAAAGGGGACTCAGTCATTTATTTTAGGATTTTCAGAGGTGGGAATGATTACAAATGTTTGGGAGGGGGACTATGAAAGCAATGGAATCTGAGGAGACTTAAATACTTTAGGAGGAGAGTACAGCGAGATCAGGGAAGAAGGGTTCCAGCGGGGAGGGACAGTGTGGGCAAGGGAGGGGTGGGGGAACCCTGAACAGGGATGATGGGATAGTGTATGGACAAGAAGTCTCCTGAAATCCAATAAAGGGAAATGTGGTTGGAAAAATTAATTCAGCTCAGATTGTAGAGGGTCTTTGTGCCAGGCCTGGGAGTTCGATTTTATCCTTGAATAACAGGAATCTATGGAATCTTACTGCCAGAGAAGAAAGGTTATTATAGCTGTGCATGGATTGAAAGGGGGAAGAGATGACAGCAACTGAGCTCTCTTTGGAGATTACTGCATTAGTCCAGGTAAGAGATAATGAGCCTCAATCGAGTACAAGGATGGTAACCAGAGATTGAAAAAGAGGCTGAGATGAATGGAAAAGACGTTGTGAGAGTAGAATGAACTGGTCCTTACAGCTGACTGGATGTGGAAACAAGGGAACTTCATGGGAACTTCCCATTAATCTGGATAATGGGAAGATTTCATGACATGAACAGAATTAGGTAATATAGGAGGAGGAGTCTGTGGGTGAGGGAGCTTTGTCTTCTTAATTCTTACAGAATTCCCCGTATGGTTTTGGCTGAGTGTTGACCACAGACACATGTCCCATGAGTTCTGGACATGGAAGTGAAGCAGAACCATCTGTTTTATATTCTGAACTGTGGTGTGGGACTCCAGGAACTGTGGCAGCTCACGGGTGTCATCACTGATCTGCCAGCTCATCTTGTTGGTGTGGGGCCACACCTGGATATGTTCCTTCTGCTGCTGCTGCCAGTTCTCCTCCCGTAGCTTCTTCAAGGCCTAGGCCAAGTGCAAATATAGCTCTGTGGAGAAGGGCACCAACTTCTGGTGCAAATGACCCATGGCAGCAGTTGGAGGCGGTGAGAGACTGATGTAGGTTTTAGCTCATCCTCCCAATTATCCTTGTCCTTGACCATGTCAGCTTTCTTTTCCAACTTCCAATGTGGCTGACCCTTGGGGCTTCAGGTTCAACACCAGGCACAGAAACAACAGCACTGCAGACACTCCGCTACAAGCTCCCATGATTGTGGAAGGTCTGATCCCCATCCTACATCCTTTATTGTACATACATTCGTGGCGGTGCTGCTTCTCTGGTTGAACGCTGGTTCAGTGGGTCAAGAGATATGAATCCATTCTCTTTACACCTGTAGAATTTGAGATTGGTGGCATAGTCAGGTGGAGATGTATTTCTCAGACAGTAGGTATGATGGGTATGGATTTTGAGAATGGGGCCAGGACTAGAGAGAGAAACCAGACAGTCTTCCACATAGAGACGATCATCAAAGCTGAACAATGGATGAAGCCATGGAGACAGTACAGAAAGAGAAGAGATGGTGGCCAAGGAAAGAACTTTGGACACTGCCAGAGGCAGGGACAAGAGGCATGGAGGAAACCTGAAGTTAACAAAGAGGCCAAATGAGACCAAAAAGACCACAATTATAGAACCCAGAAGAAAACGTCTCTGGAGGAAGTGGTTATGCAAAATTATAACACAAAGGACAGGCATTCTCTTTTTCCTATGGTTGAACTTAGCATTATAGAGAAACACTGGACTTGACTTAGTTCAACTCTCTCATTTAATAGGAAAAGAACAGAGGCCCATGAGAGCTTTCTTGAGGGCATGAGCTACTTTGGGGCGGAACTAGAAAGAAAATCCAGTTCTCCTGCTTGTGTTTTAATGATCTTGCTACTATACTATTCTTCTTCCTCTAGCATCATCTATGATGATGCTAGAATCAATGAGACAACATTGAAAATACTGAGTCCTTGGGAGAACAGATTTAATGATAATGCTGACACATAAGTTTCAATAATTTTGTTCATTGTCTCTAAGGTACACGAAGCACTTTACAAAGATTATTCTTTCTCAAAAGAGTTGTCTACCACAGGAAGTTGGTAAATATTTTTATTCTTCTTTTACAAACAGGGAAACTGAGTCATGCTGAAGTATTTTCTTTGTGCAATAATTACAATGGCCTTTGGAGACGGGTGTACCTTAAATGCTCTTGACAATGAGGTTATGTGAGCATCGCTAATGTTTCCATGTTTGACAGTTATTTTTTGAAAGAATGGTTCCCAACCTCACCTCTCTACAATTACAGCAACAGTTGGGTGGCTGGTGAAACCTGTTTCCTTGCCTTATACTTACAGTTTGTGAGCAGTGTTCATATTTTTATATAATGATACATACTGGGAACCTAGTAGGTATGCAAGAAATGTCCTCGACTTCAGTGTTCTCAAGAGTGTTCTTTCACTTTTATGATCTACAGAAATGGGGACTAGGAATAAATCCTCAAGATAGTTTCTCTACATCTTTTTCATCAGTAGCTCCAATGTGTTCCCACACAAATGCACTGGAATGTTGGCAAAGCAGCAACTGATCAGACTGAGTTTCATCTCCTGGACAACTGTTCGGATATTTGGTTAAAATGTGCTCACTCATCAGTGGTGGTGAATCCAATGGAGTGAAATGAACAAAGAATGAGAGAGAACTGGAGACATGAAGGGGGAGGCTGGAAATGAAAACGGACGGTGAGGGTTACCATATGCCCAAGAGGTGCATCCATTGCTCCTGACTGGCTTTTATACTTATGCTGTATACAGGTTTGGGAGAAATAACATGTTTAAAGTTCCTACTATGTGCCAGGTACTTTGTTATACTCATCAGGTGCGATACACAAGATACTTAGGGTTTCCTTCCCTAGTTTCTCTCTGTAGGCCTATTATCTAATTATCCGTCTATCTCTCTATCTACTTAGCTAACTTACGAAGACAGAAGGCAGTTTACAAAAATGCAACATTTAGTAAGAAACATATACTAAAGCTCCGTCTGAAGGTGGTGGCCTGGATAGCAAGGCGTTACTGTCTTGAGAAGGGCTCCCTCTCAGCTCACAGCAGCTGGAAGCCTCCACAAAGGCAGGCCACCCCTTCACTGCTGTATCAATTTCCTTTCTTGCTCGCAGGAGGTTTACTGCTGTTCCCCGTACGCGCAGTACAGTCACCCCCGCGGTGTGTTGCAGGGAGGGGAGGACCGTATCACTCCTGACTGATCTTGTCCCTTCCTCTCTCTCCCATCCTTTGTGTCTGCAGCTCAGACTGCCTTTTGTCATTCTTGCCAGCGGAGTTTTCAAAAGCAAGGATCTCGCTTCCTTTGGCCACTCAGAAAGCGTACTGTATATTTGATGTCTGGAACATCAAACAAATTCTTGTGCTCACAGTGCAGAAAGCATCCCAGACAAAAGAAGACTATGGTCGTGCAGAGCATACGAAAGAGATGGGGTTGGGAAATTACCCATCGAGTCAAAGAAGAGGCTGTTTCACCAACCCTGTTCACCCGTGAGAAATAGGAAGTGGGGCGCTGTTAAGAATCTGCTCGGAGCCCTCTGCCCCCAGCCAGCCTGGATGGTGACCATGCCAAGGGAGGTCGCTTCTTCTCCTTTCTCCTGAGTCATCGGCTGCACTGCGTACCTTCTTCACAAGCAGACACTTGAGCAGTCTCCTAAATGTTCCTAAACATGGGCACAGCTGTTCAGTAACATGTACGGGCACAGTTTGTATCCATATGCGTAGCCCCCCAGGGAAGAAACTGATCCTGGTCTAGATTTCTCCTATAGAAGTCGGGCTGCTCAGCATCTGGGGAACAGAGTTCAGTGTTCTTAGTTCCCTCCTTTTCCCCATACTGCTGGCCTCTCAGAAAAAGTCCAGGAATTCTGGGATTTCCTTCTGGCCACTCTCTCCCACCCCCATCTGCTCATCCTTTCCCCAGCACAGCAGCTGGTTCACTGACACAGCCACAAGAGTTAAGGGGTGAATTAATTGGAAAAGCCAGGGCAGGGAAAACCAGACAAATCAAAGAGGTTGACCTCCCCGGAGGGCGGCTTGTGGGACTGAGGCTTACTCACAAGAGCAGTTCAAGTTCACCTTGTGTGAAGGCAAAGAGGTGCTTTAATGCTCTGTAGGAAGAGGGGAAGAGAGAGGAAGAGGGACAGAAAATCAAAAGAGAGAGAGAGAGAAAGAGAGACAGAGAGAGAGGTGCAAATCCAAATGTCGATGTGTAGACAGAGTGAGGAGAGCCTGCTGGCTGACAGGGTGATTTATTGGATTCTTCCAGTTAATCACTGCCGGCCTGTGGCCAAACGGATCTCCAGCAAAGCTGAAAGGCAGCCGAGGGAAACAGGCTTATAAGCATAAAGCCGCATAATGGTGTTCAATGAAGTGTGAGACTTTTAGTTCAGTCTCGCTGAGCCGGCCGCACCGCCGGAATGTCAAAGAGGGATTGTGGGTGGAAAAATTATGGATTTAAACTGCTCGCTGTAAATGAGGTCAATATGTCTGGTTCATAAACAGTCCGAGCCTATTCCAAGAATGCAGTGAGGGGGAAAATTAGCGTGAAGCCAACACTGTAGACAAACCTCATTGAGATATAATTGCAGCTATAAATACAAGCGAAAAGCTTACCGAGTGCAATAAAATACAGACACGCTTTTTTATTCCCCCTTCTTCTTCCTCCTTTGAATCTCTGCATTTGTTAAGGGCTGTGCATCCCTAATGCCCCCCTTCATCTCTCCCTCCCTCTCCTAGTGACACCCAGTGTTGCAATTAATTGAGTGTTCTTGATCTCCCATTCCATTTTATTTCGGCAAGATTGGAAAAAAATCAAAAGAGCACATCTAAAGCATTTTCTTCCTTTTTGCTTTTCTATTTGAATCAGGTTGAAATGTGTGGGGAAAAAAAGCAGTGCTTATTTTTTATGAAGGGGGAGAAAATCCAAGTAAAAAGCCCTTTTAAACTAATACATCTGTTAGATCATTTGAATCTCCATTTAATGAAAGGACATCAAAGGTGCCCACAGGATCCTAGGGTGGGGATTTTTTCAAGGGCTACCTCGCCTTGTCTCATGAAACACTGACTCAAAATTAATATTTTTTCTTCTCCTTCTTCTTCCCTTTTCTTAAACTCCAGATTCTCATTACAGCATTTTGTACTCGAGCTCAAAGGACAGAGGACAGACATTAGCAAACTTGCTTCGCCCAGTTTAAAAGCTGATACAGTAATAAATTGAAGTCTAATAGCTCTGGTCAGGCTGTCTTTGCCCCTAAAACCAATTGATTTAAATGGCAGTAATTTGGCCAGTGAGGCTAGTCCTGTTTAAATTAAACCCATTAATATAATAGCACAAGTCCTGAATGAAATCCATCTGCAGAAAAGGCTCCACTGGTCAGTAGTTTCATAACAGCCAGGGGATGTCCTGAAACACCCACAATCATACAAACAGGAATTACAGATTACAGCCAGGACCCTGGAAGGCTCCTGACGCAAGAGGTGACAGAGAGAAAAAGACAGAGAGAGAGAGAGAGGGAGAGGGGAGAGAGAGCAGGATATGAACAAAATAGTGTGAGTACATACATTCAAAGCAGGTGAGAAACCGACCTGAAGTTTTTAAGGGAAATGACCTTGGTTATTCGTAACACTGAAAGGTTAATTATATTAATAACAATAAGCAGTGCTCCTGTGGGAAATGCCCTCAGTATCCTTCTTCTCTTCCTCCCTACCGTATCACTAAGGAGGGATTTTTCTTCTTTAAATGTTCTGCCTAGACCTCCTGGCCCAAAAAGACAAAAATAATTTTGAAGGTGTATATGTGCGTGTACTTCAGCATTGGCTCTCGAGACCTGCCACGTCCACGTTTGGTTCAGAGTCAGTTTACATCAAGGTGGCACAGTGAGTGGCATCTGGATTGGGGAATCAGGAATGCAGCTGCCATTTTCATCCCTGAGTCTGAATCAGTGTTTAAACCTGAGCACATTGCTGCCATCTGTTCAAAGGGAAGAGATGCTTCCTAAACGGACCAGAGAGCGCTCCAACCAAGGAGCCATGGAATTGTGGGGACTTCAGCATTTACGCATATTTGAAGGATGGCAGTAAAAGAATGCCACGCGTGTTCACAGATGGCCGATGGAAGAAGTTTAATTACTTTATGGGCACACTCTGAATCCAACCTCTCAGAAGCCAGTAGGAAGGGGAAAGGATCTGACAGCAGGACTAGGGGTTAGGGCTCAGGAGCTCCAGGTTCTGATCCATCTCTGTCATTTATCAGTTGTGCGTTCACAAGCAAGGACCTTAATCTGAATTTGTGTCCTCATTAAAAAGGGGGGTGGGTACTTGTTCTGCCTTCCTTACAGAGAGTTGCTGGAATCAAATGAGAGCGTGTACAGAAAAGTACTTGGTAATCTACAAAACATTAAATATATGTAAGATTTATTAGTAGTAGTCACAGTACCATTATTAGGTTTACTAACAAGGCAGCAACTTATAACTACACTAAATCATAAGGGAAGGTTGCATAGACTCATGCACTCTTTATTGGGTGCTCAGAGTGTTTGGGACACGGTGATAGGGTCTCTCGAATACACAATCTCATTTACTCCTCATGCAACCATGTGAAGCAAATATTACTACCCTTCATTTTATACGTGAGGATATGTAAGTTCAGAAAATTTGGGTCACTGCTCTCTGCTATTAATAATCAATAGCGGAAACAGAATTTGAATCTAATTCTTCTACATCAGAATTGCGACCCTATTTCTTTACCCAAATGTTTGTGCTCCATGTACAACCCTGAATGCACACTAAGGTCACAAACACATTTACTTGTTTGTTTATTTGCTTTTAATAATGCTGTTCAGGGCCCACCCCAGAGGTTTTGTTTTTTTTTTTTTTTTTTTGCGTTACGCGGGCCTCTCACTGTTGTGGCCTCTCCCGTTGTGGAGCACAGGCTCCGGATGCGCAGGCTCAGCGGCCACGGCTCACGGGCCCAGCCTCTCTGCGGCATGCAAGATCCTCCCGGACCGGGGCACGAACCCGCATCCCCTGCATCGGCAGGCGGACTCTCAACCACTGCGCCACCAGGGAAGCCCCACCCCAGAGTTTTTGATTTGAGAGTTGTACATTAGGCCCAGGGTGAGACATACTGGGTTAGCCTATCAAGAGAGAAAGAATTAGAATGAGTATCCCACTGCTCCTTCCAAACTTTGTGTGTTGTTCTGCATGATTAAGACGCACGGGCAGGGCTTCTTCTGGTGGCGCAGTGGTTGAGGGTCCGCCTGCTGATGCAGGGGATGCGGGCTCGTGCCCTGGTCCGGGAGGATCCCACATGCCGCGGAGCGGCTGGGCCCGTGAGCCATGGCCGCTGAGCCTGCGCGTCCGGAGCCTGTGCTCCGCAACGGGAGAGGCCACAACAGTGAGAGGCCTGCGTACTGCAAAAAGCAAAACAAAACAAAACAAAAAGACACACAGAGTTTACAAGCAAAGGAAGTGAAGATTTCTGTGACTGCTTGCATAACTCAGTCCTTAAACAGCAAACAGCAGGATGACTATAGTCTTCCCTACAAATGCCTGCCCTCCTTAGGTACTGCTCAGTGCAGAAGACAATCTTGCTTGTCCTCTTAATCTGGATAACATGAGACTATAGCACAAAGCATCAGGGTCTACCCTCTGAGTGACAGGCCCTCACATCTACCACATGTAGGTGGTGCTGTACACGTGGTGATGGGCAGGACGCCCAGCACGGGAGAGGCTGGGAGCAAAAGTGGGGAGCACCCCGATTTCCATGTCAAGCTGCCACCTGGGGAAATTTCTTTGCTGCCTCTTCTTTCACAGCGTGATAAACACAGTTCTTGCCTTACCTGGTCAGCACTACACACCCCCCAGTGTTATTATGCAGAATTGATCCTGCCCTGAGAAATAGCAGTCGAAGAACATCAGATGTCTGAGGGCTGATACCTCAGAGTACAGTACACGTCGTACAGGTTCTAGGAGGTGGGCAGAATACATATTTTAAATTCATATTCCAGTATTAATGAAATAGAAGAGATGTGATACCCAATCACAGAGCTAAAACACATCATGGATTATAGATGGGACACGTTCGTTACCGAACATTTACTGAGTGCTTACTACATGCCAAGCAATGTTCCCAGTCCTGGGAAATCCACTCTCCTGGAACTCCCTTTTGTAGGAGAAAAGACAGATAATAAGGCAATAACTAACAAATGCATAATATGTGAAGGGTGAAAAGTACTCTGAAGACAACTAAGGAGGGTCTGGAGACAGAAGATGATGAAAGAGGCTACTTCATACGGGATGGCTAGGATGTCCTTTCTGACGGGGTAGCATTTGAACAGACTTGATTGGAGTGAAGGAGGTAGCTTAGACAATAGCCTTTTAGGCAGAAGGATCAGTAAGTGCAAAATCCCTGAGGCATGATTGTGCTTGTCTGCTTGGGGGGTTTCACATTAAGTTTCTTAATCCAAGTCCTATATTCTTTCAGTTATTCGGTACAGTCACTATGGATATGCTGTATATCCTGGCACATGGTTTCTCCTTATCGTCTTAATCTGTGCCCATAATGCAAGTATATAAGCAGATCTTCTAACAGGAAAGACAGAGAAATGCACACCCCTCCCCCTACTCATGAAGGTTTCCTGGGAAGGAAAAAGGATGGTGGAAAATAACTCACATGTCCTGGAACGGTCATGGCTCAGTAGGGAAAGGAGCCATTTTGCTCCCGCCTGCCTTTCTTCTCTGCCCCTAGTAACATGCAGCTCACTATAAAACCAGAAGATTTTGCTTCCTTTTATGAGCTTTTCTCATGGGGAGATTGGTTTGCCACAGAGCCAATACAGGGGTTCAAAAGCCACAGAGAGTCTTACTTCACAGCCAAGACTTGGTCACTGCCAAGATCTGGGCTCTGCCATTTGAAGAGTCATGGAAATGTCATCTAAATAGCACTGGAAATACAGAAAGTTTCACAACGCTTTTGGGCCAGTTCCCATTGCCCACAAACTGCCGTCTCCATTAGGGAAGCCTCCTTGTTTCAGGAGTGATTGCCCTACTCAATTTTTTAACTCCCCAACCTCAGCCACAATTTAAGCCAAAATGCTAAACCAAAAAGTTAGGAAAGGCAGAGCTTGTGGGATGACTGCAAAGTTGCAAAGATGTAGTTGGATTATGGGTTAACTTTCTCTTTTCAATTAACAGAACTATAGAGATACCCTTATGGTTTTCTTTAAAGGTTATGCTCCACCTTAAACATCTAACATTAAAGTTAGAATCAATGTTTGTAAATATTTGCTTGGAAAATCACGCTTGCCAATAGCAATGAGCCCATATATGTCCACCAAGAAATGATAGTTTCTGATGCTGTGCTCCATTTACTATTATCGTATGGGCTTCTTGAAATATAATCTGTAGGTTTTCATCTTGGAGGACACACAGATATGTTGTCCTATCACCCAGGGACTTTTTTTGGCTGGCAGAAGCTTGCAAAATTGTTGGCTTTACAGTATCTAATTTTAAAGAACTCGTTTGTTTAAAAAAATTATCCTAAGAAGACCGACTGTAACTTGCTTCACAGATGTTTGCTGTTTAAAGCTTTGCATCTCCTCGATCTCAGCCTTCCTGAGATATTGATCAGGAAGAAATTGATCAGGAGAGCGCACTCCTAGATTTGCAAACCTCTGCCTTCGCCTATTCTTACACTCCACATCTTCAGCCACCGTTTAAGCCAACAGTCCCCAAGGCACACAGCCAGGCTTCACCTTTTCCCTTCCCTGCAATTCCTCAGCAGCACGTTTGTTTTATTTCACCGCAGGTGCAGAAGGCTGGCTTCATCCCATTCCCCAGTTCAGAGTGTACTCTCATGACTTGTGCCTATAGTCTCCTTGTTGTCTTTCTTTCTTCCTTTCCTCTTACCCACAGCCCATACCCCTTCTCTTCCCCCTCCTCATTAGGCAACCATTTTCATCAGATGAATGCAAATTTTGTTTGTTTTTGTAAGAGATGTATTATTTTCTGCACACTTTTTAAATTTATGTAATGTCTGGTGTATCACAACCAATTTTACTTTTTAACTCGGCACCATGTTTTGTAATGAATATTTTTAGTAATTAATTTTTCTAGCAATTTCAGGTCACAGAAAAATTGAGTGGGAAGTAGAAAGAGTTCTGGTATTCTCCTGCTCCATCCCCTTCCCCCTGTGCTCACAGACTTCCCTATTATTAACTGACATCAGTGTGGTACACTTTTTATAATTGGTAAGTCAATATCAGTACATTATTATTAACTAAAGCCAATAGTTTACATTAAGGTTCACTCTTGGAACTGTACATTCTATGGGTTTTGACAAATGTATAATGACATGTATTCATCATTATACATAGTTATCATATAGTGCCCTAAAAATCCCCTGTGCTCGTCCCATCATCCCTCCCCTCCATGTACCCCTCAGCCCCTGGCAGCCACTGATCTTTTTACTGTCTTCATAGTTTTACCCTTCCAGAATGTCATCTACTTGGAATCATGCAGCCTCTTCAGACTGGCTTCTTTCACTTAGTCATATGCACTGAAGTCTCCTCCATGTCTTTTCCTGGCTTGAGAGCTCATTTCTTTTGAGCACTGAATGGTATTTCATTGTGTGCGTGTACCACCATTTGTTTAACTATTCTCCTATTAGAGGATGTCAGTTGCTTCAAAGTTTTGGCAATTATGAATACAGTTCACGGTTTACGTGGAGGTTTTTGTGTGGACCTTGTATTTTTAAGGTCTATCTATGTTGTTGCTGTACAGACATAAATGTGGCTATCTGATGCTCCATTGTGCTCTCCTGTGTGTGCCCACCATATTTCATTATTCTCTTTTTCCACTGATGGGCATCCATCTTGCTTCCAAGTCTCTGTCACCATGAATGAGTTGCCATGATCATCCACATGCCTCCTTATGGCCCTGTGTAAGAATTTATTTGTCTCATATATATATATTTTTTTTTTTTTTTTGAGCAGAATGTATACCTGGATACGCATATGCTTAAGTTAACTAGGCAATATCAGCTTACTCTCCAGAAGAGAGAACTTTCAAACTCAGCTTTCAAGACCCATACAGCTTCACCAGTACTTGCACTGGCCAGCTGTGATGCATAATCCTGATGGGTATAAAAAGATATCTCATTGCTTTCTTAATTTACATTTCTCTGATTACTAAGTTAAACTTGTTAAACTTTTGAGATCCCTCTTCCTTAAACTGCACATTTATGGCCCTTTAAGGTCTTTCTTCTCTATGGACAAGGTGCCCTTGTGACCATTAGGCGAATCCATTCCCTCTGGAATGCCTCACACTCTGGGATGGGGTAACAAGCTCTCAGCAATTCCTCTTCTCTCACCACACAGTTCATCCTTTCACATTTTTCCAATTCCTATTTGTTCCATGGCAAGAAGATGAATGCTAACTGTTCTCTAAGAAGGCAGACCCAAGTTACTCAAAATCTGGGGTGGTAAAAATGCCCAGGAATGGTATACAGAGTTTTGTACATTTTAGCATCAATTTTATAGAAAAAGGCTGTATCATGGTAACAGGAAAGTATGTACTGAATTCTCATTAATTAGAAACGACAGGGACTTCCCTGGTGGCGCAGTGGTTAAGAATCCTCCTGCCAACGCAGGGGACGTGGGTTTGAGCCCTGGTCCGGGAAGATCCCACATGCCACGGAGCAACTAAGCCTGTGCGCCACAACTACTGAGCCTGTGCTCTAGAGTCTGCGAGCCACAACTACTGAAGCCTGTGTGCCTAGAGCCCACGCTCCGTGACAAGAGAAGCCACCGCAATGAGAAGCGCGTGCACCGCAAGGAAGAGTAGCCCCCGCTCACCACAACTAGAGAAAGCCCGTGCGCAGCAACGAAGACCCAACGCAGCCAAAAATAAATAAGTAAATAAATAAATTTATATTAAAAAAAGAAGAAATGACAGGCTCAGCAAGAGTTTCAAGAAGAATCCAAGTTGCCAATGGATTATGTACAAGTGCCTTTGTTGAATGAAAAACTGAAGTCTATAACATTGCACATCATCACGTGTAATATTCATGCCTTGTTCAAGGGGCTGGTTTGCAGAGTAAATACACTTTTAGTTTTACCTAGCTGCTTAGTTATTAATATGGCTGAAGAAAAAAAAGAATTTTGCCAGCTGGTTTTTACTACCCACGATTCTATTAAAAACTATATTAATTTAGTGAGATTATACATGCCATTCATCGACACTGTGATAGTTTGTTGTGTGTACTTTTTACTCTAAGGATTTTTTTTCCCCTGAAGACTTTCTATTTTGAAAATGGGAATTCAAGTATTCTAAATTTAGTGCTCTAGTCTCACATTTAACAGTCAATAGCTGCTTGCTTCTTCTTTTCTCCCTAATGGTTAATTTCTGAGGTGTTTCTGGCATAAACTAATGGAAGGATCACTTTATATTTTTAGAGTGAGGCAAAGGGGACTTTTTTTTTTTAAACATAGAATCGTAGGTGTTTACCTGGGGGGCAGAGATGTGATACTGTGGTATAAAGCAGTCTTTTTGTGTAAAATAATTGTTGAGTTGTTTTTTTTTTTAAAATAATTTCAGAGAATAAAAGTCTACTCTGTGTAATTGGGGTCTCTACTTTAATGTCTCCTTTGAGTTTCCTCCTCCTAGTTTCCGGTAACTTCCAAGCCCCTTACAACCTGTATTATGCTCTGAAGGTGCTGTTCCCATCCTGCAGAAGTTTGCTCCTGGCCAAAACTTTGACCAAGGGGTGGGGTCCCTTAGCAGGGGATCTAAAATGTATGTTGAGCAAATAAATGAGTGAATGTGGTAAAAAGTTAAGGGTTGATTGCCTCACCCTATGAAATCTGAATTTTAATAGAAGTATCTTGAAAAAATGAAACAAACAAACCTGGAAAACCCAAAGCCATTAACCTCTAAAAGAGGGTTTGTGAGTGACTAGAGGTTAATGGGGATATTTTGAGTAAGAGGAATTAGAGACACTTCACAGACAACTATCAAAGTTACTCACTCATGATTCAATTTTATTCTACTCAGAAAAGTCATCAAGGGGCCACTATGTCTGTGCTTGGCCTGAGATGGTTACGTGAATATCCATCCTCACATTTTAGTAGGGGAAATAGACAAAATTGACATAATATGATATAATTTGACAGGTTTTGTTCATGAGTTGTGTACAGTGAAGCCAGAGGTAGGAATAACTCTTCCTGGGAAAATCCAGAAGGCTTCCTGGAGGAAGTGGCATTTGAATTGTATTCTCTAGATCTTAGAGAATGAGAAGGCACTCAGCAAGTGACTAGTAATGAAGAGGATGGGAGACTAAAAATACCATGGACCAATGTCAATATTATATATGACCAATAGAGACAGAAATGACCTGTCAAATCCCCCAAGGCCACATACTTTGGAACAGCTTGCTAAAATAGGTGAAGATATGGGAACATACCATTCAACCACACCTACTCCACTTATATTCATGTCACCTTTTTCAAAGGCAGAGTCTTTTCTCTTTTCATTCTTAGGTTACCTTGGTACATGTCTGTGTTGTGACAATCAAGGTTGATTGTCTTGGATTAGTTATACTGTTAAGCTTAATTTTCCTTTTGAGCTGTTAACCATTCCAAATGTGATTGAGTCTGTGATTACTTTTGCTGAGGAGATTTTTCTGTTTGGGAGCGTGGGTAGCGTTTCAACTCTGCTTTGCTGGCAGCATTATGCAGATTTAATAACTCTGGTTATAGAAAATTTGGGGAGACAAAGAGATGTTAAACCTATATTATGCTAGTATTTATTACCACTGAGCATATTCTGAGCAATGAAGAAGAAATTGCTTCTACCTAAGAGGTCAGAGTTAACAAAGAAATGACCAGATATGTTTAATTATAAAGCCTGACTTTCCTCCTTCTGCGCCCTGCCCCCCTTAATCTTCTCTAAGGCAAGAAGGCAGCTGATAGGGAAAAGCCAATCTCTGCCTTCTGTGTCTTATCTGAGATGGCGATACCATTTCATCATTCTCTTGAATAAATGAATACTGCATGTAAAATACTTGTTGACATTTCTATAGCAAAGGTGAGAGTTCCAATTATTGGGTTCTAAAAAAGGGATTTGGGCAGGGGCACAATGGATTTCTGTGTATTTATTGCGTGAACAGTGACGTGCATTTGTAAAGAATCGTAAGAAAATACTAAGCCAGACGGGAAGTGTTTAAGCATGGTAGCCAGGAAAGCTGGTTCCTAGTCTTGGGGAGAAAACTGGCTTTTGAGAACAAACCTCCCAAGACCTCAGCTTTCTTATCTATACAATGAAAGTGGCCTAGATGACTTCTCAGACCGTTTCCCATTTTTTTGAGCCTCACGTGACAGTTTGAGTTGACTGTGTTGTGCAATGCAGTTGTTCGAGAATGTGGGTGGCATTCTCACCTGTGACATCATCATTTGCCCAATATGTTTCCTCCCGCATTCTAGCTGACAAAAAGCTAATGTTTAGTTTTTGGAAGGGGGTGTGTGGTACAGCATTGCATCCAGCATTAAGAGAGATCATTACTTTCCCGACATCCTTTGCAAGTAGGATACACTTCTGGCCAAAGGATCCTAAGAAGTTGGGAGCTCTAAGAAGACTTTTGCTTTTCCTGATAAAATAAATGACCATTCTACTTTCTGACATGAATAAGGATGGGAACTTCGGTACCCATCTTGTGACTATGAGGTCAAATCATGTTGTACTGGACATCACTGAGCAGCCCCATATCTCCAGGATTATTACGTAAATAAACCTCTCCCTATTTGTTTAAGCAGCTATCGGGTTCGTTTCTGTTACTCACAACACTGTCCTTTCCTTTTGGGCTTTACAGGCCCATTTAGGCAACCCTAGTAAGTTGAAATTAGCCTCTTCAGAATGAAGGTGTTCATTTAAAACGTTAAATGTTTAGATTCTCATCCTGCTTGCTCTATAAGCTTTAAAGTATCTATTCTTTTAAATATGTGTGGACAAAGTCAGAATATTTCGAGGCATCTACACTGGACCCCTGTTGATTGTACGGCCAAGATCGATTTAAAGCACAGGCTGGTATAAAGATGTCGGGGCAAAACATGAACAGAAAAGTTGTCTTGACAGAGCTTCAGTTCTGTTTTTTCCTACCATTACCCTTTGGAGTTCTTATTTTCCCATAGGAAGAAAATACTCCAACATCATAACCGGATGCTAGATATTCAATAATTATCCCCCAGGAATGCTTAATCCACAGGAGCGTACAGATAATAGTGGATTCACAAGCACCTGCAAAGGAAAGGCTTTCTGTTTGTTTTTTTAATGGCTAAGGGAGAATTTTCTTTAAGATCTCTTTAAATAATATCCTGTGGGAGAAAATTTATCCTACACCTATAAAAGGCCAGCCTGGCATCTATAGTATAAGTTGATAGCTACCTGTTTATAGGTTTTATCCTCACTGATAGAGAAAAAATTGAGAACGCAGAACTATAGACAATCACAAATCACTTGTACCTGTTTTTTGGAAGCAGTCAAGAATATGCATTTTGATACATACCTACACACATGCTGTACATGCGCACACATATTCTACACTCACTTGCCCGTAAATATCTTTTCAGTTTATTTTTATCACAGAGACACTACTGTATGGAAGGTGGCACCAGAGAGGACCCAATAACTACTCCTTCACTGTAATCAAAATTTGGCAGCAAATAGTTTCATGTCAATGAAGTAAGTATACAAGACTTCACCTACATAGGAAGCCATGGTTCACGGCCTTATGTTTCATTCCCTGCTAGGCTGACAGAAAGCCACACCCGGGGTCTACAGTAGTACAGCGTGAGGAAAACACTACACCCCTGCTTTGAAGCACTCCGTGTCTTAGACATGCATGCTGGCTCTCCCAAGCACACAGCCCCTCACATGGAAACCCTTGATGTATGGGCTATCAATACTCAACATGTTTACAGAGGGGTCCCCAACTGGATCTCCTGCAGGAGGAAATACTGGGTATGATACAGCATCCAATACATTTCAATTAAGGCAGAAAGGAGTTGCTCCTTCATAGACGGCAAGAAGAAGCAGAAGATGTGTTTGAATGTAAAATGTGAAGACAAAAGTCCTGCTAATATTATCAGATGGTAGCTTTCTAAGCATACAATTACTTGGAACAGATCACACTGCATTCCTCCTCAACATTTTATTCCAAATCTGGGTGAAATCGGGTTAAAATAATTGGCTGCTTTGTCAGAACAAAAGAAAGAAGGACTCAACCTGAAAAGGTAATGTGTACACACTGGAGGGGTAAGGTGGAGAGAGAATAGCTCACCTGTTTTGCCGTGGTGATATCCCAAGCAGAGTGGTGGTGTGGTGAATGAATGCTATGGGCATATTAAGTGCGTGGCTTCTCTTGACAAACATCATTCAAAACTGTCTCTAGATTTGAACTCAGTAAGGAGACTCTCCAAGTAGGGAATGGGGACTTGATTAGACCCCGGTCATCCCCGTCCTCCCCTGCTGCCCCTGGGTTGCAACTGTCCCTTTGGGAGTTTTTAAGGCTGTGTGATTCCTACTGTCATCACCATGTTCAGCTGCCAGGGGTCCATGGCTCCTCTTTCAGATTCTACTCTAACATGAATCTAAACCCTTCTTTTTGTTTTCCCTCAACATGGTTGACCTTTTCAAGGGAAACTTCACTAAGGGAGACAAAAGTAATAATGTAATCAAAGACTATATCAACAGAAAAATCCATGAAGAAAATTTAGAAAATACAAGTTTGGGGGCTTTTTTGTCTTAAAAATACTACATTGTGACCTTCTAATAGCTGGAACTACTATATTGGCCTTGATTTCTTGATTCCTGACCTCCACTGGATATGTAAATCTTTATTTTTTATTATTGGAACTATTTCCTAGACCATTCCCCTTGTAGAAGAGGAAAATAATTCTTTTCCTTTTATGAATCTGGGGTTATTTGGCTGGGACACTGTAAATTAGACTGGCAAAAGGCAGATTAACAAGAGAAAATCAAACACAAGTTTATTAATATGTGCATCGTGCGTACACAGGGGAGCACCTAGCAATGAGTAACCAAAAGGGGTGGTTGGAACTTGGGCTTATATACTGTCTTAGGCTAAACAAAGAAAAAAAAGGGGTTTGGGGCTTCTGGGGAGAAGGTTATGGGAGGGCTCTTTCATTGGTAATGAATGAAATGTTTACTTGGTTACCCTAACGCAATAATGTCTACCTCATGGAAAATAAATGACAATATCTTGATCATATCATACACATGCAATGTTGTTAGACTCTAATCCACAGACTTGAAACATGTTTCATCCAAGAAAATCAGACCATCAAAGAAAAACTTAAAATTAATTCAGGTATTTTCCTTGTATTTCTTGAAAACAGTGAAGGACATTCATAGCTCACAACATAACATTTCTACCCTTATTTCTCTTTTAGCAATTTCCTTCATACCACTTAGGGTGCTCTTGACTGATTTACTTGGAAACTCCTTAAAAAAAGTCTTGCCCTCCTCCCCTCATAAAAGCTTTCCCCTAACTCAAGCCAATGCATCCCTTCTTTTTCTGCCTGTCTCTTTTCTTTTATTCCTCTTCTCTCCCTTCTTTTATTCTGCTCATCTCCCATCTTTTATTCTGCATTACAAAAGCCTGAATTACTACCATGGCAACGCCAGCAATGAAGTAATGGAAGCTTCCTCAGCAAGTTGGGGAAGGAGGGGACAAAACTGAGAAAGTGAAGACAGGATCCTTTTTATTGGGCAGAGGAAAGGGGAAAGTTTGCAAACCCTCATGTTAAAATTTTTTGTTCTTCTACACTCAGAATAGGATTATATACTGCTGGACTGGGAAGGTCATTGTGTCTAGTCTTCTTTATAAAGAGGAAAATTGACAGGTCCCCTCCTTCAGCTCTTTTCTACTCACTATCTTTGTTTCTGTGTATAGTCTCTCATCTAGAACATTGGGACCAGGTCCATCTCTGAGCATGGGATGACCTATTTTTAATTCTTTGAGTTGTTTTTATAGCAAAACTATGGCCCTGACATTTGGAGTCATATCAATCAAAAGGCTTGAAAATATCAAGAGCAATCCTGATTTTTCAAGTTCATCAAATCTTTCTCTCCATTACAAACGAGAAAAATCCTTGTCGCCCATGTTTTTGAGATGGTATACTTATCCTCCTAGGTATATTTAACGTTGACCTCAGATATGTGAATTTTACTTTAATGTGGCTTTTAAGAAAAGAATAAAGAGCTCAAAATAGTCAAAGCACATTTGAAATAGTTGCGGGAATTGAGAAGATATAATCTTGGGAAGGTTGGAAGTAAATTCTTTTTTTGAAATTTTCAATATACTTTTTGGATCAGCAGTCCCCCTTCCCACCTTGACAAGAAACTCTATGGTTTGCAGGAACTCACTGGTTTAATAAAATTGGCCTTCTTCCTTCTACTAAAAGTTTACCTGCGAGAGCCCCGAACATAATAAAATCAGATTATGAAGGCAATCATATTTACTTGTAATAAATCAAATCTTGCAGACATCAGTTAAGTCTCCCTATTGCACTGGGACAGTGTCATGCGTGCATACGTCAGTACCTGAGGTGTCAGAAATATATTTCATAAGTTCAGAAAAATTGCACATACACTCCCAGCACCATTACGAGCAGTGAATTTGTAATGTGAACATTATGATGTATAAAGTGGCTTTGTTCCTACATTTAATAAGCACCACACGTCAAGCCCACAAACATAACGGAATTTGCTGGTGATTTCTTACCATTAAATGTAGGTTATTGTTTTCCAGGAAAAAAATAAAAAGAGAACTTTTCCATGCTTTGCCAACGTTATCCATTTCTAAGCACACACAGCCTCTTTCAACATAGTAGCAGCCTCTTTAAATTAGTAAATAAATAAATAAAGCCAGACCCATCACTGTGACATTAAATTTGTTGGGACTAAAATAACCATTGGCTTCACTCTTTGTCTAGAATTAGCTGCTATGAAAATCTATGCCTTTCCTTTTCAAAAACATCTTTGAAAATACAGCAGTCCAAAAAGGCACTGACTTCTGTAGAAAGCCCCCCCAGTACAATATGGCATTTCCAGGATGGATTCACTGAAACATTATGGCCCTTGCCTCCAACCCAGTACTTCAAATTATTAGCTTATTTATAAAGAGCTATAAAATGGAGTTTGAGTATGAAGGATTAGTACATCTTACAGTGGTGATTTGAGACAGTTGTCACCTGTACTTGTTTGAAGTATTTTTAAAATTTTTTGCAGCTTATTATGAGTATATGCCCTTCCTTCAAGAATCTCTAAGAAACCAGTTATTAAGTGAAAAAAATAAATTAAATGTAGAATATCCTTTCTTTGCTTTGTTTCTTAAAAAATATTTCTCAGCAATTGATGTTTGTGAGGTCTTACTGTTTTAGCAGATTAGCCTGTGTTCTCTTAGTGGAGAGGGAATGGTTAGGGAAGTTTGAAGGACTAGAAAGGGCACAGTAAAATTGATAAATCTACGGGGAACTGACAGCTGATGTAGGAGACGAGTGCATTTCACAGGTACCTGATGATGCTGGAAAGGTGAGTCCTACTGGGCCATAGTGGCAACCATCAGACAAGTTCATTGTATTATATGTCTCAAGCACTAACATCTGGAAAGATTTCACAGATTCCCCATGAGCTACTTTTTCATTCTTTTCCACTCTGTTCCATATCTTCCCATCTGTTCTGTCCTTTTCCAGTTCTTTCTTCTCCATTCCATTTCATTATTATTAGAGTAAGTCCTACGTGCCTTAATTGCTTTAAGCATTTGCTAAGTTGAAATGCTGGATGAAGTCTCTACTTTCATGGGGCTTATGAGACGAGGAGATGAGACAGGGACAGCACACAAGGGGTCCTTGATGATGGAAGGTCCTGGTTCACGCTCACATGAGTGTTGACTGTGACTGATGAAAGGAGAAAGACAGCACTGAACTGAGTGGTGGGTTTGAGTGGGGACTGGGAAGAGGGTTTGGTTTTGCGTTTGTGGAGGCTACAGACGGAGGGAAGAATGGCCTGGAAACATACTTTCCACTTTCTGGGAGGAAGGAAGTTTATTACTGCTTTATTTTGCTCTTTAAATTCTGCCCAAAGAAACTTCAAGAACCTCTCTAGAGAAAGTTCAGCATATTTACTTATCACAGAGGATTTTCAAATGGAACTTTTTCCCCCTTTCGATGCCTTAGAAATAAGCATTTCCATTCACAACTGCTCTCAAAGATGCTGCTGGAAAAACCGCCCCCTCTGGGTCTAAATAGGTTGCTATTTAAAGAGTCCAATGGCTTATGGTTCATAACGCTCAGGTTGGGCACGCATAGTAGAAAAGCAGAGTTCAGTGCTGCGGGGAAGTGAAAACACCCATTTTGTTGCTCTCAAAGTTAAGGGAAAAGAACAGAATGGGAGGAAGAGGAGAAGCGGACAGAAGAGGAGGAGGAAAGGAGACAGGTCAACATTGCTTTAGCACATACTACATGCCCAGCTCTGTGTCAAGTTCCTCTCATACATTTCTTCGTTTCAACCACACTGTGACCCTTCGAGGCAACTATTAAGGTTATCCCTATCGTTATGGACCAGGAATCCAATAGAGGGAGAGATTAAGACGTGCTAAGAGGCAGGATTGTGTTTGAAACTTGAGTCCATGTGTTCCAAAGCCTGTGGGATTATCCACTGCATTTACTCCCTTGCTAATAAGACTATCAAGAAGAGCAATTGATTTTCAGTTGTTTGTTTCCAAATTCACCTAATATCACTGAACACAACCTTAAGAACATCAGCCCTAAGGCTTGAGGGGCTTCAGATCTTTTCCTTATTGCCATACGGTTAATGGCACAAAAGCAAATTAAGTGGCTATCCAGCTGAAACTTTTTGGGTGATTGATACACATGTATATTTATTAGTAGTAACGATCAAAACATCATTAGGAGGTAAAATGTCTTTCCCCTGTCTGAGTTGGGGATGGGTGGGTATGGCATATAAGCTTGAGAATAACTTGGTTTCTTAATTTCTTCAGTCAGATTATCAAATATCCAATAGTGAGCATGTAAAGTCTTTAGTGTGGCGGCTTTGTTATGTGTCAACTTGGTTAGAATGAACTACAACTTCCCGAATTCCCTATCCTGTAGGTTTCTGGCTAGGGTGGGCCACCAGAGAGATGCTTGTATGAGATTTGGTGGGCAGAAGCAAAGCAGCCATTTTGGAGCTTTACACATTCTTGTTTAGTTGAATAAACTCACTTTATTGGTGTGGGGCAGCAGACAGGCTATACCAGGTGACGGTTTAGCTCCATGATCAAGTATAACGTCTTTTCCTGCAGGATTCCCACACCATGAAAGTCAGAGGCAGTGAGAAATGGCATGGCTTTAGACCATCCCTGTGGGTTCCAGCTCATGCTTGTGGGTCCCAGTTTGTTCTTGCTCTTCCTATTGTTATGGGTTGAATTGCGTGCCCCCCAAGAAAGATATGTTAAAGTCCTTATCCTCAATACCTCAGATCGTGACCTTATTTGGAAAAGAGGTCTTTGCAGAGATAAGTTAAAAGGAAGTCATTATGGTAAACCCTAACCTAATATGACTGGTGTCCTTATACAAAGGGGCATTTTTGGACAAGGTATGCTCAGAGGGAAGACTGTGTAAAGACACACGGGGAGAATACCATGCGAAGGTGGAGGATTGAAGCGATGCATCTACAAGTCAAGGGATGCCAAAGATCGCTATGCTAACTCCCAGAAACTCCTGGCACCAACTGTGGCACCAACCGTGCCGACAGCTTGATCTCAGACTTCTAGGCTCTAGAACTGTGGGACAATAAATTTTATTTTTAAGTCACCCAGTTTGTGATATTTCGTTAAGGCAGCCTTGTGGACCTCAAGCTCTCTTATCAGAAGCAAGGACAACTGCCTGAGAGAGATGGCTTAATCGGCTCCCACAATTGTATAAGATCTAATCCCGGCAACAAATCCCTAGTGGTTCTGCTTCTCTGATTGAACCCTAGCTGATAGGCAGAAAAGAAATTAGTTTAAAAAGGACCACAAAGCTCCAAGCACAGTTGCACAGTAGGTAATTTAGAGATAACAAGAGGAATGCCCCTGTGATGTTAATGAACAGAATAAACCTGAAACTTAATCAGTGAAAAGTTTACAGCCTTTAACAAAAGCTCTTCTTTTCCTCTAACACAGGCTGTGCTATTAAATTTGTTAGTTTATTGACATCAGTAAACACATTAGTGACAACTGCATGTATTTTCACTGTTTAAGGCAATAATTTTTATTTTTGCCAAGTCACTGAACAAGCCCTGAACAATTTATTCTATTAAAAGAAGTTGAATACAAATTCAGGGAAAACTGTCCCACATACTGCCGTATACTACATAATTATCACTTATTATCACAACTTTCTTTGAAAAAATCTCAATACTTGGAAGATACTACTTTATTAAAACCCTGCCCATGTCCATCTGAGTTAAGAGCACAATTAACTATCACTGCTTTTAGCACAATCTGGGTACAGCAGCCATTCAGCCGGAAAACTAGGACTAGTGCCCTGGTGGTTCTTCAGATCTCTAGGCTAATGTGTTATTTCCTCACGGAAATAGTAGATTTCTCTTGAAGTTGTGACTTCTTGGGATTTTTTTATTACAATTATTAAAATAATTATTTTTCTTTAAGATTCCAACTTGTTTTGGCTCTAAGTGGAGAAAAACTGATTTGTTCAAAAACCATACAAGCTAACAAAAAGGAAATGTGTTCAAGTTAATTTTTTTCTGTGAAGAAAAGCATTTTAATATTTCAAAATTTGCCTTTGAATTATCAGGATGATATTTTTATATAAGGTATCATCCTGTAAGTTATTTACTTTTGCTTAATGTTCTCTTTTAAAGACTTTAATCATCTATTTGGAAAGCTACCTGATACTCAGCCATGTGAAATGCATTTTGTAAATAGGCCTGCCAAAACTAAGATTTAGTGGTCATCCTTTCAACTGCTTTAATCAGGTCATCAGTTCAGCTATAAACTATTAGAAGTATACCAGCCCATCTCCAAGTAGATTTGTGATTTAATATCTTTTCCAAGATAGAACACGAGAACAAATCTAATCAGCGCAAACTCAAGGTACCTAATGGCTTTAAGCTTGGTTCTGATGTTGCTCCTTCACTTGATACCATATAACTTGTTTATATTAGTATGAAGAACTTCCATACAGAATATTCATCATTTTGTCAAATTCTTTATCCTGTTCTGCATGCTACAATCAATAGAATTACTTAGTACATCCATTTAAGCACATGACACCTCTTTTGTCAAGAGGATCCTATGTAAAAGGTGGCTTTTTAAAGTGGCCTTCTGTTTCAGCTGTCTTTTTAAAATATTAAAAATGGTGGGGGGGAGTAAGAGAAGCAATTTCTACCAAAGATCTTTGACGGAGTATTAGTTATTGGATTATTTTAACTCCATTATGTAAATTAACTTATTTGCTTAGTCAGTCAAAATAGAGAGCTTAAAGTTAGCTGCAGGGAGGTGACATAACTATGGTTGTTAAGAATAAAACATTTCTGGTTTAAAGAATCACAGACAGTTTTGCAGAGAAAGTGAGCAGGAAATGATCTCTACATCCTTTTGTCCTGTTGCTCTGTCCATGAAAGGAAGAACGGAATACATCAATCAGAGAGCTGCTGGGAACAAAGTCATTTGGTTCATTCTAAAGGCGAGGAGTGAGGAGAGAAGAAGAGAGAAGGAATAGAAGCAGCCTGAGAAGGAATTCCCTGGTGGTCCAGTGGTTAGGGCTCCATGGTTCCACTGCAGGGGCACGGGTTCTATCCCTGGTAGGGGAACTAAGGTCCTGCCCTTCGTGGCGTGGCCAAAAAAAAAAAAAAAGCAAGTAGCCTGAGAAGGATTCAAATACCAGTAAACCAACAACTATGAAAGAGACAGTGCTTTACTTGTATGAATCATCAAGCTATAGTATTTGCAACCAAGTAAGTAATTACTTTATTCAACAAACCAGCTCACAGAGTAGATGGAACAGGCAGAACTGGCAATACTGTATAAAACGGAATAAGATCTACCAATAAAACAAAAGTTAAAAACAAAATTAGATGTTGCAGTGTTTGAATAGAGTTCAATTTGGGGTGCTCATCTGTAGGTGTTCATATTTCTTTCAATTATGTTCTTTTTAAAAAAATTTATTTTAATGTATTTTGTTTATTTATTTATTTTTGGCTGTGTTGGGTGTTCATTGCTGCTTGCGGGCTTTCTCTAGTTGTGGCAAGCGGGGGCTACTCTGTTGAGGTACGCAGCCTTCTCACTGCGGTGGCTTCTCTTGTTGCGGAGCATGGGCTCTAGGCGTGCCAGCTTCAGTAGTTGTGGCACATGGGCTCAGCAGTTGTGGCTCACAGGCTCTAGAGCGCAGGCTCAGTAGTTGTGGCGCACAGGCTAAGTAGTTGTGGTGCACAGGCTTAGTTGCTCTGCAGCATGTGGGGTCTTCCCAGACCAAGGCTTGAACCCATGTCCCCTGCATTGGCAGGCGGATCCTTAACCACTGTGCCACCAGGGAAGCCCTTAATTATGTTCTGCATTATATATTTTCTTAAGACTTGTTAAACAAAGTAGTAATTAACATATCATTTAATAAAATGCTTACTTTAACAGGAAGGCAACTTTGCTAGGATCACTGGTGTGAGAGAAAGCACATTAATTAGCTTTCAGGAAGCCTGGCTCCTGGTTCTAATTTTTCCATCAGAATTTTTTTCACCTTGGGTAAGTGATTACTTACAAGTTCCTTATTTCTATATCTGTAAAATAAAGAATTTGGGTAGATGAGTGTTTTTCAAACTTGGTTTTCAGCCATGAAACAATTTGTTCAAGCAGAACACTTATCTGGAAACCCAGTGTGCAAATCTAGAGGTGCTCTGCTTGAAGCTGAGGTGGGGATGAGAGCCTTCCCTGCTCTGGCCATACCTGATCTCAGACAGAGTGGGCAGCCAGTGCAAGTGCAATGGAAAGTTAACACCCCTCCAGAGGCTGTTTTTTTGTTTGCTTTTTCACCCTAAGGACATTGGATATTTTTTTTTTTTTTTAATATCCTTATTGGAGTATAATTGCTTTACAATGTTGTGTGAGTTTCTCCTTTATAACAAAGTGAATCAGCTATACATATACATATACCTCCATATCCCCTCCCTCTTGCGTCTCCCTCCCTCCCACCCTCCCTATCCCACCCCTCTAGATGGTCACAAAGCACCGAGCTGATCTCCCTGTGCTATGCGGCTGCTTCCCACTAGCTATCTATTTTACATTTGGTAGTGTGTATATGTCAATGCAACTCTCTCACTTCGTCCCAGCTTACCCTTCCCCCTCCTCGTGTCCTCAAGTCCATTCTCTACGTCTGCGTCTTTATTCCTGTCCTGACCCTTTGTTCATCAGAACCATTTTTTTTTTAAGATTCCATATATATGTGTTAGCATACGGTATTTGTTTTTCTCTTTCTGACTTACTTCACTCTGTATGACAGACTCTAGGTCCATCCACCTCACTACAAATAACTCAATTTCATCCCTTTTATGGCTGAGTAATATTCCATTGTATAGAGGTGCCACATCTTCTTAATCCATTCATCTGTTGATGGACACTTAGGTTGCTTCCATGTCCTGGTTATTGTAAATAGAGCTGCACTTTCCTAGAGTCCTTGGTGTGCTTATTTTCCCTTCCAAATCAGACTGAAATTATTAGTTTAAGGTGATCTGATTAGGGGACCTGCCATTTATAATTATCCTGGTTTCCTTCCCCTTTTGTTTCTCTTGTCATTGCCTGTCCCCAATCACTATTAAAACTGTTTTTTATGCCCCATTAACACATCTGCTCCCCTTGTGCTTACCTCCTCTCTCAGGGAATCTTGAGATTAGGATTACAGTTCCACAGCCAGGAGGAAACCTTCCCTCCCCAATTTAGATCCACCTATCACTTCAATAACCTAAAATGTTCAGGCTCCACCATTCTGAGCATATGCTTATGTTTTAAAATGTCAAATGCTTTATATGTACTTATGCTAAAGGTTTGTTTATGAATGAAATAATTCATGATGAATTCATTTAGTCATAGTATTTTTGCTTATGCTGCCAACTAGAACAATCTATTTGTTTCTCTTGAGGTTGCCATTATTTCAGTCATCACTACCAGTTAGGGATAAACAGAATTATAATTGCATTTTGCAAGTATAAGTGAATCACAGGTTTATGTTTTTCATTTATTTTTTTTGAATCAGAATAAACAAGAATAATTTGAAATGTCTTTGGCTTAACAAGGCTGATAACAAAAAACAGCACTTCTAACTCCACTTCTTTCTATTCTTGATTCCTGTTTCTGGCAGGTGACCATTCATCCCTTAGCATTTTCTTCTAGTATTTGCATAAGATTTTTATTTGTTTTATTTTGTTTTAGATGTTACCTATTGACCATTGATAATCCCTCCACACCCACCACCTTGAAAAGAACACATCCATTCTTACCAAACTCCTAATGCAGTTACTTTACATAAATCAATAGTCCATGCTTACATGGTTATGGTTCTATGAATGTTACTTATAGTTGAACCGTGTAAAGCACAATGATTATATTTCTAGGCACACTACTTTTTGTTTTTCCTGGAGTTAGTAATTGCCTTGCTCTTTCATTTTCTCTGTTACTAAAACTTTTTATTCACAAACTCTCTTTAGATGCATAATTCTTCACTTAATATCACCCCAAACAGCAGGTAATCTATTTTTTAAATACATTTTATTATTTTTCCTTGGGACATATTCATACTCTTGCTCCAATTTGATCATTTTGCTCTGTTGTCTTTATATCCTTCAATTTGGTTGATAGTTTGGCTCCATGAGGATTCTAGCCTGAAAACCATTTTCCCTCAGAATTTCAAAGGCATTTAGTCATTGTATTCTATCTTTCAATTTTGTTTTTGAGAAATCCAGTGTCCTATTGATTCCTAATCTTCTGTGACATGTTTCATTTTTCTCCTCTTTGGACAGATTTAGCGTCTTCTCTTTAGCCACGGTATTCTGAAAATTTACAATGATATGCTGAATGAATGGCCATTTTCAAGCTGAGAACTTATGGCTTTCGATTCTGGAATTTTTTGGTATGAGTATTTTTTATTTAATTATTTCTTTCCTTCTGCTTTTGTTGTTTCATTTTCTTTTCCTGGAAATGCTATTATTTAGATTTTGAACCTTCTGCACAGATCCTTTCATTTATTTATATTTTATCCTTCCTTTCCCATCTCTTTTGTTTGTTTGTTTTGTTTTGAGGTCTGTTTGAAGAAATAATCCAGAAATCACCTTATCTTCCATATAAGTCTTGATAAATTTTTTATTTACCTTATATGTATTTAATTTCAGTAGTTCTTTTTTATTTTCTGAGTGTTCCTTAAAAAAAAAACCTAGTACTCTTTTTTATTATTGTAATCTCTTATATCTCTAAAGATAGTAACAACATTTTATAACATAATTTCCTCTTCTACTATTAGTGTTGTGATTCCTCAGAATTCTCTCTTACTCTTTGTTACTTTTATTTTTTATTAAAAAAAATATTTATTTATTTATTTTATTTTTCGCTGTGTTGGGTCTTCGTTTCTGTGCGAGGGCTTTCTCTAGTTGTGGCGAGCGGGGGCCACTCTTCATCGCGGTGCGCGGGCCTCTCACTGTCGCAGCCTCTCTTGTCACGGAGCACAAGCTCCAGATGCGCAGCCTCAGGAGTTGTGGCTCACGGGCTTAGTTGCTCTGCAGCATGTGGGATCTTCCCAGACCAGGGCCCGAACCTGTGCCCCTGCACTGGCAGGCAGATTCTCAACCACTGCGCCACCAGGGAAGCCCTCTTTGTTACTTGTAGTCCTTGTGTTTCTGGTAGAGGCTTTCCTCAAATCTCTGGTGATCCTTAGCTCTTTTATTCATTTATTTATTTATATGTTTTTATATTTATATATTTATTTATATGTTTATATATAAACATATAAACATATTTATATGTTTTATATGTTTTATTTTTTGGCCGCACCAATGTGGCCTGCAGGATTTCAGTTCCTCGACCAGGGATTGAACCTGGGTCACAGCAATCCTAACGACTATGCCACCAGGGAACTCCTATTAGCTCTCCCATTTGTATTTAAGGCACTAAAGGGTTGATTAGAAGCTCTATGTCCATGATCAGGACTTATCAGGTGAGCCAACAAGAACTGTTTATTTAATTGAGAGATTCTAAACTGTTCCTTCAGTTTCCTCTGAGAAGAATCTGGCAATCTTCTGCTCGGGGGCATAACCTTGGCTGCCAATATTCTCTGTGCTTGGTGGAGGAAACGGGCTGGTAATGTCACTGTTATCTTTTTTTTTTAATAAAATTTATTTATTTATTTATTTATTTATTTAATTTTTGGGGCTGCATTGGGTCTTCGTTGCTGCACATGGGCTTTCTCTAGCTGTGGCAAGCAGGGGCTACTCTTTGTTGCAGTGCACATGCTTCTCATTGCAGTGGCTTCTCTTGTTGTGGAGCGTGGGATCTAGGCCTGTGAACTTCAGTAGTTGTGGCATGTGGGCTCAGTAGCTGTGGCACACAGTCTGAGTTGCTCCGTGGCATGTGGGATCTTCCCAGAACAGGGATTGAACCCATGTTCCCTGCATTGGCAGGCGGATTCTTAACTGCTGCACCACCAGGGAAGTTCCAATGTTACTGTTTTCTATGTAACACTCACTTAGTCTTCTGTTTTCAGCTGTGTCTGATGTCCCCAAATAGTACCTCTGGTTCAACATTCAGTCTTCTGCTGGGGTGAAGGAGGGAGAGATGCCCAGATGTGTGGGGTTAGGAAAGGGTATTTAGGCTGAACTGCTACATAATTTGCAGGGCTGAGTGCAAAATGAAAATGTTGGGTCACTTGTTCAAAAATTATTAAGAATTTCAAGATGGCAACAGAAGGGCATTAAACTGCATGGGAGCTTCCTGAGTGTGGAGCCCTGTGCAAGGGCACAGGTTGCAGGCCATGAAGCTATCCCTGGATCTATGTGTCTCACTACTTGTTACATACATTTCAAACTAATTTTTCTATTTACAGTCCTACTTGCACCCCCATCCTTCCAAGGCACTCATTTATTCTGATGCCTGAGTTCTCATTCTTCTGTGGCACAAATGAGCTTGTCGGTTTTCCTCTCCTCCCCAAAGACTCCCTCTCCACAGCACTTGATCTTCATGTTGCTTCAGTCATCCTTCTGACTTTGAGTTTGTAAAACTGTGTTGACATCTTTCATATGTTCTCTCTTATTCTATTTGTCCTTATGGGTTTCTGTCTTCTTTTTGCAAATCTATTTTCTCTTGTTGACTATTGTTTTGGGAGAAAGTTGAGATAAGCACTTGTCTTATATCTATAATATTTAATAGGAAATCTGAATTTTAGTTTTATATTTCTTACAAAATCATTTCCCCTTTATTCCATTGATTTTTTTAAATAGATTTATACTTTCTGTAAGGATCAAAGTCTTCACTAAGTTAATAAATTATTATTAAAAATATTTAAACAAAAACCTTAATCTTAACAAGCAGTGATAAAGGCACTTAATAATAACTGCTCACTTGTTTTGATCATTGATCCAAGTTAGTTTTTAGGAAGTAATTTTCTATATTAGAGTACCTATATTACTTAATCATTCAACATTCAACAAATATTTATTACCTCTTATGGGACAGGTTCTGCTCTGAATGCTAGATTATATAACGTAGTTATAAAACGTAACTATATGTGGTAGTCTTTGAATCGGAAAAGATCTTGGAGAAACTGAGTTCAATTTCCTTATTTTGAATAGGAAGAAAATAAAGCCCAAAGAGATTACTAGATTTTGAAGGTTTTAAAGAAGTTATTAGTTGCCTTGTATCAGTAAATTGATGATATATAGGATTTGTTTCTTGAGTGTTTAAAAAGAAGCAGAATTGAACACATTAAACTGTAGATGAGATACATCTTATTTGTTATAAATATTCAAATATGGTGAAATATACGAAAGTGTACAGGGTTCTCAGACATTTTGAATGTTAAAAAAGCAAATAATTTTAAAAGACTAAAATTTAGGATAAAAATTATAATTTATTCTATACAAATGAACTAAATAAAGGCTGTTCACAGAATATCCAAGAATCCTTACTTTACAGAAGAGTGGCAGCATCTCCTAATGTGACTCACTTGGGGCAGCAGTGATACCCTAAAGGTGACCTTGGTCAGGAGGTCCAGGAAAGACTTAAGAAGAAAAAGACCAGGAAGAAACTAAAGCAAAATCCTACTAATGAAGGTTAGGAGCTTTCAAAGCAACACCACCAGTTTCACAGGATATGTGGTGACCACAGTAGCCAAGATTCAGCTGCAGCACCTTTCAAATGGGGTGGCCTTAGGAGGAAAGCTGGAAATAAACTTTCGGTTTGTCTTTTGTCGATGCCTGTTATTGCTAACAGATAAAATGGTTCTTCAAGGCAAAAATTAGGATGCCTAGAGTCTCTTGAAAGCAAAAAGCAATGAATAATTTTCGGAATTATTTGCCATACTTTTGTACTTGTTGCCCCACTAAACAATAACAATAAAATGGCTGGAATTTATTGAATATCATCTGTGTTGCACCAGGAACTGTACTAAATGCTCTTCCTATATTGTTCTACTTGAATCTTACAGTAAAATAGAGGTATTTATAGATGGAGAAATTAAGGCTCAAATAAATTTAAAAATTGTCCAAAATAAGTGTAAGCAAGAGAGTCAGCTTTTGAACTCAGTTTTTTCTTACTCCAAAGTCCATATTCCAACCAAACATACAGAGCCTGAGCTTAAGACACAACGAATTAGACTATTTTGCTGTGTATTTGTTCATGGTTTTTTTTTTTGCTGGTTATGTTAATAACTAATTCATTACCTGATTATGGAAAAGAGTGGGATGAGGAAATTAATATTATCAATAGGATGTTTTCATCAAACAGAGCTGTATGAACACAACTAAGAACTCAATGTTAAGACATTCACAGAGCCCTCTGATTCCAGTGTCTTATATCTGACTTCTGACAGCAGCTCATCAAATATGATATGATGAAGCCTCACGTTTGATACAACATGTAACGAGAACAGTATCATAGACCATTCTTAATTTTCTCTACTTGTAAGTTGTCCACCCCCAAACTAAATTAAACTAAAATAAACTCTGGATTCTTACTCCAGGAAGTAGCATAATCCCCAGAAAAGCATCATATATTCAATAAAACAATTACTGAAAGAAAACACTGAATATGCATTTCAAGACTGCTCTGTTTACTCAAATGCATATAAAGTTTTTACAAGATTAAAAACATCTTGCTTCTCAGTAGAAACCTCTGACAGGAAAACTGTGTCCTCCACACCAGCACAAGTTACAAAATTTGTCAAGGAAACTACTAGACTATACGATGGTTACTGATAGAAAGTAAGAGAAAATTGAGCATAAATTATTTTTTTCTTTTCTTTTTTTAAAATTCCCTCAAAGAATATTCTTTCGTTAAGAAAAATTTTAAAGGTAAGTCATGAGGGAACTTAGTTTGTTAGATCTCTGTGTGTTATGTGTATAGTATATGTGTGCACTTCTGACTCATTTATTTTTCTCCACGAACAATAAGAAGTAATAATATATGGATTTCAAGCAAAGAAAAAGTACATGGAATACAGATAAAATATTAAAATATTCTGAACTTGGATCAGTAATGAATTCCTAGGGAGAGCCAAGATTAGAAATTTGGCAACTTGTCAGCTGGGCCTGCTCAACAGTTCTTTCATGTGTAAACGATGGGCAAGATGATGACCACAGTAGGAAAGACTCCCCCCTGCCCTGCCTCCAAATGTCTGCCTCATATGACTTAATAATTAGTAATCCAATTAGTAACAGGGTCATTTCTCCAAAGAAGACATACAGGTGGCCAACAGGCAAATGAAAAAATGCTCAACATTGCCAATTATTAGAGAAATGCTAATCAAAACTACAATGAGGTATCACCTCACTCTGGTCAGAATGGCCATCTTCAGAAAGTCTACAAATAATAAGTGCTGGAGAGGTTGTGGAGAAAAAGGAACCCTCCTATGCTGTTGGTGGGAATGTAAATTGGTACAGCCACTATGGACAGCAGTATGGAGGTTCCTTAAAAAACTAAAAACAGCTACCATATCATACTGCAATCCCACTCCTGGGCATATATCCAGAGAAAACTATAACTTGAAAAGATACGTACTCCCCAATGTTCGTAACAGCACTATTTACTATAGCCAAGATACAGAAGCAACCTAAATGTCCATCGACAGAGGAATGGATAAAGAAGATCTGGTATATATAATGGAATATTACTTAGCTATAAAAAAGAATAATACCATTTGCAGCAACATGGATGGACCTAGAGAGTATCATACTAAGTGAAGTACGCCAGACAGAGAAACACAAATATTATAGGATATTGCTTATATGTGGAATCTAAAGAAGAAAACAGGACACAAATGAACTTATTTACAAAACAGAAAGAGATTCACAAATATAGAAAACAAAGTTATGTTTACCAAAGGGGAAAGGGGTGGGGAAGGGATAAATTAGGAGGTTGGGATTAACATAGACACACTACAATGTATAAAATAAACAACAAGTACCTACTGTATAGTACAGGGAACTATACTCAATATTTTGTAATAACCTATAAGGGAAAAGACTCTGAAAAAGTATGTGTGTGTGTGTGTGTGTGTGTGTGTGTTTGTGTGTGTGCTATACACCTGAAACTAACATGGCATTGTAAATCAACTATACTTCAATAAAAAAATAAAGAATAAAAAAACAAATTAGATAAATTACTTTGACGGGAATTCAATCTTTTTCTTTTTTTAAATTTTATTTATTTATTTTTGGCTGCGATGGGTCTCTGTTGCTGTGCACGGGCTTTCTCTAGTTGCAGTGAATGGGGGCTACTCTACGTTGCTGTGCGTGGGCTTCTCATTGCGGTGGCTTCCCTTGTTGCAAAGCACAGGCTCTAGGCGTGCAGGCTTCAGTAGTTGTGGTACATGGGCTCAGTAGTTGTGGCTCCCGGGCTCTAGAGTGCAGGCTCAGTAGTTGTGGTGCATGGGCTTAGTTGCTCCACGGCATGTGGGATCTTCCTGGACCAGGGATCAAACCTGTGTCCCGTGCATTGGCAGGTGGATTCTTAACCACTGTGCCATCAGGGAAGTCCCTGCACTTCAATCTTCCTTGAGACTTACTGCAGCTCATTTTCCCTATATTTCAGATATAATACACATAATGAGGGATTTGATGGGAAGATCCTGCAGATTCTTTCTGGTTGTTAATGTTATATGTATAGTGTATGTATCCGGTTATCCAAAGATTACAAAGCCAAATGTCTACAAGGGTGGTGGGCAGGTAACCTACATGTGAAGTGGACCAAGTATGGACTATGGCAGTGTTTCTCAAGCTCGGTACCCTTGACATTTGGAGCTGGTAATTCCATGTTGTTGCAGGCTATCCTGTACATTGCAGGATGTTTAATGGTATCCTTGTCCTCTATTCACTAGTGCCAGTAGCACACCCCACCCCCAGCTGTGACAGCCAAAAAAGGCTCCAGACATTGCCAGATACCCCCAAGAACAAAGTCCCCTTAGGCTGAGAACCACTGACTATCAAAAACCCCGGCGAGCTCAGTTTAAAAAGTGCAGGCTCCACTCCCCTCCTGGTGATTGCTGCAAGAGGAAAATACCAGCCCATTATGGACAAATCTGAATTTTTTTCAACAGAAGCCAGAAATATGGATATTTTAAAATCTCGAAGCACTCAGTTTTAAAATACTGTGTGTGTGTATATATATATATATATATCTATATATATATACACACACAGAGTATATAAATGCCTTTCCTACATTATGTCAAGAATATGACTGTGAGGGTCAGATATCTGAAAGTTTTCAGGAACTTCTAAAAGTTGGACCATCTCCAACATGGGGACACAAATTTTCATCTAACTGTGTATCTGGGATAGGTCATTTTTGAGTACTGGCCGATAGGAAAGAGTGGTGTAGGGCACTGGAAGGATGCAAGGCAACTTGAAATCATGGGGAAAAGCTGTTGCTCAGAGAAGGAATGAGATGAAAAACGTATTGCTTTTTAGATTGATATGTGTATCCGTCATGAGGTCTTTCTAGTATTCCTTTTCCTTATCTTGGCTGCTCAAAAGCTTTATCTGTAGCAAGTTGTTGGCATTATTACAATGGCATTACCAGGGACTGTCCCCACCACGTCCTGGCTCTCCAGGAGAAAATCAGACTCATAGGAGGAAGATGTGTCATCATTCCTCATCCATCAACCACATGCACCATTTGCAGGTTTATCTACCTGAGAGATTATGTGCACAATCTACTGGAAATAAACATCTTTATAAAACCAGCAATTTTCAAAACATTTAATTCATTTGTACTAAGACTTCCACTCTCTCTCATATACTTGGAAATAAATGTCTCTGAGTCAATTCTCCAAGAATAATATTTTCCATAAAAAACCTTTAATAGTAATATTACATTTATGAAAAACAGAGCAATATAAAAGCAATTCTTAAGCTGATATTCCCGTTTTAGTTGAAAAACATTCTGAATGTGTCAGATCTACTAGGAGTATAGTAATTAAGAATTACAGTTATCTTTATCATGTATTGATAGTACATTAATTATACTATATAATAATTAAGAATAACAGTATTTTTTCACTGTAAGAAAAAGGATTCAGAGTGATTCAAAGGAAACAATACCATGTTTCAATAAAAAGAACCCGTCAGAGGAAAGTGAACACTTTGGATTTCAGAGACTGACTAAAATCAAACTTTCACCGAGCATTCACACCTGGCCATTTATTCCAGAAATCATTTCACTGACTTGAAATCCCTGAAGTCCAGTTTTGACAAAATTAACTCTCTAAAGTGTGAGAAGATAGTGATAGCAGAGTCTAGCAGTTTAAAAGTTAGATGCTCGGGAAATATTTCAAAGGGTGTTAGACTGAATAAAGAAGTCTACCGTCTTTTTGATGCCAAAGAATCTAAACTTCACAACATGATATCTTTGGTTGCCAAAGTATGTACTTCGTAATTCAGTGACCAAAAATGATAAAAGCTTCTGCAAGCTTCACCCTCACAATTCTCCTCAGACATAGATGAAGTTCAAAGCAAAAGTGAGAGATAGAGGAAGTTTTGCTCTGCTTCCCCAGGCCAATATTTCTCTCTCTGTCACCTACTGCACTCCCTTCTGCATCTCTGATTATCTCACATTTACTTCCAGATCTATTCTCAGGAAATGTCCTGAAATTTACAATTTAGGGTGTCTTTGTGTCAACATGGTGGTGTATCAAGTAAGCCTTATCTCTAACTATGGAAGAAATGACTTTTCCTCGTTATAGAAATGTCAAGCTTCAGCTTGAGATAAAGAGATAATCTGTCATGTAAGAAATCCTGTCTTTTGGCCCCCGTAGTCACATTATATGGATGGCAAGGAAAAGTTCTTAATGCTGAAGAAATAATAGTACCAGTATGTCAAACTCTTACGTAGTTTGGCTCAGTTTAGGAAGCATTCTGGATTTATCAGTAACACGGTTTAACCCGAAACCTTGGCTCTGAATGAAAGGAGGGATACGCGTGAAGCCAAGATAGTGATGGAGCACCCCAGAAAGTGTTTAGGCATGTGGCCAATGACTCATGGAAACTTTGATTCTTATTGGCTAGCTACTACGCTTCATTCATTCAGCTTCCTCACCCTTATCTAAAGTTCTTAAATACTTCATGGAAAATTTCACCAGCATGAAAGTCTTTCCAAAACTGTGCAGAAAAAGGGATGGGGTACAGTCTCCGTTAGATTTGGAAAAACTGGGTACATTCTTTGCCTTCCAAAGCTGATGCAGACCTTGTCACTGTGGATAGTAAATGAATTCGAACACTGTCTGTCACCTTGACTTTGAATAAAGTGCAACCCATGTGATATAATCCTCAAGCAACTTTTATTTTTACTTCCACTGTCCTCTTAATTGCTCTGTTGGATTAGTTATTTTTGTTCCTGAATAAAAATTCAGACACTCCCTAACTGGTCAGACACTCCCTAACTCTTGGGTAAAACAGAGTGTTCTCCAGACACTTTCTGTCATGAAACACAGTCTCAGTTGAGTAATTGTCTTGGTTGGTTTGAGCGGCTCTAACAAAGATACCATAGACTGGGTGGCTTAAACAACACACATTTAGTTCTCACAATTCTGGAAGCTGGAAAGTCCAGGATCAAGATGCTGGCAGATCCAGTGTCTAGTGAGGTCACTCTTCCTGGTTTGCAGAAGGCCATCTCCTTGTATCCTGACGTGACGGACAGCAGAGGGAGGAAGTAAGCTGTCTCCAGTCTCTTCTTATAAGGGCACCAATCCCAACATGAAGCCTCCGCCTTTATAACCTAATTACCTTCCAAAGGCCCACCTCCAAATATTATCACATTGGGAATTAGGGTGTCAACATATGAATTTGGGGAGGGCTAAAACATTCAGTCCATGGCAGTAATCACAAAGCCCATCTTGATTTAAAGTTAACACTTCAATCGGGATTTGAAATTAAAAACTTTTCTCCCCTCCTCCACTCCTGTCTGCTTCATACTAGAAGCCTCTTGTTCACAAACAACGTGGTCAGCTTCCCTCCTTTCAACCTAATGTACTGACTTTTCCTTTTCTATGTTGCTAACCAGGGATGGCTCATCAGATGGGAAAAGATGTAAGAAGTGAGATCTGTAACTTAACGGGTACTGTCACTCTAATCGAGGGTGAGTACTTTCTGGGCTCAACAGATATTAAAATGTGACTCTTGAAAGACAAATACCATATGATATCACTTATACTGTGGAATCTATAATATGACAGAAATGAACTTATCTATGAAACAGAAACACACTCACAGACATAGAGAACGGACTGGTGGTTGCCAAGGGGAGGTGGGGGAGGGAAGGACTGGGTGTTTGGGATTAGCAGATGCAAACTATTATATAAAGTTATATAAAAAAAACTATTATACAAACTATTATATAAAGAAAACAACAAGGTCCTACTGTATAGCACAAGGAACTATATTCAATATCGTGTGATAAACCATATGGAAAAGAATATGAAAAAGAATGTATATACATATAACTGAATCACGTTGCTGTACAGCAAAAATTAATACAACATTGTAAATCAACTATACTTCAATAAAATAAACTAAAAAAATAAATAAAATGTGACTCTTTCTCTAATGGGAGATTCTGTCAGTTCTTCAGAGATCACCCTTGCCCTCCCCCTCCACTCATTCCCCTCATTGCTGAGGATTTCTTTATAAAATTCACTTGTTGAGGACCAGTCCATCTCTACTGTGGCTTACTCCTTCTTCAGCTGCTAAGAATAGAGTGATCCCCCAGCACCCTCTCTGAGGTGCAGTAACCCTTCTGGACACGCTCTAAGGTGCCCCAATGCCAGTCCTCTCTCATGCATGGTCCACATCTGGTACAAGGGAAACAATCCCTCAGTTATTGCCCTGAGGTACTCTGGGAGTGTGCATCATCCATAGCAGTCTTGCTCCTTTGCTCAACTTCAGGTACTGAGATCACGGTTAAAACCCCTGACATGTCACATTTCAGTACTTCATCCATTTTCATCCTTCTTAATCCACCAGAGAGACAATTCTTGGAGCTATGCGGCTGGGAACAACACTGTAGCCCTCAAATGGTGACCACAAGCTGTGGTCCACATGGCCCTTCTCCCCATGTCCTGTAAATGGGGGAGTTTGCAGAAGTAAGCTACATAGTCACTTGCGATTTTGTAAGGGTGAACAAAAAAGATTTTAATGCTTTGTTTAATAGTCATCTACTCCCTAATATGAGAAGAGCTGCTGTGTGATTCTTCTATCCAAGCATCAACCCCTGGGAGCACTCCTCAGTGATCTAATATCGTAAGAATTTTCTCAGTCTAGGGCTAGGTCATATTCCCAAGAGGCTATCTGTAAGATCTAAGACAATTCCCTTTGAGTACAAGGGCAACTTTTTATGTAGCTTAGAGCATTAACAAAATAATTTTCAATCTTCATTTTCATTAGTTATTCCCTGAAGAGCATGAATCCTGACAGAAGCTATCATTAAGGCCAGAAGTTAGCTAGAAAGAAGAGTCTTCCTTTTATATATATTTATGGACACCAAATTGGACAACTCTGAGGCCACAATTCACATCATATAGTCAATGTGCATGGTCTTATGTGGCATCCCTGTACATGTTTTTTTTTTTTTGGCAAGAGCAAGAGAAACATTTCTTTACAATAGTCACAAAGAATATGGTGTTTGTGTGTGTGTGTGTGTGTGTGTGTGTGTGTGTGTGTGTGTGTTTTGAGTTGACTAGAGACGGGCTTTGAAGAAGACTAAAAAAGACAACATCTGGCTGTTCACTAGATACAAGCTTCATGATGGAAAGGGTGTTTGTCTTTTGTATTTACTGATGAACCCTTAGCACTTAGACTAATTCTTGGCACATAATAAACCCTCAATAAATATTTGTTGAATGAACAAATGATTTATGTTTCATTCTTCTCCATAACAGAAAATCAAAATGGATACCCCTCAGTTTCCATGTGAGTCTTGAAAGCAATCTAATTTATTTTATCTCAACAATAAAAAAACATTTTGGAAAAATAAATGTAATGTTTATAATAATTTACGAGGCTCCTAACGTGCTATCTACAGTCCTAGGTGCTTTCACATACATTATTTAATTTGATATTCTCAATAATTCTGCAAAGGAAGTACGGTTGAGCATGACTTTACAGATGTTTTTAAAGATTTCCTTTAAACGGATAAGGAAACAACGCTAAAGAGACTTAGTTACTTGCTTAACGTAGCATATAATAAATAGCAAAATACGGATCTAAATATTGGTCTCTTGACTTCAAGTCCAATGGTTTATTCACTCTTCTGAAACATGTGTTTTAATTTTTATGTAGGAATTAACTTATTTTATTGTGACATGATTCATTACATTTTACATTTTCTGTGTTGTAGTAAGAGGGACTCTTTATACCAGAGGAAAGAAGACACTTAGAATACCTTTACTCTTGGCTCTAAAATTTTCTACCTAATCCTTCTTCTATTCAATTGAAATGTATCTGGAGTCTGGATCGATTCTGGTCCAGATCTGCAGTTCCTATGAGTATCTGGGAGATGTGGGGCCTGAGGTGGGTGGTAGAGTGGGATGGGGTTAAAGCGTATTGATAGGGGCATTGTGTTAACTAGTAAGAGTGCCAGGTCGTCAAAACACCTCTCAGATCTAGGACTACATTGAAACAAACCTGTTTTAATTACAACAGGTGGATGCTAAAAATTCTCTCATGATCAAAAAACCCTGAAGCTCAGCTTCTACACTACAACAAATATCTACTTGGCTTGGCTCCTGGCTGTATTAAAAAAACAATATGACCAACAATGGGGAGTAGACCAATTCTGAGATGGGAAGTAGAAAAGCAACACTGATTTTGAAATGATTATCTGTGGGCTTCCAATTCAAGATTTCAAAGTTTTTTGAGTCATTTAACAAAGTCCAATGGTTGATACAGAAGCATAGTTAGAATGGGAAATGCTATGTTTTATTTCCAATTACCTGTGATAGTTCTTAAGATAAAACAGACAAGGAGTACTTTGAATTTTCTGATTCTGGCAAAGTTACAAAGTAAATACGAGCAGTGGGCCTCAATGCAAATTTTCCTTCCTTGTGAAGGATTTCTTGAATAAACAGAGGCAAACTTAGATGGTTTATTACACACTCCCACTGTATTTCCTTTCATCACTTACTGCCCTGTAATTATTGTTTTATTTCTCTGTCCTCCATTATTAAATGTGTATTAAATGAATCAATGAGTAAGCACAAGGAAATAATGTAGCTGGAATATGTTACCTTCTTAGAGAATTTTGATTTAATATGTGCCTAAGCCATGCTGTATCAAATTTTCTGTATTACACATATGTCTCATGGTTTAACAACAAATATTGTTCTCTAGGTTTCTTTCTATTTGTGAGTGTTAACAGTGGTGATATTCTTTCCCCAGACCAAACCAAAGGGTGAAGATTAGATTTTGTAACAGTACTAAGTAAAGGATGAGCAACAGCTCTTTTCTTCTAGACTAGTGATACTCAAACTTCCATGTGTATCAGCATTATCTCGAGCAATAAGGAAGAACACAGAGGAGCAGGCTGGTTGAAGGAGGTGGGTCTGAACTTTTTTTTTTTTTTTTTGTGGTACGCGGGCCTCTCACTGTTGTGGCCTCTCCCGTTGCGGAGCACAGGCTCTGGAGGCGCAGGCTCAGCGGCCGTGGCTCACGGGCCTAGCAGCTCCATGGCATGTGGTATCTTCCTGGACTGGGGCACGAACCTGTGTCCCCTGCATCGGCAGGCGGACTCTCAACCACTGCACCACCAGGGAAGCCCTGAACTTTTAAGTTTTGCCAAATCCCCAGGTGATTCTAGTAATCAGTCGAAGTTGGAGAACAATTTTTCTGGTGAAAAATGACTGGATTATCACGCAGCTCCTCTCCCACTCTTGATACCCTGAACTATATAGGAATGAAATGGATACACATAAAGGAATAAACAGTGCTATTAAACAACAGTGCTCCCTAACACATGTATCTTGGGTATTTTACAGGTCCTGTGTCAATAGCCAATCAAAACCCTTTTGAGTTTGAAGGGAAATACAAATTGTTTAGAAGGCTTTCATATTAAGTTTAGCGTGTGTGTGTGTGTGTGTGTGTGTGTGTGTGTTTCCATACAATCTTTTCTTCAGATGAAACCTTATGTGGATTCTGAATAGGTAAAACATAATAAAACTCCAGTGTTTCTTTTTGAAATGAATGTGGTCAAGGGTAAGTTGCAGCCTGGCTCCTTGGCCACTAAGCTGCTCCTTTGCCTTTCAGAGTGACTTTCAAGGACTTTCCATGGAATTCTGTGGGTTTGTAGGAGCACAGTTTGAAAACCACCAATATAGTTTAACACCTTTACTCATCATATCCTTCTGGATTCTTTTTGGTGTATGCAGTCAATGCTGATGTGATAAATCATGAAAAGCCAACTTACACCTGATTCTCACATTTAGGAAGGCACCTCAAAACCAGGAAACATGCCAGATCTACTGAAAGAAAAGGCAAGATGAAGTTCTTGGCTTATGTTTGCCTCTGGACAGAGAGAAAAGCATGAAAAACAACACTGAACATGCCAAGCAGATGAGTTTTCATCCTGTACTTGCCAGTTTGGCTTCCCATTCTCTCTCTCTCTCTTTTTTTTTTTTTTTAAGGGGAAAGGGATGGAGAAAAGGTTCCTTCTCCTCTTCCATGTAGGGTCATTTGCTCCCTGATGCTCAGAAAATGATAAGCTGACTTTCTAACTGATTGATGACCTTGGTTCATTATTCCCTTGTTTACTGCAATCATTTTGACCAGAACTTCATTTTTTCTGTATACATGAATCTTGAAAAAACTTTGTTAATTTTAACTGAATAGTTTAAATTCCTTAGCAAACTGACTTGTGAATTTAGAGGCGAGAGAATAACTGATATTAAGTATTAATCAAACTATGTCATCTCTGAAGACAGGCAACAAAGGCACATTTCATAGAGCTCCATCTACTTTATTTCAAAAGGAACCTGTCTGACATGAAAAATGGAGAGATGATAAAATTTTTTAAATTTGTAATGTAAAAATACACCCATGTTGCAAAGGAATCGGGACAAGAAGTACAAGCATAAAAACAAGATAGAGTTCTTCTTCAGTAAACCTACCAATACTCCTTTCATATCTGACAAGACAATCTCCCTTTTACAATTATCTCATAGGATTAAGTCACTAGAGGATAAGCTCCTTAAATCTGCTTTCCAGAAAACAATTGTTAGAGAAGGTTCTAAAACTGATCCTTAATTCTTTTACTAGGGAGGCAGGAAGAAATTTTACTTGTCCTGTATCAAAAGAATCTCAGAATACTTCCGGGCGAAAGACATTTGGATGATGTATTAGGATTTTTACTCCATGCGCTATGCTGCTTTACTGTCATTCTTAAAGAACAATTTGTTTGACTGAATTTAGAGATATTTACGGGAGAAAAATTCTCTCTCTTTCCGAGAAGAACAGAGAAAGAGAAAGAGGCAAATGTCTTATTTGTATTAAAATATGCATCTGCAATAGCTGAGTAAAATCCAGTATTTGTAGGTTTAGAAATTGGTGGGAACAGGCAACGAGATGTACAGTTAGCTCTTCTCTGCCTCTCATCTCTGTATTTATGTACGTGGACCATGAGCCTGCATGTTTGTGCTCATTGCAAAGGGCGGTTTATTGTCTGTGTGCAGGCACAGATTTTATGCTGGCAAGTGTATGTATGAGCCAATGTCAAGTTTTCACTTTCAGAGCCGTACTACCGAAAATTTAGGCTTTCAATTCATGAGTGTCATATACTTTTTGAAATTTCGTCTTCTCTGGTTGCTATACCTAGACTCACACATTTAAAAGGAGCTTAGAACTGAAGTTGATTTTTCCATCATGCCACATGGTTTGCCTCATTCTGATTTTTGCCTTTAAAAAGGCAGGCACAATATAAATACAGAAAGTAGTGGGAAAGATATGCAAAATAAATGTAATTCAGTTCCACGTTAGACCATACCATCTTGTACGTAAAAAGTATGAAAATAAAAAATGAACTCGACTAAGTCAAAATTTTACTTCCAGCTTGAGGATATGGATGAGAAAAAAAAAAATTTACTTTCAGCATAGGGAAATAAAAATGACCAAATGGTCCCTATCTTTGATAAAACTCTAAGTTTTTAGTGATCTGGACATACTTGATGTAAGAGATCTTCATGGTTCATTTTAGGTTGAATTTTGACCAATCCAGAATGTTAAATATAACTGAGTGTCTTAGCAGTGATGAGAAAAGAGGATCAACCCCTGCCTCGAATTCTTGGGGATATGGCCTAAAAAATCAGTTAAGGAAACTAAAAACCTCATCTGTAGTTGTGTTTACCACCTTCTAATGTGGAAGAAAATGAAGTCAGTTCTATTAGAGACTCAGTGTTAGTACTAATTTCTTTTCAAGGTGGGAAAGTTAAACTATTATTTATCGCCCTGCTACAGGATCTTAGGAATCTGAAAATATTTCCGCTTTCACTGGGAGAATAGGCTTCTTCTGAATGCCAATTTCTCTGTCTGAAGCATCATTAGAAGAGAATGTCATGTTCGGATGAAAATCACCAATCCCTATGGGAACAGAGAAAAACTTCTTTGGACAGAGCTGACTGGAATCTCCTCAGTTGGAATATTAGGTACCCTGGTCCTGGGTAGGTCCTTCTTGTAGCTGAGTCACTCCTGTGGTGGCAGCTCAGCTCAAATCCCAAATAATGATTATGATGATTATAGTACTATTTGCCCTCTCTCTCTCTCTCTCTCCCTCTCTCTCTCTCTCTCTCTCTCTCTCTCTCTCCCTCCCCCTCTCCCTCTCCCTCTCCCTCTCTCTTTTAGTTGTTTCCTCCTAGCAAAGATAACTTTAGAAATATGTGATAGCTAATTTTATGTGTCAACTTGACTGGGCCATGGTGTGCCCAGGTATTTGGTCATTCTGGACGTTTCTGTGAGGGTGCTTTTGGATGAGATTAACATTTAAATTGGTGGACTCTGAGTAAAGAAGATTGCTCTCTGTGATGTAGGTGGGCCTCATCCAATCTTTAGAAGACCTGAGTAGAACAAAAAGACCAGCCTCCTAAAAGCACGAGAGGATTCTCCAACAGACGACCTAGACTTCATCTGTAATATGTGCTCTCCTAGGTCTCCAGCCTACCGGCCCACCCTGCAGATTTTGGACTTTCCAGCCTTCATAATCACATGAGCCAATTCCTTATAATTTCTAAGGGGCACAGACCATGAAATAGGCAGTTATTCCATGGTACGATAAACGCTGTAAGAAATTAAGGGTGGAATTCCAAGGCTAGACACAAGGGCACTTAACGCAATCTTGCCATGGTTGAGGATGCATGAGCCACAAGCCCTCTCTTCAGTCCGGTTCCATTTGGTCACAGGCTCATCAGGAGTCTACAGTCTCCCAAAGGGGTTTCCTTTACTATGCAAATTGTGTCAGAATTATCCTCCAACAGCATTGTCTACGAATTGCTTAGAAAGCCCTCACGATAACTTCACTTCCTCCTTCTCTGACTGCGGTCCACATCTTAACAATTCTTAAATTATTGCTATTACCTAATCTGAGTCAGATTTCTTGCAAAGTATTTAGATTTCTTGAATTTTTAGAGTAAAACAAATAAACAAAGGAATAAAAAGACATTTTATATCATGAGTTATCTTCATTAAGGAGAGGGCTGGGAACCTCCCCCAGACTACACACAGATACAGTCCGAGAAGAACAAGAATAGTTCCACGGGACAGTGCCCCATTCTGAACTACAGTACTCTGCTGATGGAAAAATAATTTCTCTCTTTCATCAGTCTTGAAAGAACCAAGTTCTTGCTAAAGCTTCTTCAGTCAGTGAACACTCAGCACCCTCTTAATATACAGCTTATGCTAGACACTTTTATATCAAATGACATAACATTCTAGAAGGTATAAAGAGCCATATGAACGGTGTTGTTATTACTTAAGATCATTGACCTTCAGGTTGGAAGATGTTGCTGAAAAGAGTACTTCTTCTGTGTTCAAGTATAACAAAAAAGACCAGTAGGGACTACAGGCATGTTAGACCTTTTCTTTCATTCCAGCTGTATCTCCGTCTCAAACTTGTCACTAGTTTTTCTCTTTTCACTTCTTGGGCTCTTTAAGGCCTGCTCTCTCAGCCAGCCCCCGAGTCTCCGGCTGTAAGCACTGTGTCTTTTTCGTCAAGACGGCCTGGGGGGCAATCAAGGACTTGTGGGTCAGATGAATCATTCCTTGCCATTTAAGATTCATAGATGAAAGAAAAAAAGCACAGGAGGGATCCTATCTATCCAGAAGAGAACGCAAAATCACAGTGACAGAAAAAAAAAAAAAATTGGGGTTGCTTAGAAATTACTTTTTCATCCTTAAAATAAGCATATTTCTCCATTCTTCTCTTCACATAGAAGTGATGGAAAAAGACAATACTTTTCTTACAGTGATTATTTTAGCTCATCAAGAATCAGGTAGTTTCTGATGGTCTGAGGCACTCCTCAGAAGGGATCTGACAGCTGATTGTGAAAATGCATCCTTATCATAGAGTTGAAATGCCTCCAACCCTAAGAGAAGCTGAGGAACTTTTTATTTATTTTTTTTTGGCTGCACTGGGTCTTTGTTGCTGCATGCGGGCTTTCTCTAGTTGTGGGGAGCCGGGTTACTCTTCTTTGTGGTGCGCAGGCTTCTCATTGCGGTGGCTTCTCTTTGTTGCGGAGCACCGTCTCTAGGACAGGTGGGCTTCAGTAGTTGTGGCTCACGGGCTCTAGAGCGCAGGCTCGCTAGTTGTGGCGCACGGGCTTTATTGCTCTGCGGCATGTGGGATCTTCCCAGACCAGGGCTTGAACCCGTGTCTCCTGCATTGGCAGGCGGATTCTTAACCACTGCACCACCAGGGAAGTCCAAAGCTGAGGAACTTTTGAGAGATTATATCTGCTCATACTGCAGGGGAAACATTTTCCAGAAATGAAGAGGTATCTCTTTCTGCAAGTCCTATGGACTTCTGCATTTCTTGCAAGCCTGCTAACCGGCAGCTTGCTCTCTCTTACCCTCCTCGACCACATTAACTAGAGAGATATTATATTACTATTCAATTTTTTTTAAAGGAAAGTAGGAAAAAAAAAAACCCTGATTTGTTATTGTCCATCTTCCTTGGTAGAACAATGAGCTAGAAAATATGTATAAAATGTTTCACTGTAAAATAACACCCCAGCTGAAATCTCCTTTAGGAAGAGCTACATTCATTGATGACATAAAACAGCTTTATATCACATTGCTTTGTTTTCTTTCTTTTTTTCCTTTGAGGGAAGAAAAGGCTAATTTCTTCTGAATGAGACAAAGAAAGTTGTCTTGTGTCTCCTGCTTGATGCTTTCCCATATTTTAATGAAACGCTCGTAAGTGAATGCCGAGTCAACCAATGATTTGAGGCCAGGCTTTACATTAAAATATAGAAAAATATAAAGTGTTAGTTACACAAAAGGGAATTTGCCAGATTTCTCAATAAAAAAGCCCCCATGTCATAAAAATATCCTTTCTCTAATCAAAATATCACCTCAATGAAGTCATCATGTTTAGCCTGATTGCATTTCCCTCATATATGTGCAGCTGCATTTGCCTCTCCATAAATGTCATTTGATTATGAGAAAATAAACAGGAAGGGACTCAAAGGGAGTCAGTACGGGGCCAGCTTGTTTACCTGCGGCAGCTTTCTTAGCTGAAGAACAAATGTCATGCAAATGGTGCACCAGCAATGAGCTGCCAATCACCCTAGCTTGGCATTCATGATGATTTGCTAAATCATTTAAAGAGACATGCTTTACTAAATGAAAAAATATCAGCGGCAAGGGCTTGTGTTTAAACACGGGGCTGAGTTATTATCCCGGTAGGCTGGAATGAAATGAAGACATCTTCCAATTAAAGCTTGCAGATGAACCCAGACAAACCCCCCTTTTTTCATAAAGACAGGCAGATTATGATTGGGAAGGAACAGCGACAGAGGCTTTCATTACACGCTGATTATGGTGATAAAATTCCCAGCGCTGTGTGTCTGCAGGCCCAACTTCACATTTGAAGGTTTTTAATATAATTTCCTTAGGGTGAAATGCTGAAGATTTATTAAACTTTATGAAGGGCTTACAGATCCAATTTAAGAGGACATATCATAGGGCAAAACTGACAGACGATAAAATACATTCCAACTATAAGAGGAAAAAAAAGGAGAAAGTCGAGCCGTGAAACTGTTTTTAAACATTTTTTGTTGGTGGTGGTGTTCAAGTGAAATCAGTCATTTCCCCCAGTGTTACAGCCTTGTTGATCCACTGAAGTTTTCTTCATGCTTTTTACAGAAGGTGGGTCTTGAGGCCACAGAAGGGATGCTTGGAGAGCTTACCTCATTTTATTAAAAAAAATTAAATAGCCAAAGTAATTTTGAGGTCACTGATTCATAAAAATCCTCAACATTTACATTTTTTTTCTGCAATGAAATTTGTGTGATGCTCTTTTTCCCAGCATACCACATGTTTCAGTGCTGATAGGGAAGCAGACGTGTTTCCTTGAACCATTTTTGTACAAAGAGACGCTTGTCAGAAAGGCAAGTTTGGCAACTTCTGTTAGCTCTGTTTTGCTTCAAAAGTTTCAAAACGTGTGGAGACCAGTTCTCTTTAATGTTTATCATGGTTTCATGCGCCTGTACTCACAAATTCAGGTAGGATATTTTTACAGAGGGAAAGAAATAGTACAGGATCTCTCTTCCACTTGCCAAAGAAGAAACGTTTTCTAGGTACCACACAGGTTAGATAACTCGCAAGCTTTGCTCATCACTCAAAACAGGCCACAGGTAAGAAGCAGACACAGAAAACTGATGTTATCTACTGCCTTTATCTGGAAGGCCCAACTCCCTGATATTTGCCTAAATTGTTCTATGGCTAAGATTTCTCTGTGCAGGTTTTTTTTTCGGAGTCCTTCCTTCGTCTCCCTCCCTCCCTCCCTCCCTTCCTTCCTTCCTTCATTCCTTCCAATAGATTTTTAGAGGTATAAATTACATAGCATAAAACTTACCTATTTTAATCATACAATCCAAAGATTTTTAGTAAATGTACAGAGTTGCACAACCCTCTTTATAATCCAATTTTTAAACCTTTTTATCCTCCAAAAGATCCCCCATGCCTGTTTCCAAACAGTACCAGTTCCCACATCACAGCCTCAGGCAACTTCTAATCTGCTTTACTTCCTATAAATGGAATCATACAATATGTAGTTCTGCCCAGATCTTTTAACCATTTCAGGATGAGAACCACAACTCATACTGGCACTTAGTAGGGACTTGATTTATATTCAAATTATCCTGGAAAACGGGTCAAGTCAAAGCAGGATCAGCCTTGTGGCTTTTTCATGGTAAAAGACTTTACTGGGTAACCTTGGTGAAAGTAAGCACAGAAGTAAGAATAAAGCCCTTCTGATTTTTTTTTTGGAGGGGGATTTTTGGTAGAATCAATAATATTACTTATAAAAAGCTATTATATTTTATAAAGATATTTTGTTTCTCATTAGAAAGAAAAGTTTTGTCTTCACTGATTTTTGCACTTCTCTCTTAAGAAGCTCCTAGAACAAGGAGGTAAACCCTAGTTAGGAGGTAAATGAGATAGGAAACTAAACGTGACACATAAGCCTAGCTTGGATTGGATACTGAATCAGGGAATATAAATACTATAGTGATATATTTAGGGATAAGTGGTAAATTTTAATATAGACAGTCTATAGAAAACACTATTATGCTGGGTCTGCATTTGATGATTATACTGAGAATGTCTTTGTTCTTAAGAAAAATATGCCAAAGCATATATATATATATATATATATATATATATATATATATATGTAGAGAGAGAGAGAGAGAGAGAGAGGGAGAAGGAGAGGGAGAGAGAGAGGTGAAATGATAGCAACTGATGAATCTGGATGAAGGGTAAATTGAAATATTCTTTGTATTACTCTTGTGACTCTTCTGTAAATTTTAAATTATTTCAAGAAAAAGGGGTTAAAAATATGGTAATAGTGTAGTTGTGGTAATAGCAGCTGTAATTGAAAAAATCAAGTCTATCTGTTTCTGTGTGTGCTCTTTCTTCAGGATTGGGCGTTTAGAGCTCAGGCCATCAAATAAGATGGTGATGATATTTATTGAGAGCTTATTACATGCCAGGCACTGCATGTTTTGACTTCTTCCATTGAAACAAAAGATAAGAAAATGGCCTGATTGCTAAATGCTTTGTATTTAAAAATAACGGCAAGAACAAGGATGCCCTATATCTTTTGTTCTGACAGCTTGGCCACAACACACACAAACACATCTAGAATTCGTGAAAGGCTGAAGTAGATCGTGGTCCAGTTTTCCGAGCCAGGCTAGAGGGTGCTGGAGCCTAGTAGTTAACTCCAGGCATCTAGAAGGGTGTATTGGACAGTACGGTTACATTATTGAAAAACTAAGAACAATTAAATGCTTCACGATAATAAAAATACTAGCCACACTTAATGAATGCTTACAATGTGTGAGCTGTTACACAAAGCATACATGTGCAGTGGATGTTTGTGTCTGTGTGTATGCATGCTTATGTGTGTAGATATATATTCTCATATATATGATATCTATTCTTCACAACAGTCTTTTCAGATAGACACTAAGTATATTTTCATGTCCAGAATGAAAAAAGTCAAGCTTGCTCAAGGTCTCATGGCTAGTCTGACACAATGGAAGCCTCAAAGCCAGGTCCTTTTGACATCACAAATGGCTCTCCACCTCTAACCTGCAGTGCCTCCGTCAGCCTATCTATCCAGGTAGGAGAAACAAATGTGTCCCCTATTTGCTTTGTAAGGACTGTAAGAGGATTTATGAAACATATGTAACGATATGTTCCATGGAAGAAAGAAACTAAAGCTCCTTTGGCAGAGCAACTGAAGCATGGGGGACATGACTGTATATCAAAGGAAACCCAGTTTCCAGTCTCCTGGCTGTGTCATTCTCCTATACACTAATTGCATATCCCACAGATTAGATGGGAGAGAGGCATGAAGAAAGGAGAGATTGCTTGTCACCTACATTACTGCTACACGACTTACTTACCAGTGTTACTATTCAGGACTCATAAGGGGTTCCTGAGAGCAGGTTAATTTGATTAATAATAATGCTATAATATAACTATGTATTTTATTATATAAAATAAATATTTATAAGACATAATAACTGACAGCAATGGAGACATCTCCTATTCTTTTTCAACTATCTATTTTTATCATCTGGTAAATATTCTACTTGCATGTTCTATTTTTATTTTGTTGTTTTTATTTTCGTTTTGTTATCCTAGTTTCTGCCACGTATTTTCTCTGGATGAATGGGGCTCAAATCACTGTTGCTCCCCTCATTTCCTTACTCATTTCAAAAGATTTCCTTGGGAATCAGCATTAACTTTTTTGCCCCTGCCACACACTTTGCTTATTCTTCTGTCATCTTCCAGAACTGAAGACTAGGCAAAAGTTAAATTTTGCAATACACAGTTTTTCAAAATTAAGTTTCATTTAATCATATTCCTGGGACATTACATTGATATACAATCCCCCAAGGTGTCTTGGGAACTGGCAACATTGCTATTGCAAAATTGATAAAAATATGAAACATGCCCCAAAGGCACGCTGGAAACAAGGAGACAGGGTAGCATGCCTTCCCTTGAACATCCAGACAATGGAGTTTCCCAGTCTGCAATTCTGCTGTCAGCTAGAAACACATCCTGATCTCCACTCTTGGCTTGGATCCCTTCCAGGTTGGAGGCTTCACTGACTAGTGAATCCTGAATTCTCCCTTCCCAGGGTTACAAAGACCTCTAGACCCCTTTAGTACAATGGAGTTAAAAACAAGAAAGACTAATGGGAACACAAGTGTTAAGTTTGTAATAACTTGGATTCTCAACTTATGTAACTTGTTAAATCATTGACTAATGGAAATGAAAGAAATCTTTGAGATCACCTGAACCAATGCCCAAAGTTCTAGAGTGATACACTGGTTTGCTCAGAGCTGTGGGGAAAACTGAAGGAAAGAGTAGAAGAGAAGGGCAAGAAAATTTTTAAATGGCTGCAAAAGAAGGTAATGATGTAGAGCAAAGGAACAAAAGCAGAAGAAGTTCATTTTCTTTGGGGAATTGCAAAATGACATTTAAATACTGAGAGTGAGAAAAGAAGTGGAATTGAAAGATGATGTTGAGAATTAGAGAAGTCCCAAATAGAGTCTTTTGCCCTTTATGGTAAGTGTGAATGACTCTTAAGAGACTCAATTCAAATATGTATTGAAACCTATTATGTGCAAGGCGTTCTGCCAGGTACTGCAGGTTATACCAAAATGAATCAAACGTAATTCCTGATTAGAAAACAATTCAAATCATGTCAAGACAGAGAAAATCCCAACAAAGGAGAGTTCATCTCATTTAGGGATACAGAGAAAAATAAGGAAAGATTTAATGGAAGCTTATATCTTTGAGCTAAGGTTAAAAAGACAAGTGAAATTACAATAGCTGCAGATGGCAGTCTAGAGGTGTGGTCAGTCTAGGTAGACTGAATAGCACGAGTAAAAGGACACGGATATAAGGGATTAGGAAACTTCCAGAACCAGCAAAAAGTTCAGTTAGGCTAGTGTATAGGTTTTATGTTAGCCAATACTGGGAAATAAGGCTGCCATATGTCAGAGGACTTTGTAATACAGTGGGTGATGATGGACACTGGATATTGACTTTGAGTGTATTTGCTTGTTTTTTATTTTACACAGAAGACTGTACCTGAAGAAGAGTTGAAGCAGTGAGTAGAAAGGAAGGGGTAGAGGGAAGGGTGAGGGGTAGAAAGAGATAGAGGTGGAAAGCTACCCCGGGTGAACCAAACTGACGTGGTCAATGGCAGAGAATGGATGATAGATTCAAGAAGTATTAGAAAAGAAGACTGAAAATTGACAACTGATTGGATAAGGGAAGGGAAGATTAGGAAAGGTTCGGTTTGCAGATTCTCCTACAGGGAAACATAAACTTGGGAATCAAAATTTCCTTTGATTCATTTAACACATAGATATTTAGTTTCTGTTATGGACCAGACCCTACGCTAAGCGCTCTGAATTATTCAAGTTTGCCTCCCAGGAACTTACAGCCTGTAGTAAAGATAAAACAAAACACAAATAAGCATTGCACAAAGTAGAATACGATAGGTTTTGTTGCAAAGGTAAAAGTCAAGTTCTATGGGACTTTATGGAGAGAAGGGATCATTTCTTAAGTGGGAGGGCAGTACTGAGAACAGACTTGGGAAGGAAGGGGTCTTTGGACAAAGCCAGGAAAGAAGAAAACAATTCTGACAGACTAAGTATTGTAATAAGTAGCAAAAGGAAAGGAAAATAAGGAGATAGAGACCGGGAAAAATTTCAGTAAGGATTTAGACTGGTAGGAAACTCCCTCCCCTCCCCTCCCCTCCTCTTCTCTCTCTCTTTCTCTCTCTCTCTCTCTCTCTCTCTCTGTCTCTCTGTCTCTCTGTCTCTCTCTGTCTCTCTCTCTCTCATCCCTTCCTCCTGGTTTTGCCTACGGTTATGTGGTTACAAGTAGAGAGGCTGCTTCCCCATCATCTTAACCTTTATCCACATATCTCATATGGATAGTGTTAGGATTAGCTAAAATATGTAAAGGCCTTCCATAAATTCAGAACAAAAGCACCAGAGAAATATGTATAAAGTATAAACATAAATGAATACGACTGGCTTTCATTATCAGATGACAAATACTTTGAATACAGGCACACAGCTGATCGCTCAAGACTGTTGCTATCAGAAGACTTCTCTTATGCTCCCCAAAGAGAGAAGAGATATTTTATTCCAATTTTTAAAAAACAAAACTTCTCTGAACTCATTCGTCTATAGAGATTGTTTTATTATTTGGGATCTCTAGAAGAATTTGAAAGTCTGGTAGGTAAAAGCTGATGCTTAGCCTTTGAAACAAAACGAAATAATACCTTGCTGTGGGCTTTTGTAAACGATGTCTGTTCCCAAGGTTATGAATTGAAAAGCCACAATTCTAAGTTCAAAGCACAACCAGCTCAGGTTTAAGGCCAAGCTGGTGTTATAATGAATCTGAGTCATCTGGAAGACTAAATTATCAAGAAGGTACTTTCAGCCCTGGGCAAAGATTTCAGAACTAAATAAAACAATATCACGTACATCTTATAACAAAGAGTATTATGACGTTTGTGTGCTGTTTCTGACCTGATTTCTCAGTGAACAAATTCAAAGGGAGGAAAAATCACCACTGAGGAAAAGGGGCTAGAATTAAGCAATGTTTCCTTATGCATCTTCAAAGAAATTTGAATGGCCCTTCATGAAGCACGGGGGAAGCCTCAGAAGAAAATTAGGCATCGATGTATCTGTGGTTGATAACGACTCAAGGCCACACTCTTGGGGGATGGCCTGCAGAAGGCCAAGTGCTTGGGGTTAAACTGCGTTCTGTGATCTGGGAAATGTTCTCTGTTCTTTTCTGCAGCCGTGAAAAATACTAGCTACTTACTTTTCCCTCTTTCGAGGATTGCTACTGGATTCTTTACTGAGTAGTATCTTCATTTACAATGAAGTATCTTCATTTACAATTCTGTAAAGAAACAGAATATATAGCAATGTTGTCCCTAGTGCAGAGGTTTGTTAAGAGAATAATGTCTAGGAGTAGAGACTGTCAGAGCTTACTATCCAAGTCTGCTGTTAACCCACTAACTCCCAGCTGCCCACTGCTCTCTACACATCAAGCTAGAGAACTCAGTCACCTGCCTGGGTACCAGGATGTCCCCCTGAATTGTGCCACTTAACAGAGAGAGGAAAAATCTTTTAGCTGTATCCACAGGGACAGACGGCATTCAGATAGTATGAACAACTGATATCTTTATTTTTATTCTATTTCAAATGGTTGGAGAGGCTCCTTATCATTGCATTCAAGTATCTGTGTAGTACCCAATCACAGAAGGAGAAAGAATAAATTACTAGGACAATTAGGATAATAATTCTTTTCTAATATATTGTCCAGTACCAGCTCGGCATGTATGCAGTACATAACAGTATCAACAGTAGACAGTATCATTCCTGAGTCACACAAAGGTGGTTTCCCTATTAGTAAATTCACTAGGTGCTCCCTAGTACATAATTCCTGTTAACAGTCCTCATAGCTGCTGCAGGGGGATGCAGGAGAAACCAGAACCAAACAAACCACACAACTATGTTCACACTCCACAGTTCAGAATTCCTGGCTGTGGCTGGGCTGTGTGATGGGCCAAACCTGTTTTACTTAGATAGTGAGTATCAGAAGCATACTCAGGGCCTAGGGAACCATATGCCAGTGTCTAGTTAACAGCTAGCAGTAACAGACAAACCTGTCATCTTCCAAACAATAAAAACTAAAAGATGCCATGATTTATACATTATTCCACCAGCAGCTATTCCTAAAGGGAGCCTAATCTTGATACCGACGCCTAGCCCTCCCCTCCACATTCCTCATTTTTCTTTTGGTCTTTGGCTTTGGCCAACAAGTCTGGCACGCATTAGCCCTTGATGGACCGCCCTCTGCACTCTTCATCTCCTGTCCTGTGTTAGTGGTACTGATTCTCTCCCTCCACGTCCCATACTGGGCACTATTAAGTCTGTAATATATTCTTTCTGCAGTGCAACACTTTCAGTTGGTTGAGTGTAAGGAGAAGCAGAGTCGCAGAATCTCAGAGATAAAAGGAACCTTACACTTCATGCAGTTCAACTCCATCATTTTACAAATGATAAAACCGAAGCCTAGAGAGGTTAAGAGCCTGGCGTAAGATCAAGATTACTCAAGCACTAAAAGTGAAGGATCAAGGACCCAAACCTCTGGGTTCTGTTTGCAAGTCCAGCATGTACTTCACTACCTCACGCAGTGTTTATCTTCCAGAACCCTGAGGCTTCCTAATGAAGTGAACCTGTCACCCTATGGGCTTGGCTGTGACAAAGCATACTAAAGAGGCAATCGAGAAGAGAATGTTATATATCAGAGGAAAATAAGTTATTTAAAATGTCTAAATGCTAAAAAAATCTTAAAAGATTTAAAATATTATTTCTATCACCCAAGAGACATTCTTGTGGCACCCTTGGGAGAAGGTAGGGAATTAATGTTGTTTCCAACATTTCAGGCAAGTGGGTTTCTGATGGTTGGCTAATTATTCTCCTGTACTTGTCTGATGGCTTAGCAAATTCAGTTGCTTATTAATTTGTTCTCTTTTACTTGGAAAGCATAGAAGCCTGCAGAAGAGAGTTAGAGAGAGGTATGTGGTTGGCTGGATATAGGAGACAGGGAGGATATGGACAACAGATTGATACTGTGGCTCATCTGCTGGTCATTGTCCATAAGCCCACCCTGGTCCACCCGTTTACCTGCATTGATATTTGCCCAGGATGGGGAGAGAGGGAAGACTTCTATGACCTGTACTAATGGCATTGGCCAGACTCCCTTGACCTCTGGCTTCTGGTTGGAATCAGCCAATGGGAAGCTCTGGCAGGAGAGCAAAGGGCAGGAGAAGAGAGAGGAGAGGGCATTTCCCCCACTGCTTTTCTCTCTGCTTTATTCTGTGGTTCTGACAATGCCTCCATCCCTCCACGACAGCTTCTGTGAGGTGGCTCTTCTCTATGGCTCCAGCGCTTACTAGAATCCTTAGGACTATTCCCTCCCCTCCGTCCTCAGGTCTTGAGATGATAATAGCTTCTGCTTGTTGCTAGTCTCTGGGTGTCTCAATGTCCCCTGGAGGTTCCCTTACTGCTGCTCTGTAGAGTGCCTTCACACTCTATAAATCGTCTCCTCACACTTTCATCTGGGCAGGTTTTCTTTGCTTGCCCAGGCACTGACTGAAACAGGTCATCTGAGGTTAATCATAGTCTGAAGTCACAATTTATCTTATTTGCTGCAGCAGCAAAGCCATCACCATAAAGGATAGGATCAATTCTTATTCCTTTTATATCTCACGGATCCGCTAATCCATGAGAAATGCACCTGAGCTGAGCAGAGGACTGACTCTCATCTCCACTGGCATTTTTGCCTTTGGGGTTTGGTTGACACTAAATGTGAAAAAGATCCTTAGCAGATAGGAGGATACTAGAGCAGAGGTTATATCTGGTTTATGTCAATGTAACCTAACACTTTCTCCTGAATAATGGAGACTGATGTAAGAACTTTGCCTTTTTTTTTTTTTTGGATAGGCCAGAAGTAAAAGAGGTTGCAGGAAAATGGGACACGAGAGGATGGTCATGTCCCAGGTCTCAGGCGAGTTCCTGGTACAGGCCACCAAGTGAGGGTCCTTGGTTTCGTGCAGGAAAGAATTCAAGAGCAAGCCAGAGTAAAGTAAAAGCAGAGATACACATGCCATAGGCAGAATGAGGCATGTCTCCAGAACTTTGTCCTTTTATATAGACCTGGTAACATTCAGTGGACAAAAACATGCCTGGTTTTGTTGAACTATTGCAGGGTGAGCAACTATACCTGGAAAAAAACAAACTCACCAACTTTATTTATAAAAGGGCATGATTATTTGGTAGGTTTGAAACCAGCCCCAATTTTCCTCCAGAACAGAGTTATTGATTGGCTTGTTTTAAACTTTTTTTTCTCTTTTCTCAGTCTCTGTGGAATTATCCAATGTTGACTAATGAGAATTCATTTACTAATGCTTCTAAATATCATCAACCGCTTTTAGGCTGTGTGTCTCATTTCTGCCAGTAGAAAAAATTATATACCTGCTTTGTTTTGTATTTTTAGGGAGAGGATGCTGTGTGCTTACGCTTTTCCATTAATCTCTGTGAGTTCAAGGAGCTCTGCAAAGGACAAAGATGCCATTTCAATAGACATGAAATGGGACAAGAGGCAGAGAGTATGGGACTTCTATGTCTGTCCTAGATGTCGGTTGGACTTAAGTCATTCATTCTTTCAGTCCATTAACATTTATTAAATTAATAGGAACTAAGCCCTATTAAGTACCAGGGGCTGGGGGTGGAAAGATAGATAAGGCATGCTTATGTCACAAGGGCTCACAATCTAATAGGGAAGGAGATACCTGGGGAAGTAACTGTCTTTCACTTTTAGGGAGATGACACCAACTGCCGCGTGTTCTCACACATCTGTTTATTTTGGTTAAAGAGAGAGACAGATAAGTTCTGACTCCTTGGTTTCACTGTTTTGAAAATGAGCTCTAGGGCAAGATTCTGGCTCCACTGCTTTTTTTTTTGCGGTACGCGGGCCTCTCACTGCTGTGGCCTCTCCCACTGCGGAGCACAGGCTCCAGACACACAGGCTCAGCGGCCATGGCTCACGGGCTCAGCTGCTCCGCAGCATGTGGGATCTTCCCAGACTGGGGCACGAACCCGTATCCCCTGTATCGGCAGGCGGACTCTCAACCACTGCGCCACCAGGGAAGCCCTCCACTGCTTTTTGAAGGAGATGTTCATTGTTAAAAGAAAGAAGGAAGGGAGAAAGAAGGGAGGGAGGGAGGAAGAGAGGGAGGAAGGAAGGAAGGAAGGAAAGAAACTCAGTGAGTCGTCAGACATTTTCTGGAAAGGGCCAGATAAAGACATATGGCTTGGGACTTCCCTGGTGGCGCAGGGGCTAAGAATACACCTGCCAACGCAGGGGACACGGGTTCGAGCCCTGGTCTGGGAAGATCCCACATGCCGTGGAGCAACAAAGCCCGTGCGCCACAACTACTGAGCCTGCGCTCTAGAGCCCACGCGCCACAACTACTGAGCCCACGCGCCACAACTACTGAAGCCTGTGCACCTAGAGCCCATGATCTGCAACAAGGGAAGCCACCGCAAGGAGAAGCCCGCGCACCGCAACGAAGAATAGTCCCCGCTGGCCGCAACTAGAGAAAGCCCACGCACAGCAATGAAGACCCAACACAGCCAATAAATAAATAAATAAATAAACAAATTTTTAAAAATAAAAAAACAAACAAAAAAAATATGGCTTTATGGGCCATATGGTATCTATGACAACTACCCTGATCTGCTCTGTAGCACAAAAGCGGCCAGACACAAAAGTAAATGAATGGACACTTCTGTGTTCCAATAAAACTCTACCTATGGAACACTAAAATGTGAATTCCATATGGTTTTCATATGTCATGAATATTACTCTTGTTTTGAATTTTTCCAACCACAGCAAATGTAAAAATCATTTTTAACTTGTGGGCCATACATAAAAAGGCCACAGCCCAGATTTGGCCCTTGGGTCATAGGTTGCTAATTCCTGGCCAGTTAGAAGCCTAAAGAAGCATGAAGAGCATTCTCTATCATGGATGTGCTAGAATACCTAATGACAGGGTCCCTAGCCCCCTCTGAGGCCATTCAGTGTGTCCACTGATGAAGATGAATGGTTAACTCCGTACAGCATTGTTCCCTGTGACCATGGGCCTATCAGTTGGCCTTTGTGAACCTTTTTCTTGCATGTGAAATAGGCAACTTTTAGCTGGCCTTTTTAAACTCACAGGTTTTCATGAGGATATATGAAATAAAATCCATGAAAAGTACTTGGTGCTTTTAGGAAGAAAAGTATTACACAAATTCGATGTATTATTAAAGAAAAAGCAAATCTGTCAAGGAGGACTTGGAAAGCCCAAGTACGGTGCAACAGGACTGAAAAATGCTTCCCAAGACGGAGTTCTTCCCGCTGAGATAAATGATGTGGCTTTCCCTCTGCAACATGGCCTCCCGTATTTCATCATCTGCAAATGGAATGACCTGACTGCCTGTTCTTTTTCTTCCTTTTCTTTTTTTTCTCCCTAACTCATTAAAATATTGAGAGAACCAAATTGTTCCTCAAATGGATTGCTCTGTGCCACTTTGCTGGCTGCCTTATCTGATGCAGCTTATAGGGCTGTACTTATCTGGCCAAGGCCCGTGCATGCCTCCCAAGTTTAATAACTATTTGACAGATTACCCCTGTGTATAGCACAGTATCAAAAGCTTTCTTATAAAGTCCAGGTGAAGTACGCCCATGGTGTTTCTAGAGTCAACTCATTTAGATATTTAATCAAATTGTTTTTTTCAAGGGTGGTAGAACGTGATTATTTTTGTGAATTAGACCTTCCTTATTCATGGTAAGTGAAGCATTTCTTAGTATTTTATGTATATTTTTTTTTCAGGATGAATTCTTCCAGCATCTTTCCCCATAAAAGCAATTCTAAAAGCCTGTGTTTCTCAGATTGTTCTCATTCTCACCCCCACTCCCCCAGTTAGATTGGACTATTTATATTAGGCTACGTTTTGTCCACCAAAGTGTTTGGCCCACGCTTCTGCCTGAAAGTTTTGAATTTTTTGTCTTCAAATGTTATGGTTTCCAGATTTTGCTCTAACAAGTACAGTTGTAATTTCTAAGAATTACTAAAACAAGATTCCATAATATCTTTTTTGTCATGAGGGAATTTTTTCTTTCCAACGGAAGATGCCTTGGCCTCCAATTTTTGGTATTATTGTCTCAGAAATTATTTAATTTTCTGCACATCATTTTTTTTTAATGTTCCAAAGCTTATTTGTCAGAGTAGAATTAGGCCTAGAAACACTCAAATGGGAGATGTTGAAGAGAGTTTTGCAAAGGAAAAAGAGGAGCTAACCATGACTTTGGTTAAGGTTAAATTTTAGTCACTTAGCTTTTATAGATAGTATGATTAAGCTTGATCTTCTCTGTACTATCATCATTCATCTGACATACCTTTTCTTCCTAACCTTTAGGGTTCTGTTCCTTGTCCTGGTTTATTTCTCTGTGATCTTGTTCTAATTGCACCAACAATATTTCTCTATGTATAAGTGACATGAATTAGCCCCATATTATTCTGTAGTTCTGTTCTTCCATTTATTTCTTCCAAACTTTCCTTTGTAAGATGTGACTCTAATATTCTATAACAACCATCCTCACTGTACGTAGTGTGATGCAAACTTATAATGTCAGTGCCGGCAGTGTAAAAGATATCTTTCTAGAGCCTTGTTTCATGAAACTTGAACCATAATTTGTATCAGATGGAAAAAGATTGCTCCTAGTAGAGGGGCAGAGGGAACAAAAGGCGCTTCTTTCCTTTTAAAGGAAGTTTGAGGAGTTTTAATAACAAACCATTCTTGGCCATTGCTATTGTGTCTAAGAGGTACCAATGTCCCTCCCACTTCTGCCGTTTGTGTTTAAAACAGTGTCACTTGAATTCAATCAAGTATAGTCCTCAGATTACTTTTATTTCGGGGACAGATTTTCAAGAGCAACTTCTAATTTGAGGTATTGTAGCTGAGATCCTTCTCATTCTCTGCACTCCACTGATGTTCTCTGTGTATCAGCGTCACACTGAATGCGACAATCACAGGCACTTCGTAGACGAAGCAGAAAGCTTGTGTGGGTGGAGGTGAATGAGGGCAGAGAGCAAGGTAGGTATCTTTTTGTATGTTTGTGTCTGAGTGTTTAATTTCACATGGCCATTTTTACACATAGGCAACTTTTCAAAATGTAATTATTATAATCTTAGCGACTAGAATACAGTCTGAAGCTCTTCTACTGATTTAGAATAAGGTGTAACATCTCTTTGTTTTCTTTTGTGTATGAATCTCCGTTTGCATTCTTACCGTCCTTGCGACACCTATAACACAAACTGCATCCTCCCGGCTATGTTAAATGTGCACATGACTCTCAACAAATTTTCCTCTCTGCTATTAATGCAAAAACAGGGCAGATGAACTGAAGAGCAGTCAGCGTGGGTGCATAAATTAGGAAGCTTTGAAGTTTAATCCTGAAGTATGCATACCTCTGAGGCTGTGATGCTCACCCAGATAAAGGCAACTATCCTGAAAGGAAGTCTTCTTAAGCTAATTTCCTTATTGTTCTGAATTGTCTTAGAGCTCTAGGTTCTTATGCATCCAGACATAAAGACCTGAATGTGGACAGGGATTAGGTTCAAGACAGGAACACAAGAGACACTGGTTAGAAAGAATATGAGTGTCGTAAGGGCTGAAGAATGATGCAAGCGCAGAAAGATTAACGAATCCATCATCTTCTTGTTTTAGGAATGCGGAGACATCATTTACGTGTCCTACTTCAGAGCCAGACTATTCACCATGTAACTCAGTGTGGTTGCCATTATGTCCTTAATCAATCTCCCTGAAGTTGGACGTGGGTACTTGCAACACCCCATGTGAGTCAGGATCCCAGGCAATACTAGATGGCATTTTCCTGAGCATTAATCAAGTGACTACTTACAAAGGTGTGAGCATGAGGTGAGGGGAAAATATGAGGGATGATGCCCTCCCTCTGGGCTAGCACAGGTGGGATGCCGTGACCAAGCACATTCTGGAGGGTAAGAACGGTGGGAGCCGGTGACAGCTGTGGCTGTCAGTGGGGATGGAGAGGGTACTGAGACCAGGTAGGCAGGAGTCCGGGAGGAAACAAACCTCTCCTTCTGCTGGTCCTCTGATTTCCTCAAAGTGGCTCCCATCAGATGAAACCAACTGGCTGCAGAGGGCACAGGAGCGCTGTGCAGTGCAGTCCTCAGAATCCAGCCTCCTGGCCAAGATCAGGGCAGAGAAGCCTGGAGCCGGGCTGGGGGTGCATGGAGGATGCCCACGCATTCTCCTCACATAACCCTGCTTCTTCATTCTGCTCAAGTTCTTGGCTTTCCTTCTGGATTTTCTCCTCCCGTCCTTATGCTCTCAGTTTCCCTGCTTAGCAGTATTTCCTCACTCTCTGCTCACTGTCTGTGCCATCCTCTCGTGTGATTGGCACCGAAGGCCTCCTCCATCTGCCCACTCTGGCGTCTCCCACCTGCTTGCACAGCTTCACTTCCACATCCAGTGGGTTCCGAGCTCTTCTCTCCCACCGTCACCCTCACCTGTGGAGGCCCCGCGTGCTGTGTCTCTACCGCCTTCCGGAACTGGAAATCTTTCCGGCACCAATATTTTGAAGTCACGCTTTGAGGCTGCAGATCTGTCTCTTCCATCTCCTTTAACATAGCACCATTTGTATTTTGAGTGTTGCGTAGTAAATCATAATTGCCACCAACTAAAATAGATGTAGGAAATAGGAAGTGTGGGCATTTCTTATAATTTACCATTCACATTGAATCTTCTCCTCCATGTGATTGCAATAACAGCTCTGGCATAAAATACCAAGTAACACGTTGGCCTGAACTGAACAAAACTGCTTATTCTCTTCGAATTGCATTCAGCTTAGAGTTTCAGGCCCAGCAGGTTTTCTTTCTGTAGGAATTCTGAAGATGCCTGTTGCTGAGCATATGTCTACGTGCCAAAGCCCAGTTGCGTCATTGAAATGATTGTTCCTGTGGTCACTGGAAGTGTATGGATGTAAGAAGGAATGATATTTACACCAGCGTCACCCTTCTTATGAGAACCCAGAGGAAAATCTTTGCATCTCTCAGTACTAAGAACTGTCACAGCTTCTTCTGACACAGCTGTTATATTGTATCCTCTGGATATTGTGAAGCTTGTGTATGTGAATCATGCTTTTCTCTTAGTTTCAGCAGTTAAATATCTCAGTGAAATTTGAGATTCACCCCAGCATGTGTTTTGTGTATTACATCACTCCCATCATTATTTTATTGTTTTCACTTTCATTTTCTCACATTCAGTCTAGGAAAAAGCTGTTGGTTCTACTTCCCAAATGTATTTAAATCCACCTATTCCACCTCCAACTTTACCCTTAATGCCCACTGCAATAACCAAGGTAAAACACCAGCATTTCTCTCCCGGACGACTGACATAACCCTCTGACTGTTTTTTGCATTCCCGCTCACCCCCTCCTCAAGTTCTTCTCCACAGAGCACCTTGAGTAATTCTTTAAAAACAGGAATCTAATTATTCCCCAACTTTTAATTGTGAAACACAAAGAAAGTTTGTGAGAAAAATACAACAAACATCCATATACCTGTCACCTAGGTTCACATTTTATCCCTGAACTCTTCATCGTATATTTCCTAACGTAAGGGCAGCCTATGTAACCATAATACCTTTATCACACTCAGGAAATTTAACACTGATACAATACTGTTATCTAATATATAAGCGTAGTCACACTTCCACAACTGTCTCAATAAAGTCCTTCATAGCTGTTGTTTTCTTTTGCTGTTGGCATCCGTGTGTATGTCTCATCCATGATTTCATCTAAGATCACGCATTGCGTTTATCTGTCTTAACTCTTTACTCTCAATTTGAAGAGTCCGGGTCTACGGTGTTGCCTAATATCTTGCAAACTGGAGCTAACTGATTGTTTTCTCATGATTAGATTCAGGTTAAAACTTTTCACGTTTATTTTTGTAAGAACACTATGGAGGTGATGGTGTGCCTTCAGAACCTCATGGCACGGACACAGACTGCTAATTTATTCCACTGAAGGTGATGTGAAGTTTGATCATTTGGTCGACATATTGCCCAAATACCTTGTAATATTTCCATTTCAATCTGCGAGGTGATAAATCTAATTATTTTAAAGACATAAATCTAATCTTTAGAAAAATGCATACAAGCCCTTCAAACTCTTTCCCACCTAAAGGCCTTTGCATGTATTGTTTTTCCTGCTGTGCTAATTGTAGAGTAAGCGCCTTCCCATTCTTTGTGTCTAGGATCAAATGTCTACAGTCAGAGAGTATTTCTCTCATTATCCAATCGAAGCAGACCTCTCACCAGCCACCTGTATCATAGTGACCTGTTTGTTTCCTTAAGATGTGATTATTTGCCTGGCTACTTATTTATTATCTATAAGTATAACAAGACAGTTAGCTCTTGAGGGTAGAAATACCAGAATTGTCTTTTTCATGATTGTAGCCCCAGTGTTAGAATACATACGGCCATACACATGACAGACTATCAAATATACATTACTGAATGAGAAAATCAGTGCATGTAGGAATAAATGCTATATCTTGGTAAATTTCTCATATATTTATTTATATTATATATTTTAAAATAACTTTTTCAACAAGAAGGCCAAGGACATGGAGCAGAGATGTGGGGTTCTATACTTAAATTTATGATCCCCCTTCCATAGTGGGGAGTTATCACTGGGAAGCAGCTGCCCAAGCAGGAACTACATTTCCCAGCACTCCTCGCATCCACCACGTGGCCATGTGACTAATTCCTGCCAATCAATGTGGGGAGTGTTGTGTGTTTCACTCTTGCTCCTCCTTTTATGAAGTGGGTGTGACCTCTCCATCAGCCCTTTTCCCCTGCCAGCTGGAAGTCGAGAACTTCAAGCTATTAAGGCTCAGCATAGCCACAGATGGAGATCCTAGAGCCCTGAGTCAGAATGAGGAAGAAAGCTACTTGTCAGACTGTGAGGAGAACAGGAACAAAACAAAACAAAAAAATGTGTATGTGTGTCCATATAAAATTTATGATTATTTATAACAGCATCTACCACTACTCTGAATAATATAGAAATGAAAGCTGGAAAAGCAGTAGTCAGAAAACTAAGGAAAAAAACTGAAAAGAAAGTTGTGATTACTCAAAATTCACTGCATATTACTTTTCTGGCAGTGTATATTTTCCAGAATCATCCAGTCATACAGAGTAGCATTAGGTCTAGAAACATTCAAGTAGGAGACTGTGAAGAGAATTTTACTTAGAGTAAAAACAAGGGCCACTTTTGTTTTTGGAAAAGGTGAAAATGCAGTCGCTTAGCTTTAAGAGAGGACATGATTAAACTTCATCGTTTCTGAGGTCCTACACCCACTGCCAAACTAATCTGGGGAAATTCCAGTATGATTTAAGAGACAATCCATCAAATCCTTTTTTTGTTGCCTCCAATGATTTTTGTTTGCTGTGGGTACCATTACTAATGGAACAGTCAACTATCTAGTAATTACTACCAAACCAGTGAGTAAAAGGATTCACTGAATTTTAGAGATGGAAGAGATCTTAAGCTTGTTTTATAGTGGGCCCAGCTAATGTTAAGTGCTTGCCTTTCAGAGTATAATACAGCTGGCTCCAGAAGCTAGAGCTCCTGACCATAGCAGTTAGGCACCTATTGGATCGAATGCTCTATGACACTCAGACCATGGCTCAACAGATGTGATTTTAAAGCCATCACCTATGCCTCTGATTTGTTTCAGTTGTAACAGGGAAAAGTCAGTAGTGCGTTTACAAATATGTATTATATATTTGTACAATCTGCCTTAAATCAATATGACTATTTCTAAACAAAAATAACCCAAACGCATTCAAATGCTTATGAACCCTTAAAGGTTATGCATTTATTCTAGTGATGGTGTCATTACTCACAGCATTTTTAAAATTTGCATTTAGAATTATCTTTAAGAGCTCAAATTAGTATTTTTCCTCTTTGATTACAAAAGTAATTGTATATACTCTGGAAATTAGAGAAAGAAGAAGAAAATTAAAACCACCCATAATCTGATCACTCAGAGGTAACCATCCTAAACATCGTAAAGTAATTCCTTCTATATAAATGTATGTAGGTATGTTTTTGTGTGTGTCATGTAATGCTGTATGAATGACTTTGCATTTAAAGTTTTATTATGTATATTTTCCTATAAACTTAATTTCATAATTTTAGCTATCATATTGCGTTGGGCAGCATACCTAGATTTCTGTTCAATATTCCAGCTATTACAAATCACTGGATAAAAGATCAAAGACTTTTGATCTTTAAGTGGATGCATTCTTTTGATCGTCTTTTGTGCTGGTAAACATTCATCCTTGGAGTTGTCAGTTGAAAATAAGTAAAAGGTATTGGACTTAAGTCTGGCACATAAGGTAGATAATTAATCCAAGGAATGCATTTTGAGACAAATAGAGGGTGGTTAAAATGTAGTGAGACACTCTGAAACTGTCACAGAAGGCAGGTTCAAAAGAGCAGTTTCAAAATATTTTGAGTAATGGAAGCACTCACTAAATAAACACTTACTGTTGTATGTGGCTACTTTGAAGAAAAATAATCACTTTACTGCTTGAGTTCTGGTGTGGCTGCCAAAAAATAAGCCCCTTGACTTCATAGACGTTTTTAGACTTTCGTGCACACCAGCACTTAAAGGTGGAGCACAAGGAATCAGAGTCTACCATCATATGTGTGTATAGGAGAAAGCTAGATGTTATCATTTCCTATATCCTGTCCTATTACAAAGAAAGAAAAGAAAGAAAAAGAAAGAAGGGAGAGAAGAAGAAAGGGGAAGAAGAGAGAGAAGTGAAGAAAGAAAAGAAAGAGGGGGGAGGAAGGGAAGGAAGGAGAGAAGTTCAAGGAAGTAAAGAAATTGGAGGAAGGAAGAAAAGTAGGAAGGCAGAGTGCTCTCCCAATATACCTGTAAAATAGTTTATCAAGAGTAATGTTAACACTACTTAAAAATAATTTATGAAGCCAGAGTTAAACTTAGTGCAGGCTGATGGTTTTCCAACTTTTAAGGATAATGGTACGCTTCTGTAATCTTTTCAAGAAGCTGGAACTCCAGTTACAGTAGAGTGAGATTTAATTGGAAATGATGAGATACACACAGATACCCATTAGACACTCCCTTCACATAGGTTCCAGAGAGCAACTTTTGAAAACCAGTTTAGGTTGATAAAATCCATTAGTGTAGTTAACCTATATACCCAGGGCTGCAAAAAAAGGGAAGCTCATGCATTCCAGATAAAGTTAGCTGAACAACGTTTCTAGAATCCAAGGTCCTTAGAGATGATGCACCCTGACCAGAAATGGAATGTCAGTGTCTTTATTAACTCAGTATCCTGCTTGTCCTCAAAAAATGTACCATGGTGCAGAATGTACCCGTTAAAAAGCACCGCCCTCAAGGATAAAATTCCCTCCAGAATTACAGCCTATCTTTAATCATATTTTAATATAAGGCTCAACTGAAAATATCAACAAGGTAATTAAAGGATATAGAAATAATGAACAAAAAATGGATTTCAGGGCTTCCCTGGTGGCGCAGTGGTTGAGGGTCCGCCTGCCGATGCAGGGGACACGGGTTCGTGCCCCGGTCCGGGAAGATCCCCCACGCCGCGGAGCGGCTGGGCCCGTGAGCCATGGCCGCTGAGCCTGTGCGTCCGGAACCTGTGCTCCACAACGGGAGAGACCACAACAGTGAGAGGCCCGTGTACCGCCAAAAAAAAAAAAAAATTGGATTTCCACTCAAAGAGGAAAACTTCAAAATCAAACTATTAGCTGGGGTAGGGAGAATAATGGCCTCCCAAAGATGTCCATGTCCTAATCCCCAGAACCTGTGTATGCTACTTTACGTGGCAAAGGGGACTTTGCTGTAATAAAGTTTAAGGATCTAGACATGGGGAAATTATAATGTGTTATCTCCATGGGTGCAGTGTAATCACAAGAGTCCTTACAAGAAAAAAAGGGAGGCAGGAGAGTCTGAGAAGGAGATGTGACAACTGGAACAGAGGTGGGAGTGACAATGCCATGAGCTGAGGACTGTGGGCAGCCTCTGGAAACTGGAAAAGACAAGGAAGCAGATCCCCCCCCGCCACCGCCCCCAGAGCCTCCAGGAGAAATGCAGCCCCACCAGCACATTTTGGGCTTCTGACCTCCAGAATTATAAGGTAATAAATCTGTGTTGTTTTAAGCCCTAAATATGTGACACTTTGCTATAGAAGCAATAGGAAACTGATATGTTGGATCTGGGTGTGGAGGGTGTTACTTTTTAAAGAAAATTCACACTGAATCAGACTCGATTCTCCAAATAGATGATTTCTCAGTTTGGGAAGGGTTATGCCACATGAATCAGTAATTTTATTAATTTTTTCTAATAGTTTTTTGGCCCAGTGCCACCTTCATACTAAGAAAAAGAGGAAAAGAACTATCCTTTCCCGTACCACACCAGTCAGAGTGATGATATTTTTCTTATTATTTCAATTAATCCTCACAAAAACTCTAAAATGGAAGTATAGAGTCCTATTTACAAATGAAGTAACTGATTCTCAGAGAAAATAAACAACTAGACACATTTCAAGTTGGTGACAGAAAAATTCACTAATGGGACAGAGATCAGAATGCTGGTAATTTGTATTCCCTTTAGAGAGGAAATCTACGAGGGACAGATTAGATAAATAGAGAGAAAGATAGATAGGCCGATAAAAGAGTAGTGGATCAAATCACACAGAATTTTACAAGTAAGAGTTTAGTGTGGCCAAAAGTTTGCAAAGCAAAGTTTGGCCTAGAGTGTTATTAGGAAAAGAAAAAAAAAAACCTTTTGGACACTCCACCTAACCTCCTGGTTTTCTCCTCTATAAAGGAAAGATAACAATAGACATCTCTCTCATAAAGAATCCCAAGGAATAGAACTGAATACTGTGACACTGAAGAGCTCTTTAAATGTTGATTCAACACTCTGTGGTCTACTTACGATCCCCAAACCAATCTGTGACTCATTCAACTCTAAGAGGTCATCTGTTCTGAAGGAGAAAGAGAGACATTGTAAATCAGGTGGCAATCAGTGATTCCGAAGGGAATAGAACATATTCTTTGTCCAAATGAACAGAAGATGTTGGTATGAGATGTGAACTCTCCCTGAGAAGTAGATACAGCTGAAGCTGGTTACCAGAGGGTGAGCACAATGCAACAGCAGCTCCCAAGACATCTTGGACGAGTGTCTCAAGTTAGGTCATCAAGCTGAATGAGGTCACCTAGATAGAGTTTAGACAACTGCAAAGCAGAACAATATGACCCAAGACTGGCTGAAGACCTCAACGCAATTACAGAGCCAATAGCAGCTGGAAACCCTTAAGGGCTAAATGCAACGGGGAGAGTAATTTTGACATCAAAGGCATCAGCTTGACAAATGAAAATCAAATTGGATAAACTTTAATGCAAACAGCTGGGTGTGATGCAACTTAAAGAGGCAGATTTCCCGGAGTCAGCCACACAGATTTATTAAAATCCTCCATACCTCCCAAGGAGAATGTAAATACAGAGTTTTTAATTTTCAAGTTTTTCTATTCCAAACACTGGAGGGGAGAGCATGGTAAGATAAATAATCTGCACCACTGCATTCCCTGGAATGATTTAGTGGCTATGCTGGCTCTATCCGTGCCAAGACCTTTTCTCTGTTCTGTCCACATTTTCCTCCCTTCCTTTCTCCCATCTTTCCTTCTAATAGTAGTAAATTTTATGGTAAATTTTGTAGTAAACTTTAGCTTCAGGTAATACATCTGAATGTGGGGTGATTGATTCAAAGAGTGTTTTTCTGCTAAAGGATGTCTGTTACTTGGAAGCTCCTCTGAATGCATGGGCCAGGACTCCGTGACACCTTGCAAGTGAGCATGAGAGATAAATTTGCTTCTTAACATGTGTTTGGCAACCGGCCTTCCTATGAAATGCACGAAGTGCAGCTGATATACATCAGCTGTGGTTTGGGCCAAAGCGTAGGTAGCTCACTGGCTGATGATGAAATCAGACTCAAGGTAAGCAGGAGAAGGAGAAAAAGTTTACCATCGGCCAGTGAGGTGCTCTACAGAGTGGTTTCAGGGACCTCTGTCTGTTCTGTTTTGTAATCGGGAGCCACCCTTCTTCTGTTATCAGCGGTTACCCATTTGAGTCAGAATGCAAATATCCAGTACAAAGGATTAAAGTTGCTGGAAAAGACAATACTACTGCAAGTCTTATTGCTCTAATTTCTCTGCTATAATATGATGGAAGCTCTTAATGACGGAAACACTTACCCAAGAAGCATAGAAGCTGCTTGATATTGCTCGTTATTGTGTCCCCAGAAATTTAGCACACTGTAGGACACCTAGTAGGCACACAATACATATTTAATATGTTAATGAGTAACATAAGCTAGAAATCTGTAAATGGGGCTTGGCATGATTAAGCTTTACAGGAGGGAAGAGACATCTATTTCATTAAGTCATCATTATCCGTTTAACTTATGTCACAGGATGTGCAGAGCAAATTCAAAGCCGTAAAATCTAAATTCAGGATTAATATGGGGGTACAAACAAGACAGAGCAGAAAAAAAGCCTCTAGTGTCTGGTACCATTTAATAAGGGTCTGTTTGCTTCTTTTCAGAACCTATGCAACGATGTCTAAGCAGCACGTAAGAGATTTTAAGCTAATATACCACTTATCGAGCTTTGCTGGTGGATCAGTGAATGACCTGAAGCTTTGTTCTTATTCTTGTGTCCTCTCAGATTATTCCATTGATATGCTGAAGAAAGACGCGCAGATGAGAGCTAATGGTCTCAGCAGATATTAAGCCTGTTTTCTTTCTGTTTACTACCTGCAACTCCTGCTGGTTTCAAGTGTTTGGTTTTTCATTTGAAGGTATGTTTTGTTGACATAATAAGCTATTAAGGGCCAGACCTGAATTGAGGTGAAGGTTTCCCTGAAAACTCATGCTTGCAAATCAGCAAAATAGAAAGTGGAATAAATGAACAGGTAATTGTGCCCAGAAAGTCCTGTGTGCAATGAGCTGATGAACCTGTAACAAAGCCTCAGGAACTTAAATCAAGGTGCCTTTTTACTAAGCACATTTGGTGTAGTGATCTTCAGATTTTTCTAGATTTGGTAATCTTCTAAAGAGTGTAAGAAAAAAATTTGAATGAAGTGAGACGCTGGAGATATAACTTTTCAAACACGATTTTGCCACCCAGATGATGTATTGTTTTTTAGAATAGTTCAGAAAAGAGCTTTATGTGTATGTGGGTATGCAAGTTGTGCATGTACACACCAGATATAAAATCTAAACCCTGAGTTACGATTACATTAGCTTACACAAGCCAGCAGGGCTGGTGAAGAATTTGGAAACTGGAAACAAAAATGTAAAAATATATTTTGGATATTGGATAACTTCAACATAAGTGAAGAGCGTGAGATCAACTTTATCTGGCTAAACAGTCATGGATTTTTCAAACACACTGGACATCAGTTCATAGTAGCCGTTGATTTTAGCATTAGCTGAGTGAAACCAACATTCTTCAAATAATAAATGAGCTCACCATGTAATGTTGAGCAAGACTAGATTGGTCTAGATTTAGTTTTAAAATAGTTTTGAGGATGCTTAGATCCATTAAAAATATTTTCAGTTCACAAAAGTTGCCTTTCTTCCATTTTATTAAAACCTTCTGCCTCTCTCCTCACCTTTTATTGCTAAGAAAATAGAATAGGCAGAAATTCAACAGATTTAACTACTGTGAACTCACCACATGTCTAAGACTGAATCAATTTAGGGAAATCCCATGTGTTTGGGGTGAACTAGCCCTGCGTCATTTTCAGTCCCCATGGATACTTCTACTTTTGTCTCTCAACCAGTAGACAATGGGCCTATTCATGTACACGATGGATGAGGCTGTCGGGGGAGGGTTCATTCCAGAACAAAATAGTTTTGAGAATAACACTAGACTTTAGACTCTGTGGTTGAAAAAAACAAAAAAAACCCAGATTAAATAAAAAAGTGACTACAACAGCCGGAAAAACACGTACAGGAGAAGAACCAGTGTCAGTCATTTGTGGGTCGTCCTGACTTTGCGGAAGGGGTTATCTCAGCAGTTAGGAGTTTGCTACGTAGTTTGCAATGGGAGCCAGAGAGGTTAAAACAGCTCATCACTTTATCAGGATTACTGAGGGTATGAGGGAGCCCTTAATGGGCTGGCAGTCCTTTTTGTCACAATTTAATGGCATATCGATCCTGCAGAGTGAACAATCATGACCTTCAACTGTTTACAGATGCTTTGGAGGGAAAAGGCTTAAGGAGCTTATTCTGGGGAAGCCAAGAAGGTTCAGACCTGACCAGTCAAATTGGGGAAGTCAAACAGCAATAAAAACATCCCAGTTTGGGGCAACTTTCCACTGGGGGTGGCACTTACAACTGGGAAGATCACAAGTGCTTCAAGAAAAGCCAGCAGTGTTACAGGCAATCAATAAATCAGCCAGGAGTGTTATTAACAGAGAGAAATGTGTGTGTGTGTGTGTGTGTGTGTGTGTGTGTGTGTGTGTGTGTGAGAGAGAGAGAGAGAGAGAGAGAGAGAGAGAGAAGGAGGGAGGGAGGGAGGGAGAGAGGGAGGGAGGGAGAAAGAGGGAGGGAGAGAGGGAGGGAAACAGAGGCCCTTGCATCAAGCTGTACATTTCTACTGGAACCAGTTTTCAAGAAAAGGTTTCTTTTAGGTGCCTGCAATGTTTGAAACCTTCACATCAGCAGGGTAGTGTCCTAGGATGAGGTAATCACATTTCACAAGACAAATGTGAGCAAAGAACAATATGAAACAGGGTGTTTTTCTACATAACATAATTAATCTGAGGGTTGTGGAAGTCATTTTCTTGAATTCACATAAAACTGCCCGCTAAGATGTGGAGAACTGCTTTTTGAGAGAAGATAAATGCACTGGAATGAAATTCTCAGAAGGATCAGGAGTTGGGATGTTTATCTGCACCATCTACTTCAATGAATCCGGTCTCTAATACTGTTGGATCTCAAGACAAAGCTTTCAGCCTTGGCTTTGATGAGCCTCCACTATGTGATCTGCAAGGTCCTGGTTACTACATGCCACATAAGGCGTTTAACACCTGCCCTCAAAGAGTTTATAAGTCCCCTAACCAGTCATGGATTTGCACATTGTTTCTGGCTCTGAGGCTCTAACTCTTTGACTTCTGTGGTGAGTTGAACGGTGGTCCCCTTGAGAAATGTCTATACCCTACTCTCCAAACTTGTGAATGTGATCTTATTTTGAAAAAGGGTCTTTGCAGATGTAACTAAGAATATTCAGATGAGATCATCTTGGATTCCCTGGGTGGGCCCTAAATCCAATGACAAGTGTCCTTGTAAGAGACCCACAGGGAGAAGAAGGTAATGTGAAGACAGAGGCAGAGATTGGAGGGATGAAGCCACAAGCCAAGGAACACCAAGCATCGCCGGCAGCCACCAGAAGCTAGGAGACATGGAAAAAATCCCCCCCACCCCGACCCAGAGCCTCCAAGGGGTATGCTGCTCTGCCAGCACCTTGATTTTGGGCTTTGGCTTCCAGACTGTGAAGGAGTACATTTCTGTTGTTTGAAGCCACTGAACTGGTGGTAATTTGTTACAGCCGACCTAGGGAACCAATACCTCCTCTGACTTGGAATAGCTTTAACCTTGCCTCTCACATACTTGACTTTATGAGAATACACAATGCAAGCCAAGACTACAATATCTGCGAACAGTTACTATCCTGTAATAACAAAATGCACCTTTATTGCTCACTACTAATTTGTTTCCCCTCAAATTTGTATGTAAGGGATTTAAGAGGGCTGTGAAGTGGAAGAAGGGATTTTCCCTGTAATTTTTTGAATGGTGAGAGGGAAAGAAGCAAGATGGCAAGTCTTTACAGCACTGGCCTTGGTGGGTGGGGAGGAGACCCGGTGATAATTCTGCACATCAGTAATGGGCGCTCAAAGCACACAGCTGCAACAAGCTAATGTTTAATTGTCCTAAAAAATGTGTTAAAATTTTGTAAAATATGTGCCATGTGTGCTAAATATATCTAAAACTGTCTCAAATTTTAGTTGCAGGAAAAGGAACTCAAGGTCAGCTTCAGTCACTTGTGGGTCATCCTGACTTTGCAGGTGTTCTCTATGTAGGTAGCAACGGAGAAAGGAATAAATGTCGGTATGTGCCGTGGGCTAATGAGACTGTTTGGCTGCCCAAGGCACAGGGCTGGTGACACAACACCATCAAGTCAGGCAGAGACATATGGTAGCTGTGCTACGATGGATGCTTTGGGAGATGCTCAGAGGAATGAATGACCCCTCCTCTCCACTCGTCCAGCTCTTGCTCTGGATGGGAGCCAAGACGTGATCCACCTTGAATTAGCCCCACCTCCAGCCTGCCCTTTTCCAACCATCCCTCACTCTGATGAAGACATCTTTCCACCATACCAGTCTGATCACAGTTTCCTTCTACCTAAAATCCGACAGAAACAACAGTCTGGCCATTTGAAGCCTTCATGATCTGTCCCCACTAACTCCACCTCATGCTTCATATCCCCCTACGTCCTCCCTCCATGGAGCTGCATGTCTGTCATTCTAAGCTATTTTCATGGTGTCTGCAAAAATGTCATGCTCTTTGCATGTGTATCTTTTCTAGAATGTTCTCCCTGCGTACCCACTTGGCAAACACATGTATTCTTCAAAAGCAAGCTCAACTGTCTCCTCTCATGGGAATCCCCCTGACTACTAAAATAGAGTTAATTATTCTTTTATCTGGGCTATCACTAGCCTCCACTATTGTACTCATCTCACTGTACTGTTATTTGTTTATATAACCATCTCTCATAATAGACTGTGCAGAGTGTAGAAACTTTGCTTTCTCTGTGAAGGTAAAAGCATATCTACTGTGTCATCATATCTCTTGTGCCTGGCCTAGCACTGGACAAATAATTGGTGTTCAATAAATGTTTGATGAATAAATGAAAGAATGACTAGTCCTTCCCGTGATTAGTAAGCTCTTAAAAGCTCTTAAGACATGTATGTTTACTCTCAAGTCATTAATGTGCAAGAAGCCTGTCTCTGCCCTTATAAGATCTTTGAGGAAGGAGATTACTTTTTCTCTTGTTTAAAAATTTAATAAGCTTAATATTTTCTTATAATAAAATTATGCAAGTTCCTTATAAAAAATCTGGAAAATAAGAATAAGTATCTAAACAGAATTCATCTTTAATCCCATCACCCAAAGATAAACACAACTTTTATTTGCATGAAATTAAATATACATCCATATGGTCATGGAAGCAAACAACTGTGACAAAGATTATATGTATGAAAACACAGATAACCACATACTAATATTCTCTCTCTCTCTCTCTCACACATGCACACACACATGCACACAGATTATGGTCATTATTTATATCAATTAGGTAATGCAAGCTGCTGTAAAATCCAGCTGAAAAGGGTAAAATGGCTTAAACACCATAGATATTTAGGTCTCATTTGTATAATGTCTAAAATAGGTGTTCATGATCCGCAAGATGAGGGGCCCAGACTACTTCCATCTTGTGGCTCTCCAATCTTCCTAGCAGTTTCCAAGGTGTCTATGTTCCCACAGAAGAACAAATAGCATGAGTGATTGCATGTGGAAGGGTTTAAGGGACAGGCCTAGAGGTGGCATGGATTTCTTCCATTTACATTCCATTGGCTAGAACTCAATCTACATGTCCCCATCCAAGTGCAGGGGAGGCTGGGAAATATAGTTTATCCTTTTCTTTCCAGGAAGAAAGAAAAGGAGTACGCTGAATCATTCATCAGTCTCTGCCATACAATGAATTAATTCTTTTGTAAACTGATATTTTTATTTAAAAAATATTTAATTGGAATGATGTAATAACATTACTCTTATAGAGTTATTGAGGCAAGTAGTCATCTGTTTAGCTGAACTGGCAATTAAAAAAACATTTTAATATTGTTAAATATTATATATTTATATATATATTTTTTCATATATTGTGATTTTTCATATATTGTGATTATATGTAATTAGTCACATACAAATCTATGATAATTACATCTTCATTGTGGATTTTACTTTGTATCAACATAATATGACTCTACTCATCAATGCCTTTTGCCTTGGGTTCTATTTTGCTTTAAATAAATGCCATCACTCATGCTTCCCTTTTGTTTGCATTTGCCTGGCCATTGTTATAACATTTCTGAATCACTCTGTTTTATGTGTGTCTCTTATAGATTATATGTAGTTGAATATTTTGACCCAATCTAAGAGTCTCTGTCCTTTAATAGAGACCTTTAAGCTTTTTTATATTTGTCAATTAAACTGTTTAAACTGTTTAATTGCAAATAAATTTATCAATTAAATAATTTGCTTTCCTAAGTTATTTTCATCTGGTAAATTGGAAAATAGTCATTTTGTTTTATATCCTACAACTACTTGTCTTTTTAAAAATGATGCTTTAGTAGATAACTCAGTTTTCCAATGTCCTGTTCCAATCAAGGAATGAACAAAATAAAGGAGGAAGCAAATTACTTCTCTCTAAAAATGAGTAGAAAATTTTTATGCTTTTGTTTCCTCCTACCCACTCATACCCACTGTTTAATTTTAATGAAAGGGGATTTGTAAAACTTGAGCTACTGAACCCAATTTAACGTTAGAAGAATTTTCATTATACATCTTTCTCACAACTAAAAAGCAACTTTGCTAGCTATAGAATCATTGTATCTTATAACCAACAACACTTGCATTTCTGCAGTGATCCCAGTCATGTTTATTTACCTGGAGTCAAAACTCCTTCCCCAATTCTCAGTATATCTCAGTTCTGAAGTAAGAGGTAATTTATTCTGTTAATTTCACAACAGAGATAGATTACCATGGTAACAAAGCTTGGGCAAACATAATCCACATGAGACTCAGTGCCATTTGTGCAACCTTATTTTCATCATACAAGGTGTAATTCATGTCCCACCCCCATTAAGGGCCTTTCCTTTGCAGTCCACCCTCTTCTGTCTTCCTATAATATTCATGGTTTATGTTTTATAATTAAGGCATTAATTATAATCCAGTTTCTATTATCACTCATTATTGTTCACATGCTTGTCTTCTCTCACCAACTAAATAGTTATTTCCTTGATGGCAGGGGCCACATTCTGTTTTCTCCACATAGCCAGTCATCTAGAATGGCAATGAACACTGTGGGCACTGGCTACTTATTTCTTGCTTGTTTAATCACATTAATGGTAAATTTCAGCTGTGAGTTTCAAATTTCTTCTCTCATTTAAGTTTGCAAAAGTTAACCAGCATATAGCAGCCTCATTCAGATCTATCATTTATTTTTGATCCTCACCCTATGTACAAAATGACAGAAAAAGAGGAATGATCAAAAGGTAGGCAACTGAAATGAGAAAGGAAACAAATTCTTCCAGACAGGAACACTGACATTATTTACAACAACATAATAAGGAACAACAATAAAAACTATGACTTCTAATGAATGCTAAGTGCTCATATTAATTATCTGATATAATCTTTACCTTAAACCTACTTTTCTTCCTATTTATAGACATGGGAAATTGATGAGCGGTATGGGGAGGGGAGGGAGAAGGAGAAAGAGATTGAGAGAGAGAGAGAGAGAGAGAGAGGTTTGCTTATGATTTGTTCTGAGAACTATGGTGCCACACTCATCGGTTACCCATTGTGGAAATGCCTAATGACAAATTTTGCTTTTCGATGCAGCATCCTATACTGAAAACAGTGCAGCATTTTACATTAAACAGAAACAAGTTAGAATTCTGATTCTTCTGCTTATTGTCTCTGTGACCTGGGGTATATTATTTACTATCTTTTCCCCCAATTTCATCATCTATAAAACAGGAATCATATTTACATTGCAAGGCCCTTAGGATAATGAATGTTAACGTATAGAATGTGTTGGCACATGGTAGTTGTTCAACTGGTAGCTATTATTTAAAATAATTATCACTCATTATCACTCTGCCCTCTCCCTATCTCGGGCTATCAAAATCTGCTTTTTCTGTCCAAGGCTCATCTTAAATGACATCTCCTTCTTCTCTGATATCTATAATTAGCATGTGACCAACACCCCTTGCCTTTTAATCTTAATATCTTCTTATCTGTGATATATTTTTATATGTTTTGCATATTTTTTCTTTTATCACTTATTTCTATATTTGTTTTCCCTCTTTCTCTTAGTTTGTTACTTTTTAAGGCTGAGAAATGCCTTTTATTTTTCTTCACACCCTCTGCAGTCTTTTGTGGTGACTTAGAGGAAGTCTCCAACAGTATTTATCAACTCTGATTAGCACAGCACTGTGTATTTCTTAACTTTCATGTTTACTGAATAATTTAGAAAAAAATACAACTTTATTTCCTTTTTACCACTGACCTCAACATTTTGCTAGTTCATTGCATTGCAGAATTGTATCTGTAGCTACCTAGTTGAATGAAGTGGGTGGATGGGCAACATGTTTTTAAATGCCTTTAAAAGGAAAGGCTGAATTTGTTTTATTATTCTTATAGCAGGACTGTGGTTCCCAGTCTTGGTTGATTGGGCTCACACTTGGCATGGTTTTTAATAATCACCATGCTTTGAGTAAAAATGATTTCCAGTGAGCTAAGGTAACTTTAATGACCTTTAAAATATTATATTAAATAAAATAGAGGGAAATTGGCATGGTAAGCCAACACCGTTTGAAAGTATTTTATAAGAGATTAAAAATAAGAAGAAAGACTGTACTGGAATCCCAAAAATAGCCAATAAAAATTCACCTTGTCTGTGTACTGTCCTAGGAGACACAGTCTCATTTACATTTATTAGAAGTAATGATATAGTGTCCTGCAGATAATTAACACAATAAAATGCTGCTAATTTCACAGTGTCATTATAAAATTTACCAGTTCAAATTAGAAAGTGATTAACCCTCTGAGTGAGGCAATGACATTTCCATTCCCAGTTTGTGAATTAAATTTGAAAGGATGTGTTTCCCCTAGTTTGAAAGTTCAGCTCTTTCACCATTCGTGCCTCTTTTTTCCTATACCATCTTTACTATCCCTTTCTAAGAATGAAGCCTCTGGATTTAAGCAAGCTAATTTATGACAATTTTGTATCTCAAAGTGTCCAAGTTCTCAGCAAAAGTGTAAGTTTGTTTCAGAACAGGAATGAAGCCAATTTCCTTTACTTAAAAGGAGGGATGGAAGGAGGAAAGGAAGAAAGAAAAGACGGAGGGAAAGAAACACAATCTCAGAAGTGTGTAATTTCTTCGATTAATGAACTTCTTGTTGGTTCATGTAAATTGGAAAATTCATCGTTAACAAGTTGCCTTCATAATGTACTTCATTTAATGGCAGTTATTCTTTAACCTTTACCTGGACACTACTCATTTACTATGTATCTTTCCTTTACAACTAATTTTAATTAATCCCTCAAAAAAGAATAAATTCATTAAAGAGAAAAGATTTATCATGCCTCATTTCAAATATTCCTACTCAACTGAAATCCTCTTAAAGCATATTTAATGAGGGCATGATATTGTAAATGAATGGAACCTCGAGTTAATGACAAAATTGTCCAACCTGTTAAAGACGACTATTAAGTGAATAAATCTAATATATAAATTTATAAAGCTGCTAAAAATATGGTGCCATGTCCTTTCCCCTTCTTCCACTCCTTTTCTCCCTTTAATGATTCAGGGCAAAAGAATATATAGCTGAATTAAGTGGGACAGTCTCTTAAAAAGTAGGGATTTATTTCCAAAGCACTAAAGCATGTTAGCATCTTCAAGGAATAAAAACAATGAAAAGTGTTCCAAGAGCTCTGAAGAATACTACTCTAAGAAAAGTTTACTTTATAATTTCCTCTACATTTCTGAGTGCATTTGTTATTTTTTTTAAGTGTTCAAATTGCACAGCTGTGTGAAGAAAGTATCTTCACACAGGGATCGAACCTGTGTCCCCTGCATTGGCAGGCGGATTCTTAACCACTGCACCACCAGGGAAGTCCCAGTTTGAACACTTTAAATGACCCAAAGATTTTGTCACGGGATTTCTCAGGTTGTAAATGGACCTAACCTAACCTGAACTAGCTTAAACAAAAAGACGGAATCTCTTGTAATGATACTGAATCCAGGGCCGCTGATGATGGCATTAAGACTCTCTCCCTATCTGGTAGCTCTTCTTTCCTTTATGTGGCTTCATTCTCAGGTAGATTTTCTTCATATGAATCCTTCAGCAGTCGCAGGCCCCTATCCTCCCAGCAAAACCACTCTCATGGAGAGAGAGCAAAACCCCACCCTGGTTCTCCTTGGCAGAGACTAGGTCAAGGAGACTGTCCTGACCATCCACTGAGACATGATGCTAACTGACCAACCCGTAGCAGGAGGGTGAGTCCCACCCACACCAAGTGACAGGGATTGAGGGAAAGGAGGTTCTCCAAGGGGTAATGGGATACCATTACCAAAAACTGATGTTCACTGATACCCAGACGATTGCTTAGTGTGAACTCATTTTCTGAGAAGACTGAAGTCTAAAGAGGCTATACTCACATAGATAGGTAGTGCCAGAAGTCTAGAATCAAGCTGGGATGCAAGCATTCCTCTAGCATTGATCTGTGCTTTAGGAAACTGACCAGCTAAATGGATTCAAGTATCCCTTATCTCTCTGACATCCTGCAATTCTGTGATTGTTTGGAAGAGTGGGGGCAGGTAACTGACTGCTTAGTCAAACACCAGCATCCTGGGACTTCCCTGGTGGCACAGTGGTTAAGAATCCGCCTGCCAATGCAGGGGACCTGGGTTCGAGCCCTGGTCTGGGAAGATCCCACATACCGTGGAGCAGCTAAGCCCTTGCACCACAACTACTGAGCCTGCGCCCTAGAGCCCGCGAGCCACACCTACTGAAGCCCACGTGCCTAGAGTCCGTGCTCCGCAACAAGAGAAGCCACCGCAATGAGAAGCCCGTGAACGCAACAAAGAGTAGCCCCCGCTTGTCACAACTAGAGAAAGCCGGCATGCAGCAATGAAGACCCAACGCAGCCAAAAATAAATAAATAAAATAAATAAATTAAACAAAACAAAACAAAACAAAACACCAGCATCCTTAGCCTCTGATCCATCATTTAAAAGCTGTGTGACTGAGAAATTCGCTTCAGCTCCCGGGCCTTTAGTTCCCATGAGAAGAAATGATTAGTATGAATCAACTTTGGAATTTTTAGTGGAATAGAACCTTTTTCATAAACTAAATATTAATAACCCTCAAACAAGTAGTTCTTGGTTCATGTATAGCATAGTTAATTAATGTATGCTTAGATGCTTTTTTAGTGCATCCCTCTTCAAAAGAAACTTGTTAGTCAGGAGGACAAAAGCTATCCTAGGTTGTCACAATAGTACACAATGGGATTGTTAATAGACAATGGTATACGTAATATGGGAAATCACCAGGGAAGGGTCCCACAAGGCACCCCATCATCACCCAAATGATGATCATCACTCCCATTTGGGGTGTGAAGTTTGTTTACCTGCTCTGAAAAATTACTTGTGTTATTAGGGTGATCACTTGTGCTTTAGCTTAAAAATTTGTGATTATCAGAAAATGTCTGTCAGTGGTTCAGGGGGAAACCCTGGTGCTTGAATCTACAAAAGACCTTCTTGGGGACCACAAGGCCCAGAAAGGTGTATAGGTGAGAGTATAGGGAGACTGACTGAGGAGTGCAGGAGCTGAGTGTCGTGGGACAGGCAACACGCTGATTCCTATCTTTATTGACCGCAAGTAAGCAGCCCCTCACATGAGTGCTCTTGGGGTTGACTACCTAGAACTGGCACAGTGGAATTATTCATGAAGACTGCCTAGAAACAAATACTTTTAAAGTCAACAATGCTTTCTTTAGTCACGCTTGACTTAAAAATGACTGTATTTTTGAAGTCACAAGTGCTTTCTTTCATCTCTTTTATTTGTTAGCGAGTTAACCTCAACACAAATCCTATGTGTGTGTGTGAGGGTCAACCTGCTAACTGTCTCTGTGAAACGTCTGGGCTCTCCAGAATGTGGTTGGAAAACCAGTGAACTAGATAATGTTTCACATCCCTCTAGCTCTAAGTGAGAGACACAATAAAAAGTCAGCTGCTCTCAAGTTCTTAAAGTCTGGTGGTAGCCAAGCTAAGAAAAAAATTTTCTCACATCTAAATTTTTAGTTATTTAAAGTGCATACGCATACACACACACACACACACACACACACACACACACAGTCTCCTAATAACAGTCCTTATATACAACCTAGAGGCACCATTCTATGTTTGCTATTACTAGTTTCTTCCCTTGGCAACTTTGTAAAAAATTAGTTTCTTTGCTGTATCCTCTTATTTAAATTGGATTTGATCACAGCTTCCACTAAAACCCCATGTGGAGATTATGTTCTGTTGGTATGTCCTATTGCAACAGAAGGTAGCAAATCACATATTTAAAGCTACTCCCTGATTTATGGGTGAAATCTTTAGGGTGGGAGTGCCTTGGAGCAAAGGGTGTAATTGTTGACTGTGCTGATTGAGAAGATAAGGGAAGGCAGAAGACAAACCTATGGTTACACAATAGTTTTTTAGTGAATTTAAACTGAGAATATTTCATCCACTGTCAAGGAAACAAATTGCTTAGCCTTAATCTATGCAATAATTTCTCCCGCACATAAATGCCCTTTAACTATTAAATCAGGTCCCTCCTTTCCTGCAAACTTCAGCCCACAGTCCGTTGCATCTTCTCTGAAGCTTTGCCCTGTTTATCTCCCTCCACCTCCATCATGCCTTTCCCCTGATGAACAGAGTTCTCTCTTATTACTGGACATTTATATCATACAACTTTGTTAATCATATTATTTATGGTATAGTTATAGCTTAGAATGTAAACTGTGGTTACATGGATAAGTCATTCTGGATTGGAGCTAATCTTTGGGGTAGGGAGGCTAGCTCCCTTAATTTCCATTTTATACCAATGAAAATCTAAAGGAAGGAGAGATTAAATGATGTGTTTACATCTTCACTTTTTTGAATACTCCTTATAGCCAAGAGCTGTGTTTTTTTTTTTTTCCCCTTAGAGTTCGGACAAAGCTGGTAAATCAATTAATATATTATATTATTGGTTATGTTTTTCTTCTTTTTTGAGTAAAAGATTAAAAGTATGCTATACAAAATGTTAACGTTTTACAGACGTATTTAACTCTCATAACGATTCCAGGAGATAGTTAATTTTATATGCATCTTACGTGTGGCAAAACTGAACTTTGAATTTAACTACTTTGAACTAAAATCAGACTGCTAGCACTTGGATTGAGTTGGTCTGACTGTACTGTCGGTTCTTACCCACTGCATCATGGTGCTTTCTGTGCAAACCAATTTGTTTGAGTATGCCAGATTTATATGAGAGTTCAGGGCACTGACTCAAGTAGAGTGAAGCCAACACAAGTATTATTTAAGTGTTGATTGCTATCCACTAATTATGTGACCACAGACCCATGGTTTCCTTGCTTGGAGCCTCGTTTTTCTCAATAATGAGTTGAGAAATAAAGATGTTTAAAAAAATAAAAATAAATAAAAATAATGAGTTGAGAAAGTCTATCTATAGGATTTCTTCCAGTGCTAACAATCCAAGAGTGTGTGCTATTGATTGAAAGTTTCAGCTTAGACTCCTGCAACCATATGGGGGTCAAAACTTGAAAAATGAATTACATGAATTCAAATCCCCATGAGTTTATAAAGCAAGTCTACATTAAGAAACAAGAAGACTCCACTTAGAGAAACAAAAGGCAGAAGAAAAGGGTGAGGCTCTGTGTGTACCTTACTTTGCTGCTTTGCTACAGAATTCCTCACGGCCGCCCTCCCACTCCCAAGGGCAAGTTCGGGGAATGAAGCACAAGATAGTATCATGGGCATTTACACTGATACGAAGAGCCAAAGATTATTCATTTATTACTACACCTGGACATGTTTTTGTTATACCATTGATTTAGCTGTCGTATTTATTTCTGCTTACTGTCTTCCTTCTGGATTGCATTAAAGACTAGATAACACGCATCTCAAACAAATCAAGAACAAAGGCTCTTTGAAGAATGTTGTAACCATTTAACCCGGGAACATGGCTGAGTCAGTGCAACAGCTGCCAAGACCCAGGGGGCTGAAGTAGCTACTGCTGCTTGAGCACTTGGCTGTACGGCTGCTCTCACCAGGTCCTCCTACCTTGATGAGGTTTGGGGAGGTGGCTGATATAAAAACCGGACAAGCTTTGAAAGTTGACATGGAACATGATAAGGTACAGACTTGATAGCTTGAAAAAGAAGAAAGCAGTTCGAATATCACCCTCCTTATTTTCCTGGATATGATTAGAAGGAGGTTTCTCAGGTGGGAGTAGAACAGAATGCCTTGAGTAATTGGTTGAGTAGAGAAACACAAGGAAATATTTAGGTGGCTATTTTAATAAGTTCTAGTGTGAGATGGGTAGGACCAAAAATAGGCAAATGGCAATGAGAACTGAAAGAGAAATGGGCAGAAAAGTTCTTGTTCTTTAACGAAATCTCTGGATATGGAGGTCAATTACATAGGGTGAGAAAGGAAGAAGGCTCAAAGATGTCTCTGAGGCTCTTGGCTTGGACTACTGGGAAGATGGTGCCATCAAGTAAGACGGGACACTTGATGAGGAAGAGCGTGTAGAAAAGGAAATATGAGTTGTTTGGGGAATATGTTAAGTAGCTGCAGGTTATCAAGGCAGAGGTAGCAAGTAGGAGAGAAGTCTGAACTAGGAATATCAAATTTGGGTGGGATCAATACATAGGTGGTAGCAGAAGCTACAGGTGTGGGAGATAACCTCCAGGAATATTGAGTATAATGAGGCAAGAAAAAGGTTCAGGGCACAACTCTGAGGAACACTGGCATGTTAGGTGTGGGTGGGCCGAGGGACAGTATCTGTGAAGGGAATAAGGAACACCTAGGAGGTAGGAGGAAGTGTGTAATGGAAGACAGAGTCAAGAGAGCTTCAAGAAGGTGAAGCATCTAATGACAAAGAAAACCCCAGAACAGGAAGCTGAGTCAAATAAGACAATCTTCACCAATTTTGCAATTTTGCCTGTGGCCAGACCAATTCAAACACATACAAATGATGTGATACATGGAGTAGCAGAAAGATCATTGACCTTTCTCACTTCTATGGCCTTGGGCAGGTCCCTTAACCACCAGGAGCCTCATATTCTCATCTGTAAAACAGGAGATAAATTCACATGTTTATGTCTAGAGGACTGATCTAAGAATATACAAATGACTATGCAGATATATTTTATGATTTTTTGAACTTGGCAACATAAAGCAAATGTAAGATAGACATCTTGGTGATTACTGTATGGTGTGTGTGCATCTAACTTAGGGCATTTTCTTTGTGATACACATCTTATTACTGATATGAGTTCTCTGAAAACAGGGATTATTTTTTGTGTAACATACATATTGTCCAATAGGATCTGAATACCTAATAAAACCTTTCCATGATGATAACCATTATTACAATGAATAAGCCAACTCTCCTCTAAAGCAAAAGCTTAATTTCCAGGCTGTACTAAAGAAAAGTTAAATTTGGCTTTTCACATCCTAAGCAGGTATTTGGCAGCAAACGTTTCCATTCAAATAGAGAATAATATATACTGTGAAGACTTCCGGAAAAGAAGTGCTCTCCCATTTAAAAAGGGTAAAATTTTTGCAGCTGCTTTTAGATTCCAGTTCATTTAAAACTCTGCTCATTTAAGTTGTTCTCTTTTAATCCTTGATTGGTGTGAAATGCAATTGTGCCTGGCAACTGTCCATAATAAGCATTAAAGGTAATGAATTTCTTACAATCCTATTTCTTACCTATGATGAAAATATCACCCACATATCTCATATAAGCAAGATGCTAAATTGGCCATGAAGACCTTGGCAGCATTTGCTGAAGTGGGTGAAACCAATGTTGAAATCTGTGTCTTGCTAATTACTTTGCATTCCTCATTATAGGTGAGCATTGAATATACACATATTTTATAAATACCAGTTCTTATACCTAAAGAAGGTAGAGCATCTTTCTTAGATTCCATGCCTTTACTGACAAAGTCATTGAGCCTAAACTTGGTAAAGGTTAGAGTTATTATTTTCCTACCATCATTGGAGGTTTTTTTTTAATTGAAACAACTTGGTAAAAATTAGTAACTGTGTGCCATTGTTTATGCCAAAACCCGACAAGTAGCTTAAATATTCATAGTATCAGAGCATGATGTTTGATTTAAGGCCTTAATTCTGGTCTCTTGTTATAGTGACCCTTCTTTGCTGACCTGAGTAATAACAGAGGTGGTCCCAAGAGGTAAGAATAGCTCACAAGAAAGAGCAAAGAGTGAAATATCTAGCGTCTGGGACTCTGAATCCAGAATACGTTCCTAATGTATAGAAAGAAAGAGAGAGAGATGGAGAGAGAAATGAGAAGGAGGAGGAGAAGGAGAAAGAAGGAAGGAAGGGAGGAAGGAAGGGAGGGGAGAAAAAAGCTAAAATTAACCTGCAAATTTGAAAAATCAATAAAAGATACCAATAAAGAGAAAACTAAAAGCTACTGTTGCAGAGTTTGGAGCACTAATGACCACTTACTGAGAGTTTTTAATATGCTGGGAATTAGACCATCACATCCCATGACCATTTTTTAAGGAAATTCAACTTGCTTCTAATCTTTATAAAAGAGTTACTGAGTCAGGGTTACATACTATGTCATGTGCTGTGGATAAAGAAATTAACCAGATATTTGCTGTGGTCTCTCACCACTTATATAAAGCTGTGGGAAATGCAGCAGGAGGGAGAGAGTAAATTAGGGATCTGAGAGACTCTGAGTCTCTATAATGGGCAACCTACAGTGCTCTAGGGAGAGAGGTATGTCCCATGCTAGGTTATTAACCATTCTAAAGAAGAGAATACTTCACTGTAGTGAAAGAGCTCCAAGAATGGGACTAGTACTTTTCAAGGTAATAAAGTGAGTTTTAAGTAAGAAAAGGCAAATAGTTCACCTATATCATTTTATCCTCTGAAAAATCCTGGAAAGTGCATGTCTGCTTCTCCCATTTGCAGACGAGCAAACTGATTGAGGGATTTTAAATAATTTGTTCAGGTTCCCCCAGGGGTGTGTGGTTCTATCAGCCATGACTCTTTTGATTGAGTGAGTGATAGAAACTTGACTTAAAACATATTAAGCAGAAAAAAAGACTATTGGTTCATGTAACCAAACCATGAGAAGGAGGAAGTACAGCTGGGCCTCAAGAATGACTGGAATCAAGAACAAATGCTGCCAAGAGTCTCCCACTCCCCTTGCCTCATAGCCATTATTTCTGGCTTCATTCTATCACATAGCTCCCTCCCTGGAGTCAGCAACATGGCTATCGGGCAAACCCAAGTTCGCAATTCCAAGAAACTCCCGGGTTTCAAGTTATAAGTTTTTGAGGCAATGCAGTGATTGGCTTAACTTGCATTTGGTACCCATCCTTGGACCAATCAATGAAGCCGGGTGTTGGATTATAATAAGCGGACAATTTCGGTCAGAACACCAGGTAATGGATCTTTCAGAAAACAGAAGCTTCTTTTCAAACAACTGTTCTGGGCTGACAAAGAGCAAACGTCAATTATGATTTTTTAAATTACCTGTAGTTGCTTCCAAAGAAAAAGACAGATCTGTGTCATGCAATGGATGTAAAATTTCACTGGGGTAATAAGAAAGAAAACTGCTTGCGTTCAGATTCTGGCTCTATCACTTACTAGTTGTGTGACCTTGGACAAATTACTTACTGCCTCCTGCTTAAGTTCCTCGTCTGTAAAATTGTAATAATAATGTTATTTACTTCATAGAGAGTTTGAAATTCAGTAGCTCCAGAATTGAATTTAGCTTCTTTCCCTGAAACTGACACTTCCTCACAGCTTCCCTTTATCAGTTAATGGCACCTTCAATTCCTCAAGTTTCCAGTTCCAAAATCTTAGAGTTATCTTTGAGACTTCCCTTTCTTCCATGCCCTATTTTCAAACGGTCTGCTAAACTTATTTCTTCTTTCAAAATGTCTTTTATAGCAATCTCCATTTCTCCCTTCCAACTGCCACCATGTCACAAGAGGCCCAATCAGAATTTATCTGGATTACAGTTATAACCTCCTAACTGGTCTCCCTCTTTAGAAAGTCTAAACTTTTCGATCCATTTTTGACAGCACTTCCAAGTGACTTTTTCATTCTCTTTGAAATAGTCTTCAACTCAATAGTCTGAATAAGAGAAAGACAAAATTATGTTTTCTGTTATCCTAAATTGTTTGATTTTTGGTTTCTTGAAGTTCTTAACTCGAGAAAAAGAGTGAATGTTGGGTTGATGAGAAAAAGTATACATATATATGCAAAAAATCTATATTTAATAAACAAATTTATGTTTATAAAATAATGTATGCACCATATTAGGACATTATTTTGTAAGTATGTTCACTATATACAATTAACAGACTATACTAAGAGCATTACTTTATAAATAAACTATAGTTTTATATCTAGGTATTAATATAAATATAGTATTAATATAGTTTATTGTAAGTTATTTATTTAAAGGCCAGATTGTTAATTACTTTTATTTAGTTGCAAATAATTTCATGTTAGTTAAATTTTGTTTTGTTTTGTTTTGATTAAGTGGGATTTGAAATATTGGTTTGGGGAAAGGAGTTACGGAATTTTTAAAGCAGAACAGTTGTATCCAATTGTGAATGTGCTTAATAAGAAGCTGATTTTATTTGGATTGGGGTGTTGGATGGAATGGAATATTTGGATAAAGAGAGCAGGTCAGGTGAATCACCAAACAGAAAAAGATCATCACACTATTTTTGCACTGTTGTGTTTTGTTTTTCATTTTAAGATTTTTTTGAAAGAAGACACACTGAAACTCTAGTTTTGATGTATAAAAAACGGGCCGGTTCTTGAGTAATTAAAAAAGAATAAGGAAGATAATTGTCTTTGAGGCAGTGAGATTTCAAAACATGGTTCTAAACAGATTGTATAGGAACTTAAAAATCCCTAGCACTAATCTAGAAAATATGGCATGTGTATTATTTATTTTCGAAGTTATTTAAAGTGACTTTAGTGTGGATTTGTAGGTTATAAACACAGGTACTTGATACCACTTGAAAAACTCACCTATTGTTCCAAGATGTTGTATCTCTTTAAAGTCTGGTGTAAGTGGCATAACATCCCCTTAAATATGTGGAGTGTTCAGTAAACGTTTATGCTTTCCTGTGCTCACTAGGGTTTCTCTTTTCCTAGTAAACATATAATTGAATTTAAGCCTTGTTAATATTAAGTAATGTGGAGTAAATAATATGAAATATATCAAAGAAGTGCTGAAAAGTATATCTTCTCTGTAGTGTAGGCCATGGAGCATGTTGAATGCTCTGTACTTGTATGGAAGTAACTAGCTTCGTGAGTATCATTCAAATCTTCATTTCATAGAGTGGTGGCACATGGTAGAGTTGCTTTACATCCAAGAACCACTTTGTTGGTTTTATTATATTTCTTATGAACCAGACAGTGAAACACAAACCAGCCTATTTTGTATCCTGATGTACACACATACACATCCACTCAACACACATCACGCACACCAATGATGTAAGTAAAACACGAACTGAAGAATCATTTGGTGACTTTAAATCAATGATTTTATGACCACTTTCTTTGATCCTCATTTTTAAAATAAGTTTACATACCATCATGTCCCTTTCCAATATCAGGTCAGTGCCTAATGCTTAAAATACGTATTTAAGACGATGTTATGGAACTTACAGCAAAATTTAAAGAGATACAACATCCTGGAAAAATGGGTGAGTCTTTTGGTAACTTTCAAGTGGTATCAAGATATAGCAGACATACATCTTTTGATTCTAAAGGGTGTCATTTTATAAAAAGAGAGTAATATGTGGAAAAACTACATGATGACCATGGTTTCTTATTTACACGGTTATGTTACAATTTGTCCACTGTACAGTGAGATGCGAACAGGCTGAATTAAGAGTAAAAAAAACCCCAATGGTTGTAGCACATTTGTGTGGTCTGTTCCTTCTATTAATATTAACCTATAAAGTATAGGTATGCTTTTCTTTGTAGGCAATGGTGATTGAGATAAAGGAAGGGTACTGAGTGAGCTTTAACATGTGTAGTGTTTTATTTCCTTTTAAAAGTTAGGTAGTAAATATTTAGATTGACAAAATTGGGTGATGAGTACCTGAGCTTTGTTATATTATACCGTATATTCTCTATTATTATACTCCTCTATTTGTTTAAAAATTTTTTTCTAAGAAATTAATAGAATCTTCAGACTTGGCAAATAGTTTCCAGATGCTGAAAAAGTAAGACCCAAGCTTCTAAGCATGGCAAACAAGCTTGTCATTATCTAGTTTCTCCCTGCTGCTCTGCCCTCATTTTCCTCCCTCTGGCCTCTCCAGAATTGCCAAATTATTCACAGTTCCTGAAAGATACAAGGAACTATCAACACATTCTATCCCTCTATATGCTCAAAAAGTGTTGTTACTTCTGCCTGAAATCCCCACCCCAGCCTCATTCAGTCAGCTTGTTAAAGTCCTTTTGCCACTTTAGACACTTGTTTAGGCATAATTCCCTCTGGGAAAGTGCTTGTGACTTTTCCAGGAAGAATGAAGCACCCTTCTTCTCAACATTATCTTGGCACTTTCAATAAACACGTTATTGCATTTGTCTATGTATATTTATCTCCTCTTGACAATGAGTTCCTTGTTGTCTAGTGGTATAATATCTACTCCTAGCACTGTCTGGCACAAGGAGAATTTAAATATTTTTCATTAGTCGTTATTCTCACCTTTAAGGTAAAAAAAAAAAAATCCCATTTAAAAAATCCCAGCAATTTAGAAGTGTATATGGTAAAAATCTGTCCTCTTCTCCATTTACAACTTCCTATTCTTACACCCGTGGTTAACTGGATGTTATTTTTATTTCTATATAACATAAAGAAAGAAATATTCTTTGCATATACAAGGGTATACATGTATAAACTAACATGAATACATAAAGGCTTATAATCACTTTTATACACAAATGGTACAGTATTATACAGTGTTCTGCATCTTGACTTTTAAAATATAGCAACTTATTAGTATACACAGATTCACATTATTCTTTTTACAACCTGTATCATATCCCACATTATGTTTATAATTTAGACTGACTTGAGAAGCAACTAACATATAACTTGGTTGAAAATGTAAAGAGAATGTAGAGGTTTGTTACTTGGGAAGAACATAGGTGAGGCGACTTCAGGGTTGGTTTGAATCATAGGATCAGTCATGTCATCAAGGACTCAGTTTCTTTCCATTGGTCTGCTCAGCATTCCCTGGTATCAGCTTCATCCTTGGATGACTTTATGATGGATACAAATTGATACAGTAGGCCTAGTTTTCACATCTAAAACCACACCATCGAGAACAATACAGTACGTGAATGTGTGCTTTTCTCCATCCTCACCAATGCCAGGTTTTAACATTGGATCACAAAGCATATTCTTATTGCATATCGTTGTTCAGAACTCTTATACTCTTATATTTAGTACCTTGTAGTATGAGTCAGAGATTAGTGTGAAGAAATTAGGTTGATGTGTGGTTGAGATGATAGTTTTGATGATGGAGGTAAAAATGCTGGGTCTAAGGAAAAGTTCCACAGGTAGCTTGAGATGTTTTGTCAATCTGAGTTGAAGACTATATTTCTGTTAATGTGCGCTGGTATCCTAAACAGGTGAGGCAAGAAGTCTCAAGTGAAAAAAAATTCTCCTTTCTCTGCTGGCTGATGTTTAAAACGTGACCACAAGATATTTGATCCTTCATCATATGCCTAATTTTTGTTAAAATGTTGATGTAACGTGGAAAAGTAGTACGTTGTATCATTGTGGCCCAGGATAGTCTACTAAAATGAATGAAGCATCAGACAACAGAGAGATGGATGCCTTGTGGACAACTGGACAAGTGGGGACGGGAGGGGAATGCAAGGGTGAGTGGAAGTGGCCTACCAGGGAAGGAAAGAATTTTAGACACGAACTGCCTTTTTCACAGTCTTGCCCAAATGCTGGAGCTATAGAACATTTAGTCTGCGAAGCCTTCAGGACAGAACTTAATTCAGGTCTATCCAGAGAGAAAAAGTGCCATTCACGTGGTAACTAGGAGAGAGTAATACGGTCTGTGTGCTGGGGAGCTTTAGAGAGGATGGAACTCAGCACTCCATGAATGAATTCAGGAAATTAAAAACGTTTCAGCTCAAGGAAACTTTCACAGTAGTGACACACATTCGCATACACAGACAGACTTAGGCCATCATATTCAGATTAGTAACACACACACATACATACACAGAAGTGAATCTAGAATTCTAAATCGTCATACTTAGCTAGTGATGTTAACAATATAGTAATAATAAACATTCTTAAATTGTAGCTGAGGGACTCGACTCCTGGGAGGATAAAAGGCATTAAGGGCCTGCAGTTAAACCAGAACAGATTTCACTTTCCTAGTATGTACTGGGTGTGGTCCTGCCCCTAGGCAGTGAAACAGATTCAAGTACCCACCTGTGAGCATAGGTGCAATGCTTTCCTCTGTAATGTGGGCATGTCTGGAGAATTACTAGGATGGTATCTGTAAGGAAGTTGAACTCTTAAAACAAACTGTGCTATATGGTTATCACCCTGTGAATCACTCAACAGAATTATAACCAATCCTACTATGGTGAGGTCCTGGAACCTCAACCAGAACAAGTGAAACTCGGGACTTGAATTTGGTTGACTAAAGTTAACCAAATCTTGCATTTATATATAGCTCTTGTCGATTTTTCCAGAGTGTCAGTCAAAGGTGATTGTTTCACCAAAGGCAAACCTTCACAGTCTTCGCTCACCTCCCTCCCCGACTGGCTGCCAAGGCAGAGAAGAGTTGGGCACAGAGAAAACCCTCCAGCCCCACAGAAGAGGGAACATTCTGAATGTAACTAATCACAACATAGCAGCCAAGTGGCTGGAAGCACCAAGAGAATTACAGGCAAGCACACAGGACACAGAAGGTCAACAGGTGAATGTGCTCGGCAGACACAGTTTTGCAATCAGCTAAAGAAAAATGCAGCTCTCCGTTTCAACTAAGAATTTACTAAGACTCCAACTTCTGTTTCTCACTTGGTGGGACTGGGAGATAGCAAACATCACATTTTTTAAGAATCTTACTCTCCAGTTCCCTTAGAGCGCCTAAAAATGGGAGTTCTCTTAAAAATTAAACATATTAAACTGAATATATGCTGTATGTACCGAAAATACGAGACTCCAATATTCATTTATTCATGTATACGTGTTTTTATTCAATCAATGGCACATGATCATGAACGTATTTTATTCTAGACTCTGAATTAGATGTTGGGGATACAGAAATGTATACGCTTCTACCCCCATGACGTTTGTTCACAGTCTAATGGGAAGACACATAAGTAAACAGATAAGTACATACAGGATGGTCACGGCAATGACGCAGGTCCAGGATACTATGGGAAGACAGAAGGAGTGCAAGCAAGTCAGCCTGTGGCTGCGTAATGCATATGCAGGTGTGTATGTACGTGTGTGTGCATGGGGTGGGGTGCAAGTGTGGAGAAGAGCAATTCAAAGAAGGCTTCCAGACCTGACAATTCTTCAGTTGTACTGGGGAAAATGAATAGGAGTTATCCAATTAAATGGGGGGCCTGAAAAATGTACAAGGCTGAGGAGGTGTGCAGGTCTGTATGTGTGAGAAAGTAGCTTCAAGAGCCTGCAAGTGTTTCCAAATGACTGGAACATTCAGTGCGTGTGGGGCACATTGGAAGATAAAAACAAAGGAGAAAATAAGGAACATAAGCTTCCTTGCACTCGACGATGAGTAGACTGGATTTTATCATGACCCTGAGAGGGAGCCAGGAAAGGGCTTTTCAATCATTCAAATATCATTCTGGTTGACACCAAGCCAAATTGGAAGTTGCTGCCTCATTTTAGGAGACTACAATCTTAATCCAGGTGAGAAGAGGAAGATGCCCAAATTAGAACAGTTGTGGTGGGACTGGAAAGGAGAAGAAAGATGAGAAATATAGAGAAAATGATGTAGACAGACAATCTTAAAGGGCTTTTGGAAAAGGGGATGTGTAATATGACTATTTTATTTCTGCACTGGAAACTAGATTTATAAGTGCCTTTACCTGAGACGCTGAAGATGGTCAAGAATGAAATTAGTAGGATGAAAATAACAAAGTTGAAATGAAGAGTTAGTGGATGCGTGGGCTCCACGGGAGTGGAAGAGATTTCTGTACTGTATAGGTACATTTGGTGATCATCAGTATCTAAATATACTTAAAACCATGGGTATGTGTAAGGCCACTGAAGGAAAGTAAATGGAGTGAATAGAGAAAAGGGCTAAGGAGGAAATTAGAGAGAATATAAAAATGTAGTAAGTAAGCAGAGATGGAAGAGTAAGAGAAGAATATTAAGAGGCAAAGTCGGAGAGGTAGGAGGAAAAACAGAATAGAGTAGTACTCTCAGAAGCCAAGAGAGCTGTTGCATGGAGGAAGTGGTTAACGTTGCCCAATGTTACCAAAGGTCAAATAAGATTCTAAAAGTATGAGTTGGGATGTCAGAGTACCTACTAGATATTGGTGGAGGGATAAAGGAAATAAGTTATTCAACTCTTCAAGAAGTTCCTAATCTTCCCTCTATATATTTGCCATACATATATATTGTTTACTGTCCATAAAGAGTTAACTATAATGCAAAAAAGAACCAGTTAGGAACTGCAAAAGAGTCCTTTTCATGGGTATTTCAATATTGTTGTACTGACCCACAAATTTTGATAAATAAGATGCAGGAGACCAGCTCTAAGGTTGCCCTCAATGATCCCCACCTCCTGGTCTTCACGCCCTTGTGCAATTCCCTCTGCTTGAATGTGGCTGCTATCAGTGACTTGCTTCTAGAGAAAAGAAGGCAACAGAGGTGATGGGATGACACTTCTGAGAGTGGGTAACAAAATGACTGTGGCTTCCACCTTGGGGCTTTCCCTCTCTCTCTCTTTCTCTCTCTCTAAGCTCTTACCCTGGGGAAAGCAAGCTTTCATGTTGTGAGGGGCCCTGTGGACATGCCTGCAGGTAAGAAACTGATACCTCCAGGCAGACGCTAGTGAGGACTTGTCTACCCACAGCCATGTGACTGAGCTTGGGCATGAGTCTGAGGGCTGCCAACAGTCATATGAATGAGCTTGGAAGTAAATCCTTCCTAATTTGAGCCTTGAGATGACTGCAGCCTCAGCCAACACCTTCACTGGAGCTTTGTGAGAGACGCTGAACCAGAGACACCCAGCTAAACTACACCTGGATTCCTGATGCATAGAAACTGTGAGATTTTTTTTAAAAGTGTGTTTTTAAGCCACTAAGCTTGGGTGTAATATTTACCTAGCAACAAGTAGCTAATATCTAAGATAAACATCAGGTATGTATGTTCATCAAAATGAATTTCTCTGTCCTAAAATACGCCTTCAGCTATAATCTCAACCATGAGTAACAGTACTGTAATACCAGGATTTCTTAAAGGACGCAGTTTGCCTCATACTTTTTAGAATACGAAGTAACAACGGTCCTACTTAACCAAAGTCAACAGCAATTACAGAGTTTTAGAATTTCTTAACATTATAGTCACGTACGTGCTCAGTTCATAATGGAAGGTTAGAGGTTCAAGAGAGGTCATCTTGGTGCATTCATTCCCTGCCAGCCAGGAACAGAACTGGGCTATTATCTCCCTGCTTTCCTGGTGACTGATTCATCACATCTGTCTTTCCTATCCCATACCTTCCTCAGCTGGCATCCTGTGCTTTCTGTTTACTAGACTCAGAAATGCCTTGTTTCCTAATCCTCCAATCCTCATGTATAATCCTGTGCTCAACTCAAATGTTTCTTGATTGTATTGGATGTTATCACATCCTATTGACTGCCTGGAGTTTGCTGTTATCTCTGGAGGGTGTTCATCCTTTTGTAATTAACAGCTTATTTGATTCAATGGTAACAGAGGTCAGGCTGTGTGTATTTTACCATTCTGAGTTTGCAGGGGTATTTGCCCTCCCCTTTGATATCTTTATTTTAATTACTTCTGAGATTTGTGTCTGTATCTGTAGGATGTGGAGTGTGAGTTATTTTAAATATTCCTCTTCTTTTTAATATAGTTTGTGAATACTTTATTCACTCCTGGAAATGCCAAGCCAGGTTTATCAAGTATTCCTTTACTGATTTTTATTTATTTCGTATTTTTTCATTCAGCTCCATTTTCCTCCAACTTTAACAACCAATTTTCAGTTTGCATATTTTGATGCAGACATCACTACAGGCTAATTGAACCTCTGCCAGGTGGAAGTTAAAATACATATCTGGAGATAAAAACCAAACATATTTTTATGTGCAGTATACATCTTGTTGCCACATTTTCTAATACACAAAATGTTAAGACGAATACATACGACTCATTTTTGTAAAGTTTAGCTTTACCAAAACTTTTTGCAACTACTCAAGGAATCTTGCAGGTGAGAGAACACAAAAGACTTTCTTTTAGGTACAAATGATGAAAGTTGTTTGAAATTTAAAAAAAAGAAAGAATGGTTCCATGTCACCTGCTGTTGGTATCAGTCATTTCAGTCTAAGAAAATATCATTAATTAAAGGCTTGCAATAAAGGCTTATTGAAAAATATTTAACATGGGCATATTTGCAGCATCCAAAGAACAAAATAAAGATGTTTGTTTTCTTCCTGAGGACAGCAAGATTAAATATGCTTCCAGTTTATTTACTGCAGTAAGCAGTGCCACATTTTGTCTTCAATTAATTTGCATTTGGTCAGGGCCAGCCTAGTAATTCAAAGACGGGTACACCGATTTGCAAATGAGCATATTTAATTTTGTAAACAATTCATGATATTATTCTAGATCATTAAGCAGGACTTATAAGTTGGATGAGGCATAGGTATTTAAAAGTGGTGGGGAAACCCAAGTAGGTAAACAGCTTGAAACAAAGAACCAAGAGAAAATTTCAAAAGCCAAAGAAGGCCACAGCCATGATTCCCAGTAGTCAGGCAAATCATGGAAAACTGCCTACAAAGTCCAGAAGGATGATAAAAATACAGACTGCTGACTTAGTTTCCCTAATGTAACTGAGATGAGGACGGTGCAATGAAATTTGCATTAATATATTTTTATTTAGTAATTTTCTGGGCAGCTATGGCATTCTATAGAGAACTACCCCACTGACATTCTTCTGGACTATCAGCTAGATAATTGCAGACACATTTTTATATTCAGATTATGCTATAAGTAATACAAGTGAACGTATTTCCTACTCCCATTAGTTTCCTGGATGTTGCTAACATTTTTAAATAGTCAAATTATATGCAAATCTAATTAAAATGTCTCAATAATTCAATAGTATGGTACTGGTACATCAAAACAATGTTACAGTGTTAAAGAGATACAGTGGTTTGCCCAAGATGACGTGGTGGTGCTGACAGCTCTGTAGTCTGGACTCCTGTTGCAGGATTCCTGGATTCCATGCCTGGTGGGCTTTCCTTTGCACCACACTGTTTTCAACAACAATGATATGGCAGAAACGGCAAGGCCCTTTGCAGACGAGGAAACAGGACTTTCATAGGCAAATAGGTTTGGGCAAATGCTACATTTCTTTCTCAAAGGGTCAGTGCACATAAAACCTCTTCAAAGTCTTGTAATAATGAGGCCTGTTTTACTTTATTTAATGCAGCGTTTCCAAAGAATCCCTTTTCCATATAACATCCATTAACACTGCTGAGCAGAGCACACTTCAGAAAACTGCTCTAGGTTCAGGCGAAAGAATAATAATTGCCCAAGTAGGCAGACAAGGAAAGAAAGTGGGGGTTAAGATGTTGTGCTTCCCAAACTCCTTGGGTAATTGCCTCAATTCCCCATTCTGCTTGGTAGTTTTAGGCCTATAAGTAGATGTGTTCTCATGCCTCTCCCAGTGGCACGCAGCTGAGTCACTGAAGCCTCCCACCTGCAGTCTGGGACCGGCCCAGGTTCTGAAACGAGTCTTCAAATGACAGGGAGTGTGTCAGCAACCCAGCCCTCCAGACATGGCATGTGGAGTTAGTCACATTGACAGTGATCTCACTGAGTCATATGTTGCTAAACTCCCTTGCTATGTTGGCTGAAGGGGGCGGGGATTCCTTAATGATTATTGTAGCCATCTTAGCGGGTGTTAAGTGGTATTTCATTGTGGTTTTAATTTTCATTTCCCTAATGATTAATGACATTGGGCATCTTTTCATATGTATGTATATCTTATATGGAGAAATGTTTATTCAAGGACTTTGCCCATTTTTTAATTGGGCTGTCTTTTCATTGTTGAAATGTAAGCGTCTTTATAGAATCTGGATACTAGACCCTTATCAAATGTATGATTTGCAAGTATTTTACCCAATTATTTAGGTTATTTTTTTCACTTTCTTGATAATATCTTTTTATGCATAAAAGTTTTAATTTGATAAGGTCCAGTTTAATCTATTTGTTTTTGCTTGTTTCTTCCACTTTTTGGTGTCATATCAAAGAACCCATTGCCAAACTGAAGGACATGAAGATTTACTCCTATCTTTTATTCTAAGAGTTGTGTAGTTTTAGCTCTTACATTTAGGTCTTTGATCCCTTTAATTTTTTAATATAGTATGAGACAGAACACCATGTTTATTCTTTTGCATGTGGATATCCAGTTGTTTCAGTACCATTTGTTGAAGACAGTATTCTTTACCCATTGAATAGTCTTGGCACCCTTGTGGAAAATTAATTTTTAAACTTGTCTGGTTTTGTGTTAACAGTCCCATAGCTGCACAAAAGGCCACTGGGCTTTTACATATATATATATGTTTATTTTATTATTTTTGGCTGCATTGGGTCTTCATTGCTGCACGTGGGTGTTCCCCAGTTGTGGCGAGTGGGAGCTATTCTTTCGTTGCAGTGGGTGGGCTTCTCATTGCAGTGGCTTCTCTTGTTGTGGACCACGGGTTCTAGGCGCCCAGGCTTCAGTAGATGTGGCACATGGGCTTCAGTAGCTGTGGCTCGCAGGCTCTAGAGTGCAGGCTCAGGAGTTGTGGTGCACGGGCTCAGCTGCTCCACAGCATGTGGGATCTTCCCGGACTAGGGCTCGAACCCATGTCCCCTGCATTTGCAGGCAGATTCTTAACCACTGCACCACCAGGGAAGCCCTGCCACTGGGCTTTTGATAGGGTTTGCATTTACTCTGTAGATTGCTTTGGGCAATAGTATTAAATCTTCCAGTCCATGAACATGGTATGTTTTTTTCATTTATTTATATCTTCTTTAATATTTTTCATCAATATTTTGTAGTTTCAGTGTAAAAGTCTTGCACCTCCTTTGCTGAGTGTATTCCTAAAGATTTTATTGCTTTTGATGTTATTAAAAATGGAATTATTTTCTTAAGTTAATTGTTCATTGCTTGTGTGTGGAAATACAACTGATTTTTAGTTTTGACCTTATATTCTAACAACTTTGCTAAGTTCATTTATTATATCTAATAGTTTTTTGGTGGATTCTTTAGGATTTTTCTATGTATACAATATGTCATCTGTAAATAAAAATAATTTTACATTTTTCTTTCCAATTTGGATGCTTTTTCTTTTTCTTGCTTAATTTCTTGGCTGTATTTTCCAGTACAATATTGAATAGAAGTATTAAAGGCAATCATCTTTGTCTTATTTCTGATCTTAAGGGGGAAGCTTTAAGTCTTTCACCATTAAGTATAATGTTAACTGTGGGTTTTTCCCAACCACCCTGTAACATGATGAGGAAGTTCTTTTCTTTTATAGTCTGTGGTGTATTTTTTAAATCATGAAACAGTGTTTCCTTATGTCAAATAATTTTTTCTGCATCAATTGATGTATCAGGGTATTGCTGGCATCACAGAATGAATAAGAAAGGGTTCCCTCCTTTTCTATCTTTTTGAAGAGTTTGAGAAGGATTGGTCTTAATTACTCATTAAATGTTTGATAGAATTCACCAGTGAAACCATCTGGTTCTGAGCTTTCCTTTCTTGGGAGATTTTTTGATTACTGATTCAATCTCCTTTCTCATTATTGCTCTGTTCAGATGTTCTATCAATACTTTTTCATAATTACATCTAGGTAAGTTGTATGTTTCTAGGAATTTATTCATTTCTTCTAGGTTATCCAGTTTGTAGATGTATAATTGTTCACAGTTGTCTCATAATCTTTTGTATTTCTGTGTTATCGGTTATGTTTTTTTCTTTCATTTCTGATTTTATTCATTTGAGCCTTCTGTTTTTTTTTCTTAGTCAGTCTAGCTAACAGTTTGTCAATTTTGTCTTTGCCAAAAATCAGCTGTTAGTTTCATTAATCTTTCTATTGCTTTTCTAGTCTCTATTCCATTATTTCTTCTCTGATCTTTGTTATTTCCTTCCGTCTGCTAACTTGGGCTTAGTTTGTTCTTCTTCTAGTTCCTTGAGTTGTTGTAAAGTTAGATTATTTATTTGAGATTTTTTTTTTCTTCATGTAGGTGTTTATCACTATAAACTTCCCTCTTAAAACTGCTTTTGCTGTATCCCATGCATTGACATTACTGTCTATCTAGAATATTCGAAAGAATCAGCCAAAAACCTCCTGAAACTAATAAGCAGTTATAGCAAGGTTGCAGGATACAAAGTTCATATACAAAATGCAATCACTTTCCTACATACCAGCAATGAACAACTGGAATTTGAAATTAAAAATACAGTACCATTTACATAAGCATTCCCCAAAATGAAACACTTAGGTATAAATCTAATTATATATATATATATTCTTATGAATATATATGAATATTCTTATATATATATTCTTATGAATACATATGAGGAGAATTACAAAATCTCTAATGAAAGAAATCAAAGAGGAAGTAAATAAATGGAGACATATTCCATGTTTATGGATAGAAAGACTCAGTACTGTCAAGATGTCAGTTCTTCTCAACTTGATCTGTGTATCTGATGCAATCCCAATCAAAATCCCAGCAAGTTATTTTGTGGACATTGACAAACTTATTGCAAAGTTTATATGAAGAGGCAAAAGACCCAGAATATTCAACACAATATTGAAGAAGAACAAAGCCACAAAACTGATGCTACTTGACATCAAAACTTACTATAAAGCTACAATAATCAAGACAGTGTGGTATTGGTATAAGAACAGACAACTAGACCAATGGAACAGAATAGAGGGTCTGAAATAGACCTATATAAATGTAGTCAACTAATGTTTGACAAAGGAATGAAGGCAATAGGAGGGAGAACAAACAGTCTTTCAACAAATGGTGCTGGAAGAGCTATAGAGCAACATGCACCCAAAAAAAAAAAAAAAAAAAAGTGAATCCAGACATACACTTATCCTCTTTACAAAAAATAGCAAAAAATGAATCATATACCTAAATGTAAAATGCAAAGCTGTAAAACTCCTAGAAAATAACATAGGGAAAAGATCGTCTAGATTATCTTGGGTTTAGTGATGACTTTTTAGATTCAACACCAAAGACATGATCCATGAAAGACATAACTGATAAGTTGAACTTGATTAAAAGTAAAAATGTCTACTCTGTGAAAGACACTGTCAAGAGAATGAGAAGACAAGCCACAGACCTGGAGAAAATATTTGCAAAAGACCTAAGAGATAAAGGACTGTTATGCAAAGTATACAAAGAAGTCTTAACATTCAGTGATAAGAAAATGAACAACTTGATTTAAAAATGGGCAAAAGACCTAAATAGACACCTCACCGAAGAAGATATACAGATGGTAAATACGGAGGAAACTTAAATGCAAATTACTAAGTGAAAGAAGCCAATCTGAGAAGGCTGCATACCATATGATTCCAAGTATATTACATTACGGAAAAGGCAAAACCATGGAGACTGCAAAAAGATAATTGATCACAAGGCGTTTTGGGGGTGGGAGGGACCAGGAGGCAGAGCACAGAGGATTTAAGTGGATTGAAACTATTCTGTATGATACCATAATGATAGATATTTGTCAAAACTCACAGAATGTACAACACCAAGAGTGAACCCTAATTAAACTATGGACCTTAGATGATAATGATGTGTCAATGTAGGTTCACTGATTATAATAAATGTAGCACTCTGGTGTGGAATATTGATAGTGGTGGAGGCTGTGTGTATGTGGGGTCAGGGGATACATGGGAACTTTATGTACTTCCTGCTCAACTTGGCTATAAATCTAAAACTGCTCTAAAAAATAAAATCTATTTTTTAAAATGCTGCTGCTTTCTCTCACTGCATTGCAGCTGCTTCTTTCTGCATTCATTGCTGTTCACTGTTGTGTTTATGACTAGGTTCTAGAATTCTGCAAAAGTTGACTCTGACAGTTTTTGCCAGCTTATTAGTTGCTTTTGTGGAGGGATGGAGACCTGGAGTTCTGTACTCCAACACTCTCAGTGAATTATAATGGCCTTTTATTTTGAGTGAAGTTAGGGAGCCACTGGATAGTTTTGAGCAGAGGAGTGATTTGATCTGACATTTTAAAAGGTCCGTTCAAGCTTCTATGTCAAGGCTAGACAATATGAGAACAAGTGGTGATACAGGGAGACCCGTTAAGAGGATATTGCATAATCCAGGAAAAAGATGTTGATAGCTTGCAGCAGCATAATAGCAATAGAGAAGTGATTGGACTCTACATATAAATGCGTAGATAGAGCCTAATGGTTTGAATGTGAGGTATGAAAGAAAGGGAGACATCCAGGAGGACTTCTTAATCTATTGTGCCTTCACCACATATTAGAATCTTCTTAGGCATAGTATGGTGTGTTGAAAAGTGTGAAAGCTTTGAAATCAGGGGCAGCTGAATGAATTCTTGTTACATTTCTCACCATTAATGTACCTGTCCTAGTCTCAATGACTTCATCTGACATGGTATAGGAACACCAAGCTCTCAAAAGTTGTGAGTGTCAAACAAGATAACAACATAACGTATCTAGCTTTCTGCCTACACTGCAGTAAGAAATGAATAAGAATTAAATTTATTTCTCACTCTTTTCTAAACCTGATAACAGTAGGCCCATTTTAGAAGTTCTTTGTAATTAAATCAAGCCTCCATGGATGGAGTTTTTCGACATCTAATTCCGTGTACTTTCTAGGAAATTTCAGTCTGCTCTCTTCACAAACACCAAGAATCCACTTCCCCTAGGATGTGAAGCAGACATCAGGTTTGACTCCTAGAATTACGGCCTGTTATAAATTCGAATGATCTCATTTCATTCTGATATGAGACAGCTCCACAGGGGATTACACTGTGGAGATTTCTCTCCCACCCTTTATTATCAAAGAGACCTTGGGAACACATTCACATTTTTTCAGATCTTTTCCAATCAACAGTGAAAGCATAATTTTGTAAACCGAGGTTCTTGCGCATTGTCACAATGATTACAAAGAGCTGACTGAGAGAAAAACATTAACCAGAAAAAGAGGGAAAACATACATTTTCCATCAGCGTTGGTCAAAGACATGAGACATTTCTAAATAAATATGCTATACCGATCAGGGACTACAGCATTCTCAGTGAAAGAGAATGCTTCCCTAGCCACCAAGTTTCAGCCATCGAGTTTCTACAAAGATGAAGAGCTACCCTTGATGGACACAAAGATTATGACAAGTCCATCAAGGAGCTCCTGTTTACCATTCCAGGAACAAGTAGCAGGTAAAACCACAGGAAATTCCTAACTGTTTCCTGGGAGATTGACTGACTCAAAGTTCATTTTTCCAAGCATTTTGCCACGCTAGCCAGCCTCAGGCCTAAGGTAAGATCTATGCCTGCTGCTCCCCAAAGTAGATCGACTAACTAAATTTTTTTAATTAATTAATTTATTTTAAAATTTTGGCTGTGCTGGGTCTTCACTGCTGTGCACAGGCTTTCTCTTGTTGGGGTGAGCGGGGGCTACTCTTTGTTGCAGTGCGCAGTCTTCTCATGGTGGTGGCTTCTCTTGTTGCAGAGCACAGGCTCTAGGCACATGGGCTTCAGTAGTTGTGGCACACAGGCTCAGTAGGTGTGGCTCACGGGCTCTGGAGCGCAGGCTCAGTAGTTGTGGTGCACGGGCTTAGTTACTCTGAGGCATGTGGGATCTTCCTGGACCAGGGATCGAACTGTGTCCTCTGCATTGGCAGGTGGATTCTTAACCACTGGTCCACCAGGGAAGTCCTAGACTAACTAAATTATGTAAATAATCCTGGGATATATTTACTAGGTAAGAAATATAGAAAGGTCACAGTTCCTTCTTTTTTAATTTTCCTCACTGCTTTCCCATGATAGCTCTTCTATCCACATGCATAGATAAGGACAAGAAATCCAGCCACAAGTTTGATTTGTTCTATGGGACTTCTCTCTGGGGTTGTCACAGCCTTGGATTGTCTCTGGTTCATGTAGAAAATGTGCTGTCTAGGTGTGGAGGACTCCAAAGGTAGGAGACAGGTAACCCTGAAGCTCCAATAGGCCTGTAAGAATTTTACACACAGGAGAAGCACTGAGCTACTTGGAAATTGATGGGATTAAATACAGACCTGAAGAAGCAAAGGGAGGAATATTTTCTGGCCCCAAGGGAAAATAAAAACTGTTTAAAATGTGAGGTGGCATCCCTAGAATGGATTTTTAATCAACAACAGTTCTCATGTCGTCTAAGAGTGAGCCAATGAATAGACTAATACTACTGACTGACATTATGGCCCATTTGTCTGCTTAAGTTGTCTGAAATTTTCAGCTGCCAGCAAAGGATTAATATTGATTTTCAGGCTGTCTTCGTTAAATACCTGCTATAGAGTACCACTCTGTTATTCTCCTTGCCAACTCTTCCCCCCATTGTCACTAGCATTAAAATGAAACCTACCTATTATTACATCAATCATGCCTGGCAAAACTATTCAAAAAGATGAGAGAATCCATCATCTTCACCATCAACAGGAAGCCTGAATTTTTTTTTCCTTTTTGTTGGTCAACATGGAATGCATGGTACAATTAATTAAGATTTCCTTAAAGAACCAATGTAAAAACTGAATGTGAAATACATCTGTGGAAGGACAGTGAGTAGAAGGGGAGGCAAACTCTTGACACTCTGATGGATGCAGGAGCGTGGCTCCACCTTGAGCTGCTACCAGCTCAAGCCATGGGAACAGGCTGCCACATCTGACTCTAGAAGGCTGGGTTTGTCAAATCTGGGCCCAAAAACAGCCTGTGTGAACTTGAACATAATGACTTTGATGAACTCACGACCCTTTTCTGCTCACGTTCTATGGTTGTGCTGTTCCAATTCCCCCAAACACGGCCTTGATATTTCTCATCCCTGCATCTTTCCACAGGTTGTTCTTTTGCCTAGAGCACTCCCAGTCTTGTGCTCCTGGTAATATCCTCCTCATCCTCCAGGACAATTCCTCAATTCCTCTACTAAGCAATTCCCAGGCCAACCTGGGTAAGCTGGGGACCCCCTGAAGGTGACTTCACTGTCTCTCATTCAAACCTGTGGCATAGTCCTCACCATGCTGAATCACCCCCTAAAAGGCTGTGAACACACTGAGGACAGGAGCTGTCCTCTTTTCGACTTTGAAACTCCTGAAAGGCATTGTTGAAAAACCTCACAGAGTGGGTATATGATAAATATTTATTGACTGACTGAGTGGGCTTTGAAGTACATGATCCCCACCTGGTTTTCTTGTACAGAATATACATTTTCTGAGTCTATTTAAAAGGCAGTAAATCGTAATGATTACTAAGATCTTAGGCCGTAAATCAAGTTCTATCACTTCTTAGCAGTGACGTTGGGCAAGTACTAAAACAATAGCTAAACATTACTCAACTGGACCTCAACTTCCTTGTTCTTTAAACTAAGGTTAACAGTAGTACTCAGTAGGGTGAATGTCTAGATTAAACAAGAGAATCCAAGTAACGCACAGCACAGTGCTTGTATATATTGTGATGCGTATATTAAACACCCAGCAGTTATTTCCACCTGGAAGCCTTGCAGTAACTTTGCTGCATGTTTAAGGAAATTCATTCTTCTTGTTGCCCTAGAGCTTGTTTATCAACAACAGGAAGCCTGATTTTATTTTTTTTCCTTTTTGTTGGTCAACATGGAATGGGTGGTACAATTAATTAAAATTTCCTAAAGGAGTAGTCAGTAGTCCCCAGCCAGTAGTCCAAAAGGAGGTATATTACATGGGGTAATTAACATAAGTTTATTCCTTATAGCAACAAAATATATTCATTTAGGAAGCTCCTTTCAACAAATATTTATTACTTGTTACCTATTATATGTAGCTTTGTGCATTCAGAGGTAAACAATACACCGCCCCAGCCCTGAGGCAGCATACAATCTCCAAAGAGATTGTTACGAGAATATATTAAGTGGCTTAGAAAGTTAGGAAGTTGGGATACAAGTTACCTGGTGCCTTTTCTCTTTTATGTGTGAGCACAGGCAATGTTTATAATAAGGATTTGCACCATGCGAGTTTTATACAGAAATATCCGTAAATAAATGTAGGCACACTAATTTAAGACATCTTAACGACCGCTGAAATGATCCATAACAAATAAAAAGGACTCCCATTATAGTTTAACCATCACATTCTGTAGATCTAAGGACAGTTATGAAAGAAGAGGTGAAAACAAATATTTACTGTTATTTACTATGTGATTACCAAAACATGGCATGCCTTACTTAGAATATAAATTTAAAGAATTCAAGGACATTCTAAGGAAGCTTTACTGCATTGAATACGGAGTTCAATCTGTATTTTTAAAATGTTAGTATTTCAAATAACAACTAAAACAAAACAGGTTTTTGTTCTTACTTTCCCCATTTGGGGCTCTATTCTCTGGCAATGCACTAACTACTTGAGGGTGTATGGGCTTTGAGGCATGCTTGTTTACTCATTTTCTCCTTTCCCTGATAAAAGAAATCTTAAATGGCAGTAAAGAGAAAACAAAGACTTCAGGAATACAGTGGCACCTTTCTACTTTACAGACAGTAACAGAGTGTATTCACCCAACAGAAACAGAGTGTATCTATAAAGAACCTAAGCAAAATCTTATGTCTCAAACCCATTTACCACTAATTTTCATGATCAAATTATGTTGTCCTAGGACAAAATCAGGTATAATGTTAAAAGTAATCATAGAGAATTTTGCAAACTTTTAATCACCAGTCATCTATAGAAAGTTAATTATGTTCACATGGGATTCATATTTAATACATATCAGTATGTTTTAGGTAACAATGAGGATAACATTCAGTGTTGGTTTCCAGGTGTAAATTCAGAGCAGCAAGGCGTATTTTTAGTTTAGTCCAATTGATTGAAGTCTGAAAGGAGACCAGCAGCATTAGCTTAACTAGACCCAGCATCTCGCTAGAGGCATCATCTGGCTTTGATGTATGTCCCCAGTAGTAGGATTCCCTGTAAATCTTCTCAGCTGGCAACCTCTTGAGCTGTCCTTTCTCTACACTGGGACTATTGGAATCTGTTGGCTTTTAGACCTACCTGAAAAATTTTTATTAAAAAAAGAAAACAGCTTGGAAACAGATGCTTAGGGATAGGAAAAGTTGAAGCTACACCAAAAGTTTACTCCAGTAAATCATGTCCAGATGTGTCCTCCCCGAAGTCCCTAAAGGTAAATGTCTCATTTATCTTCATATCACAGTTGCTGTTCTTATGACTGTTACTTTTACCCCCAAATGGGATTAACTGTTGTGAGAACAGACATAGAAGTCAGAATTCATTCTCTCTGTGTTTCATCCACTTACAAAAAAAAAAAAAAAAGTCATTGAGCATCCACCATTAATATGTAACTATGGTGGATACAGAGATGAAAAAACACACTATCACAATATCTAACCTCAAAGAGCTTACAAACTACTAGGAGAAATAAATCTTGTAAACAAACAATAATGCTGTAAAGCTATATGGGAAAAACCCATACCAAAACATAAGCATAATAATAATAATTTATCTAGTTTAGTTTTCAAAACAAACATTTGTTGAAACTGTTGTTTCCCTTATTTAACAGACCAGGATATTAAAGTTCAAAAAGGTTAGGTGACTTGTTCAAGATCACACAGCAGTGGAGCTTGGATTTTAATCCAGATCGTAGCTCCAGAATCTGTGCTTGTAAACTGTTTTTTCTTCTGTTTGTTTTAATGATACAGGGGTTATTTCCTGCTTGGAGCGTCAAGAAAGTCATCATGGAAAAGTGAGGTATGAATAGGTCCTCGAGATGGGCTGCATCTTTTTCCTTCAGCTTTATTAAGATATAACTGACAAATAACATTGTGCAATATTAAACTGTACAATGTCATGATCTGATACATATGTATATTATAAAATGATTACCACAATAAGTTTAGTTAACAAATTCATCATCTTACATAGTTATCTTTGTGTGTGTGTGTATGTGTGTGGTAAGAACATTTAAGATCTATTCTGTTAGCAATTTTTAAGTATATAACACAATATTATTAACTATAGTCACCATTATGCTAAGTGAAACAGGACAGAAAAAGAAAAATACTGCATGATCTCACTTATATGTGGATTCCGAAAAAGTCAAACTCATAGAAACAGAGAGTAGAATGGTTGCCAGAGGCTCAAAGACTGCATCTTAATAATTTCTAAGATGGTAGAATAGTATGAACAAAAGGCTTGGAGGCCAGTATGTCCCCCTAGCGCTCTAGAAACTAGAGTGAGTGGTCTGGTTTGCATGGGGTGTAAGGTACATGTACAGGGCAGCAGAAATATAATATCAGAAAGGTAGGTTGGATTCAGATTATTATAGAATTTGAAAAACTAACAAATCAGATTATTTTCTTGAGCAATGAGACACTATTACATTTATTTTCTTCTTCACCACTGTCCCAAAGGCATTCTTTCTGAGTTAAGAATTCATGTGCAAAGAAGAGGATAAAATGGTTAAAATGAGTGAGTAAAATACTGTATCAAAGAGTGGGTAATCTCACCACTGATAAAGTCCACCATCAGCTGACATAACTGATTTGCAACTTTAGTTTTAAAACGACTTGCTTAGCTTTCATGTTTACTTTTTATTATCCTTCCCATTGGTATAGGTACCAGTCATCCAAAGAAAGAGATGAACTTTCATTCTAAATTTAGCAAGAGAGCAAGTAAATAAATTAATTGGGGATAAAGATAGAGGCAATTAGAAAGAATGTTAGGCCTAATATTTACATACCAGTTTTTAAACGATCATTTCAATGTCTACTTCAATTGGGAAAATGTATTATGTTCTGTTAAGGGACATAATTCTTTCTGAAACATTGTGAAAGCTCTAATAAAAATTGGGAAGTACTATTCTATCTGCCATAGACCTTAAGTACTATGGGGTTCAACGTTCAGGATATATTGGCAATGGTTATTAGCTTAGGGTGTCAGCTTATTTCCTGTATTAGCTGAGATGTAGAAAGTGTAACTGCATAAATAGTCATGGTTGACAATGACGTTACAGCTGTGGGATTTCCCCCCTCATTCCTCCATTTTTCTTACTTCGTAATGCTTGAGTGTAACTACTTATATTAAACTACATCATTGGGTAGACTCTCATTTTTCTCACATTATAGTTCCAACAGAGGTCAAACAAATGCAACTCTTAAAGCTACTTTCTTCTTTTGTATGGCAGGAAACGGAATTATCATGGTAATTGGGAGAAGAGGGAAAACTTTCCTAGCTTTCATCCTTGCTTTGGAGGCAGGAGTGGAAAGGGAAAGAAGAGGGGAGTGACGGCTATACCATTACACAGAAGCAACTGCAGTAGCCAGTTACTACAGAGTGTGATTTGAGGGGCCTCTGACCCCCAAATATCTTCCTAATTAGGCACTGAAACTGCCACAAGTAGAAGTTCTTCCTAGGAGTTTTCAGGAATCCTTTGCATCTTTACTGTTTGAAGCATTTTATTAACAAGAAGACCCAATATATAATTAAAATGCCAAGAGAAGAATATCTCATTTTAAAAATATACTACCACTCATTGTCATTCATCAGAAACAAGAAACCATAAGAAAGAGATTGGGAAGGGAGCCAAGAAGAAGAAGGTAATGCAAGGAAAGCATGAGCAGTGTAACCAGGGGGTGTGTGTGTGTGTGTGTGCGTGTGTGTGTGTGTATGTATTTGGTGCAGTGGACAGAACATAAAATGATTAGTGCTTTCGATGATGTGTAGTGTATTAGTTCAGGCCTGTCAAGAAGCGGATATCCGGACAGGACTAGACAAGCAGGAGGTTTATTAGGGGAGAGAATAAGAGAAGATGGGGAGAGGAAGCAAGAAAACCATAATGTAGGTCTGACACCTATGGAAGGACAAAGGGAAGGAAGAAGGATAGAGTAGGAAGAGCTGTGAACTGCAGTGCGGTTCCAAGAAAGATTCAGCCAGGCCATGGGAAGCCCTTAAACCGAAGTCACTATATCAGGAGTTCTGCAAATCTCACTGGAATAATCCTGCCTTAATCCAATGCTCAGGCATGGGCTGGGAGTAGCCTGTGAGAAGTGTGGCTTTGGTGCAAATGTGACTGTTGATCCCGAGGGTCAGCAGATGGGGCCATCAGTCAGTGATGCTCTCTAATATGAGTGGTCTATTTTCATAGCCACCCAAAGTAGCAATTAAAAAATTAGCATTTTCTATACTAATTTGCCCCTCAAAATTATTATGTTGAACATAACCAGAAAAAAGCTTGTGATATTTATTATATCACATTTCTACTATATAAGAAATTTATTTAGTTTCTGTATTATCATATACAATTACCTTTTTATAATATAAAAATGAATTAAATGTGTAGTGTCTTTTTTTTTCTTCTAACTACTTGCTTTGAAGAGCATCACAAAACCCAAGGGCTACTGTTCTCAACATATTCATAATTCAACACATTCCTGGGAAAGGAAATCCCCCATCACTAATAATGATTTTCCTGGAAGTGATTCTCAGCCCTTGTGGTGGAGATACTCCTCAGATATTACAACATTATTTCCAAATTGGCATGTGGTGGGATAATTTGAACTCTACTAGCTATCACCATCACCAGCAAACCTAATGGATGAGTTGCCAGTTGTACAGTGACTGTACCTGCATTTTATTTTTTTTAGAATTTTTTTTGATGTGGACCATTTTTAAAGTCTTTATTGAATTTGTTACAATATTGCTTCTGTATTATGTTTTGGTTTTTGGCCCCGAGGCATGTAGGATCTTAGCTCCCCGACCAGGGATCGAAAGTGCACCCCCTGCATTGGAAGGCAAAGTCCTAACCACTGGACCGCCAGGGAAGTCCCTGTACCTGCATTTTTAAGAAACATCCCAGGTTTGTGCACATCCCTACTGAGGATTACTGCTCTAGGGAAGTTAAATTCAAATTTGAATGTGCATAAAAATAACAAGACAGGGAGGCTTGTTAAAAACCCATCTGTTTCAGTAGGTCTGGGGTAGGTACTATTAATGAGTATTTTTAGTAAGCATCCTAGATGATTCAGTGTAGTAAGGTGGGTCACAGAAACATATTTCCAGAAACTCTACATCAGGGACATGGTTGGATATCCCTAATTTATAATGAAAAAAGTCATCTAGACCCAATGAAGCCATGTAGTAGAATGGGGCATGGGCAGGGTGCAGAGTGAGGGCACCAGCAGATGGAGAAGTAGCAAGATGGTGAAACAGAAGGAATGAGAAAAACCAACCGAAGGACGGAGAATACATATGATCTATGTCTAAATTCACCAATATATCTATATATCCTATCAACAACTTCATCAGGAAAATTGATTTCAGTTTGGAGAATGGAAAGTAATGCATCAAAAAATAGTTATTCCTTTACATCTTAGCGTTTTATTTCCCTCTGGACTAAAATAATGGAATATATATATATATATATATATATATATATATATATAATTACATATATTCTCTGTATATAATTTGTGTGTGTATATATATACATATACACTGTTTTCTAAGGTTTTCTTTACTTTAGATATAAAGGAATGGTACTGAGCTTGTACATATATTTTATTATTTATTGTAATATAACGTATTATATAAATCTGGCCATTTGTACCCCTATAGAGTAGAAGGCAAGAGCTGTAATTATTATGCAAAAGTACCTGCACAGTTACAACATTAGCATAAGTGTAGCTTTATCCTTGTTTTTACATTTTTCAAACTATAAATCAAATATGAGTGCCTGATAAAAAGCTGAGGATAGCAAGCAGATGATAAACCATTTTACCAGGGGGGCAGAGATTCATTTTTATTTTTTAGTTTCTGTGTCATTCCCAAGCACCTTTTTTGAATGCTGATACAGAAAATAACACTATATGCTGCATGACAAAAGCGTTGACATGTCCATACCCCTTGGCTTGTGTCCCCGTTGCCATCACCCAACTGATATTATTGTGACATTTTGACATTGCATTGTGACACAGTGACCTGGTGCCTCCAGCAGCCTAGAAGGACAAGTTGATGAAGGCACATGGCGCATTAGGAAGCAGTGAAGCCATTCATTACTGTTACGGAGAGAAAGTCTGCTCTAGAGACAAGAATTCTTGTCTAACGCATGAGACACCCTTGATTCTCTTTCCTGCTCTGCTACTGATCTACTGTGAAATCTGTAACGAAAAAAATTTTTTTAAACATCTTCATTGGAGTATAATTGCTTTACAATGTTGTGTTAGTTTCTGCTTTATAACAAAGTGAATCAGCTATACGTATACATACATCCCCATATCTCCTCCCTCTTGCGCCTCCCTCCCACCCTCGCTATCCCACCCCTCTAGGTGGACACAAAGCACCGAGCTGATCTCCCTGTGCTATGTGGCTGCTTCCTTTAGTGATTCAGTTTTTCTGTCTGTGAAATGGAAATGACCCAACATACATGATTTTTTTTTTTTTTTTTAATTCTAGGGCAGTGATTGCATTTCCGCCCATTCTTGGTAAACAGAAATTTTGGAAGGGCACACTTTGAGGAACTAAATTAAATGATGATCCTGAAACAGGAGGGAAGGAGACAGGGCACAACCTTTAAAAGAATGACATAGCCCGAGGACATGACATAATCTGATTAGAACCAAATAGGTCCAAGATGGCAGATGAGTCGACCTCCATTAGACCTCGAACCTCAGTATACACTTATTTTAACACATCAGCTAAATGACACACCCACCAGCACCATGACAGTTCTGAAGCCGACCAGTCAAAGATGAAAAAGTGGGCGGTGGCCCAATTCCTGGAAATCCCCACCCCTTCCCCCAAATAACTGGAATACTCCTCCCACTCATTAGCCTATGAAATTACCCACCCCTATGAAAACTGACAACCCCATACCCTGGTGCAGCTCTCGCCTTCTGAGATGGCCCACACTCTGTCTGTGGACTGTGTTTCTCTCTAAATAAATCCACTTCCTACCTATCACTTTGTCTCTCACTGAATTCTTTCTGCCATGAGACATCAAGAACCTGAGCTTCATTAAGTCCTGAAACTAGGTGTGTGAACTCAGTTGGAAGACTGTGGGTTTTGGCCGGGTTCGAGTCCCGGCACGTGGGTTCAGGTCCCAGTCTGAGTTGCATGGTTTCAATCACACATGACAGACTTCAGTACTGTCATAGTTTGGGAATAACTAATTACTGTCTTGACTTGCTCTCATCTATGCCCTATTTTAAAGGTTTCTCATGATAGTCTAGCCATGAAATCCTTCTATGGTCTGCTTAATATTAAACCTTGCCCCTTATATATTAACAACAGCAAGCTACATCTCACTCTACACGGCATTACATATCACACTCAGCTCAAAATTCCACCTAATAGATCTTCTTTGGTAAAATGCAGCCTCTTCAACTGTCATAAAATGATTATTCGCTGGTTCTGGCAAGCAAGGCTGGTCTTGGAGATCATGTCACAAACTCAGATGGAAGTCTCCTTCTGAAGCCAGGACTTTTCTCAAGCGCCTATCAGTCCAGCTTATGACCTACTGTGCAGACTCAGCCTTTCCATATGGAAAATGAGATCAGGGACCTCTGGGCTTGAAGTCCAAGCCATCTCAGGTCATCTGAGAGTAGGAATATTTTGGAGCCCACAGTCCCTTAAGGAGCAAATGCTGTCAGTAAGATCAAGCCCAGTCACTAAGAGTGTCCATTTATTCCGCAGCCAGTGGCAGAGCTGAAACTTGGACCTTTCGTTCCTCAGCATTTCAGAGGCAGGGTAATGAGCCATGGGGGTAACCGCAGCAGGAATTCTGTAATCAAGCCACAAGGGGGCAGGGAAACATGCTGACTTGCCACCTCAGCCAGGGGAACTTGGTGTAAGCTGTATTTTGATAGCTTTGTTTGTTTTCTTAGCTGTCCAAAGAGCATGCTAATAAGCGTAGTCACAGAAGAAGGGGAAGATGGGATTAAATACCAGGGAAAGTCATCAAAATGAAAGAATGGGATAAGCCTCACAACTATTTCCAAAGCTTAGCTATTTCCTGTCCAAAGCCAAGTTCCCTTTATTCTGTAAAAGATGAGTAAAATGAAGGCAAAAGCACGCTTATTCCCTTGGCGCCCTGTATTAGCCAAGTCCTGCTAACAGCAGAGTTTGATGAGATGAATTACTAGATGCCCCATAACCCTTTTCTCTTTAACATACAAACCTCATCTAGTTATTTTTAAAGGGGTTCTGTGCCTGTTTCTTCGTGCCTAAAGCTCACTGCTTCCAACCACAACAGCAAAAACAAGAACAGCAGGAAAAAAAAACACAGTTAGATCCTTACAGGAAAACACTGCAGAGCTCAGTTACCATTGATGAAGGAGTGGCACTTATCAGGGGAAAGCTGGACTCTTGACTTTTTATTACCAAACCAACTAGGATATGTCACAAATATCTTACATTGGTCATGGAAGAAATTTCATTATTTATGAAACATTCAAGAGTGCCACTAATAATGTTTATATATTCCAGGACAGAACCGTGTTCGTTGATTTTTATTTTGGTATTTTTATATTTAATTTTCTTTTTAATTATAGAATAATTTAAAATATAGAGAATACCGAATATAATGAACACTCATGAATTCATCATCCTGAATTAATAGATGAATATTAACATCTGCTAGCTCTGTTGCTCCAGGGCGCTATTCCTTTTCTTTTCTTAAAGAAACGATATATTACAGCTACATCTAAAGCTCCCCATCTGCCTCCTTTTCTCCTCTCGGTCCTCTCTCCTAAGGAAACCACTTTTAAGCTTGCTGAGTATCACTCCTATTCATTTGTACATTTGCACAGTAAAAGCACGGAAACACCCAAACTGTCCCTGGACACCAGAATGGAGAAACAGACGACTGGTTTATTCATGTAATGTAATGTTATTTAGCAGTTAAATAATGGATGAGTCCAAAAATCCATAAATAGGAAGAAGTTACAAAAGGATGCAAAAATATACTGTTTATGTAAATTTTAAAAACATATATCAATAATATAATCATTTATGAATATCTATATATGTAGCAATACTACAACAATGTGAATGTGTTTATTTTTCAGTGTAATGTTTAATATTCTTTTATGTGATTTGGTTTTGCATGGCTGTTACGTACTGCTATAGACTGAATGTTCATGGCCTCCCAAAATTAGTTAGTTGAAGCCTTAATCCCTAATGTCATGGTATTTGGAGGTGGGGCCTTTGAGGGGGCTCTGCCCTCATAAGTGGAATTTAGTGTCCTTATAAAAGAGGCCCCAGAGACATCCCTCATCTCTTCTGCCATATAAGGTTACAGCAAGAAGATAGCAGTCTATGATCCAGAAAGTGGGCCCTCACCACACATGGAATGTAACTTGATCTTGGACGTCTCAGGCTCCAGAACTGTGAGAAATAAATTTCTGAGGTTTATAAGCCACCCAGTCTGTGGTATTTTGTTATAGCCGCCTGAACAGACTAAGACATGTACTCTGACAGGAGCTGTGGAGGATAAAACACAGATGATTTAGGACCCCTACCCTCTAATATGGGCAGTAAGATTAAATGCAAAGTAACAAGTAACATGAAAGAAAAGAAATTAATTATCACATCAGTAGGGTAGCACCTCACAGTCATTTAAACAAGTCTGAGCAAGTAATGTGGTATTTAATAAATGTTGCTGATTATTACCCCACTTAATAGATGAGAACACTGAGGCTTGACTAAATTAATATACCCCAAATCAGTGTGAGCAAAGGGGCAGAGTCAGGATTGAAACCTGTATCTACCTGATTCCAGACCTGTTCCTTTAACTAGATCTTATTGTACTAATTGGACCTATTTGTTAGTTCTGGTGAGAAAAGAGAGATTTTTTTTTTTTTTTTGCGGTACGCGGGCCTCTCACTGCTGTGGCCTCTCCTATTGCGGAGCATAGGCTCCAGACGTGCAGGCTCAGCGGCCATGGCTCACGGGCCCAGCCGCTCCGCAGCATGCGGGATCCTCCCGGACCGGGGCACGAACCCGTGTCCCCTGCATCAGCAGGCGGACTCTCAACCACTGCGCCACCAGGGAAGCCCGAGAGTTGTTCTTTTTTTAAGTAAATAAATCTTTCAGGACTAAAGACAATGCTATAGGGACAGAAAACAGATCAGTTATTGCAAGGGATATGGGTGGGGGTGGACTATAAAGGGGTTCCAGAGATGTTGGGGGTAATCAACATGTTCTATATATTGATTGTGGTTTCATTTGTCAAAACTCATAGAACTTTAAAAAAAAAAAATGAATGAATTTTATTCTAGGTAAATTATACCCCAATAAAACTGACATTAAAAAAACAAAAACAAAAAACCAACATAATCTCCAAAGGCTCATGAATAAACACCTTGTTCTGGGTACAGAGACACTTTTCTCTTGATCACTCTTGACAATTTATTCCTGCTAAAAAGTTTGGGGAGAATTTCAGAGAAGAGTCCTAGGTCAGTGCCCACAAAGTCAAATAAAATCTAGCCTGTTTCCACAGCAGCTTCTGTTTGACAAATCAAGAAAAGTGGGCCTCCGTTAAGTAAGACCTTTCCTTTTGTTGAAGGTGGAGGGGAGAGCACATCTGAGAAGCCCTGCAGTGTTATCCAGGGAGCCCTTCCAGTTGAGCAGACCTCAGGTGTTCAGACAGCCCTACTGCCTCAGGGAAGGGAGGCTCCCCACACCCCAGGAGCCATAGCACACCTGAGCTGTCCTCTTCTGAGTCCCCATCGGCATGGTCCCTGCAGATCGCACACTGAAAAGCATATGCATCTTGCAGGAGGAAGGAAACCTCTCTAATCTGCAGCCTGAATATCCCACAGAACAGCCCTCAAATCCTAGTGGCCTAGATCCTCTGATGATTGCTGGGACAGAGGCAGAAAGACAATGTGGGAAGCAATTTAATCAAGGCAGGCAGAGCTATCGCCACAGACTAAAGTCATTCACAGTGCAGCCCAGGACTTTTGGTCTTCCTCCCTCTAAGCTGCATTGCTTTGTTATGCTGGGTTGAGGAGGCTTAGCCATTCTTTGAGTCAGTCGTAGAACCTAGCAGGCTAAGATATTAACAAGCATAAAAGGTATTACCTGCCTCCCCATATCAGGAGGCTTGCACGACTCTGGAGGCTTCACGTATTTCTTGTACTTTCCTGCGGGAATTAGTTAAAACTGCCAAGGTGAAAAGTATTTGATTTAGATTAATCTCACTTTTCTAAGCAGGAGAGCCTCATTACTCTGACTGGTTGACCTAGCCATGCTGCCCTTCTTGCTTGAGGAAGGAGGAAAAAGTTTCTGGTTCATAGATCTTGATGGATAAGTAAAATAGGTCATTATCATCCTTTCATGAAACCCATGAAGAGCATAGAAACCAACTGGAGAGCCAAGTCAATGCAAGGGATGGTAAACCTACAACATTTCACCATCTTCGGCAAGACCAGAAACACCGAAAAGAAATATGCAAACACCACGTCCTCTGTGCATTAATTCTTCCAGGACTCTGGATCATGACTGGCCAATGTTTTAGGTCCAGTTAAAACCGGCTGGAAAAAAGGCACCATTAAAGATTTCAGAAGGCTTTATTTTTTTACAAAGAGGAAAACGACTACAACCACGAAAACTTCTTTGAATTGATTCTAAGTAAGAGTTTGCTTTATGAACTGTCTCTAAACTGAAGCTGGAAGGACGCCCTTTTCAGAGAAAGTAGATTACCAGAGATAAGACCTAAAATGGTAGTTCTCAAACTCAGCGGTGCCGTCCAATCTTCTGCAAACCTGTTAAAATGCAGATTCTGATTCAGTAGGTTGAGATTCTGCATTTCTGACAAGCTCCCAGGTGATGCTGTTCATCTACAGAAACTACAAGAGATCTAACTAAAAAGCTATTTGCAAACTGAAGGGCCTGAGCCATGCAAATTATTCATTGTAACACAGACATTCACTGTCGATTTGTATTCATATTTTTGCTAAAACCTGGTATTAAACTTCTTTTTCTTTCACTTATCTGATAATTTATGGACAGCTATCAGGTTGCCTGGCACAGCGCAAAGAAGCTAAAATAATCTTGGCCAGTCACTGACTCCTCACTTACTTTGAGATATGTTTTCTATTTCCTTGTCATGAGGATAAGTTCACAATGATATCACCTTTCTAAATGCATACGAACATTTGTCCAATCATCACTCCTTTCCCTCCCAAATCAGAACTGCTTCTCTCCAAATCTTTGAAATTTTTGCCTCTGGAGAAACCTGTTTTTTAAGAAAGTGCTATAAAAACAATGTGGTCAACCTGCCTGAATCCATTAGAATACTGCTCTATGTGGCCTGAACATGGATGACTCAGATTTTATAAAAACATTGACATAGATGAATTAGAAAAACAAAGAAACAAACAAAACCCCATAAATTAACCAATATTACAAATTTGTTGTTTATTTACTTAGAAAGGGACAGGCTATGAGAACAGACAAGTGTTAAAAGATTTTATTTTAATTGTATAAAATCATTAATAGGTACTATTTCTAGGCATAATTACATATTTTAAAACCAAGGAGAAGAGGTGGGTGTTTCTGAAATCTTGAGCAACAACTGGACCCAGTTTTCGTGGTTTAGACACACATAATTAGCAGTTTAATTTCCGCTGTGGCTAAGTTAGCCGTAAGATTTCATTTAATAACAAGCACAGTTTTACAGCCAGAAGCAAGGTTCCAGCGCCAGCTTCAGCTCAGCACTGCCCTCTGCCGGTCCCCAAGCGATTCACGCCGCCCTGCTCCACGTAAAGGCATCAAATTGCAAATTGCAATTGGGCTGCCCAAAAATTAATTGCAAGAGAAATGGAGAAGCATAATTCATTTAAAATTCACTTTAATGAGACTTTTATTTTTAGCTGAACAACAACAAAAAAGCATGAAAAATTATATCGCTAACTGCCTTTTCTCCACTCTCCCAGACAATACTCATTATCATATTAGCCTTGAAGTAGGTTTCCCTTTCACACTACTTAGCACAATTATGTCGACTACCTCCGTGCAAAGGATGGCCGAAACAACTGTTGCTCTAAAGAGCAGTTTTTACCCGTTAAGCAACCAAATTAAGCATGGGCTGTTTTATGCCTGGCAAGCTCAGTTTTGACCTTATATCCCAATCTTTCTATGCAATTATTTTGTAAGGGGGGGATAAGGTTTCTTCTTTGCCCACAGGGCCAGTCATGTTGTGTTAACACTGAGCATGACTGACCACCCAGAGTTGGAGATGTGTTTGAAGATTCCTGCTAATGAGCTGACAAACGTCAAAGCTGCTCTGTTCAGTCTGTCCTCCTAGTCTTCACTTTTCATCAGAACTGAGAGATCTGACAATTATATCAGTCTTTCCAATCAAAATTCCAAAAGGGCTATATGGCAGGTACAGAAGTACTATTGCTGTGTTATGTAAAGTATTCCCATTCTGTCTGAAATAGGAATCAGAAAACTTCACTAGGATTTGGAGACAACAAATGAATATTCCTACTGGAAGTGCAGGTAGATTGGAAGTATAAGAAACAATGGTGTCCCAAAGTATTGATGCTACATGAGGCTGTATCCTTCTATGTGCCCTGCCAGCTGCCTCCGATAGAATTTGCTGGGCCAAGATTCTGCGGATAAAGAATCCCGTCACTAAAGCCTATTATTTACCAGAATTTATAAAATTTGGACTTTGTTTGAGACTGGGGCTTATATGTCAGCTCTGGTGCTTTATTAGCCATATGGTTTGACCTCAAGTAAATGTCTTCCATTTCATAAGTCTTGGTTTGCTTATCTATATAAGTAAGGTGATAATATGATTCATGTAACATAGTTGTTAACTTAGATAAATTGCGAAAATACACAGAGTCGAGCACCTTAATATTCATAAATTTGGAACTGGAGCTACAAGATTGTTGGGAGAGGGATGGAAAATTAGGGCTGCACTGAACAGGCTGATATATCCAAGAGTCTGGGCTTTCTGATGTCCAGGTCAGGATGTGAATCCTAGCCCCACCTCTTTCACTCACTTTGGGAAAGTTATCTTTAACTCTCTTAAACCTCAGTGCCCTCATCTGTAAAAGATGGATAATGGTAATTCCATCTCATGGTGTTACTATGAACGATAAAAGGAAAGTCACCATCACAGGGCCATATTTACTGTGTTTCTACAAGTAGTAGATGTTTGTATGGAACTAGGCTGATTTGGGGTCCTTTCTTCAAATTACAGAGACAACATTTTGATTGGCTTTACGTCCTTGCATATTGCAGAGCTAGATGTTGTAATCACATTGCTCCGTTTTAGTTTGTAATAAGGTTAACAATATTTTGTCTAACAAGTTAATAGTGACAAAGAGGAAAAAGAGCTGCTTAGGGAAAAAGTCTAATCTGTAGATGGAGAAAGTCAGCCAGTGTCTGTCTGTAGAGCTTTTAGGCTCTGTGCTGGGAGGCTAAGGAAGAATCTTTATAGCTGGTTCACAGAATTCATTGGATGCAGAACAACGACCTTGACTATTTTCACCTCATATTTTCCTCCTCTTTTAAAGGGCAATGACCCAGCTAATTTATAGCTCTGATTCCAGGGTACCTGAGAAGGGAGAACATCACTGCAGCTTCCGTCCGGCATCTGGTACCAATGTTACTTAAGGAACAATTCAAAAACCTCCCCCGTGGAGAAGGGGCTGCCTGTTTTCCTGCACTGTCTCCTTCACATTAGCATATTCCAGGAGAAAAAGAAGAGATGGAGATAGATGCACAGGCTGATGAAGTTTTAGAAGGCCAATAAATGATGTTTTTCTTCCCTGCCTGAGTTTGGAACCAATTAAGAAACAGATAGGAGACAGACAGCTAAGGGAAATGAATTACATTAAAATGCAGTTATCAAAATATTTTTAAAAATTTGAGATATAATAATATGTGTGTTTCTTCATTAGCACGTTAATGATAAGATCCAGCACAGGCCTAATAATTACCATATTTCAAAGTAGCAATGAGTGTTAGTGACAGTTTGAGATATCTGCAACCACTGACATGAGATATGAAAATACTTCTGATTTCTACTGGTGATGTAAATAAATGCTTAATACCACTCTGGCTTATTGTTCATAATGGAGGGAAATGCTAAATTTCAGTTAGAGATCAGTGAAAATAAAGACCGAATTCTTTTTTTTTTTTTTCCTCATCCAAGTTCATGAACACTCAGTTAAGGACACTTGAAGAACCGCTTGAGATCAGCGGTTCTCAAACTTGAGAGTATATTAGAATTACTTGGAGGGGTTGTGAAAACACAAATTGCTAGGCCCCATGCCCAGAGCTTCTGAATCAGTAGATCTGGGTTGGGAGTTGAACATCTACACTTCTTACAATTCCCAGATAATGATGATGATGCTGATCCAGAAACCCCACTTTGAGAACACTGCTCTAGATGAAGGTCCTCCATGTACAAACCCTTAGAATGGGGAATGTGTTCTCCCTGAAACTGTCAAACCCTAGCATCTCAGGGATCCCCACCCAGTTTTCAAAGACAGTAGATAGAATACAGATGGATATCAGTACCATTACAGCTACACACTTTCTATTTTAAGAGCCAGCTCAAATCTTACCTCTTCCCCAAAGCATCCCTAATAACCCTAGGTTGAAGGGACCCTACCCTCTCTCAACTCCTCTAAACCTTTAGCTTTTGTTCTGTACCAAGGCCTTGGGAATACTTAGTATCAACTGGCCCATCTTCCTTTCGTTTATCCTGGTAGTTTATTCCCCTTTCCTTAACTAGATTTTATGCTCTATGGAGAATTAGTCCCTGTACTAACATTAACACTCTCTACATTTCCCTGTGCACAGATAGTTTTGAGATGTACTTGTTGATTATGCTGTCTTGTGAACCTGCAGTTGGGTTCAACCAGTCAACCACACTGTGGGTTAATTTGCGCTGATACAAAAAATGTACAGCTAGATCTTGTTGAGACGTTTAGGTTACAAGTGACGGAAAACATAATCCAAACTGACTTAAATTTAAAATGAAACTTAATGATTATATATATGCCTTCCAGTGCAATTTAATGCTGAGATTCTTGGTGCCATCAAGCCTCTGTTTCCCTGTGCTTCACTTTTATGTATTTTGCCCTTCTTTGTACATTCGATGGGCTGGAATCAGAAAGAGAAATGGTCATACTAGTTCTAGAACTCACACTTCAACTCCATGCCATCCAGAGGAAGAATGGCAGCCTCTTCTTGTAGCTTTACCTAAAGTATGTGAAAACTTCTCTCCCAGAAACCCCTAGCAAATGCCTCTTCATATCTCATTTGTCCACATTGGGTCACAATCTCACAAGTAAAAATATCAGCCAGCATCAAAGGAATCTTTTTGTAGTTAAACTCCTCTACTTTTCCATAAATGGGAAGGAGGAAATGCCCAAATCAAATCAGCCTGCTGTCATCATGAGAAGGGGGGAATAAATCGATTTTGGAAAATTAAAAATAGCAAATATCTTCTACCATACCTTTCTAGTTTCTAGTTTTATATTTTAAGCTAGAAAACAACCCATGGACTAAAAGAACTAGAAGGTCCCAAAGGAAAGTACTTTGATCAAATTCATGGCTTCAGACAGATATGAACCTAAACTATAACAAATCTATAGTCCCAGGAGTGGAGACTTGACCACTGAAAGCCAGAAGATCTAGGACTGAGTGTGCCTTTAGCCACAGGTAGCTGAATGACTCTGCATGTAGGAATATATCACTCTGTACCAGCCTTTCTATCTTTAAAGTGAGGATGTGACAGTGAAACATGTCTAAGGTTTTAGTTTATGTTAGGGCAGCTGTTAGTCTAATCTATGCTTGTGTGTGTGTGTTTGTGTGTGACGTGTGGTGCGGTGTGGTGTGTGTGTCTGAGTGTCTATGGTGGGGGTGGGTGGGTGCCCTTGTGAGATTTTCCCCATTACTGGAATTTTTACTAATCTCTTTCACTCTATCTTCTATGAAGAGCCATCAGACATATGATTAGCCAAGACATATGTTTCTGAAGTTTGTCTTTGCCGTTCTCAGTTTCCTGAGTTGTATCTTATGCATCCCCCCACTCCTAATTGGTCATCTCTCACCTTTTTTATAATACCCTTTTCTCCCTCTAGGTTCTGAGATGATTCTGAAAAATATTCACACTAAAGTGTGAAGAATTAGCCACCAATAGAAATGCCAACTTTCTCAAGGTATAAGAAAACGGTAACTTAAAAGACTGGCTCTTTAATGTGATAAAATGGAAAGAAGGCAGGTTCTGAAGCTGACAAACCCAGCTTCAAATACGGGCTACACAACTGATTTTGTGACTCTGGGTAAGTGACATGGCCTCTCTGAGCCCCAGTTCCTTCACTGTAGGATGAAGAGGATGGTGACCTCATGCAGGGTTCTGTAAGAAGGTATAGGACATGAATGATGATCGGTTCATACAAATGGCTCAATCCATCTTAGTTCCCGTTTCTAAAAAGGGAAACGGTAAAAATTCAGATATCATTCAGCAGTTAGAGCTGGGAGGTTCTGAGATGACAGGTATGGTTAGCCCCCTTGGAATCATTCCAAGCAAGTTATTTAACATATGTATACATTGAGCTAATCCTACATCCACTATCCAACTCTTATTGTATCCAGAATCCTGCCCTTATTCTTCTTGTGTACATGAAGAACAAAGAAAATTTGTTCCTTAAATAACTAATTTTTTTTTCCATTCTCAAGTACTATCAAGTAACTTAAACTGAGTGAGCTCAAATATTTTAAGCCTATCTTAAACTATGACATGAAGCCTGATGAGGATGGTGGGAGGTGGTATTATGATTTTAGTTTGGGAATTCAGCCAACTTTCACACTTGTGTGAATAATAACCTCTGCAATCGGCTTATTCACATGGTCTCACCTGTCTTGTGCCATCTTGAATCTTTATCTCTCATTGTAGACCCCTACCCTTTTCTATTTCAAGTATGTTTAAGCAGGAAGGACATTTCCCTCACTATCATCATTGACTTGAAATTGTATATTAGCAACTCTTCCCACACAAAGAAGCAAAGGTTTGTCCTCTCCTCAATGGCCACTAGGAAAGATATTAACTAGATTGACCACAGGGGAATCTCCCTCACTGTTTCCTTTCAGTTTGGTCGCCTTTTGAGTACAATCTTGGAGCTGGCCTGTATCTCCTTGATTTGTTAATAGGAATGTCATGTAAGATGAAATCAGAATCAAAACTCCAGCTGAAGTCCAGGTAGATTACAACTGTTGTTTTCTCCTTATCACCCTGGCATGTCACTCCAGCACCCAAGAAAATGAGACTGGTCTGGACAATCAGATTTTCACAAAGCTGTTGTGGTTGCAACTCAGGATCATGTTTTCTCAGAGAAGGTTGCAAATTGATAGTTTATTTCTTCAAGTACCCTTCCAGACCTGGAACTTGGAGCCACCAAGGATAATTCTTTTTCTCTTTATTAAATTTTGGCTACTCTTTTTTATTTGCTGGCTTTCAGAGTTTTTTTCTCTGTACTCTACAAACTTTTATAACAAGGTGGAAAAGCTGTAGATACTCTCTGTTGAGAAGGCACAAATATCAGAGTTACAAGTTATGTCAGTTCTGCCATTTCAGTGTTTTTCAAAGTGTTCTTCTTCTTGTCTTTCTAATTTTAATGCCTTAGTTTAGGCCTTAACCATCTCTCATCTCTATGTTGTATAGTTGATAACTGATCTTCCTCCCACAAAATTTCCCTCAATGCAGTCCAGTCTTCACACTTCAGACAAAAAAACTAAACTAAAATTAAAAAATAAAATCCCCAAACCAAAAAACCAAAACCCAACACCCAACAAGAATAACAGGGAACCCAATCAAGTTATACCATGACCATGTTGAAAGGTTTCCATCGTCCCCCCAAAAGGCTTGTAATGCAAGGCGTGAACTTCCTGGCATGGCAGATGTACCCTTCAGTATCTAAATGTGTGACCCTCTCTTCCACCGTCCTTCATCGGCACCATACACTTGAGTCAGGCCAATTTTTTCCCTATTGACAAAGATATGATAATACTGCAGACATTTCTTCAAGTTTCTACAAGAAGTGGGGGGGCGCTGTTCTGCTCACTTCTGTCCCTTCACAACTTGTCCAATACCTGGGGAATACTGGACACCATGATAACAAATCTGAGGATGAATAACCCAAGCTAGATAACTTACGTTTATCAGGCCCAACTCAATGGATACATTCACTCAGCTCTTTAAGGCATATTCAACTAGAGTGGTCTCTGTTATAGATTGGTTTTCTCTCTCCCGTAACTCTGTGTGATGATTTGATTCGTTTTAACTTGGCAGGACTGAGACATGGTGGAGAAGGAGGGAGAAGATGGCTACCTGGGATGAATGGGAAGGTATAAAATATATTTCACTGGCTTCACAATTTCACTCTGGGTCCATTTGAGGATTCAGAAATCACAATTTTGATCTACAGAAAATGACGTTTAATGAAGAAAAATCTACGTAAGTGAGTACGTAGATGGCTTCATTCTTTTTTTAAAAAAATTTTATTTGAAGGTAGTTGATTTAAAATGTTATGTTAGTTTCTGTTGTCCAGAAAAGTGAATCAGTTATACATATACATGTATCCACTCTTTTTTTATATTATTTTCCCGTAGAGAAATGCAAATCAAAACTACAATGAGGTATCACCTCACATGGGTCAGAATGACCATCGTCAAAAAATCTGCAAACAATAAAGGCTTCATTCTTTCTGACCACCAATTCAGAAGAGGCCAGACAGATCTACAGTCACAAGAGCCTGAGCTGGTCCAGTTTTGCCACTTTCGAGGTAAACTTATTCTTGCGGCAGTTTGGGGTTGCCTGCTAGGCTGTTGTGTTCAGCTCAGGATACGGAGATACCATGACAAAAGTTGACTCTGAGAATTCTAACCACTGGACAACTCTGGCTCCTACAAAAACAGATAGAAACTAGTAAAGCAGGTGCATGTCAAAGTTGGTAGTAAAGCAGCTCAACCCCTTTATTTAATGAGGGTATGACCATATTTTATAGTACCTCATTAATCCTTCCAGATTTTAACATGGTTCTACTTTGGATGTGACAAAGGCAAAGGTTGCTGTGAAGGCGATAAAAATGGAATCCCCTTTTGGGTTGGAAGAAGAGAGCTTTGGAGGATGCTATGGGCCTAGAACCAGGTCAGCTCTTCATTGAACTGCATCTTCTCCCATCTCTCAGGGGCCCAGTAAGGAGGGATCTTTTGCTTCTCTTTTTCATTTATGTGTAAACAGATAACTTGGCAGCAAGGGTGTTGGGAGGGGAACTCACAGCGGGGCTGTGAACCCAAAGGGATGGCTTCGGGCTTCTTTGCCTGGAATTTAGCCTCTTGTTCTGTTTTCCTTAGAGGCAGCACGTAATTCCTTTTTATTTCCTGTGTGACCCCCTGGGTGTACTTGAAGACCTTTGTTCCACTACCCTCAGCCCTTCCTGACTACCTAATTAACCCTTTTTAGACTTTCCTCATGGGTCTTAGTCCTACCCTTTAGTCACTGCAGTTCATACTTCCCTGGATCCTCTCCAAATAGCTCACAAAGATGGCTTACAAAACAAGGGCTTCCTGCAAGAGTCACAGGTAGCCTGACGTCTCAGCGAGAGAAAGAAGAGTACGGAGCAAAACAAACAAAGGTACGCTGCCTGCCACTCAGGGCTACAGCCTCCTATGAGATCTGACCCCTCACGGCACTCCCTTAGCGTGGCCTGGCTATTAGGCCGACTGGGATTTTGTCCAGAACTCTCTCCACGTAAAAAAGCAAGCCCTGCTTCAGGCTGAGGAGGTGCCATTAAGTCATTTTCTTATTGCCTCTCAGATCAGCTTTGAACTATAAATAAACCAAGTGCCCAGGAGTAGCCACAATGCCTGCTGTAAGGTTATTTGCATCCCTGCTCTATCTGAATTCCCCTTATGCCCACGCTCCCTTTCAGAAACCTCACAAAGCTGGCAGGTCCACCACTCCTGCTGCCAATGTCAGTGCATTAGCACTTAGCTTAAGTGAACACATATGCCAGGCAGGCTCCCAGCTTCCTCCTCCCCTCTTTCCTAATGGAAATACTTCAGATAAAGAATGACACTGCTAATATAATGCATATGCTTATTCTATTGATCTTATTTTAGACTACTAATCCTCGAAGATAGTAACTAAATTACCTAAGACGTAGAGCGATGAGCACGGGCATATAATCATGATGGCAACAACAAAGATAATGATGATAAAATAATAATAAGGGCAGCAGTAGCGCTGGTGCTAGTAATAACAACAACTTAGTGTTTACTGAGTGCCTGCTACTGTTGATCAGGCAGGAGAACTGTGCATTTTGTATGACACATTGTATGTGTTGGTTCTAATCTTCACAATAACCGCGGGAGTTTTCATCTTGAGCTGGAGAAAGGGAGGCTTGGGGCAGTGAAATTCCTCATCCAAAGGCCCATGCTGGGCAAGCAGGACAGTCTGTTTGACTCCAATGTCAAGTGGCCTTTCTGCTCTTCACAAGTTACCTCTACCTTTAACTACATGTGACAAGGAAAGCCAGCAGGATTTAATGTTAAAATTCATTCAAAAAATGTTAAAGTAGTCTCACTTCTCTTAGATTTCATTGGAAAGCCACAGAGACAAAACATTTCACAATGTGAGATAGCATACTGGAAGCTAAGGCCACCTTTCAGTAGTCTAAGGTGGCTTTTTTCACAATCATGACAGCTAAACATAGAACTTTTAATATTCTCTCAGCTCCACTGTCAAAAGTATTTACTCTCTACTACCTCTTTTCTTGTAAGTCCTAGAGGTGTCATTGATAATATAAAGAAGGGAACATTCCAAAGGTTTATATGAGTTTAAAATTCCATTTTCTCTCTTTCACAATTTTTTTCACTGTGGAAAGAATAGAGTTACTTTCTTAATCTCTTTGATTTCATGGATCTGGGGGGGGGTCTGGTTTTTTGTGGTAAAACCAAAAGAGAAGGATGAGCTTGGAAACATTTAGAAGATCTGTGTGAACTTGAAAAAAATAATCAACTATATTTTGACCAAAGGCAGAATAAACTTGAATATGACAAGAACAGATTAAGAACCCAGTTACCTATTCAAGATTTAATAATCAGTACACTGTCCATGGGGCCACTTTGCATTTTGCCACCTTGGTTCACCAGTAAAAGGTTAGACTTGCTAATGTCCAAGCCTTGATAAGATGCCCAGCTTCCAATGATGGCAGGGAACCAAACCAGTATCATATCTAAGGAGGAAATATTGGCAGGAAGAGGAGATTCTCTAAATGTTGCCTTATAAAAATAAGACTGTTGACCATATCACTCACTTGATTTTGTGATTGGAAATATCCATGTTTAATATCCAACACTGGTTCAGAAAGGGAGGAACTAAGAATTATTAAACACTTCTATGACTTGCTTCCATGTGCATTCCTCTAAGCGATTGACATAATTTGTTTCTACTGAATCTTGACAACAACTCTCTGAATAGTTAATATCATCATTCCTATTTTATACATAATGAAACTGAGTCACAGAAGAGTTAAATCACTCAATCTAAGTCACATCTTTTGAGGAAAGGTCACTCTGGGATTTGAACTCAGGGGATTGGGCTCTAAAGCCTCCACTTGTAACACTCATCTATGCTGCAAGCATCCATGAGCACAGAGAGTGAGTTCAGGCTACCGAAGAGGTCTCAGGTCTAGGGAGTGCAGGTATTGAGCTAAGTTCAGTCTTCCTCTTTGTGTGGCAGGAGATGCCTCATCTCACAACACCCTCAACCCACAGCTCTAGACCCTGAGCTCCCTGAACGTCTTAGCAGCATCTTCCCATGGGATCATTTGCCTGGCCTACCAGGCAGAGTCCTTCTAACCCTGCTAAGAATCCAGGATGATGGAATTCTACAGTTTTCTCAATCTTCCCCTTTCTACAGATTTTAATGGGATTAAAGATCACTGACTTACCCTAGCCTGACAGGAAATTGAACTCTGAGCTTGGCAGATGCTGGTAATGGACTTCCCGGGAATACTGAGCAGTTCTTGGAAAAATTGGCCACTCTTGATGCCCTTTCTCCCTTTATGTAATCACATTAGAACACTGACAAATTGTGGCAGCAGGCAGCGCCCTTTAAACGTGAGGTGACACGGTGCCAGCACATGAACTTCCCTCCCCCAAGTCACCTGCTCCTTATTCCTAGGCACTAGTGGCAACTCTTTTCTAAACAGAACTCCTTTAAATTTTTCCTTCTCTAATCAACAAGGAACCTTGTTATGATCTTCTGCATATGTTGGCCTCTGATGACAATCTTCTTAACATCCTTTGAGAAGATTTCTGTGTTTTTTTCTTTTAAACAGCTACCTACCAGAGGTGGACCCATCTGACTTTTAAATGAGGAAGACTCAGCCATGACACACTCACACCAAAGCACATTGCAATGAGGACCTGCAAAGAAATAACGAGAGGGCCTAACCAGGTCTGTGCTGCCTTGATAGCCATGGATGAAAAGGGCCAGAGAAGCACAGACTACCATGTATAATTTAGTGGCATTATTTTACTATGATCACCTCTGCTTTCCTAGGTTTGCCTCACATCCTCCTTGGCATTTTAAACAAAAAGGTACTTCCCTCCAATTCTCCTTCTCCTTTCACCAGGTCATGTTATGTCTTGTCATATCAAGTCATGTTTGATGTGACACGACATGGGGTGCCATGTAATTCAACCCCATCAATAGAGGCATCAAGAACAGCCCTGATGGAGATTTGCATCAAAGATGGGGTCTAGCACTGCTGACTGCTTTTTGACGGTTCTTTTGGTAACCAACTAGGACAGGGGCAGGAGTATCCTGGTAAGATGTGACAATATCCTATTTGTTGTTTTCATTTTTCCTGCTCCAGATTACCTAGTCAGGGAAGCTGTGAAGACGATATTTTTCAATTGGACATTCTCTAACTAGATAGCTATATATTGTCCATCTAGGACATAATTTGTGGGACCTAGTGTAAAATGAAAATGCACAAGCACTTGTTCAAAATTATTAAGAATTTCAAGTTCAAGATGGTGACATCAGAACATTTGATCAAGCCTGAAGCCCTTCTTAGCACCGGACCCTGTGTGATACAGGATACATGCTTCATACACACAGAAGGCTCTTGGTCTAGGATCATATTCAGGGGTCTTCCTGTCTTTAGGAAGTATATCCTGCACGACGGTGCACATTTCCGATGATGGCCTATCACGCTAGACACAAGAGGGAGAAGAGGAATGTCATTAAAACTGCATTCAGGGATATTTCAATCGGTGCTGATTGCTACTTCTTAAAGCACAGCAATTTACTGTGCAGATCCTGTAGCGGTCGAGCGGCACCCGCTGCCACTTCCTACCTCTGTCTACCTCCCTCCTCTCCTTGCAATAGTTCCTTTATTCCTTTTCTTCTGTTTTGGGTTGGTTCATAATGCTTTGGGCAAAGACTACTTCCTTTACATGTCTGCACTGGAGCTTTTATTCTCAATGAAATCTACCTCGCTGTATTTTGTGGTATTGTTCCTCTGCAAGATGCCAGCAGCATATTGCACAATTAATTGGTGCAATCTGTGGACTCAAAGAACTGACCCCTTTCCTTTGAGCTTTAAGTTTTGCGTGTGTGTGTGTGTGTGTGTGTGTGTGGTGTGTTTATATTTACATCTACATCCAAACAAATTTGCAAACTGCAAATGAACCAGAACAAATTCATTTGGTATATCGTCACATGGTTTTGAAGTTTGTTGAAATCTCTAAAAGTGCAGCAAGCATAAAACAGGGGAGAAAAACTAAGAGAGAAAATGGGAACCAAAAGGACTTTTTTTTTTTTTGCGGTACGCGGGCCTCTCACTGTTGTGGCCTCTCCCGTTGCGGAGCACAGGCTCCAGATGCGCAGGCTCAGTGGCCATGGCTCACGGGCCCAGCCGCTCCGCGGCATGTGGGATCTTCCCGGACCGGGGCACGAACCTGTGTCCCCTGCATCAGCAGGCGGACTCTCAACCACTGCGCCACCAGGGAAGCCCCAAAAGGATCTTTTAAAGTAAATATTTCCTTCTTCAAACAGGTTGGCATAATAGACCCAATGCTCTGTTTTAAAACAAGTTAAGTGAAATTATTTTTAAGTCCTCAAAGACCCAGTCCATGAGTGAGGTCCTGGGTTCTCTTGCAATTGTCAACATTTCAATGCCAGCTGGCACCAGAGGCCCTGCTCTGAGGTGCCTTTGATGTGGGAACCCTGCCTTTGGAGATCTAAAAAAAAAGTTACCCAGTTCAGATATAATGGTCGTCCAGCCTTTGCAGGCTGTGAATGAGAAGAGGCATGTTTACAGTCGCAGTGCACCGTGCATTTTATCCGCTGTGTCAGACCAGCAGGGCTACACTAGCCAGCACTGTCTGGCAGAGCGCCACAAGTGCACACACACGCCAGGGTGCCAGGACACATGACCAGGCTGGGTCACACTGTCAGGGGCAGTTAGGAAGATGTTCCCTGGACATGGGATTGTGGGGAAGAGGTAGTGGAATGTAATGGTGCTGTAGGGCTTACCCACGATGGTTATTATCTGTCCCCAAAGAGATTTCACTTATCGAAAGCTAAATATTCCTTTTTTTTTTTTTTTAAAAAGCCTTTATGTAGGCAGCAGAGGTATTTTTACAGACTTTCTAGTAAAATTAACACATACTAAATTTTAAAGGCTCATAAGGTTTTAAGTGATTCTAAGGTGACTTGGTTTGAATTGTACCATGCTTCCCTGGAAAATTTCATTTTTTTCAAAACATGAACACTGTTTATGTTTAGGAGGGCTGAAGGACCTCCGAAGGTCGGGGATGATGTGGGAAGATGGTCTAATTATTCCTCAGAATCTCTTTTTTCATTCTTCTCTCTCTCTTTTGCCTGAACAAGATCAAGGAAATGGTAAACAGAAACAACTTCAAGCCTATAAAGAGGCAACTTTCAGTCTTTTGCTTTGGGAGAGGACAGAAGCACAATTTGGTGTGCATGCAGTACATTCAATAATCCAAGGCTGCATCAGCGCCTTCCCTTTACAGATGATACAGAGGAGGTCTCACTTGGCCAGATAGACAAAAGCAACAGCATCTGAAACAGGAAAGGAGAAGAGAATTTTGGCCAGGTGAGTGTGTCCCATGAAAGTACAGTGAGATTTTGTGTGTGTGTGTGTGTGTGTGTGTGTATGTATGTGCTGGGAACGGGAAGAACAACGTGGGAGAAAAGACAAGGGCACACAAGCAGCAGAAGTGCCTGCTCAAACACACTCTGAAGGGGTTTCAACTTTTCTGTAAAACCATTAATGTTTTACCAATCTGTGTTTTAAAATTAAGATTCTCTGAACTTCTGCTGTTCAGTACGGTAGCTACACTCAACCCATGTGGCTGCTGGGCCCTTGAATATAAAATACAAACGGAAATGTGCCCTTCAGTATAAAATACATATGGTATTTCAAAGACTCAGTATGATAAAGAGAATGTAAACTACTGTATTAATGTTTACATTGCTTAATGCTAACCTGATAATAATTTGGATATACTGAGTTAAATAAAATATATTCTTAAAATCAGTTTCACCTGTTTTTTAATACTTTTGTAATGTGGCCCTGAGAAAAAAGTTAAATGACATATGTGGCCTGCATTATTTTCTATTGGACAGCACTTCTCAAAATATTTCAGTATCTGATATATTTATGTGGGTGCGTGGGGGGAGGGTGGTGGACCTCGGAGGGAGGGCTGTGAGCTCCCATCCACATATGTATAATTCTTTGATCTTAGTGTCCTAATCACCCAAGAACTTCTCACTCGATTACCCCCAGCCCAGGAAGATATGACATATTCCAGAAAGGACTATCTACGGTTGTCAGTTTCTCCATGTCCTGTAATCTTGCAAAGGAAATATATTTACAAGGCACTTACGCCTGGCAGCTCTCTTATCGTTCTTAAAAAATGGGTGAGGGGCTTCCCTGGTGGCGCAGTGGTTGAGAGTCCGCCTGCCAATGCAGGGGACACGGGTTCGTGCCCCGGTCCGGGAGGATTCCACGTGCCGCAGAGCGGCTGGGCCCGTGCGCCATGGCCGCTGAGCCTGTGCGTCCGGAGCCTGTGCTCCGCAACGGGAGAGGCCACAACAGTGAGAGGCCCGCGTACCAAAAAAAAAAAAAAAAAAACAAACAAAAAAAAAATGGGTGAGGAACTAGTTATGTGATAGAGCACAAAATGAGCTCTTTCACGCCATCTTCCAAGCAGGTGGTATTATGTGCCAGGCTATTTATACAGTGAGTCCAGAGCCCAAATAGAAAAAGAAAAAAAAAAAAAAAAGAGAGAGAGAGAGAGAGAGAGAGAGAGAGAGAGAGAGAGAGAGAGGAAAAAACTCTTTACCAAAAAAATCCCTGCTTTCTCCAGGACATACTGAGAAGAGAAAGGCATTTGGTATCAGCAGTAGTTCATTATCTAAATCCTTTGTAATTACTCTAAAGCTATCGTTAAAGATAAAAAGTGATAATATTAATAGTATTACTAATACTAATAATAGTAATCTTAAGATAATATTAATAGTATCTTTTTGTATTTGTGTAGCTCTTTATAATTTAAAAAGCATATCCTCAGCTATCATCTGATCTCTTATGAAGACTCCATGACTTAGATGGTTTTATTCCCATTTGCAAATGAGGAGACAGAGGCTACATGAGCTACTGAAGAACAGATAGAGTTAGCCACAGAATCAATAGAATCCAGTAACGGAACAGATTCTGACCGTACTTTCCCCTCAGTTCTCCTTACACTTAGGGCTTGGTTGGTCTTGCTTAAAGGTACTTTAAGGTGTTCTTTGCCCAAAACCCTGTAAGATTCATAAGATAAGCATGAATGAACTCTGGGGGGGGGTGGGTACACAGATCACTAAAGCCACTTGTCATAGACGTGGCTTTGTGACTTGCAATCAATTGGTTTCACCCATGACTGTGGATGCAGTATAGCTTTAATCACCAGAATGGGCTAATTGTGAACAAACTGAGGTTCAGCACAGTGGTCCAAATAGCATCAGAATCACCTGAAGGACTTGTTAAAATCACAGATCACTGGGTCTGCTCTCCAGAGTTCCTGGTCCTATATAGCTCTGGGGTTATAGATAGCCCCTGATAATCTGCATTTCTAACTAGTTCCCAAGTGATGCTGATGCTACTGGTCCAGACACCACACTTAGAGAACCACACTGTCTTAGGGTGTTAACTACAGGGACAGAGACACATAATTGCAGTGACGGGAAGAAGTCAGTGAAAATGGATGTTTCAAAGCTGAGCTGGGTTTTTTTTGAGGTCCTTTTGGGTTTAAGAGACCTTATATTAGTGAATTTCTGGTATATTCAGGGAATTGGATTAAGAGGCAGCAGGGGGTAGATGACAATAGAGGAGAGAGGGAGAGACAGAGACAGACAGACAGAAAGAAGGAGAGACACAGAGAGGCAAAGACAGAGAGAGACTGATTGATTCAAAGCAAAGAACCTTTGATAGTCAACTTACCAGAAAAGACTAGAAGAGAAAATCAATACCACAGTTTCCTGTTGTACACATATTAAGAATAATCAAACAATAAAAGGTCATTAGTTAGCTATTTAAATGTTTGCAGTGTCTCCCCTATGAAGGGGAATGATCATTTATCATCATGGCTGAAGTCACTTAAAAAGTCTAAACACACAGTTATCCAAATTGGCAGTGCGGATAGACAGTCTTGCCTCTCTAAATTATGATCAAGCAGTAGAACTTCAAAACAGTCTTTTATATAAAATTCTAAAAGGGAATTACCATTCAAGAAATGCAATTAACTAGAGATCTTTTTCTTATGACATAAGTGTTAAGTAAATAAAAGAGATAACCCCATTTCCCCCCCTTCCCCCCAGGGCAGGGTATGGAGAGTTTTACATTCTCTTGAAATGTCCTCTTCTATCTTTTTTTTCCCCTCACACTGTCATTTGTTTTGTCTAGATAATTCTAAGTTAAAAAAAACAAAAACAAAAACCTGTAGTGGAATGTCAAGTATTATGCAGCAATCGTCAAAAATTAAATTACCCAAAGTATATTAACGAAAACCCTTGCTTTAAGAAAATTACTCTCTTATTTCAAATCTGGGACAAATGAAATTTTCAGCCAAATCATTTTTGAGGCATTAAGTTGTTCACAGTGACAGAGCGAAACGGTTGGATAATTATAAAGCAGTGTATCACTTTGGAGAGTAATTTTCCATTTAAAAGAGAGCAAGGAGCCGGTTTTCACAGGAAGTGCTTTCTGATTCTGTGGTTTGGGTCAAGAGAGTGAAGTGATGTCTGGCTCCTGACTACCATGAATCCGTACCTGAATACACATTGCTCACACTTGCACGGTCTCAGCACAATTTTGGAACAGGTCTCCTTTTTGCCCTGCTCAATTAAAAGTTGGAAGGAGTGCAGCTGTAGAAAGCTATGGCTAGCACATTTTTTTAATGGGTAAAATTTATAGAGTAATATATCTACTTTTAGCATGACTATTGTTAAACCTGGAGATCAAGCAAAGTGACACTGAGTATACTGCTTTATCAATTGGATTCGTTCAAGTGAAAAATGCTGATCAGGCCATGTCTATCCCTTGGGTGCACAAACCCTCCTTCAACTCTTGAATGGTCGATACATAAAAGTCGAATTCATTATAATTTGTAGCTTTTTTTTTTTTTTCTTGAAGAAGCACACAGTTCTCAGTACATCAATATCAACTCTTAAATCCACATCGGATGGAGAGGGTACAGCACAGTAATTCAATCTCTTTACACTTAATACGGCCAGGAAGGGAGAATGAAAACAGCCTCTTGTAAAATGATGGAAAAAACAAGATGCAATCACTCTGATGGAGCGGTGCAAAGGAGTCATTTTACACCATCCGTTACCAGGGCAACAAAATACGGTGAGCCCTATACAGCTAACAGGTGACATTTTAGCTAAGAAATTGCTTCTTTGGTATTTTTTCTGTCTATGAAAAACAATGTTACCAGCGTTTTCACTTGTCATGTACTATAGGGCAACATATTTCTGCTGATAGACCCATAATGGAAAAATGGAGCAGTTAAATAGTATTACAGTCTAACTTTTTGGATACATGTTAATATGCTCTTTAAAGAAATTTCAGACATTTTCAAACACCATGAAGATTCAAGGGACTGGAAATCTCTGCATACATCTATGCATTCGACTTAGTTTCTAGATGAGGAGAAAGTACTTACTTGTGTTTCCAGAATATGGCATAAAGTACTAGACACTTTCAAGAAAATACGTTCAAGAAAAGTAATTAATATAATTGTCTCATGTCATGAGGCCCACTACCTTGGCAAACTTAACATTATGTTATATATGCCCACAGCCCTTTCTTAAGGAAAAAGAAAAGTAAGAAAGTGATGTTTTCACAGCAGAATAGTCTTTTCTGTCTACCCTGAAAGTTATCTGGTACTGAAAGAGTAGGAAATGGGGAAATTAATTTCTTCAAGAAGACCATGAAGAGTTTTATAGAATTTTTTTTTTTTTTTTTTTTTTTTTTTTTCCGGTACACAGGCCTCTCACTGCTGTGGCCTCTCCCCTTGAGGAGCACAGGCTCCGGACGTGCAGGCTCAGCGGCCATGGCTCACGGGCCCAGCCGCTCCGCGGCATGTGGTATCTTCCTGGACCGGGGTACGAACCCGCGTCCCCTGCATCAGCAGGCGGACTCTCAACCACTGCGCCACCAGGGAAGCCCTAGAAAGTTGTTTTTTTAAAGTACCTACAGAAGATGATCACTTCCCTCCTTGCCCCCCAAATTCATGCAGGGTGATCATTAAAAAAAAAATGTGTCTTAGTCCTGCCTTGGATTTTGTTTTATTGCCCATATAAGGATTCTGTTACTGCCCCAAAGCTACTCTAGTACTTCTAGGCTTAGATTCCAATAGTAAGTATTCAAATTTGTGGCTGGGTCATCATTTTGCCTTCTCATGGTGTTCTTTCAGATCCACGGATATATAAGAATAGAAATTGAGAGCTAGGATAGAGTTTAGAGAATACTTAGTCCAAACTTCCCTCTTTACAGATCAATCAATCAATATCTGAGGAGGGCAGAACGTGGTGGAAATGGGACTAGAACAAAGGTCCCTAATGCTGGGGCCAATGCTCTTTCGATTACAGCAATGTCTCATTTAAATATTTACTGAGCACCTGCTACATGCCCAGCCTCCTGGGATACAACATTGAATAGAACACCACCCCAGCCTGCCACAATCAGGTGGGGGATGAGGAGAGACAGATAGTTATAAATACAATAGGCTAAGTGCTCCAACAAAAGTACAACCTCTCTCTATTGGGAGACAGGGGTGGGAAAGCTCCTGTTTAAAGCAAAGGCTGTAGGTTAATTATGTGGCAATTTGTCAGCTATCGCAACTAAACTGCCCAATAATTGGGCTCAATGGGAAGTGACATAGAAACCAGCACATCTGCATCTAGGATCAGAAATGTATATATTTCCTTCTTCTTCTTTTTTTTTTTAAATTGTGGCCGAAAAAAACACTTAACATAAAATTTACCACCTGTCTTAGTGCATTCAGGCTGCTCTAACAAAGGTACCATAGATTGTGTGGATTATAAAGAACAGAAATTTATTTCTCACAGTTTTGGAGGCTGGAAGTCTGAGTTCTGGTGAGGGTCTTCTTCAAGGCTGGAGACAGCCTGCTTCTCACTGTGTTCTCAGAGGAAGGGGTGAGGGAGCTCTGGGGTTTTCTTTTATAAGGACACAAATCTCATTCATGAGAGCTCCACTCTCATGACCTGATCACCTTCCCAAAGGCCCCATCTCTTAAGATCATTATATTGGGGGTTAGGATTTCAACATATGAATTTTGAGGGGACGTTTTCAGTGTACGGCATCCTCTTAACCATTTTTGAGTGCATAGTTCAGTGGTGTCAAGGATATGCACACTGTTGTGATGCCGACCTCCAGAATTCTGCATCTTGCAAAGTTCAAACTCTATCCTCATTAAGCAACTCCCTTTCTTCCCCTTTTCCCCCAGTCCCTGGTGACCACCATTCTACTTTCTGTTTCTATGAATGCGACTACTTTAAATACCTCATAAGTGGAATCATGTTGTATTTGTCTTTTGTGACTGGCTTATTTCACTTAGTACAATGTCTTTAAGACTCATCCAAGTTACAGCCTGTGACAGGATTTCCTTCCTTTTTAAGACTGAATAATATCCAAATGCATGTATATTCCACATTTTGTTCATTAATTCCATCAATAAATACTTGGCTTTGCTGCTACCTCATGGTTATTGTGAATACTTCTGCTGTGAATATGGGTGTGCACATGGGTTAGAAATATTTTAACAAGGAAAGAGGCCATAAATGGCAAGGAGGAGCTCAGGAAAGAGGAGGAAAAAGAAGAAAAAAATGTGTGTGTGTGTGTGTGTGTGTGTGTGTGCGTGCGCGCGCCTGCGCATGTGTGTGTAGGTAAGTAGGTGAAATAAAATGTCAAAGCAATCACCTTAAGAAAATATCCCTGACTTCAACGTGGGATAAATCAAATGATCTAGATTTTACCCATTATGGTCCCATCAAATGAAGACAAATTCCGGAAAATTAAGGTGAAAACAATCAGTAAATTAACATGCAGTAGGTCGAGAAAAGAAAAAAAAGAAGGAATTTTCTTATCTTATGGCCTATGTTAAATACTAAAATATCCCAAGAAACAAAAAGAGCCAAGAAATAGTAAAATGCCTGAGAGAATATGAAAAGCAAGGAAGCTGTGCCCTAACTGGAGGGTAGGGGTGGGGAACAGAGAAAAAAGTGGAACATTTTAGATAACTCGTCAAACCTATTTTGCCCTTTGTGTGCTCTGTTGAAAAGTCAACAGTCTTAGCTGTCAAACATAATGTGACTAAGGTACTTCTGGTTATGACATGGGGGATTAGAAAGACAATATAAATGTATAATAGAAATAGAATATTTATATTCAATTCTATAATAGAATATTCTATTCCTATAATATATATGTATATTCTATTTCTAATTCCCCATGTCATAACCAGTAGTTATATATATATATTCTATATGTATATAACAGAAATAGAATATATATGTTTTTTATATATATATGTGTGTGTGTATATATGTGTATATGTATAATATATGTATAAACAAACAGGGCAAGAGAAAATCAATGGATTTAATACTGCATTATGGAGTTAGAATTATTCAGAGGAGAGAGGGAGGTTTACACGGTCAGGGCTGAAACCCAGAAACTCAAGGAACAGTTACATATGATTATAAATGAGAGCAGATGTAATAAGGCCCAACTAGACAAAAATGCAAGTATCTTTTAAAAATTAGAAATAATTAAGTACCGGGACTTCCCTGGCAACAGAGTGGTTAAGAATCCACCTGCCCATGCAGGGGACACGGGTTCGAGCCCTGGTCCGGGAAGATCCCACATGTCGTGGAGCAACTAAGCCCGTGCACCACAACTACTGAGCCTGTGCTCTAGAGCCCACGAGCCACCACTACTGAGACCGCATGCCACAACTACTGAAGCCTGTGCACCTAGAACCCGTGATCTGCAACAAGAGAAGCCACCGCAATGAAAAGCCTGTGCACTGCAAGGAAGAGTAGCCCCCACTAGACGCAAATAGAGAAAGCCTGTGCACAGCAATGAAGACGCAATGCAACCAAAAATAAATAATTTTTTTTAAAAGAAATAATTAATTACCAAAGTAAGAAGGAAAATATACTATTTTTGTGCAATTTTCCATGCTGTGTTTCTATCATTGTCTAGAATGTCCTTTTCTGTTTCATGTACATTTGTTTTAAGTAGCTGACCTAAAAACCTAAGTCTGCCCTGTGCGGTGAAAAGCACCCTGCTGTAGGACTGGAGAGGTTTTGGTGTTCACAGCATCTGTAGGGTTAATGACTTCTGTTCCCTGGGTTCTAAGGTCTCTCTGGACATGGTGTCTCCTGGGTCAGCATCTGTCCTATTTAGAATCACACATTGTTACAAGAGACTGATGGACCTGACCAGCACTTGGATAAGTGCCAGAACAACATGCTGAGTTAAAGGAAAGACGTAAATATGGCATGGCAAATAAATGTAAAATGATTTCCCACTGGGGTTATAGCCAAGAATCTAGGAGACAAAAATTTGTGTTTCCTGAATTTTAAACCATGTCAGTCATTTACCTTTTGTTTTTAATATCTGATTTAGAAAGTTTAAGTAGTTTCAAAGTTTGAGTTTAAAAACTGGGATGATTTGAAGTTAAAAAGAACAAACAAAAATAAATTAACCTAAAACAAAAACAAAAAGACTTTGAGAGATGGTTTCTTAAGTAGGACTTGAAAAAGAAAGAGGTAAATGCTAAAATGGTTGCTATTGTATAACAGGTATACTTAAAACTTTTATTAAATTAAAAATATCTGAAGTAATTGTACATATTGTACCCATTTGGTGTATACAGTTTTTTTATCCATCTTTGTTTTTTTCGTATTAAAATATACGGCCTTCATGTGTCATTTTGGATTCTTTACTAAACATCACTTGTCATGTCTATACTATTCCATTAACTGGGTGGATGATAATGTCTTCAACCCATACTCCATTATTGGCTGTTTAGGTTTATTTTTATATTTCTATTAAAAATGATGCTGTGGGTAGATGTGAGGTTTATTGCTTTATTTTGGGGTTTTTTTGATAGCAAATAGAAGGTATTAATTACACAGTTAAATCTATCAACACTTTCCTCTGGGATGTACTCTACTGATTCTAAACTTGGAAAGTTCTCCATATTTCCAGAACTATAATAAAAAATCAATGTCTTTTCATTTTAGTTTCTTTTTAATACTTTGAGTTTTTTTTTCTTTTACTTTCTAAACTATCTATAACTTTCTATGCATCCTGTGAGGTATGTATTTAGATAATTCTTTTTCCCTAAATATATAACAAATTTTTCAGTAATTGTTTATTAAATAATCATTTTCCCCTATTGATTTGTGACATTATCTTCTACACATATCATATACAAGAGTCTTTTTCCTAGAGTCTTTTTCCAAGCAAAACAGCTGCACTTTGGAGAGCCACCAATCTATTAAAAATATAGGTAAGAAAATATTCTGAGTGAGATAACATAGCTTTAGGTGTTATTAAATGAGACTTAACTATCATTCATCTGGGTTTTAAAATATCTTTCTTTTTTCTGAGTAAACAGTAATTTTATGAACCTCAGTTTGTAAACTCTAGTCATAAGAAGTTCCTTGTCTCTCAGGTTTAGCTTTTATTTTTGAGGTATAATTCACTCACAATCCTCTCAGGGTTCTTGTGAGCAATTACAGATAAAATATTCAGCACACACCTGAATATAAAAGGTGTTATATGAAAATATAATCTATAAAATAGCAACAGTAGTATCTGTGATGAGACATAGGTAAATCTGACCACAGTTCATATGAAGACCAGAATGCCAATATAATAGGAAAGTGCGGTACTACCTAATCTATTATTCTTCAAAGTTTTTATAGGTTCTCAAAGGAAGTTGTAAGAGAAGTGAAAAGTGCTGCTGGTCAGAAAACAAGATGATACAGGAAGAAGGGAGTAGCTCATAGAATACAATTCAACTCCTGTAAAAGTTGGGTAACTGAGTTCCATTTTCAGGGGGAGGGAAAGGTAGCAATATTCATGGAGGAAAAAAATGAAAGTAAAAGTTAGGTTACAATCTTTAAATTGTATGTCAGTGAAAATATTATTATTATAATTTTTTTTTGCGGTACGCGGGCCTCTCACTGTTGTGTCCTCTCCCGTTGCGGAGCACAGGCTCCGGACGCGCAGGCCCAGCGGCCATGTTTCACGGGCCCAGCCGCTTCGTGGCATGTGGGATCTTCCCGGAGCGGGACACGAACCCGCGTCCCCTGCATCGGCAGGTGGACTCCCAACCACTGCGCCACCAGGGAAGCCCTCAGTGAAAATATTTTTAATGTTGACATTTTCATACAAGAAAAATGTATAAGGATACAACCTTTACTTTTAACTTTCATAACAAATATATAATTCTGTTAGTCACATCAATAATTATAAAAAGTAAATGATGATTGTTTATAATTAAACCAGTATTTTCTTCCTTTCTTACACCACTTCTTTTCTGTCCAATTTTGACTAATTAAAAAAAAATCCCTACCACATTAGAATACAAATAGAGATAGATTAATCCCTGGTGACTATTTTAATAACCTTAACACTAGTGCTCCTAACACTATGGCCACTTGCCTTTCTAACACTTCCTCTCTTCTGCTAAAGGAGTGAATCTGTATGATTCACAAATCTGTCAGTATTCCATTTATTTAAAAGAATAAAGTCCAAATGCCTTGGGTTTATGTATTTATAACCTGACTGTTAGCTACTTTCTCACCTTGATCTCCAATTCCTAACAGGTTTCTACTCTACCCACTCTGAAAACCCCATGTTCTGTGCACAGGTCTTTTTAAACCCTGTGCCTTTGCTTATCTTTCTACTTGGACTGCTATTCTGCAAACCTGTGCTCCCGGAGAATTGCTGATGGGATGTAAAAAGAAATTTTTAAGTCTTCTAATAGTGCATTAGAAATAGACATAGCAAAGAAAAATCAGCCTTGCCAAATAAGCTGAACCCAAAGTACAAGGACAGTGAAAAATAAAAGTCAAGTCAGCTTGACCCCAACTGGCATTTACAAGATTAACAATATGGTTTGCAGTGCACTTGGAAGGAAACCAACCAGCTTTAAGATAATTAAGTGCTACCATCAAGGAAGGAGTATGCAGGTGCCAAATAAGGTTGTCTGGGACACTAAATCCCTCTCTGTGTTACAATGCCATACAAATATGAAGAACTTGGAGAAGCATAGTCCTAACAGCCCTTGTGATATTCTAATTCTGATTGAAGGAAGACCTAGGAATCTAGATGGAGGAAAGAAAGCAAACAAAATAAGGGATACATGTTTTGTTTTTAAAAATTTTAGTATGCAAATCCAAGAATTTTATGAGTACTTAAGATCTTTTTATTCTCTCTCTGGCTCTCATTGATTTCACATAGGCAATAAATCCTGTAGCTGCCCACCCACATTGTCTTACCTCTTCTGCATAAAAGAGAATATAGACCAAGAAGGAAAAAGCTAGCTCTTCTGGTATGAAAAATGAGACCAAGTTTGTTGGCATCCCCTTACCAATCCCCAGGAAGGCTGGGTCCACCCAGTAGTGTTAAGTGTAGTAGAATCAACTGCTACTACCTCATCCTTTAGAGCCAGCTTGAAAGCAATTTGCTCTCTGGAGTTTTAAGAATTGTCTTTGATTCCTACAGACAGGTGTACTTCCTTTTTACATTTGTCTGTAGCACTTCATACAAATCCACGACACAGTATTTTCCATTATATACTTAAAAAAACTATTTGAATTCTTTAAGGGTAGAGTCTAGCTTTATCTTTTACAGTTCCAATGCCTTGAATAGAGTCTGCATTAGAAAAATGTTTTTAAATGGACTTGTCAAATTAAGCTATGAATCGAAAAGTTTCTAAGCCGTGTTCAATCCTCTTCATTCTTCAAGTTTATTTCAATGATTCTATGAAGTCCTTCTTTTGCACTGTAACCTGTGACCCATGACCTTTTTTCTCTAAACTCCCTTTGAATTTTATTCTTAGTATCTTATAGTTTAGAGCTTAATTCTTTCTCACATAGTTATTCTCACTTCCTTGGTAGATAATTGGGTTCTTGAAGATAGTAATCAAATTTTACCCTAAGAAATGTCTAACACAACACTGACACCTGAGAAGTATTCAGTGAATACTTCTTGATTGGTGTATTCAGATGATAATCATCCTAGTTTTCACCCAATATATTAATATCTAATATATAAATTTTAATAGTAGTGGTTAACAACAAATGACCTATACATCAAAGTCAGGTATTATGAAATTCTGAATTGCTTCCACTTCTGGCATCATGGTTAAGAAAAACATTCTAGAATCAAACTGACATTGATGTGAATCACATCTCTGACCCTTGCTACTTCTATGACCTTTAATTTAATCTCTTTAAATCTCAGTTTTCTCATTTATAAAATGAGGATAACGAAAGTCACCACAGCACAAAGTTGTTGTATGGATTGAGATAACACATATAAAGCACATAGGCGATGCCTAGCACATAATAATTGCTTCAGGGAAGACAGATCTTCTTCTTCTTCTTCTTCTTACTATTATTACACTTAAAAAAATAATCTATCAGTCCAGGGAAGTTTGAGCAGACCTTTAATTTTCTTATAATGTTTTTCACTTAAATCTTTTTTCCCCTTTAGAAAAATACATAGAAAAATAAGGCCACTGGAAATAGAGGAATAGAGTTGACCCTTGAACAATGCAGGGGATGATGAGGGACAGTTGAAAATACACAGATAACTTTATAATCAACCCTCCGTATCTACAGTTCCACATCCACGGATTCAACCAACCACAGATCATATAGTACTGTGATATCTATTTATTGAAACAATATGCATGTAACTGAACCCATGCAGTACAAAGCTGTGTTGTTCAAGGGTCAACTATATTTTTATTTTAAAAAATTACACAAAGGGAATAATAGCAAATAAAATAGTGATATAAAGAGTTCCAAGTCCACCTCTTCATAAAAACAATACAAAACCAGCAAAAATTCTAAGTATCAACTTTTTTGGAACTCTGGAAACTAAAAACCTGTAGCAACTAAGGCAGAGCTTAGTTAAGAAATACGGCTGAATCTCATTAAGAACAGCAAGCTTTGTCCCATTTCACTTACTCTATTTGTACATGCACAGTGATAAAAAATTTGAGTTGTCCAATGCATACATACCCAGCTGAGGTTGAACAAGGCAATTTTCTGCCATCTCTTTGTCAGCTCTGACAATGTAAACAAGTGTCCATTTTGTGGTATATTTAGTGCCACATTTTTTGCATCTTTACTATATTATTTTTGCACCTGGGGTCTTTTTGTGGGTGATTTTGCTCTTTAAAATGCTCCCCATTTGTAATAATGAAGTGCTGTCTAGTGTTCCTAAGTGCAAGAAGGTTGTGATGTGCCTTATGGAAAAAACCAATGTTTTAGATAAGATTTGTTCAGGTATGAGTTATAGTGCTCTTGGCCATGAGTTGAATGTTAATGAATAAACAACATATACTGGAGATTGGTTCAAGATGGTGGAGTAGAAGAACGTGCTCTCACTCCCTCTTGCGAGAGCACTGGAATCACAACTAACTGCTGAACAATCAGACAGGAAGACACTGGAACTCACCAAAAAAAGATACCCCACATCCAAAGACAAAGGAGAAACCACAATGAGATGGGAGGAGGGGTGCAATCACAATAAAACCAAATCCCATAACTGCTGGGTGGGTGACTCACAAACTGGAGAACACTTATACCACAGAAGTCCACCCACTGGAGTGAAAGTTCTGAGCCCCACGTCAGGCTTTCCAATCTGGGGATCTGGCAACGGGAGGAGGAATTCCTAGAGAATCAGACTTTGAAGGCTAGTAGGATTTGATTGCAGGACTTCAACAGGACTGGGAGAACAGAGACTCTACTCTTGGAGGGCACACACCAAGTAGTGTGTGCATCAGGACCCGGGGGAGGGAGCAGTGACCCCACAGGAGACTGAATCAGACCTACCTGCTAGTGTTGGAGGGTCTCCTGCAGAGGCAGGGGGTGGCTCTGTCTTACCATGAGGACAAGGACACTGGCAGCAGAAGTTCTGGGAAGTACTCCTTGGCCTGAGCCCTCCCACAGTCCGCCATTAGCCCCACCAAAGAGCCTGGGTAGGCTCCAGTGTTGGGTCACCTCAGGCCAAACAACCAACAGGGAAGGGACCCAGGCCCACCCATCAGCAGACAAGCAGATTAAAGTTTTACTGAGCTCTGTCCACCAGAGCAACAGCCAACTCTACCCACCACCAGTCCCTCCCATCAGGAAACTTGCACAAGCCTCTTAGATAGCCTCATCCACCAGAGGGCAGACAGCAGAAGCAAGAACTACAATCCTGCCGCCTGTGGAACAAAAACCACATTCACATAAACAGACAAGATGAAAAGGCAGAGTGCTATGTACCAGATGAAGGAACAAGGATAAAATCTCAGAAAAACAACTAAATGAAGTGGAGAGAGGCACCCTTCCAGAAAAAGAATTCAGAATAATGATAGTGAAGACGATCCAGGACCTCGGAAAAAGAATGGAGGCAAAGATCGAGAAGGTGCAATAAATGTTTAACAAAGTTCTAGAAGAATTAAAGGACAAACAAACAGAGATGAACAATACAATAACTGAAATGAAAAATACCCTAGAAGGAATCAATAGCAGAATAACAGGCAGAAGAATGGATAAGTGACCCGGAAGACAGAACGGTGGAATTCACTGCTGTGGTACAGAATAAAGAAAAAAGAATGAAAACAAATGAAGACAGCCTAAGAGACCTCTGGGACAACATTAAACGCAACAACATTCGCATTATAGGGGTCCCAGAAGGAGAAGAGGAGAGAAAGGACCCGAGAAAATATCTGAAGAGATTATAGTCGAAAAATTCCCTAACATGGGAAAGGAAATAGCCACCCAAGTCCAGGAAGCACAGAGAGTCCCACAAAGGATAAACCCAAAGGGAAACAAGCCGAGACAAACAGTAATCAAATTGGCAAAAATTAAAGACAAAGAAAAATTACTGAAAGCAGCAAGGGAAAAACGACAAATAACATACAAGGGAACTCCCATAAGGTTAACAGCTGATTTCTCAGCAGAAACTCTACAAGCCAGAAGGGAGTGGCATGATATATTTAAAGTGATGAAGGGGAAGAACCTACAACCAAGATTACTCTACCCAGCAAGGATCTCATTCAGATTCAATGGAGAAATCAAAAGCTTTATAGACAAGCAAAAGCTAAGAGAATTCAGTATCACCAAACCAGCTCTACAACAAATGCTAAGGGAACTTCTCTTAAGTGGGAAACACAGAGAAGAAAAGGACCTACAAAAACAAACCCAAAACAATTAAGAAAATGGTAATAGGAACATACATGTTGATAATTACCTTAAACGTGAATGGATTAAATGCTCCAACCAAAAGACACAGTCTTGCTGAATGGATACAAAAACAAGACCCATATATATGCTGTCTACAAGAGACCCACTTCAGACCTAGGGACACCTACAGACTGAAAGTGAGGGGATGGAAAAAGATATTCCATGCAGATGGAAATTAAAAGAAAGCTGGAGTAGCAATACTCATCAGATAAAATAGACTTTAAAATAAAGAATGTTACAAGAGACAAGGAAGGACACTACGTAATGATCAAGGGATCAATCCAAGAAGAAGATATAACAATTATAAATATATATGCACCCAACATAGGAGCACCTCAATACATAAGGCAACTGCTAACAGCTCTAAAAGAGGAAATCGACAGTAACACAATAATAGTGGGGGACTTTAACACCTCACTTACACCAAAGGATGAATCATCCAAACAGAAAATTAATATGAAACACAGGCATTAAATGACACAATAGACCAGATAGTTTTAATTGATACTTATAGGACATTCCATCCAAAAACAGCAGATTACACTTTCTTCTCAAGTGCCCACGGAACATTCTCCAGGATAGATCCAGGATAGATCCAGGATAGATTGGGTCACAAATCAAGCCTCAGTAAGTTTAAGAAAATTGAAATCATATCAAGCATCTTTTCTGACCACAACGCTATGAGATTAGAAATCATTACAGGAAAAAAACTGTAAATAATAAAAACACATGGCGGCTAAACAATACATTACTAAAAAACCAAGAGATCACTGAAGATATCAAAGAGGAAATCAAAAAATACCTAGAGACAAATGACAATGAAAACGTGACGATCCAAAACCTATGGAATGCAGCAAAAGCCGTCCTAAGAGGGAAGTTTATAGCTATACAAGCCTACCTCAGGAAACAAGAAAAATCTCAAATAAAAAATCTAACCTTACACTTAAAGGAACTAGAGAAGAAGAACAAACAAAACCCAAAGTCAGAAGGAAAGAAATCATAAAGATCAGAGCAGAAATAAATGAAATAGAAACAAAGAAAACAATAGCAAGGATCTATAAAACTAAAGGCTGGTTCTTCAAGAAAATAAACAAAATTGATAAACCATTAGCCAGACTCATCAAGAAAAAGAGGGAGAGGACTCAAATCAATAAAATTAGAAATGAAAAAGGAGAAGTTACAACAGACACCGCAGAAATACAAAGCATCCTAAGAGACTACTACAAGTAACTCTATGCCAATAAAATGGACAACCTGGAAGAAATGGACAAATTCTTAGAAAGGTATAACCTTCCAAGACTGAACCAGGAAGAAACAGAAAATATGAACAGACTAACCACAAGTAATGAATTGAAACTGTGATTAAAAATCTTCCAACAAACAAAAGTCCAGGACCAGATGGCTTCACAGGTGAATTCTATCAAACTTTTAGAGAAGAGCTAACACCCATCCTTCTCAAACTCTTCTAAAAAACTGCAGAGGAAGGAACACTCCTAAACTCATTCTATGTGGCCAATGTCACCGTGATACCAAAACCAGACAAAGATACTACAAAAAAAAGAAAATTACAGACCAATATCACTGATGAATGTAGATGCAAAAATCCTCAAAATACTAGCAAACAGAATCCAGTAACACATTAAAAGGGTCATACACCATGATCAAGTGGGATTTATTCCCAGGGATTCAAGGATTCTTCAATATACACAAATCAATCAATGTGTTACACCATACTAACAAACTGAAGAATAAAAACCATATGATCATCTCAATAGATGCAGGAAAAGCTCTTGAAAAAATTCAACACACATTTATGATAAAAACTCTCCAAAAGTGGGCATGGAGGGAATCAACCTCAACATAATAAAAGCCATATATGACAAACCCACAGCAAACATCATTCTCAATGGTGAAAAATGGAAAGCATTTCCAATAAGATCAGGAGCAAGACAAGGATATCCACTCTCACCACTATTATTCAACATAGCTTTGGAAGTCCTAGCCACGGCAATCAGAGAAGAAAAGGAAATAAAAGGAATACAAATTGGCAAAGAAGAAGTAAAACTGTCACTGTTTGCAGATGACATGATACTATATAGAGACAATCCTAAAGATGTCACCAGAAAACTACTAGAGCTAATCAATGAATTTGGTAAAGTTGAAGGATACAAAATTAATGCACAGAAATCTCTTGCATTCCTATACACTAATAATGAAAAATCTGAAAGAGAAATTAAGGAAACACTCCCATTTATCATTGCAACAAAAAGAATAAAATAAATAAAATACCTAGGAATAAACCTACCTAGGGAGACAAAAGACCTGTATGCAGAAAACTGTAAGACACTGATGAAAGAAATTAAAGATGATACCAACAGATGGAGAGATATACCATGTTCTCAGATTGGAAAAATTAATATTGTGTAAATGACTATACTACCCAAAGCAATCCACTGATTCAATGCAATCCCTATCAACTTACCAATGGCAATTTTACCAAACTAGAACAAAAAATCTTAAAATTCGTATGGAGACACAAAAGACCCCGAAGAGCCAAAGCTGTCTTGAGGGGAAAAAACGGACCTGGAGGAATCAGACTCCCTGACTTCTGACTATACTACAAAAGTAATCAAGACAATATGGTATTGGCACAAAAACAGAAATACAAATCAATGGAACAAGATAGAATGCCCAGAGATAAACCCACGCACCTATGGTCAACTAATCTATGATAAAGGAGGCAAGGATATACAATGGAGAAAAGACAGTCTTTTCAATAAGTGGTGCTGGGAAAACTGGACAGCTTCATGTAAAAAAATGAAATTAGAACACTCCCTAACACCATACACAAAAATAAACTCAAAATGGATTTGAAACCTAAATGTAAGACGGGACACTATAAAACTCTTAGCAGAAAACATAGGAAGAACACTCTTGACATAAATCACAGCAAGATCTTTTTTGATCCACCTCCTAGGGTAATGGAAATAAAAACAAAAATATACAAATGGGACCTAATGAAACTTAAAAGCTTTTGCAAAGCAAAGGAAACCATAAACCAGATGAAAAGACAGCCCTCAAAATGGGAGAAAATATTTGCAAATGAAGCAACTGACAAAGGATTAATCTCCAAAATATACAAGCAGTTCATGCAGCTCAATATTAAAAAAACAAACAACCCAATCCAAAAATGGGCAGAAGACCTAAATAGACATTTCTCCAAAGAAGACATAGAGATGGCCAGGAAGCACATAAAAAGCTTCTCAACATCACTACTTATTAGAGCAATGCAATCAAAACTACAATGAGGTATCACCTCACACCATTTAGAATGGGCATCGTCAGAAAATCTACAAACAACAAATGCTGGGAAGGGTGTGGAGAAAAGGGAACCCTCTTGCACTGTTGGTGGGAATGTAAGATGATACAGACACTATGGAGAACAGTATGGAGGTTCCTTAAAAAACTAAAAATAGAATTACCATATGACCCAACAATCCCACTACATACCCAGAGAAAACCATAATTCAAAAAGACACACGCACCCCAATATTCATTGCTGCACTATTTACAATAGCCAGGACATGGAAGCAACCTAAATGCCCATCGACAGACGAAAGGATAAAGAAGATGTGGTACATATATACAGTGGAATATTACTCAGCCATAAAAAGGAACGGAATTGGGTCATTTATAGAGACGTGGATGGATCTAGAGACTGTCATACAGAGTGAAGGAAGTCAGAAAGAGGAAAACAAATATCGTATGTTAACGCATATATGTGGAACCTAGAAAAATGGTACAGAGGAACCGGTTTGCAGGGCAGAAGTTGAGACACAGATGTAGAGAACAAACGTATGGACACCCAGTGGGGAAAGCAGCGGGGGGTGGTGGTGGTGTGATGAATTGGGTGATTGGGATTGACATGTATACATTGATGTGTATAAAATGGATGACTAATAAGAACCTGCTGTATAAAAAAATAAATAGAATAAAATTTCAAGAAAAAAACAAAGCAAAACTTAACCAAAAACCAAACAACCTGATTCAAAATGAGCAAAAGACTTGAATAGATATTTCTTCAAAGAAGATATACAAATGCCCAATAAGCACATGAAAAGATGCTCAACATCACCAATCATTAGGGAAATGCAAATCAAAACTGCAACGAGATACCACCTTATACCCATTAGGATGGCTACTATCAAAAAAATAGAATATGAGTGTTTGCAAGGACATGGAGAAATTGGGACCCTGGTGTACTACTGGTGGAAATTGGTACAGTCACTATGGAAAACAGTATGGTGTTTCCTCAAGTAATTAAAGATAGAATTACTATATGATCCAGCAATTCCACTTCTGCGCATATACCCCAAAGAATTGGAAGTAGTATCTCGAAGAGGTATTTGGACACCCATGTTCATAGCAGCGTTATTCATAATAATTAAACCATGGAAGCAACTCAAGTGTCCATCAGTGGATGAATGGATAAGCAAAATGTGGATATACATGCAATGGAATATTGCTCAGTCTTAAAAAGGAAGGAGATTCTGCAGTATGCTTACAACATGGATGAATCTTGGGGATATTATGCTAAATGAAATTAGCCAGTCAGAAAAAGATACATACTGTATGATCCCACTTATATGAGGTACTTAGAATAGTCAAAATCATAAAGACAGAAAGTAGACTGGTGGTTACCAGGGGCTGGGGGCATGGAATAACGGGGATTTATTGTTTAATGGGTATAGGGCTTCAGTTTCACAAGATGAAAACAGTTATGGGGATGGACAGAGGTGATTTTTGCACAACGATGTGAACGTATTTGATACCGCTGAACTGTACACTTAAAAAATGGTTAAGATGGAAAAACAATTGTTTTTCATGAAATATATCAAATACAAAGTGTAAATAAAATACATATGCATAATTTAAAGAATAAAAAAACCAAAAAAATAAACAACATATATTAAATAAGGTGTCTTTAAACAGAAACGCACATAAAACAAGGTTATGCATTGATCAGTTTCCATCAGTTGATGAAAATGTGACCGGGGCTAAATGGAACCTAACCCTCTATTTCCCGTAGATGCAATGATTCAGCGTTCATTAACTCAGTGTTTGCAATGACTTAATAAAATGTAACTACTGCAAATAACAAGAATCAACTGTGTGTGTGTGTGTTTGTGTGTGTGTGTGTGTGTATTTTCTGTTTTTTTGATGTTATCCATACAATGATAGTACTGAGAACAGAAAATCAGAACATGTTAGTAAAAATATGGATGTTTTAGACAGAATACCTGTATTAAATCTTAGGGGTTTTTTTGTTTTTTTTTTACTTGCTGGCTATGAATGTATAGACACTGCTTATATCCTCTGAATTTAAGAGCCAATCTTTGTAAAATTAGGATATTAGTAATACCTACCTCAGAGTTTGTTATAAGATCTCATTTAATTCTCAAAAGTGCAAATGCTTAATCAATAAAGCATTCACTAAATACACATTTTTATAAATGTATACACATATATAAAGTCATTGCCCTTTAGGTTCCTATGAGTATGCAAACTTTATATGCAAACTTCTGATTTCATATTGCATAAAGTCATGAAGTTTCATACAAAATAAAAAACAGTAACAGAAATAGCAGCATCATTACAATCCACAAATAAGAGAAAACAATTGGCCAAGATCTAGGTGATATTCCTATTAAAGTCATTAATTATAAAGATAGATTGAGAAATAATTTCTAAAATTCAACTTTTTTCTCTGAGTCATATACTTTTTTCTCTGATTCATCCATAAACAGCATTAATATCTCTTAAGAAAATAGGCAAAATCATTGCTTATTATATATTTCTCCCTAACCCCAAGATTAAGAGACAGCACCAGGTATAGCCAAACTATTCTGCTTTAACTAGGAGCATCCCTACATCTTTCTTTTATATTCTCTTTATGTGGATACTGGAAATAACAACACCTAAGACACAATGTCCTACAAATTACAGGGAGGCAGGCAGAGATGCTTAACCCCTAAAGAAATGTGTTGTAAGCAGGACTAGAGATGGAAAGAGAACTAGGGACAGTCGAGGGCATAGTCTTTGATTGATGGGAGTCATTTATTAACGAACATGTGTTGAATACCTTTACATGCCAAGTAGTATTCTAGGTACTAAGGATATAAGGACAAATAAGGTCGTGGTCCTAAATAAGTAGGAGACAGATAGTAAACAGGTAAGTAAATAAGATAGGTTTAGACTGCAGTAAGTGCTAAGAAGAAAATAAAATGGGATGATGTAACAGAAAATGGGGAATGGCATAATTTGAATTATATATTTAAAGTAGAGGTACTCAATCCAAATAATAAATACCAAATACATATAGTTCTCTAGTTACTGAGAACACTAGAAATACAAAATGCAATGATCATTTAGTGATGTCTGCCATGGCCATGAGAAGGGCATCCCAGTATTAGAACTTGTATTGCTGAAACTACTCTAGAGGGGGAAAAAAGCTGTTAAAACTAGAAACAATACCTTCCATATTATTTTAAATTATTTCCAAAAATTCTGTTACTGGTACAAAGAAATAGATATAGCTTTTACTGTATCATTATATGTAGATCATAAAATTATCTATCTAGAAAAGCCAGAAGAATCAAGGGGGAAAAACTATTAGAAAAAAATGTTTTAATATGGGCTTAATGCAAATAAATGTACAATAATTAATAGCTTTTATATATACCAGTTGGAACATACGAGTCAAAATATCCTATCATATTAACAGCGATAACAAGGTAGCAGAGTATCAACAAGAATTATATGAAGTAACTCTACTATGTAAGAAATAAGGAAATTATTAAATATATAGGCTAAGTTCCTGAACAGAAATAGGAATGTCACTAAATATTTTCCAATTAATTTGTCATCAATGCAATTCCAAATAAAATTCCAGAAAATGTCATAGAAGAGATTCTGAGGTACATTTAGAAAAATAAACAGGTAGGACTAGGAAGAAATTTTCTGGAAAAAACTGGGCAGAGGGAATATTGCCTGCAAGTGATAAAACTTACAAGTACAATTATCAGAACAGTATATTAGTTATTCAGGAATCCACAGAGAGGCCAGTCAATAAGAATTAAGAGCCGAAAATCCAAATGATTTTCCATGTAAAAATTAAATGCATGATAGAGGTGGTATCATAATTGAGTGAGAAAATCAATCTTCTTTTTCCCCTTGACTTATTTGTCCTGGCAAAATTAGGCAGAATATGAAAAAAAAAATGAAGACAGCTTCACACCTTACAATATATACTAAATAAATTCTGCATGACTTGAGGAGTCAAGTACAAAAATGAAAACAAAGAAAATTAGAAGATACAGACAAATCCTGAGTAGTCTTGCAAGGGAAAAAAAAATAAAGCAATGGAAGAAGCCACACATTTAAAAAACTGATATGTCTATATATAAAGTTTAAACTTCTGAATGCAAAAGGAAGATCATAAAGAAACTTAAAGGAAATTTTCAACATGCCACAAATTTGACAAATTAACTTGGTTTGAGATTCCTGTGAGATATATATACATATATATAAAGATGTAAAGAGCCCTTAAAAATCAGGAAGAAAAGAATGTAAGGTGCAGTAAAAATTGGTCCAAATATGAAAAAGGAAATATAAATTGAAATGATAGACAAAAATATGAAATTATTTAATACTGACTCTTTGTTCTAAAAGGGAATAAGTATAAAGAACTAAAACAGGGTTCTGACAGAAGCTACCACCAGAAGGACAGGATCATGGGAAACAAATAGACAAGTTTCACCCTGTATAGCATCAAGAAATGATAACTTAAAGGGCATTGTTGGCTTTCAGCATGGTCTTGATCTCAGAGGACATCATATGGCCTGGAAGAATATCAACTAGCATGAGAGTCATCACCACAAAGAACTTCAGAGGTACCAAAGCAAGCCTAGGTCACTAAAAAACCCTCCCCATATAACAATGATAGCTATTGAAAGGACCCTACAGTGGGAACAAATACAGACCTATCATGTAACATGTCTCCAAAGGAGGGAACAAGTAGAAATCTGGATGAATTAAGGAATGGGAACATATGAAGTAGATGATTTTTTTGGTGCATATAGATATGGGAATGCAAATACACATATTTGGGAACTTCTTGGTTTCCTGTATTTGTTGCCTCTCTTGCAAACTGAACAGAGTAAATAACTGTGAAGTTGAAGAGTCACTTCTCCCCAACACCACATGTGAGAAACGGTGGACTGGGAAACCATGAAAGCAACCTCTCCCAGTGCTCTGTGACTCAAGAGCACAAGCTTATAGTTCTCTTTTTGCTCTTACCATTGTCCAAGTTTGCAGTGAATTCTCCAGAGACAGGACTAGCATCCTGGTTTCTAAAGCGGAAATAATCCTACTTTTATCATTTGTGTTTTTCCCATTCCTAGACTTCACTACTGATCACCAAAATAGTAATTAAAACAATCATGTGCTACTTTTTCCTATGAAACTGGCAAGAAATTTGTAAAAATATACAGACTTGGCAAGTGTGCCTAGAAGCAGGCATTCTTAGTGTACTGCTTGTAATATATGTATAAAAGCTTTGTGTTGGGTAAAATATGTCAAGAACCATAGTCAAATCCACAATACTTCCTAAAAGAGGAATTCATTCTAAGACAACAATGACAGCTGCAATAAAGATTGATGTTAAAGCACTTTAGTGTAAATTACTAAAAAAAAAAGAAAATATAATAGAATATATTTAAATATGCCCTACAGAAAAGAAGAAAAAGGTTTCCTATAAAATTCTTTTCATTTTCTCATGTACATAACATATTTTAATTTGAAACCCCTCACTCATACTGCCTTTTCTCTCCCTCTCCAGTGGCAGTTACTATCATGAATTTTGAGTTTTATAATTTAATAGATATAGAATTCATAATGAACAATAAGTCATAACAGTCTCATCAGGAAAGGTTTTTAAATATTAGGAAGCTCTTAAGCTTACAGTAGCTAATACAAGTTTTCCAAAATTCTAATTTTTGCTTAGAAATTTAAATTTTACCATTGGTACAAATATTATCCATTGTTTTCCTTGAATCAGCAAACTCTCTTTGTTGAAATTCACTTCCATGAAAGTGACTGCCAGATACCCTCTTGAATAACTGTAGTTTGTCTGTCAGTCATTCTTTCAAGTAAAAATGGTGTTCCATAAATAAAAAGCAGCTATTTCTGCTCATAACTCAATCACACGTGTTGTTCTTTGCTCTTCAATATGCAGCAGAAATACTTCATGCTTAACTGCAATTTTATCACACAGAATATTAAAAAGATGTGCACTCAAGAGTCCAGATTTAAGAAATTTAATACTTTTCACTGATTTATCAAGGACATTCTTTGGTGAAACTAGCTTTTTCTTTTTTAACTGAGTGCCTAGTGGTGAAGAATACAGTAACCACAATACATTTTGATGCTTCTGCCTTGATTTGTGTTAAGGCATCAGCAGTTTTATCTTTCATTGCTTTTATACTACCAATGCAAACATCTATACAGACAAAAAAACAAATGAGGGCTTACTAATTATTATAAAAGTAGTTTTGATTGCAGACACCCTGAAAGGATCTCAGGGTCTGTGGACCACACTTAGAAAACTGTTGCTCTAAGATGTATACCTAGAAAAGGACTTACGGCGTAAAGGGAGAATTTGGGCAGCTTTTTTAGATTTGCTAAACTGATGTGTATGTTTTTAGCAGCCACACTTGAATATTCTCTTTTTCTTTCCATCCTTGATAACAGTTGGTATTATCACATTAATAAAATTTTGCCAAGATGATGGGGCTATCCTGGAGACTATGTTGTTTTGATTTCACTTCTATGGTTGCTAGCTTTTGATAATTTTTATATCTCTATTATCCATTTGGGTGTCTTCTTTGAATTTTGTATATATAAACCATTTATCCATTTTCTTTTCTTTTTCTTAGTTTTCCTTTGATGTTTTGTATATGCTTTTTACTTCTAGTTCTTTGTATGCTTTACATTTTGCAAATATATTTTTTCACCATTTTCCACGCTTTACATTTTTATTATATTATGGTGTCCTTTATTTCATAGAAATTTAATATTTTGATTTGGTCAAATTATCAGTCTTTCTCAAACAATTTCCACTTTTTGAAATTCATTTAAAAAGCTCTTTATGATCCCAAGTTCATAAACATAATTCTCTTATATTTTAACTCTTTAAATCAACTAAACACACTTAGCATATCAGCCTACTAATTATGTTACCCACACTGTATACTTAATATTTTTTGTCTGCTTCCTCTATCGGTTTCTGTAAAAGAAATTTTAAAATCTTTCACTACTATTGGGAATTTGCTTCTTTAATTTAGTCAGCTGTTGCTTTATACAGTTCAAGGTCTTGTTGTTTTTCTGTGTTCTTATGCTTCATGTGCTTCTATTATGAACAGCACATAGCAAAATTTTATGTACGTGTACATGCTTATCCAATTTGAGAATATCCACCTTTTAACTGGTGAGTTAAAAGACATTTACTGTGAAATTGATATTTTTAGATTTATTTCTATCATTTTTATTTAGTGCTTCCTATATTATCATGCATTTTCATGATATCTTTCCTTTCATGTATCTTTCCTCATTTATAACCTGATTTTCAGTAATTTTTTATTTTCTGTATTTTTCTTGATTTTTTCACTCTAATGTCAGCTGTGGTTTAGAAGTTATACAAGACATATCTACTCCTTTAAACATAACCTTAGACACTTTAATATACATATTTAACTTAACATTCACATATAGAAGTTAATTAGTATACTTAAATTCTAAATATAAGACTTAAGAAGTTTTCTTTCCCTCACTCACTCTAGCCTTAAATAATATTGTCTCCAATATTTTAGTTCCATCTTGATTAATAACTCTCAAATTATTTATTATTATTCTATACAAAGTTTGTTAGACTTGTCAATGTTTAACAGTTTATTTAATAACCATTTTTTCTTGAAACTCAATTCTTTCTGGGTCCAATCTCTTTCTTCCTGAAATATATAATTTTTGTAATTCCTTCCCCAAGTCTGTTGTTAGTAATGTCCTTTTAGTGTGTGATTGCCTGAAAATGATTTTATTCAGCCTTGTTCTTTTTTTTTTTTTTAACATCTTTATTGGAGTATAATTGCTTTACAACGTTGTGTTAGTTTCTGCTGTATAACAAAGTGAATCAACTATATGTATACATATATCCCCATATCCCCTCCCTCTTGCATCTCCCTCCCACCTTCCCTATCCCACCCCTCTAGGTGGTCACAAAGCACAGAGCTGACCTCCCTGTGCTATGCAGCTGCTTCCCACTAGCTAGCTATTTTACATTTGGTAGTGTGTATATGTCCATGCCACTCTCTCACTTCGTCCCAGCTTACCCTTCCCCCTCCCCATGTCCTCAAGTCCATTCTCTACGTCTGTGTCTTTATTCCTGTCCTGCCCCTAGGTTTATCAGAACCTTTTTTTTTTAGATTCCATATATATGTGTTAGCATATGGCATTTGTTTTAATCTTTTTGACTTACTTCACTCTGTACGACAGACTCTAGGTCCATCCACCTCACTACAGATAGTTGTTTCGCTTCTTTTTATTTTAGCCTTGTTCTTGATAGCTTAGCTGGATATAGCATTTTGATTATAGGTTATTTTTCCTCACCATCTTTTGGTATAATTTCATTATCTTCTGGCTTCTAGTTGAACTTCCTCTGTCTGTTTTCTGACAAACTGTTGCCCTTTGAGGGGAATCTCTTTTTCTGGTGTTACTTTTAAGATTTTCTCTCAGTCTATGTTACAAAGCAGAGTGAGTCTAGGAGTACATTTACTTTTATTACACTAAGGAATACCTGTGCTGGTTAAATACACTTATCCATGACTTTTCTCAACTCTAGAAAATAATCACTTTTATCGCTTCTCTCCAATTCTTTCTGTTTTGTCCACTAAAAAATTTCATTAAAATATAATAAGTTTTCTCTATGTATCTTTCATATATGTTAATCTCTTAAAAAATTCAACCTGACAGTTCAAAGTTTAAACTGTTCATGGAAGTTTATTTCATAAATTATACTTTTCATTTCTAAAAATAACTTGTGCTTTATTTATAGAGTCTCATGTTTTTCTATGTTTTTGTCCTTGTTTCATAACACTAATCTTTTTTACATATATACTTCATAGGCTCTCCTATGTGACATTTTAAGGGGTCTAATCCTGCTATTTGTGTTTACTTCCTTTTGTTTGAGGTGACTTGTTTTCACTCATGTTTTGTGATACTAGATAGTAAGCTCTTCTCTAGTAAGGCTTCATCAAGTAAGATTTTGTGAGGAGTGTTAGGGTGTAGCCCTCTAGAACAGTTTTATATTTAATTTTTTCAAATGGTCCAGGGGTATTACAAGCCTAGGACACTTTTGGTGGGTTAATTTCTTAGACTTTGGACTCCACATTAAGTTTTTTGTTGTTGTTGTTTTGTTTTGCTGTAAAGCAAGGTTTTATTTTATTTTTTTTGGCTGCACCACATGGCCTGTGGGATCTTGGTTCCCTGACCAGGGATCGAACCCAGGCCCTCTGCAGTGAAAATGCAGAGTCGCAACCACTGGACCGCCAGGGAATTCCTCCACATTAAATTTTTACCTCAAAATCACATGATGGTAGGTCCTTGGTTATAAAATCTTATGGGAGATTTTTGCCCCCTACTTAGAACCCTATCATGACAGACAAACTTTTTCAATGTCTTTCTGAGTCAGCAATGGGTAGAATTGTTCAGCCTTCCTTTTTTACTGAGAGGACATTCTCTAGATTTATGGGAGTTTTCCATTTTTTTCTGACCAATTCCTCATCTCCTGTCCCTTTCTACACATAATTTTCAAATGTTCATGCTTATCATTGTTTTATACATTCCATTTGTTTTCTCTTATTCTTTTTTGCAAAGGTATATTCATTATATTAGGATATTTGCAGGGTTTGTAGGAAATTTTTTTCAAGTATGAAAAACAAATGGTCATTATTTTGCCTTCACTCTTAATGACACTTTAGCTGAATACGTGATTCTCTTGACAGTATATTTTTCCTCAATACTTTGAAGATATTACTTCATTCTTTTCTGGCATCTGTTGTTGCTAATAAAAATCTGCTGTCATTGTAATTGTCACTTTACTATATAATTGTAAAAGAAAAATAAAGATATAAAACAGCATTTATAATGTAATTTCAAGTTTCTGAAAATATATGTGCAAGAATGTTTTGTTATTTAATTCCTAAATTCTAATAGTGAGAGTTCAGATAGCAAAGAACATCCATTACCCGAATTCATTCTGTTCCCAAGTTTCACGGTGTAAGTAGTGGATATTTACATAATTTTCTGAAAGCCAATTTAACTATATGTCAAGGGGCTTCAAAAAGCTTAACCCAATAATGTCATTTAAAGGCACAGAGATAGACATTTATTTATAAAATCGGTCATTGCTAGATTCCATGTCAAAAAGTGAAAACGATATAAAAGTCTAAAATATTTTAGTAGAATATTATGCAGCCTTTAAAATCATCCTTTTGAAAAATTATTAATTATATGTAGAGTCATATATTACACCATGAAAATTTTATTAAAAGTATCAAACAACAATTTATGTGATCACATAGACTAAGTGTAAGTATGCATATATTTCTATGTACATATCTCAGCAATTTGTTAAGAATGCCTTTTTTCTGCATGCTGGGGTTGTATATAGCATTTGTTTTCTTTTTAATTAAAAAATATTTCTAAGCTCTATATAGTGAAGAGGTATTACTTTTATAATTAAAAAATAAGTTAATGAAATATATGCACATAATAACCCTTGCTACTAAGTAGCTTAGAATGTAACATTGTTTATCACATTATTAAATTATGGCAATGGGAATAAAGTTTCTCTACAAATATGAAGAATATGTTTTTCTCACACTTGAATGCAGGCTAGCACAGTACTTTTATGATGTTTCCACTAATGCTAGAAGTACATGGACCATTACATGCCCCCTTCACACACATAGGATCCTGAATCCCTGTCCTAACTTCACTTGTTACATGCCTTCTTACTTGATCTGTTCTTTGTTTCCTGCCCATCCTACCCACCCCCCGCCCCCATTACATAACTGGCATGCCACCTTCTACCTTTAATTCCTACTGCCTCAATTATGTTTAAGTTACTGTCCTTCTCAACTAAGGCTGTCCATCTCTACTTGGCTTTTCTTTTGTCTATATTTCTGGTCTTCCACAGTTACCTAAGGCAATCCCCTCCTGGATAACCGGACTGTCTAGATCACCCTTGTCATTTTCTATTCCAATTTTCATCCCTTCTTTCCCTCTATCTATCTTTTCAGCTGCTATCAGTATGGAATGGTATACTGGGCATAAAACCAAATTATCAACCAAATGAGCTTTTTTTAAATTAAATGCTTTTAACAAACTAAAGAGAAAATTACTTCATTCATGTTTCTATTTTTTATAAAATTTGCAACACCTTAAATTTTTAAAGTGCTCTGTCTTAAGTGAAATATATAAATGGAGTGAAAGATTTCATTTCTGTTAACATTATGAAACTTCTCATTTTTCTTTTTGCCAGGGTGAACTGATGTAATCCAGGATTTTGTTCTTTTCAAGAGAAGATGAGCAACTTTATAAGAAATCTTAAGGGAGAGGAAAAAAACTTGTATAACAAGTACAGCTTGAGTAACTGATATTTTTACATGAGGATTTTTGGCTCAATATAAGGAAGAGGATTTTTTAGCCCCAAATAGCAATCTGAAATCCTTCAAACTCATATGGACAATTTTGAATATTAGGAATTCTTTATGATTTCTTTTTAGAACTAAATTGAATTTTGATATCTTATTTTTTTAAATTAATCTGTCTTGAGAGAATATCAAAATGATTACATCCAAAATGTATATAAATCTGAGTGTTTCAATGTTTCCTATTGAAAACTGCACATTATTTTGATATTAATAATATTAAAGACTAGAGATGTACAATTTGGATTCAAGTTTTGGCTTTGGCCTACTTGCTGTATGTCCTTAATCTTTCAAGGTGCTTCTTTAGAAGTGACTATTAGTACCTATCTTAGCTTCTTCACAGCATTATTGTGAGGGGGAAGAGTCAGATAATGTATGTAAAATGCACTCTAAGCTTTCAAGCACTCTATTGATCCATGACTGATATCCAGACAGGACACCCTTGCTTGTGAAATTTCATGTAACAAAAATATACCTCCTCCATATCCAACCAATTCTCCTTGGCCAATAAAATTTTCATGCAACTGGCTTGAATATTCAAACACCGATTTTCTTACTAGAAATATTCTGTTACCTTCTATAGGGCAAGGAGGTTCTCCTTTAGCTGTCATTTCTCTGCTTCCCAAGTAATAAGAAAACTAGTACTAGCAATGCCCCAAGGCACCATGATCACCCTATAATTTGCCTAGTGGTGCTATTAATAGTCACGACAATAACAGTTAACCTTTGCTGTATGCTGCCTGTGCTTTAGACACTGTCCTAAACACGTGAACAGACATTATTTTATTTAATACTCAAAACCAGTCTATGAGACTGATATTATAATTATCCACTTTCACAGCAAGGAAACTAGAATTCAGGCAGTTTCGTTCATTTGTTTATTTAAGAAATGTGTGTTGAGTGCCAAATATGTACCAGGCACTGAACTAGACAGGGAGAAATAAGCAAGATCGAAAAGGTCCTGGAACGCATGGAGTTTATATTATGGTGGAGGGAAAGACAAAACAAAGAAATGTGTACAGAAAGTTATAAGTACTCTGCAAAACACTGAAACTGAGTGGCTACATTAGGAAGTGGTCAGGGAAGACTTTTCTGAGGAAGTGTCCTGAAAGATACAGCTTGAATGTCAGGAAGAGGCCAGTCACTTCAAGAAGGTCAGCAGAGAGTCTACTGGGCTGAGAAAATAATAAGTAGAAAGGTCCCAAGATGGGAGTAAGCTTGAGGTAATGATAATAATGGACAGATGTGGAGAAAATGAGGATATGTATTAGAATTAGAATTGAGGATTTTCTCCCGGGTTGTAGATGGGAGAGAGGGAAAGGGATGAATCAAGAGTGAACACTTTGTTAGTTTGTTAAGATTAAAGTAGGTGCTCTTTGGGGAAGTTGATGAAGAATGGGCAGGTTTGGGGAAAGATCAGGAATCACCTTTTTTTTCCCCTTTTAAACATTTTTTTTTATTCTGGTAAAGCAAACACAATGTAAAATTTACCATTTTTAGTGTACAGTTCAGTGGTATTAAGTACATTTTCATTGTTTTTAAACCATCACCATAATCCATCTCCCAAACTTTTTCTCTTCCCAAACTGAAAAATCCATCCTCAAAAAATAACTCCCCATTCCCCTCTCGCTCCAGGCCCTAGAAACTACCATCCTATTTCCTGTCTCTATGAATCTGACTACTGTAGCTATCTCATAGAAGTGGACTCATACAATACGTCCCCTTTTGCAACTGGCTTACTTCACTTAGCCTAATGTCTTCAAGACTCATGCATACCTCAGAATTTCCTTCCTTTTCCTTTCTTTCCTTTTTTTAAAAATAGGCTTTATTTTTTAGAGCAGTTTTAGGTTCATAGAAAAGTTGCACAGAAAGTATATAGTTTCCAGATATTTCCTGCCCCTGCCATACACAACACACAGCTTCCCCTACTATCAACATCTCCTACCAGAGTAGTAACGGTTGTTGTAGTTGATGAATCTATATTCTATAGGTTAACAATTCTACAGGTTAAAAATTATTGGGTCCCAACTGGAGTGTAGGAAGAGCAGAAAGTTAATTAATAATGTTTTTGATTATTTTCTTTCTCTATACCAGTTCTGTCCTATATAATGCCCACTAGCCACTGGTAGTTATTAAATAGAATGAGATATAAGTTAGTCTGATATGCTGTAAGTGCAAAATAAACACCAGATTTTAAATACTTAGTAAGAAAGCACATAAAGTATCACATTACAAATATTCTGTATTGGAAAATTATTGAAATGATAATTTATTTTCAATTTTTTAAATTATGATAAAATACACATATCTTAACCATTTTCAAGTGTACAGTTCAGTGGCATTAAGTCCATTTACGCTGTTGTACAACCATTACCATCATCCATTCATAGAACACTTCTTATTAATTTTGCAAAATTGAAACTCTGTATCCATTAAACAATAACTCCCCATTCCCCCCTCCCACAAAGCCCTTGGCAATCACCATTCTACTTTCTCCCTCGATGAATTTGACTACTCTAGGTTAAAATGATACTATTTTGGGTTTATTGGGTTAAATAAAAAATATTTTTAAAATTTAATTTTGCTTTCTTTTTAGTTTAGTTTTTTTTTTTTTTTTTTTTTTTTTTTTTTTGCGGTACGCGGGCCTCTCACTGTTGTGGCCCCTCCCGTTGCGAAGCACAGGCTCCGGACGCGCAGGCTCAGCGGCCATGGCTCACGGGCCCAGCCGCTCCGCGGCATGTGGGATCTTCGCGGACCGGGGCATGAACCCGTGTCCCCTACATCGGCAGGCGGACTCTCAACCACTGCGCCACCAGGGAAGCCCTAGTTTTGTTTTTTTAACGTGGCTATTAGAAAATTTAAAATCTCATGTGTGGCTCACAATATATTTATTTGGAACAGCATTACTTGCCTCATATGGCTATTTAAATTTAAATTAATTAACAGTAAATAAAATTAAAATTTCAATTCCTCATTTGCAGCAGCCAATTTTCCTGTACACATGTGGCTAGTGCTTATCATACTAAACAATGCAGATATAGAACATTTTTATCATTACAGTAATTTCTGTTGGACAGTACTGCTCTAGAAAGCCCAACTAAAATGAAAACAACCACAGAAAAACAAGGAAGTCTGAAACATGGTCAGGGCAGTTGAGCAAACAGTTCATGCACGCAACAAGGGAAAGTGATAATTAACTGACTATGCAAAGACTAAAAAGTATTGTGAAACTTGCAAGTTGCATTTTTTTATTCTAAAACACATGGGCAACAACAGACAGCTTCACATGTTTTTCCAATGAAATTTTAGATGTTGCCACCAAATGCATAACACACTACTGTGTACTGTCATAAGTCAGCTAAAACACATGTAAACATATGTCATGTCAGTCATTAAGAAGAAGGGTATAATTACACTTTTAAATGTGGCAAAGCATTTTGAAAGTAGTGTATAATTTTCTAGAGCAGGAACCTCTGTGAACATATGTTTCCCTGAGTGTTTATACAGCCTGACATCTTCAGGTTTGTTCAAATCAAGAGCCCCACTGTGAACAAGCCAGCAGCAGACAAAAGAAGCGATTTTTTTCTTTAGGTGCCATTTCATTGAGAGAACCAGAAAGAAGCAGTGAGGTAGGCAATCACAGACAGAAAATCAAGACAGGAGAGGGTACTACCCAATTACAGCAAGCAGCTGAAAACTTTGTAAGATCTGCTCATATTAGAGGAACAAATGTTTAATGATTGCTTATGAGCAAGATGCTAGCATAACAATACATAGTTAATCCTATAAAAATTGATGCCTTTGCACTTTTTAGTTTTTTACAGCTCTGAGGTATTTCTGATACAAAAAAACTACATACATCTAATACGTACAATTTGATGAGTTCGGATGTATGCATACACCTGTGATACCACCACTGCAATCAAGGTAATAAACACATCCATCACCTCCCAGAGTTTTCTTGTGTCCCTTTGCCTTGTTATTGCGTGTGTGGTAAGAACACTCAGCATGAGATCTACCCTCTTAAGATGTTTTTAAGTGCCCAAAACTGTACTGTCTTCTATAGGCACCATGTTGTACAGCAGATCTCTAGAACTCATTCATCTTGTATAGCTGTAACTTTATACCCATTGAACAACTTTCAATTTCCCTGCCAGCCCTTGGCAACCACCATTCTATTTTCTGCTTTTATAAGTTTGACTATTTTTAGATACTGCATATAAATGAAATCACGCAGCATTTGTCTTATAAATATTAATGTGCTATATTAATATAGCATATTATTTTATATTAATTTATATAGTATATACACTACTATATAATTATATAATATATATTATATATAATTATACAATAATATGTAATTATATATGATATAGATATATCACATTTTCTTTATCTCAGATTCCTCTGAGGATACTAATTATACTTCTTCTAAACCCTCCCTTGGACTAGATTATGAATCATATTTTCTTAAACTTTCAGCTCTTCTTCTTGTATTTTCCATTCAGTCTATTGTTTTTCCTAAAACGCTTGTAATTCTTGATCACATGCTTACCTTTTCATCTAATGCTCTTGCTCTGTGTATATTATTAAGGGTGGCATTTGGCACTCCCTATTTCTTTTACCATTATGGAGAAGATCTGAATAGACATTTTCCAAAGAATACATACAGACTGCCAACAGACATATGAAAGGATGCTCAACGTCACTAATTATCAGAGAAATGCAAATCAAAACTACAATGAGGTATCACCTCACACCTATCAGAATGGCCACCATCAAAAAATCTACAAATAACAAATGTTGAAGAGGATGTGGAGAAAAGGGAACCCTTGTATGTTGTTGGTGGGAATGTAAATTGGTACGACCATTATGGAAAACAGTATGAAGGTTCCCCCAAAATCTAAAAATAGAACTACCATATGATTTAGCAAATTCCACTCCTGGGTATATATCCAGAAAAAATAAAAATATAATAATAATTCAAAAAGATACATGCACCCCCATGTTCACAGAAGCATCATTTACAATAGCCCAGATATGGAAGCAACCCAAGTGTCCATCAACAGACAAATGGATAAAGAAAAAATTATGTTATAAGGGTTATCAAAGACTGCAGATCTGCCAAGTGCTCGGTCTGGCACATATAAGCTGTTTTAACCACATGGTTGGTTTTTGTTTTGTTTATTTAAATTTAATTTATTTTTTTTAATACAGCAGGTTCTTATCAGTTATCTATTTTATACATACACGTGGTTGTTTTTCATTGTGGTATTATCTGCTCTGTGCATTGGCATAACTGACTAGAGGGAATCAGGTCCTGAGAAACGGGAACACTCACTCTATTGGTTGCCTATAGAAGTTGTCTTGAGTTAGGTACACTTGTAGCTACCCTCTACATGTACTGTTCTTCCTCTCTGTTCCCTTGCCATGCAGCAGGAAGATTGCCCCTTTCTGGGTTACTGAGAGAAGAAGGTGGTAAAGGAGAAAGAAAAAGAAAATTCCATTGTAGAAACCAAAAGTTGCATAATACTCTTGAAGAGTTTAGAAACACACTTTCCTTCACAAGCAGTGTTCTCTTAGCCTTATCTATCAGACATTAAGATTTTACTAAGCTATGAATCACATCCAAAAATTTCAAAATACTACTTCAACATTATGTGTCTTTTTTTTTTGCGGTACGTGGGCCTCTCACTGTTGTGGCCTCCCCTGTTGTGGAGCACAGGCTCTGGATGCGCAGGCTCAGCGGCCATGGCTCATGGGCCCAGCCGCTCCGCGGCATGTGGGATCTTCCCATACCGGGGCACGAACCCGCGTCCCCTGCATCGGCAGGCAGACTCTCAACCACTGCGCCACCAGGGAAGCCCATATGTGTCCTTTTTTTGTTACATAACAAATGTCTCTCCTCATCTTAAAGAATGATTTCTATAAGCATTCTGGTCAGAAATCTGTGAATTTTGGATGTAACTGGTTTCACAGCTTAGATCACAGTTTACCCTTCGGGAGGTGTATTTGAACCCTAGAAGCATAATTTTGTTGCCTATAACAGTCAAAGAGCCTCCTCAGTTATGCTTGGAGCATCTCCAAGGATATGTCAGTTATTGCAACAAAATGCATCACAATAGGACCTTTAGCAGAGATGAGGATCTGGGTTATCTACAACTTCAAGTACATAGGACTATCTTCTGGAATCCCTCCTTTCTTTTCCCTCACATTGTCCTTGGTTGGTATCTTTATGGGGCGGGGGCTGAGCTATTGTCATGGCTATCTAACTGATATTCCCCCAGCTACTCTCCATTTTCTAGATTAACCTATTTTTATCATACAAGTCTGCTCTCAACAGCCTTCAGTGGTTTCCCAGTGCCTATACATAAAAACCAAACTCTTTGCCCTGTACTGAAGTTGATGCACTAACCCCTGCTCCCTAAAATACATCTCTTCGCCAGTCACAGCTGACACTCAGCTTATTCCTCTACGTGCCGTAGTGTATTTACCCTCCTTGCTTTCCTGGCACCATTTATTTGAGTGGAATGCTCTAACGTAACCTTCCTATCTTTGGAAATTCTACCCACACTTTCAAGCCTGTACCTGCTTCCCTAATCACCTAGGCAGTTATGGTCTCCAGTGATCTTTCTTATTAATCGAGGTATGACTGACATATAATTAATATAAATAATGATTAAATATTTGTATACATTGCAAAATGATCACCACAAAAATTCTAGTTAACATTCATCACCATACATAGTTACAAAGTCCCTCCCGTCCCACTGATCTCTTTTAATATCCTTCTACACAATACTTAATATAAAGAGCTTAAAACAGTGCTTCTTAATAAAATGCTCAATAATGGCCATATTTTATACTTAGCTTCTACTTTTCTCTCTTTATGGTTATGTGTTCTCAAGGGCATGACCGTCTCTAACTCATCTCTGAGCCAGCACAGTACATACCCAGTGCCTACTCATGGTAGTTCCTCAACAAAGATTTGTTCAGCAACGTAAATAGTGCCATTGCTTCTAGATTTTCTTCAATGGAACAAATTGAAAGATATTTACCAGAGAGCTATCTGTTCATCGAATACATAGATAGATATGACATTGCTGTTGGCAACTAAGATTGTCCTTTGGTACCAATTCATTATATTGGCTGAGTCAAAATAACCTTTTTTTTTTTTTGGCTCTGTTATTTATATCTTATTTAACTTTTGATTTCTTTAGTATCAACTATGTTGTCTTTGTGTTCTTGTCTCATTCCTTGTATTTGATGCCACTATGTTTTTCCCCAAGAATGGCCTTGGTTCCTCCTAACTAGAAGTTGGCAGAACAGCTTTTTGTGTATCATATTTCCCTTAGTCCCAACACTCTACATCCTCTCAAATCCCTCAATCCTTGTTTTCCCAGTGAATTAACAAACTTGGGAGAGCCTTACCTTTCCATATCTCTCAAGAAGGGATACCCCAGCTTTGTTTATTTCCTAGAACTATCAGGGGAAACAAATGAATCAACATCTAAGAAAATGTACAAACTCTAAATTCAGAGTTATACCAATCCAGGGTATTATTTTAAAATTATGCTATTAAACATACTCCTTGGTGACATAGCTTCTGCAGCACCTGACAATGCAGGCTATCCTTAGCAAGAAAAAACATTTAAAAAGAAATGTAATTTTTTATCTTGCAATGAAATTCTCTGTTTAGTTTTGTCTCCTTTGTATGGGCAGACCTAGGCTGCCCATTAGTCAAGGCACTAATGACAGTTACAGAAACTGAGAAAAAAATGGGATTAGATTAATAGGAGAAAGCTTAAACCTCTGAAGGAAAAACTCTGAAAGTGTACGTGAAAATCCCTCTTACTGGGTCACCATTACTCAAAGAAGGGCCTGTTGAAAATAAGAAATTCACAGCTGTCCTGCTGACATGGAGAGAAAGAAACCTTCAAACTAAACCTTGAAGAAATGATTTTTAAAGTAGTAGAGTTGAGGCTTGACCCAGTAATAGATTTTGAAAGGGTGTTTGGTATCTCTGTGGTAAGTCGGGTTGTCCAACAGACAAGGCTCCACACCTGAATACAACCAGGCTAGAGGCACCTTAATAGTGATATTGATTGACTATAAACAAAGACAGGAGAAAGTAACCAGGATAGCAGAGAAAAATGTATTTGGGGGAAAAAGGTTATTATCCTCCTTCAGGATGACTAATACCAGAGCCATAGAAATTCATTTTACAACAAATAGTTTTTGAGACCCTACAACATGCCAGGCACTGGATAAAAGACACATTTCTAACCCTCAAGGCATTTTCAGGCTTGTTTATGTGTTTTACGGAGGTCGGTGGAAGGAGGGAAGAATCCATGGCTTATACACAAAAATCAAACCTGCCACTTTAGCATTATCAGTAACCCACACTCTACTGAATTGCTCTGAAAAAAAAAAACCAACAAAAAACTTTGCCACACAGAATGTCTCTCATTTTGTTTCTGTCACAAAATAGCTGGGTAATTTAGAGCAGTCACTTCATTTTCCTGAGTCTTAATTTCTTCTTGGCCAAATACAGGGGGCAATAGGGGGAGGAAAAAGACAGTCAACTAAAGCTATTTCTAACTCTCCTTCTAATTCTAGAGTTTAAATTTGGTCGGCAATTGATATGCATCTGAAGGTTAGGATGTGATCTCTAATGATCTCTGTGAACAGAATACAAGCTCTCACTCCTTGTAAGAAACAATTTGTAGCAAACCTGTTGGTGGACCTATTGACGACAGGTGGGGATTTTGCCGCAGGGCCATTTCCGTGTCATCAGCACACCTACCACTGGTTTCAGGCTTCCCGTCTCTGAGACAGGCAGAAGCAGCTCAGGATCAGCCAGGGGGAATCGTGGTGCCGAGTGAAGCCCTTTTCCTTTCCTCCCCTTGAAGGATGAAGGTTTTCCAAAGACTAGGATTTAATTGATTATTTTGGAGTCATCCAAGGTGGAGTAACTCTACAGAACAGGATACTTACTGGTGGCTGAGGTTTCTTTTGATCCGTGTATAGGATTACCTTCCAGCCCTTGCAATGGTCTTTGGTCAATCTGCTAAAGCTAGACTAGCACCCCTTGTGCTCCCAAGCAGCACAAGGGGTGAACCGCAGCAATAAAAGTAGGGAAAAACCAAAAAACCTAGTTGGGTGGGACCACTGTCTTTAAAAGGCACCCTTGTACATCGCAGGTATTTAGGACTTCACAGTCACTCCAATTTAAAAATGTTTAAGCACTTAATGTGAGGCAAGTAGCGTTCTAGGGCTGAAGTGATGGGCAGGAAAAAAAAGACAATTTGATCTTGCCACCTAAAGGGTGAGAGAGGCAGTACACACATGTGAAATCCAATTAAAAAAATAACCTTTGATAGCAGCAAGTACTTTGACAAGTCACAGCTCCACACGTGACTCTGGCTTTGACTGTGGCAATGGCTTCTACGTGAGCTTCAACCACCTTCCTACAAGCACAGCTTGCTGGTGCCTCTCCTTGGGCCTGGTGCCTGCTCTAGAGCTCCTCAGCATGGCTGTCCCTGGTAGCCTGCCAGGCACTCACTCACAGAACTGCCACCCTGAACAATGGGTGATGGATGATAAATGTGCTTCCTATTTCATCTCCATAGGGGAAAGTTCTGAGCTGCATTTCATCAGGTACCTCAAGAGCTTCGACCAAATTGAAAAGTGCATTCTCACATGTGCTTTCCTTCCCTGTTTCACTCTCCTGTCCCTCACTCCTGCTTCCTGAGGTCATTCCCGAATAAACTGCCTTCATGCAAGCTTCTGTCTCATGTTCTGCTTTAAGATGAGAGCTCGGCTACTGTATTATACAAAATACTTGTGCTTCTTTTCTGCAGCTCTGTCTACTGGCGAACTCCTTAGAGCAGAGCAGAATACACTTGGGGTAGGGGTGGTACAGGGTGGGGGGTCGGGTGGAAGAGAGGGGAGGTGTGGTGAGGGGTTGGAGGGAGAGATTTGAGGATTGTGCCGCAAGAATGAAATTGCTTTGAAGTCAAGTCGTTTATGCTAAAAATTCATGTGAATTTTGCCCTCTTCACAATACTTCCATGTATGTTTTAATGTAAAAATACTAACTTTACAACATCTCCATAATAACTAAAGTCCTGCAACAGCTCATTGGCTGGCCTCGCTGTTTCCAGCATTGCCACGTCCAAAGCGTGCTTCATAACACCCTAAAGCGCAAATTTGATCAAGTCATTCCTTGGCTTACAACTTTGAAAGGGACAGACCATTTGATGAAGTCCTAATGGAGTTCAAACTCCTTAACATGATTTATAAGGTCTTGCATAATTTGGCCCATGCTTCCCTCCCCAGCCATTTGCTATCCTCTCCTTGACATTTATCATCCAGCCATAATGAATTTCATTTAATCCCTTAAGCTCTCCATGCTCTCTTGCCTCCAGGCATTTGCTCATTCTGTTAAATCAGTCTGTAGTCCTCCCCAATGCTCTTCAACCTGCCCTTCTACCAGTTCTTCATTCCTCAGCTTCCTCCTAGAAAAAAGAGTTACCATCTTTGTTTGAGTTAGATGCTTGCCCTGCACTCCTGTTACATCCTAATCTTCCCCATCACAGCTCATGTCTCACCCTTTTGTTCTTGCCTATTAGTCTGGATCTCCCATGGAAAAGAAGCCTAGAGCAAAGGTCACTTCATTTGTCCCCGTTGCCTAGTGCCTTGCACAGTCCTGGGAACAAAGCTAATGACTGTCAAGATAGGGTCCTTAGAGCCACTGAGTTCAAATATTGTTCTTTATACCTGCTAGCTGTAGGACTGGGCAACTCTTATAAGCTCTTTTAGTCTTAGTTTCTTCATCTGTAAATTGTGGAAAACAATAATACCCTGATTATAGGATCATTAAGAATAAATGAGATAATTCATGCAATTTTGTACAATGACCCATAGAAAGCACTTAAATGACAGCTACTATTATTCTAATAATAATAATTACTATAATTATCAAGTATTCAATATATAAATGTGAAATTACTGAATGAATGCAAAATTAAAGAGAAATATTTCATACCTTTCTCATTTGTTAATGAGCAATTTAGTTTTAATCGTCTATCGATTTCTTAGAAAACACAGTTGAACTGAAGAAGCTAATAAAGCATGTAAGAGTCAGCATCCAGGAAGTATTCCTTCACTGCTCCATTGTCACAAATGCACATACACATGTGGATATAACTGGCATTAGTTTTTTCAGCCTTTTTATTACTAGGTAATTAGGAAAACAAAGAAGGGTGTGGTCAGCTAAATAATGCTCCACTCCCCCAAAATTTCCATGTCCTAATCCCTGGAATCTCTGACTACCGTTATCTTACATGGTAAAAGGGACTTTACAGATGCGATTAAATTAGAAATCTTGAAATGAGGAGATTATCCTGTATTACAGCAGTTCCCAATCTTCTTGGCCTCAGGGACCAGTTTCGTGGAAGACAATTTTTCCATAGACTGAGCGGGTGAGGAGGTGGGGGCGTGAGGGGGGGGATGGTTTCGGGATGACACAGGTGCATTACATTCATTGTGCACTTTATTTCTATTATTATTACATTGTAATATATAATGCAATAATTATACAACTCACCATAATGCATAATCAGTGGGATCCCTGAGCCTGTCTTCAGTTGCCACTCACTGAGAGGGTTTTGATATGAGTCTGCAAGCAATTGATTTATCATGGTCTCTGTGCAGTCAAACCTCTCTGCTAATGATAATCTGCATTTGCAGCCACTCCCCAAGGCTAGCGTCGCCACCTCAGCTCCACCTTAGATCACCAGGCGTTAGATTCTCATAAGGAGTGGGCAACCTAGATCACAGTAGGGTTTGTGCTCCTATGAGCACGAGAACCTAATGCCACCGCTGATCTGACAGGAGGCAGAGCTCAGGCGGTAATGTGAGCAATGGGGAGCGGCTGTCAATACAGATGGAGCTTCACTTGCTTGCCCGCCACTCACCTCCTGCTGTGCGGCCCGGTTCCTAATGGGCCATGGACCGGTACCGGTCCATGGCCCAGGGGTTGGGGAGCCCTGCTGTATTACATAGGTGGGTGCAATATAATCACAAGGATCTGTTTAAGAGTCAGGCAGGAGGATCAAAGTCACGGAGAGGAGGTGATGTGATGATAGAAGCAGAGGGCAAAAAATTACAAGAAATGTGGGGCCAGAAGCTGGAAGAGGCAAGGAATAGATTCTCCCTTGGAGTCTCCAGAAGGAATCAGCGCTGCTGACACCTTGATTTTACCTCCGTAAGATTTATTTTAGATTCTGAACACCAGAACTCTAAGAGAACAAATGTGTATTGTTTTAATCTACTAACGTTGTGGTGATTTGTTGTAGTAGCAACTGGAAGCAGATACAGATTTGAGATATACAGTATATTGACTACAAAGTGGTCTAGTACAGTATTTTTGGACTTCTGAGGATAGAGAGATTGACAAGCATAAATTTATACTGAAGGGATAATCTCTTATTATGTAAAGAGAACAGAAGACACTCTGGAAATATAATTCCATCTTTTGCTGGCTATATAAATCAGCGAGAAGTGTTAGCCTTTTCTTATTCTAAACTCCAATATACATTTACATATAGTTGGATCTGTAATCATGCTGTTTTAAATATTGTGGCTTTAAAATATATTTTATTATAATGGTAGAACTAGTCTTAAATCATTATCTTTCTTCCAAAAGTTTCCAGCTATTGTACATTTATGCTTCCAGGTTAATTTGTAAATATTCTTACCATCTTAAAATAATAGTATTTTAATTTTCTTTTGGTTTTATTTGACTTTGGAGGATTTTTAGGAAGTATAAGCATCTTAATTATATTGAGTCTTTTATTAACAAATAAAGTATATTTATACATTTATCCATTTTTTTTCTCCCAGCCACTGACGTCCTTCCTAGATTTCCCCCCTGCTGTCTGTCCTTCCCTTTCCCAGATTACTATTATTAGTCACATGTGGATATTTTGAAAGCCCACATATGCCCAATGTTATATTAAGTAGCTCTGTAGAGGTCTCAGAAGCATAAATTCTTGACAGACCTAACAAAGGTAGTTGTGAATTTTACTCAATTTCTTATAAGGCGTACAAACTTTTCTTTTAAAACCATGTGGAAACACTGATTCATATTATTTATGTCATCAAATTTCCATGTGCATGGTATGATAAAAATAACTAGTGAAATCATGACTCATCAGGAATTAGGCAGTAAATTTTTCTGTATAGCAAGCTGTCTGGAAAGTGGAAAGGTTACCTCAATGGCGCCCCAAAATTTTGGCACTGAACACACACATACCATACTCCCTTCAGCCATGTCTTAGTACATACAGTAACTGTGAACAACACATACTCAAAATTTTTATTGAGTTGTCTTTTTCTATTTAAAATGGATTTATGCTTATTGTGTGAAATGCTGAAAATAAGAAGGGAGGAAACATGAGAATCCCACTAATGAATAATTTTTCCTCTGTGTGCCTCAATAGAGCGTTAGCTTTTCTTCAAAATGGGTCTGCATATTTAACATTAGATTTATTTTCTAGGTATTTTCCTGTTGTTCTTATCAACAGTAAGATTTTCTTCTATTGTCATTGCTGTAGACTGAAATGTGTGTGTCCTCCCAAAATTCATATGTTGAAGTGCTACCTTCCAAGGTGATGGTGCTGGGGGTGGGGCCTTTGGGAGGTGATTAGGTTATGAGGGTGGGGCCTTCATGGATGAGATTAGTGCTCTTGAAAAAGAGATCCCAGAGAGCTCTCTCTGTTCCTTCTACCATGTGAACACACAGTGAGAAGACAGCCACTGGCTATGAATTAGGAAGTTGTTTCTCATCAGACACCAAATCTGCTGGCTCCCTGATCTTGGACTTCCCAGCCTCCAGAACTGTAAGAAATGAATTTCTGTTGTTTATAAGCCACCCAGTCTATGGTATGCTGTTATAGCTCCCCAAATGGACTAAGTCACATTGTCTTTTTCTGAGCTCTCCCAGTTTTCTTTTCATCTCATTTTGTTGTCAGAGGAGCTCATGTTTGATCTCTTCCTTTTCTACTTCAGTCTACTCGCAGAGTCTGTTCTCTTTCATTTTCATGAGAAATGCATTTGTCCATAATTTTCTTTTGCTTTCTGGGATAAATATTCTGCTAGAGTAAATTCCTCATTTTTCTCTTGTGTGCTGTATTCCTTTCTATTTTGTCTTTTTTATTTCTAAGGAAATTTTGTCCTCAGTGCTTTTTTCCATTAAAAAAGTAAGCTTATTCACTGATGATGGATTCAATTCTGAGCATTCTAATAACTCTCTTGATAGTGTATGGTTTTCCTCTTGACCCTTCCCTTAGGTTTCATGCTCCATTGCTATCCTTCCTTTAGAACAAATTTAAGAGATGGCCTGGGCCTTTTTTTCCCCCAAATCTCTTAAGAACAGGAAGGTAGGGCAGAATAGCAGATCCTGGCAGCTAGAACTGGTAAAACAGATTCCCTCCCCCCCAACCAGAAGAGTAACTTAGTATAAAAACCCTTGTTCTGTGAGATCAGATTTTGGAAGGCACATGGAGGTTTATTTTAACAGTTCCAACTACTGAGGCTATCAATATGCACACACGATTAGTGGGATCATGTTACCAACCCAAGCAATTACAGAAGACCCTTGGCTCCTGGCTATTACCACATATCCTCTTATTGACAAAGTAATGATATTTTCAACTTTTATTAAAGATTTGTTTTTTCACCTGACCTACATTGTTTTTTCTCAAAAAATGTATTTGTGTTTACCACATATATGAAATTGAGTGAAGAACACAAAATTCTGTTGAGATGCAGATGCTGTGTGATAGCTGCTTTCACTAGTAAAGTGACTTTTATACAAATTAACATCTCCGTCTATGCCAGTTTAATTTCTTGCCACAGCAAAATTATCAGTTACTCTAGATCATGGACCTTGAGTATTCTACAAGGATAATCAAAGTTGTGAATCTGAATGCTGAAGTTCTACTATATTCACTGTAAATTTCCAGACTTTAAAATTGCATAAGCAGGTAAGGTGTTTCATGATAAGCCCTGTAATGAAGCAGTTCAGACCATTTTGTAGATAGAAAAGAGTTCTGAAAGCAAATTGTATCATTTAAGGTAAAAAATCATCAGGTATGCAGAGATAGCTATCATATAACTTAACCCTTCTGAGAAGCTCCTGGTCATAAAATAGACACCCCCCCGTTTTTTTCATATAATTGTGTGGAAAGTATCTGAAATATGGTTTAAGAGTCCAAAGACTAAATAGAAATGGAGAAAGACAAGATGGGGGAAATTAGAAAAGACTTGAACTATACAAATTTTTTTATGTTGGTACTTAAGTTTTCCTTTTCACAGGCCCAAGGAAACCACTCTTTCCTGACACCTCATCCACTCAGATTTACACATAGAACTAAAATAGGCTGGCAGAGAGTGCAAAGGTCATTGAAGGACAAAGCCTCCGGAATTCAGCTTACAGCACAGGACCACTACTTAACTGGTTTTCTGTGTCACTAACGAGTTTTGAAGTCCCACACCTAAAGGAAATAAAAGGATCCCAAAAGGAAGCTTTCCTTTGTTTCCCTTGGAAATGATACTCCACTTATTTAAGAAGCTCCTGAAGTAGGTATGTGAGCAAAGTTACTACAAAGAAATCATCAATGGGATAGGACCGGCAGACATTCAGTAATGACCTTTGAGACATTCAGTAAGAAAACAAATTTAAAGATGACCATTTCATTAAATCTATCAGTATCTATAAAGCCTTTGGAATAAGACATGAAGTATAGAAGGCACCATAGTGCTTCCCTTTGTATATTATTATTGGCAGTGGTGTTGGTGGTATAGTTATAATTGATGCTCCGACATCCTCCTCCTACTGGTGTTTTTTAGAGGGATTGAATCCTGTGAAAATAAAACATTCTTCTTTCAGCAGAAAAAAAAAAAAAAAAAGATGACCATTTCTACTTCAGAGAGGCAACCAATTAGTTTTCAGTCCTGTAAAATATGGAGAAGTGTACCCCAAATTTTGATGTTATCTTATACTTTGTCCTGCACTTACTGTAATCTCTCTCTCTCTTCACATGTAACCTCATTGCCATCACATACTGAAATAAAAATAGATCTCATTCAACACAAATAAAGAAATTTCCTAAAATCTAAGAGAAACTGAGGGTGATAAGCTCTTGGACATCTATTCCAAGCATCCTGTTACACTGCAGGAAACCTCATTGCTGGAGGAGAAATTATTACATATCAGCAAGTGCAATTGTATTTGGGTGGTAATATCCTTGACTAAGTAGACGGTTGCAGTTTTCTGATGTACCAACCTGACAGCTGCTTCTATGACCTTTAGTTTTCTCAGTGCAGTCAACAGTAATGCTATTTCTTTGACTTCCAACATACCCCATGGCTGTGCGCACCACTGACAGATCTGTACGGATATATGTCTTCCTTCATATCAGAATGAAAAGATGAATCTTAATGGAAAACACTCTCGAGTTGACGTTTAAACAAGTAATTTGATTTGGGAGAGAGAAATAATTTTAATTTATTGTCATTTTGAATCTGTATCATCCTAGTGAAAACAGATAGCAAGGCAAGATAAAGCTCTTCAAAAATACCTATGTCTTGTATAGAGGCTATGTATAAGAATGTCCTTGCCTCTCACTGTTGTGGCCTCTCCCATTGCGGAGCACAGGCTCCGGCCGCACAGGCTCAGCGGCCATGGCTCACGGGCCCAGCCGCTACACGGCATGTGGGATCTTCCCAGACCGGGGCAGGAACCCGTGTCCCCTGCATCGGCAGGCAGACTCTCAACCACTGTGCCGCCAGGGAAGCCCTGTCCTTGCTTTTAAGTTTAAGGGTATATTATTAAGATGGTTTTATATATATGTATATATATATACATGTATATATGCACATGTTATATTCGTGCACCCATAGAATGCATACATATGAAGAAAAAATAGGAGGTATTAACAATTGTTAAGCCTAGGTACAGATATGCAGGAGTTACTTGTATATTTATTTTAATTTTTGAATTCTCAACTTTTTTTATAATTAAAAATTGTAAATACTAATATCAATATTAAAATCTCAAGACACAAACAATTTGCATTAAGATTTTTTCCCCCTTATGTAAGGCCACGGACTGGAGAATGAAAGATAAGTGTTAAAAATCAGGAAAGCACCCAGCCAAACCAGTTTGCTTTTTGAAAGAGGCTGCAGCACGGCATGGGAAGACTCAGGATCTTGAAACAGCAGTCAAGTACACATCCTTCCTTTCTTGCCTCCACGCTTCCTGATTCCGTCTGCTGCCTGCTTTTCTGCAGTCATAGCCAATAACATGCTTGGGATAGAATCGGAACTCTTTTCAACTGGAGTCTCCCATATGTTCATTATAGAAAATGTGTTTGCATTTTCACTGCAACACACCGCATATACTGACGCTGCCTGACTGTGAATTCATAGCTGGGAGAGAAGAGGGACTGGCAGATGAAGTGAAAGAAAGTTGCTGTGAAGTAGAATTCCAGCCCAAGAGAGTTTCAGAGTTTCACAGGACTTTGAAGTTCTTCTGCTTGGCATCGTTCTCATTACAGAATGCCTGGGTTGTTGTTATTCCCTCCCTGGGGCCCCTTTCCACTTAGACACAGCTATAATTTCATCAGTTATAGCAACACATGAACTTTCTCAGCATGGGACCTTGTTTGCGATAAATGTGTCTAATTTCTGATTGGTTGAAGTCTGTCTTTAAAGTGATTTTTTTTCCTGGCCACTGACAGTATTGATTCTTGTTTCATGAATGCCTGTGGATTCAGTGTCCCTGACATATTCTACTTTACCTCTGTATTATGTAGATGAATGAATGGATGGATGGATGGATGGATGGGGAGAGAGAGATCGAGAGAGAGGTAACCATATTTTTGTCTTACTTTTGGCTGATCTTAGAACCTGCTATTACAGAACACACAGGAAAGGTCTAGAATACAAAAAAATGAGAAAACTTTGTTTAGTGAATCCACATTTCTACGCTGCTTCTGAGACAGCTGTTTGGAACTTTGCAGCACCTGTCTTCATAAAGTTCTTGACTTTCCAAAGGTTTCTAACTCCTATTAATCTTGACTATCATTGCAATATTATGACCAAATTTATTTTGACCTGAGATTTTCAGTTGTCTGCTATATTAGTTCACTAGAGCTGCAATAAAGTATCACAAACCAGGTGGCTTAAAACAACAGAAATGTATTTTCTCATGGTTCCATAGACTAGAAGTCTGAAATCAAGTTTTCAACAGGGCCATATTCCCTCCGAAGATTCTAGGGAAGACTCTTTCCTTGCTTCTTTTTAGTTTCTGGTGATTGCTGGCAATCCTTGATATTCCTTGGCTGGTTGATGCAGCATTCCAATTTCTGCTTCTGTCTTTACATGTCCATCTACCCTCTGTGTGTATTTCTGTGTCTTCACACAGCCTTCTTATAAGGACACCAGTCATTGGATCTAGTGCCCACGCTAATCCATTATGATTTGATCTTAATTAATTACAGCTGCCAAAAGCTTATTTCCAAATAATGTCACATTTTGGGGTTCCTGGGGTGTGTGTGTGAATTCTGGGGAGACACTATTCAACCCCCTAAACCCACCAAGAAATAAATGTATCTTTCTAGTTGGTGGGTTTCTGTTTTGAAGAGTTCAGAGTAAATGTCTTTGTATTAGATTTTTTAAAAATACGTTTTTCCTCTTTTCAGTTAAGAAGATAGCTTTCTGGATTTCTTCATATCTCGTCCTTCTACAAATTGGGTTTCTAAATTTCATTTTGGTTGTGAAAGAAAGACTTAGAATGTTTCTGAGAATGGGCCCATTAATTTTGATTATTCATTACTTCAGAAATAAAATGTATGGACTGACTTAAGTGAGAGCTTAGAAGTGAGGTGGCAAGTTTCACCCCTACACCCTCCTTTGTGAAGCTGGAAATCAAGGTACTCCAGATTCTGGCTATTAATATTGGCTGACTCTATATCCTCATGTCTTTCTGCCCTTCTTATGCTACTCCTACCAGTTGTGATGTACTTCCCCCATCATTATTTTCAAAATCCTACCCATTTTTCAAAGACTCAACTAAAAGGCTGCTTCTCTCCCCAGTTCTCTCTTCCCTACTCAGTCTCCCCAAAGATTGAACTGATTTCTCCATCCTCTACTGCTCCTATCAAAGAAGTCAGTCTCTGGCCAAAGTTTCACTGGGTCTATCTCCTGGCACCACTATTCTGTACCTGTATGACTTCAGAGAATTTACTTAGCCTTTCTTGGGCCTTGATAAACTGAGAATAATACTATCTACTTCTATGTAAATTGCTTAAAATAACACTTGGCATAAAGTAAGAGGTCAATAAATGTTAGTCCTCCTTTGTAATCATTTTCTTCTTTGTCCTGTGGTTATTTGTGAACAAATGTGCATGCTCCACTAGACAGGGAACTATTGGAAGCCAGGGGCTGTGCTTTATCTATCTTAGCATGCCATATGCCATCGAGTACATGCTTGTTATGTAGCTGTGCTCAGTACATTTTTGCAGATTTAGTAGAGAAGGGAACCCTTTTCAGATTCTGCCTGAATTCTTAACTCACATGACAAGTTTTTTCTTGTTCTCTAATGGAGTTCTGCACAGATCACACACAAGATACACGCGACAAACATTTTGTATATTTTCTTTTTTCAGGTATGCATGGTAGAAAGCTTTTAAAATAATCGTAATGCCAATAAGTTTGTATTTATTAGACACTTAATATGTGCTAGGCACAGATAATATGTTATCTTAACTTCTTATCCCGACAAGAACCATGCAATGTATTTGCCATTATTCCTGGTTTACAGAAGATGAACTGGAGCTCAGAGAAACTAAACCAGCTATAGTGCCAAAGGCCACAGTTAGAACAGGTAACAAGTCTGAGATTTGAACCCAGTTTAAGCTGACTATAAAGTTCTTAAGCTTTGCCCTCTATTGTGTTGTCTCCTTCCTTCCCTCCCCTCCTTCCTTCCCTCCTTCCTCCCTTCCCGCCCTCCTCCCTTCCCTCCCTCCCTCCTTCCTTCCTTCCTTCCTCCCTTCCTTCTTTAACTACAACACTACAAAAAACTTGAGAACTATCGGGAATTAGCTACTATACTTTCAACACCTCAACTCAATTGCTGTAAACATTTTGCATATGATCTTCTCTTCTCCATTTGCCTATCTATCTTCCATCATTGATATATAGTACACACATCACTTTGTGACTTGCTTTTTTCAACATCTCCAGCTTTTTCACTACATATTTGTCCTATGCCAATCACCAATTATCACCATTTTCCTTTTTCTTTGAGTGACAAATTTAACATGTGGTCAATCAAATAAAGACCTTGCTGTGTTGTTCATATTCACTGTTGTCTTGACCTAATTTGGAAGGCTTTTTTTTTCCTTCTTCTTTCAGGAAGAAGCAGAATTCAGAGTGAAACTCAGCAGAGCACAGCCATAGATGGAGACAAGATGACGTCTACTCTCAACCCAGAAGGGAGTTTCCTGTCATTGTCTGAAGAATATTTTCACCTCTGAAACAATCCTGGATTTCACTCTCTACAGGAAAAGCAAAACAAAACAATCATATAGCAGAGAGAAAGAGAGAGAGAGCGAGAAAGAGAGAGAGAGAGAGAGAGAGAGAAGCTCTTCTGTGATGAGTAGAGGGGAGAGAAGAGTGATGAAAGCCAGGGCATAAGAAGAGAGTGGAACGGAGGGGAAGAAAGGGAGGGTTGGCAGGAGGTGGGATGAAGGGAGGAAGGGAGAAGGTGATGCCCTTGCCGTTCTCTACTTTCTTTTGAGTAGTACCTGTCATGAAGATCAACAAATGTTCTCTTTTGTCCCAAAATGTGTTTGTGGTTCTATAGACACCATCTTACCCGCTCCCCCCCACTCCCCTTAGGAACTTCTAGCTGACCCCATTCTCTGTATGGATAATACGCCTTCCAGCAGAGGTACTGTCATATACTCAGCATCTATCTGGAGGTGCACCCACCACTGGCCCCTGCTCCTGGAGGGAACACTATCGAGCTGTGGTTTGTCATTCAACATTGCCACCTTTAACGTCTAATCCAAAGTTACAAGAAAACCATGACAGTCCCAATACAAGGGAATCAAGTTCCTACAGCCTACTACATATAGTTACCCACACATAAATTTTTAATGTAAAAATGTTTTAGTTTTGTGACATTTATGCATACTCACAATAATAAAGTTAGATAATGCAGAAAATGACAAAGCTCAGAGTAAAGAAATTTACAAATAATCTATTCTCTTGGAAATTACTATACTTAATGCTAAGTGAACATTCTCAACACATGCCCATGTGATTCTAGAGAAATGTGAATAAGAGGATAAAGAGACAGACAGTTTTGCAAAAAATGAGGTCATCCTTTACATAGTACTTAAGAGCATACATCAAATTTAATTTTATTTGAACATAACAGTAAAAAAGAAGAAGAACATAACCAAATTAAAAGTGAAGGAATAGCAAAATTCTCAAAAATATTTCTTTATCACTACAAATATGAGTTTCCAAACATACTTCTGTAAGGTGAAGAAAAGTGATTGTGAAAAACACTGAGGATAAAGTCATTGTGAATATTTCAACTACATACTTTTAGACAGCCAAATTACTTCTTGCCATGAAAAATGAGGAGATTAGCACACATAATCTAATCACATATCTCTTCTCTCTACTCCTTCACTATTTGGTACCCTGTCAATATTTTCTTATTGTCAAGGTTTATTATAATCACTTCCTTTTCTGTAACAATAATACCCATGATTGTTTAGACCTTAAGTGCTTTCACAACCATGATTTTTTTCCTCTGTCCATGTGATTCTTTTTTTTTTTTTTTTTTTCGATACGCGGGCCTCTCACTGTTTTGGCCTCTCCCATTGCGGAGCACAGGCTCCGGACCCGCAGGCCCAGCGTTCCATGGCATGTGGGATCCTCCTGGACCGGGGCACGAACCAGTGTCCCCTGCATCGGCAGGCGGACTCTCAACCACTGCGCCACCAGGGAAGCCCCCATGTAATTCTTTTTTCCCCTACAGCTTTATAGAAATATGATTCACATACCATACAATCCACCCATTTAAAGCATACAATTCAAGGATGTTTAGCATTTTCACAGAATTGTGCAGCCATCACCACGATCCAATTTTAGAACACTTTTAGCACTCCCCCAGAAAACTTGTACAATCATGCCCCTCTCCTCTCCTAGCCCTAGGCAACTACTAATACACTTTCAGTAGATTAGTAGGGAAGTGGGAAAGTGAGAAGGAAGTGGAGGTAGTCAGTACGGAGTGTGTTATCTAGAGAGTTCCACCATGCATGTCTAGGACTTCATCCCACTGCAGAAAGTCTGGGATCTAGCTTAAAATATATGCTCAGAGACAGCCCACCAGTGGGCTAAGAAGCTGGGGTATTCAGACACCACCTCTTTTCAGTTATCAGTTGAGGCTGTTCCTAAGCACTTAACTCTCTGGTATTTTTCCTAGAAGTCTGCAAAAGTAGATTTATGATTGCATTAAAATTACCTCAGTCATACCAAGGTAATTTGCAAGTAGATTTAGAATGTCCTAAGTTGAGGAAGTCTTTCTGAACGTCTAAATACCTTTCCTTCTATGTCAATAAGGTTCAACAGAAATATAATACAAGCCACAAATATGAGCTACATATGTAATTTTAATTTTCTAGTAGCCACACTAAAAAAAGAAATAAAATAGGTGAAATTAATTTTAATAATATATTTTACTTAACCCGATATAAAGTATTATAATTTCAACATGTAATCAATGTAAAAATTATTAATCAGATATTTGATATTCTTTTTTTCAAACGAATCCTTCAGTATCAAGTGTGTAAGTGTAACCTACACAGCATCTCAGTTCAGACTAGCCACCTTTTAATAACTATGTGTGGCTAGTGGTTATTTTATTGGACCACACAGCTCTTTGTAATAGATAACCTGAATTTTTAACTCTTGAAGTTACCCTAAAGATTATTCTTAACATAATTATTACACTTTAAAAGTGAAGTAAAAAATACTTAGAGAGGTTCAGCAACTAGTCCAAGGATATAAAGCAAGAAAACTTAAATCTGAGAGTCTGGGGTGATTATTACACAATTCTCTTCAACCCTGCAGTAGTACCATATTTGCTTCTCTTTTGTGGTGAATGCTGCTAATTGTCTACCAAACACCCATTCTCCTCTTCTTAATAACTAAGCTATATTCTTGGGGGAGGAGAGGCAGTAATATGCTTAGCCATAAACCTACACTTCTCAGCTTCCTTTATGTGGAAGGCTATTAATGAGACATAGTTCTGGACAGTTTAAGTTAAAAGCAGAAATATGAAGGCAATTTCAGGGCAAGTTTCACTTTTCTAAAATAATGCCTCATTTCTTGTTCTTCCCTGGTTTTGTTTTCTACCTGCCTGGAGTGCAGATATGAGACTAGAGGTGAGGCCACCGTGGCATGACACCGAGATGACCATGGGAATGAAAGCCACACTCTACATATGGTGGATAAGAAAGATCAGGATAAGAAGAGTGTCAGTGACACAGAACTGGTCTGCCAGCCATAAACTGTGTGCTATCAAACTTTTCATTACCGAAGTATGAGCCCTTGTATGGTAAAGGGCTTCTGTACTTATATGCAGCAGAATGTCATTTGCGACTGATATTTTCACTTCAAACGTCATTAAATTATTTCAAGAGTAATAGACTTTTTAAAACTCTTTAAATAGATTGTTTTTTAGAGCAGTTTTAGGTTCACAGTGAAACTGAGCAGAAGGTACACAGATATCCCTACCTCCACACATGCACAGCTTCCCCCAATATCAACATCCCTCACCAGGGTGGTGTATTTGTTACAAGTGATGAACCCACACTGACACATCATTATCACTTAAAGCCTGTAGTTTACATTAGGGTTCACTATTGATGTTGTACATTCTATGGGTTTGGATAAATGTAGATTGCCATGTATCCCCCAGTGTAGCATCACACAGAGTAGTTTTAAGTGTAACAGACATTTACAGTAAAATTTTCAACTAAATACTGATAACTCTCTTAATAATAAACATTATTAGTAGGCTAATAATGTTTAGTAAATATACCAAATATAGAAAGAAAAAATAAGAAAAAGAGAAAGATGTATTATTTTCCCTTTGTCCTGGACATGGTCCTGAAAAAACATTTAACCCTCTACATTGCTTATAGAATTTACTAGAACAAAATATGTTTACATCATAGCAGTAGTACACACTATGTTCATATATGTCAACACCTGTTAAAATGGAGAAAGAGTTCTCTTTTGGATTGATGATGTGCTAGGAATTATGAGGTCTTGGTTCTTTTCATGGTTCTGTCACAAACAAGTTGTCTTTGGGCCATTAAGGTAGACTCTCTGTAACTCAGTTTCCTCATCTGTAAAGCCAAAGATTAAGGTAGTGGAATCCTAAATTCCTTTGCAGCTTTAGCATTCTGCGAATCTGTAGAAGCACTTCTTCCAGGAGACAGGATTCACAGCCTGATTTCCCTCCATGTTTGGCCTCTAGGGCTGTGCGAGTTTAAATTGTTAGATTAAATTTTTGGCAGTGATAACTCTTAACCATCCGCCATTTGCAACTCTGACAGTATTCCTTCTGCTATGGAACCCACCCTTTTAGAAGACTCAACTTATTCAGTATTGCATAAAGCACTTTCATAAAATTTCAAGTGCAAAGGATTTCGAGGAAGTCAGATTTAGTACCTATTTTCTCTTTCAGAGGTTCTGGGAAATTATTTTTAGTTAGTAAAGAAAACAGGGACTATTCATACAATTTAGCATACCCTGCATGTGTATGTTTAAAAATATTAGTCTCATTTTTTTAGTTCTATTTACTATTAGGCATTATTGAAAATTCTACCTCTTTTCATTTGCTCCTAAAACCCCCCAAAGAGTCTTTTTCCAATTCTGAAAACTCTTGGCTAAATTCTGGTGCTATTTTCAACTTAGAGTAACTGGCAACCTCACATTTTGTAAAGTTCAAGAAGAGCAGAAACTCAGCTTCCGAATCTGCCACTCTGTCAGCCAGTTAGAATGAACAGAAAGCAGACAATGGAAGGCAAATTTCTGGAAACCAAACCCTCCTTGCCTGTGAAGAGCAGATTTGAATGGAGGCTAGGACGTGCTGAGGGCTGGAGGGGACCCAGTTCTAATCATTCTTTTCCATCCAGGTCATCAGTTAGGCCCCTCATTAAAACTTCTATTATAAATAAAATAGTTTTTAAGTACCATTTATTTCAATACTGTTGCTATCAAAAAGCATGCATTCTTCCTCACAATATGCCTGCAAACCATGGTTTCAAGGAGACAGTGTTGCCTAATGGCTAAGAATACAGGGATAGTAGAAAAACAGATCTGTCACATTGAAAAGGACTCTCACTCTTTACTAAGCCTTAGTTTTCTATTTTCCATTGTAAAGTGAGGATAATTAGAATCTCTACCTCATACAGAATGATTTGATGACTATATGACACAGGTAAAACATTCAGTTACTCTTGGTCGTGGTCAATATTTAATAACTGGTAATGGTATGTTAGAATTATTATAATATTTATCATTATTAGTTGTAGTAGTAACAATATTTTATAGCATTAATATTTCTCAAAATAGTTTTCCTTAGTGATACCATTAAATACTTCCTCTCTGCTATTACATAAACTAGGTAGATTTCTCGAGTCATTTCAATAAACTTAATTTTGATGTTTTGATTGGTTTTGTGAAATAGTCCATGCAGGATCCTGGAGAGTAACAATAAGTTGTAGTCATCATTATATGCTTAATGCATAAATGTTCATTGAACAAATCACTTTTGGGTGACAGGTAACAGAAATGCTTTCTGGTGGCAATCACCTGCAATTTTATTCTGTTTCATAAAAAACTATCCGTTGGGGGCTTCCCTGGTGGCGCAGTGGTTGAGAGTCCGCCTGCCGATGCAGGAGACACGGGTTCGTGCCCCGGTGCGGGAAGATACCACATGCTGCAGAGCGGCTGGGCCCGTGAGCCATGGCCACTGAGCCTGCGCATCCGGAGCCTGTGCTCTGCAACAGGAGAGGCCACAGCAGTGAGAGGCCCGTGTACCGCAAAACAAACAAACAAAACTATCCATTGATCCTAAAGTAACAAGATGTTAAATGGGACTCTTTCACTGTCTTATAACTGAGTTAGAATTTCTCAATGGAGAGTAACAGATGCCAAGTACCTCCTCATTCTAAAGAGAGCAACTCAAGACCTTAAAAACATCCTTGCAGTTCTTACAAAAGCAGGAAATCTGGTACTGTGACCATTACTGCCTATCTCCTCCAAGCCTCTTTTCAGAGATACATACAGAGAAGTTGAGGGAATGGTAAAGTCTTAAGTCAGAGAACTAGGGCACGAGTAGGGGAGGAGGGCTCACCCCTCCAAATTAGCCAAGGAAGAGGTATGCAAGAGAACGATTTGCAGAGATTGATGTTTGCAAGAAGGTAAAACTGTCCTCTCATTTCCTGAGAGGTATCTCTTAGATGGTAGACTTCCTGTGCCTTCTTCTGCTTTATGTGAGAGAGAGAAAGAGAGAGAGTGGAGAGAGAGAAACTGGAGATTAAGACTGCAGAGTGAAGTGAGACAGAAGGGGACGAGCAGACTCCACTCTCACCTCTGATAAGATGTGAGAGTTTCCCATGGGCCACAGTGGCCCCTACAAAGTGGCCCACCTTAAGCCACCTTGCTGTTGCCCCACTCAGGAGGGCTTCAACAGTACAAACTGAGTGTAGGGAGTTTCTCAGGGACCTGGAGCTGAAGAGGGTATCCGAGGGTGTCTGCTAGAGAACATACTCACAATAGGGTCCTGTGAAGTGAGCAACCATTCTTAGGAACTCACACAGCCGCCCAGGGGAAGCCAACATTGGGATGCTTCCCCAGAAAGGGCACCAGGGAGTGAAATATTTTGGCTCTTTGCTTGAATCCTCCCTATCTAACTCCTAATTGGGTAGCAGGCAGAAAGAAGGAAGAGGCAGAGTATCCAAAGGGCATGGAAGAGAAAAGCCTTGAACTGGATACCACACGGAAGTTATAAGACTGGACTGCAGCTTTTTCATACTTGAGTATTAAAAATTTCAAGGTGAGACTGTTCTTATGTGACTAATTCCTTCTGGAACATGCTCAAGCTGTTATCAAGGGATATGAAAGGAAAGTTCAAAAGATCAAGCATGAAGGCAGCGATGGAAGAAAGAATAGACGTCTTTCCTATGTACTGTATGTCATCAAGACTGTTCATTGTACCAACTACACTCAAAACCCTGGGCAGGGAGGAGGGAGAGAAGCATGAAGTAGCGAGGTGGGTAGGCAGGTCGGTCAAGATTAACAATTAAATGCACCCCCTGTCATTACAAAGTGAGTTAGCAAAAGCAGGAATTCTGAAGCCGAACTGACTGTGCCAACCTCTCTTTCCACTGCACACTCACTGCACCATCTCCTGTAATAAGGGCTTCCGCTTAGATTGCTCTTTAAAATTAAAAAAGCACTTGGGTGAACCAGTGCCTTGCCAAGAATGTTTAGTCTGAACAAAATTCTGTTTAACGAGGTGTCAAAACAACCATTAAAGATGTTTCTAAGAGCATTATCTTAGCACAGCAGGGAGTCAGCACGATACAGAGAAAATACAGGATTGGGAATCTGGAGCTTTGCGTTCTGGTCACAGCTCAGTGAGGAGCATTGCAAAAGGAGTAAGGCGTTTGGCATCGGATTGAGATCAAAATTCTGGCTCTGCTAGTTAGCAGCTGTGTGACCTAAGGCACAATTCTTAACCTCCTTAATCCTCAGTTTCTTCATGCATAAAATGGGAAAATGGCACCTACTTTATAGGTTTGCTGAGAGGAATAATGAGATAATATCAAGGCCTAGGAAAATGACTGGAACTGAACCCAATAAAGGTCCAATAAGGTGTGACTTAAATCAAATCTTCATCAGTACATTTTCTGCTCTGCTGAGCTAAGAGAACACCTGTGATGATGAAACAGAACAATATATATGAGAAAAAAACTTTCTAAAGTGAAAGCTATTTGGAAGTATTTATTTTTCTTGCTCTCTTTCTGGGAGACAGCTCTCTTTGAACTACAAGAGTACAGAGTGAAGACCAGATGAGGAAATTCTTTCTCTTTATTTTTTAGAAAGCAAATTCTAATACCTCAGAAGCAATTTGCTCTATATTTCATAGGCTACAGTTACTTTTATTAGTATTCATATATATATATATATCATTTCTTCTCAATTATAAAAGACATACATATTCTTTATAGAAAGTGTGGGAAATATTACAAAGTATTTCCTTTCAGTTTTTTCTAAATAAGAATATTTTTAAGAATGGGGCTTATATGTATATACAGTTCTGCATCCTGCTTTGTTAAAGTTTACACTATGCAACAGGACATTCTGACTAATCATTTGAAACTTGGTTGAATATCTGAGTCAGTAAACAATAAAAAGAGAAACTGTAATTCATTAACAAGACATACAGGATGTAAAGATAGTTCCTTAAATGTGTTTATTTTGTTGAAATACACATACAGAAGAAAATATAAAATGTAAGTGTACAATTTATAGAAATGTAAGAAACCAAACAGCTGTGTAACTACCTGACAGGTCTAGGAATAAAATATCTCTAGTAGTAACCTCTATGGAAAAAAAAAAAAAAAAGGAGTGAGACTCAAAATGTTTGACAATACTTATGGCATATCACTTGTCATTTGTTACTGACAACAGTCTTTTCTTGCCAGAGGACAGAGGCACCAGGATGTGAGCCATCTCCCTGCCACTTTTCCTGTATTTTTATTTTACTGATAGTATTCTTTGCCATGTCGTTTATTAAACTTTATATTTAACTGAATTTTAAAATCTTTTCTGTTATTATCTCTCTCTTTTTTTTTTTTTTTTACAGTTAGCTAGAAATGCTTTCTCCACAGCTAGGTTGCTGGGTTATAAAGGAATTCATCAATTTTCCTGTAGTACTCATATGATTTCATGCTCTACATTTAGAGCTCTGATTGATTAGCAGTGCATTCTGGTATATGGTGTGAGGTATGGATCTACTTTTCTTTTTCTCTATTTGGGATGACACTTTCATTATAAATTAAATAGACTGGATCCATTTCTATATTCTCTTACATGTTCATTGTTGTGTTTGTCTATTCATGAACCAATACCACACTGTTATGATTATAGGGACTTTATAACTTGTTTTAATATCTGATAAAGATAGTCTCCCTTACTGTTGTTCTTTTTGAGGGCTTTTCCAAGTAACTTTTCAAGTTTATTTTCCATGTAAACTTTATAGTCATGTTCTCTAACTCCAAAATAAAACCAAACAAGACAAAGTAATACTGTTTGTGTTTTACTGCAATTGCATTATATTTATATGCTAACTTGGGGAGAACTACCATCTTTATAATGGTAAGATGCCCACCAAGAACAAGTCTTTTTCTTTATTCAAGGCTAGTTTTGTGTCCTTCGAAGAATTCTGAAGTTTATTTCTTGTAGATTTTGTCTATTTCATGTTAACTTTATTACTAAGAATTCTGTAACTCTTATATAATGGAGTTTTTCTTTTATTATATCCCCTAAACAGTCATAGTTTATTCATAGTAAGGTTTTTGATTTTAACTTTTAAAGTATACTACTTAGTGATTTATTGTTTCTTTTTATCATTTAGTCTCATGGATTTTCCAAGTATCCTGTCATCTCATGTACAAATAGAGATAGTTTTAGTTCTTTTCCAATTCTCACACCTCTAATTTTTTACATAGTAGTATAGATAGTCAGTATTCTTGCCCTTTTCTTGACTTTAGGAAAGTATTTCTAGTGTTTCCCTATTAAATTAGATAGTGGCATTAGAATTGATAAATTTAGCTTACCCCCTTCTCCCCCCTCACAAATCTGTAGAACAATCTAAGTTACACGAATATATATAAACATTTAAAATAAAATATTAACAAACGGAATCCAACAGCACATTGAACATGTGTATTTTTCATGGAGTTATAGTTCAAATACAGAAAATCCTGTATTCCCCATATTTACAGCCCAAACAGATAGCTCATATAATTAGCTCTAGATGCTGATAAAAAGTTCAACAAAATTTAACTATAATTCCTGATGAAAAAAAAACTCAATAAAAAATGGAATTTGTGAATACTATTATAACATGATTAATCTATCTATATCTATAAGTATATTCATTGATAGATATAGACAGAGAAATAGAATTTAGCTCTAAATGGGGAAATACTAGTTTTCAATGGGCACATTTCCTTGAAGTCAGGAATTATTATTTAACATTGTGTTAGAAGTATAACCAATGCAATCAGATGAGAGTTATAATGTTATTTAAGCCTGCACAGCTTGGAGTTACAGAAATATGTACAATTATGACTGTTTTACCTGTAGGTTGGTTATGGGTTGGATGATATCCATGTGAGTAGTAGTAGAATGTGAATGGATTTATTGTGAAACAAAGGGACATTTCTACTATCCATAGAATTAAGGAATGATTCATCCTGGAATCCAAAACACCCGGGGAGCTTATACCTGTATGCTACAGACTGAATGTTTATGTCTCTCCAAAATTCATATATTGGAACCTAATCCCTAATATGATGGTATTAGGAGGGAGAGCCTTTGGAAGGTGATTAGGTCATGAAGGCAGAACTCTATGAATAGGATTAGTGTCCCTATGAAAGAGACCCCGGAGAGCTCCCTTGCCCCTCTGCCATGTGAGGACACAGCAAAAAAAATACCTCTCTATGAACCAGGAAGTGGGCTCTCACAAAAACACCAAATCTTCTGGCACCTTGATACAGGACTTCTTTCTCCAGAACTGTGAGAAATAAATTTCTGTTTTCATAAGCCACCAATCTATGTTTTGTTTGTTGTTGTTGTTATAGCAATGCAAATGCATGAAGACAGAAATTGGTAACAACAAGTTGGAGTGTTGCTGTAACAAATATCTAAAAATGTGAAGTGGCTTTGCAACTAGGTAATGGGTAGAGACTAGGAGAGTTTTGAGGTGCATGATAGAAAGAACCTACACTGCCATGAACAGACCTTTAAAGGCAATGAGCTGTACAGAAAGCCTCAATCTTCTTGGAGAGTACCTAGGTAATCCTGAACAGAATGTTGGAAGAAATATGGATGGTAGGGCTACTCTGATGAGATCTCGGATGGAAATGAGAAATGTGCTATTAGAAACTGGAGGAAAGGTGATCCTTGTTATAAAGTTGGCTAAGTCGTGTTCATGTTCTGGTGCTTTACAGAAGGTAAAACTTGTGAGCGATAAAATTGGATTTAACTGAAGCTATTTCTAAGCAAAGTGTTGAAGGTGTGGCTTGACTCCTCCTGATTGCTTATATTAAAATACGAGAAGAGAGAAATGACTTAAAAGATGGAAGTGTTAAGCAAAAAAAGAAGAACTTAAAGATTTGGGGAGTTCTCCGCCTTTCCATGTTATAAAAAAATGAGAGGGAGAGAACACCAAGGGTGTGGCCAACTGACTATTTGGTAAGGAGATCAGTGCGGATCAGCCATCTCAACAGGAGCCAGGAGCTATTCTCCAGGACAACGGAAAAATGACCTCAAAAGCAATTCAGAGATCATCAGGGTTGTCTCCTTGGTTTCAAAAGGGTAGGGTGGGGACCATGGCCTAGTTTTCAACAGACCAGATAACCTTCACCCAAAGCCGGTGGGGAGCAGGGCCACCCAGAGTCTTGGGGGCCCAACTCCTGCCCAGCAAAGCTGTGGGGACAGAACCACCACCCCCGTGGGTTCAAATGGTGGGACCTCCATCTCTGTGGGCAGTAGGGCAGAGCATTGAGCAAAGAGGATTATTTTTGAGCCTTAAGATCTCATGGAGTTTGCCTTATAGTTTGGACTTACTTGGGAACAGTTACAGGCATACCTCATTTTATTGCACTTTGAAAATTCTTTTTCTTTTCTGCAAATTGAAGGTTTGTGGCAACCCTGTCTTGAGCAAATCTATTGGTGCCATCTTTCCAACAACACGTACCCACTTCCTGTCTCTGTGTCACATTTGGGTAATTGTCAATATGTTTCAGACTTTTTCATTATTATTATTTCTTATGGTGATCTAAGATCAGTTACTTTGATGTTACAACCCTAACTGTCTGTGGGCGCTCTGAACTGTACCCACATAAGACAGTGAACTTAGTAAGTATTGTGTGTCTTCTGACTACTCCACTGACCGGCTTTCCCCTATCTTTCTCCCACTTCTTGGGCCTCCCTATTCCCTGAGACAGAACAATATTGAAATCAGGCCAACTAATAACCCAAAAATGGCCTCTAAGTGTTCAAGTGAAAAGTCTCTCACTTTAATGGAAAAGTTAAAAACGATTAAGCTTAGTGAGGAAGGCAGGTCAAAAGCCAAGACAGGCTGAAAGCTGGGCCTCTTGTGCCAGTTATAGCCAAGTTGTGAAGGCAAAGGAAAAGTTCTTGGAGGAAATTAAAAGTGCTACTGCAGTGAACACACAAATGATAAGAAAGTGAAACAGCCTTACTGCTGATGTGAAGAAAGTTTCAGTGGTCTAGATGGGAGATCAAATCAGCCACAACATTTCCTTCAGCCAAAGCCTAATCCAGAGCAAGGCCCTAACTCTCTTGAATTCTATGAAGGCTGAGGGAGGTGAGGAAGCTGCAGAAGAAAAGCCTGAAGCTGGCAGAGGCTGGTTCATGAGGTTTAAGGAAAGAAGCTGCCTCCGTAACATAGAAGTGCAAGGTGAAGCAGCAAGTGCTGATGTAGAAGCTGTGGTAAGTTGTCCAGAAGATCTAGCTGAGATAATTAATGAGGGTGGTACACTAAACAACAGGTTGTCAATGTCGACAAAACAGCCTTCTTTTGGAAGAAGATGCCACCTAGGACTTTGATAACTAGAGAGAAGTCAGAGCCTGGCTTCAAAGCTGCAAAGGACAGGCTGAATCTCTTGTTAGGGGCTAATGCAGCTGGTCCCTTGAAGTTGAAGCCAGTGCTCATTTCCCATTCCCCAAATCCTAAGGTCCTTAAGAATTATGTTAAATCTACTCTGCCTGTGCTCTAGAAATGAAACAAAAAAGCCCGGACAACAGAACATCTATTTATAACATGGTTTACTTAATGTTTTAAGCCCACCATGGGGCCCTGCTGCTCAGAAAAATTCTTTCAAAATATTACTGCCCATTGACAATGCACCTGGTCACCCAAGACCTCTGATGGAGATGTACAAAGAGGTTAATCCTGGTTTCATGCCTGTTAACACAACGTCCATCCTCCAGCCCATGAATCAAGGAGTAATTTTGACTTTCAGGTCTTATTATTTAAGAAATTCATTTCATAAGGCTCTAGCTGCCATAGAGAGTGATTGCTCTGATGGATCTGGGCAAAGTTAATTGAAAACCTTCTGGAAAGGATTCACCATTCTAGATGCCAGTAAGGACATTCATGATTCATGGGAAGAGGTCCAAATATCAACAGGAATTTGGAAGAAGTTGATCCCAACCCTCATGGATGACTTTGAGGGGTGCAAGGCTTCAGTGTAAGAGAAAACTACAGATGTGGTAGAATAAGCAAGAGAACTAGAATTAGAAGTGGAGCCTGAAGATGTGACTGAATTGTTGCAATCTCATGATAAAACTTGAATGGATGAGGAGTTGCTTCTAATGGATAAGCAAAGAAAGTGGTTTCTTGGGATGAAATCTACACCTGGTGAAGTTGCTGTGAAGATTGTTGAAATGACAACAAAGGATTTAGAATATGACAAAAACTTAGTTGATAAAGCAGTGACAGGGTTTGAGAGGATTAACTCCAACTTTGAAAGAAGTTCTACTGTGGGTAAAGGGCTGTCAAACAGCACTGCATGCTACAGGGAAATTGTTGATGAAAGGAAGAGTCAATAGATGCGGCAAACTTCATTGCTGTCTTATTTTAAGAAATTGTCACAGCCACTCCAGCCTTCATCACTTACCACCCCGATGAATCAGCAGGAGTCAACACTGAGGCAAGACCGTCCACCAGCGGAAAAGACTATGACTCGCTGAAGGCTCAGATGATGGTTGGCATTTTTTAGCAATTAAGTGTTTTTTAATTAAGGTATATACATTGTTTTTCAAGACATAATGCTATTGCACACTTAACAGACTACAGACTAGTGTCGATATAACTTTTATATGCATTGGGAAACCAAAATATTCATGTGACTCATTTTATTTTTGTGATAGTCGCTTTATTGTGGTGGTCTGGAAAGAAACCCGAAAATCTCCAGTATGTCTGTACTCCTTTCTTCTTTCTGATTTCTCCCTTTTGGAATCGAAACATCTGTGTCTAACCCACCACTGTATTTTGGAAGCACATAACTTATATGGTTTCACACGTTCATAGCTGGAGAATAATTTGCCTTAGGATGAATCATACCTTGAATCTCACCCATATCTGATTTAAATCATATTTAGATGAGACTTTGGATTTTAGCTTTTAGTGTTGATGCTGGAACAAGTTAAGACCTTTGGGGATGTTAGGATGTAATGAATATATTTTTCATGTGAGAAGGATTTTAGGGGACTGGAGGTGGAATGCTATGGATTAAATCCTTGCTTCTCCCCAAAATTCATATGTTGAAACCTAACCCCTACTATAATGGTATTAGGAGGTGGAGTTTTTGGGAGGTGATTAGTTTATGAGTGGGGGGGGACCTCATGAATAAGATCAGTGTCCTTATAAAAGAGACCCTAGAGAGCTCCTTTGCCCCTTCTGCCATGTGAGGACACGGTGGAAAGACGGCTGTCTATGAACGAGAAAGCAGGCCTTCGCTAGACACCGAATCTGATGGCACCTTGTTCTTGGACTTCTTAGCCTCTAGAAATGTGAGAAATAAATTTCTGATTTTATAAGCAACCCAGTCTATGTTATTGTCATAGCAGCTAATAAACTAAGACAATGTCCATATGTCATATATCTCTTACATCTGGAAACAAAGCCTTCCAGACCTGATCACTGAATATGTAGGTCTAGGATGCTACCTTGGAAGCTCTGTCTTTACTATGTGTTTCAATGTGAAGACATGGTTTCAAAACCCCGATTTTACAAAGCTTTATTTGTTTGTTTGTTTCCTACCTTGTTTCAGAATGGATTTAAGAACACATTAAAATACAGCAAGATCAATTTAAAGTAAATGTTTAAAAGAGAGAAAATTAAAACTAAGAAAGTGAAATGTTGGTAGAGATGAAGCTTATATAAAGGTCCACACCAGTGGACTAGAAGGGCTCTTGCAGACAGAGGGTGGGACAAAAAGCCAATATTGGGATGTTCTGTGGAGTAAATTACGTGTCTCTCTCTCTCCAACTTGTGGTATCTGCATATGCATGAAATGGTTTAAAATAAACAACAAGAGCTAGTGTAGGGATAGAGGTGGCATAAAGGTTTGTCACAGCCTGAGAAATGCATGTGCAAAAGCCTGGAATAAATTCCCAAACCTAGGTTATTCAGCAGGAGTCTGGGGTCTAGATGGTGGGCGTAGCACCTTAGATTTTTATGTATTTAATGATTTAGCATGGATCAGCAGGATCAATTATTTCATCTCCAGCATCTGTATCTATGAAGTTTTATTTATTATCTATGCCCTACAGTTACTATACAGAATTTAAGGAAGGTTAAATGACAGCAAACACACAGACAGAGGTTTGTGTATGTACACACTTACAACACAACAGTTAACATACAGATAGAAAAAAAATCAGAAATCATATAAAGTAGGGAAAAGCAGAGAAATCTACAAGATACTTGTTATACAGTTTTGACTACAATTGGTTATTACATTTAGATTTTCACTGACTAGCCAATAAAGTGAAAAGGGAAACATAACCGAAATTGTTCTTCTCTGATAAAAAGAATCTTCATTCTCTTTAGGAAAGGGGTTTTTTTCCCTGCTATTAAATTCTAAGAGGAATTTATCAAATAGAGCTAGCAATGAACAGCACTGAGTCATAATTCTACAGCCTTTACCAGGACATAGGCTTCTGTCTCACTGGTTTATAGTCAGGTCCTTAGCTAGTTCCTTACATATGTTTCTCCTTACTTAGATTAAGAGCTCTGTGAGAATCAGACTATGTCTGTTCATCTTCTCAATGTTGCAGTTTTCTGGAGACAGTAGGGGCTCGTAGATGTTCATCAAATGAATGAGTGAATAATAAATAATTAAGTGAAGAAACAGTAGTTTGAATGTCTAACCAAATGAATTTCTCAGCTGTTACCCAAAGAACTAGGCTTGGGGTAGTTATTTAACAGTTCCTTTATTTAACAAGTATTTACTGAGCACCTACTATATGCCAGGCACTATTTTTAGTACTGGGATATGGAGTATAAACAAAAGAAAATTTTTTAAAATTCCTTCATTCATAGTATTTATATCTAAGGTGAGTTGGGGAATAAATAATGAATTAAATATTTAATATGTTAGATGACAAGAAGTACTTTGGGGAAAATAAACTGACAATGAAGAAAAGAGGAATAAGGGGTTCTGATCTGTGTGTGTGTGTGTGTGTGTGTGTGTGTGAGAGAGAGAAAGAGAGAGAGAGAGAGAGAGAGAGAGAGAAGGAGAATAGAATAGAATATAGAATCCAGGAGCAAAGGCATTACTTGTACATCCTGGCTTCTTATGGAGACTTATCTAAATAGGAATAAAAAACACAATGAGTTAGCTATAATTGTTCCAAGGCAGGTAATAGTATCGAATGAAAGAGGTTTAACTTACACCCAGAAACGAGGATTATGGGTATTTGCCTCACTTTGCTGCAGAGAGATTTGAGGTATATCCAAATCAAACCAAGGTGGTTAGGTGCACACATTCTGGGGAGTGGGCTAGGGAAAGTGGCTGGGGAGAAGGCTGGGAGGAGGAAGAAATTCTTGGGCACACTGGGACTCCCTGTAGTGTTGCAACAGTAATATTTTTCAGGAAAGAACTTGAGAATTAATTTCCAATTGGAAATCTAAATGTAATTTAGGTAGGCAAAAAGTAATTTCCTGGGTTGGATTTGAGCCAGGGCATTGGAATTAACACCTCATCTCTCGCAAAAATTGCCAGGGGATCTTCAATAATCACAAGCAAGCATGACCTCAGATTTACAGCTCTAGCGTAGGCTGTTATCTTTAGAGGGCAGCTCCACTTAGCACTCTGAACAAACTCCAGGTGATGAATGACAACTAAATGCCACTTACTGATTTACACGTGCTCCGTGCTCCCAACAGCCCCTGTGTTTTTCCTAGCGAGCTCCTGTGCCTAAGGACCGCCAAGACTTTTCTCTGTCAACTAGTACAAGATCAGATCAAGTACACCAAAGGACCTATGCAGCCAAGAAACCCAAAAAAAAAAAAAAAAGGAGCAAGCAAGAGATTCTTGCCATGGTAACTGTTATCTTTAAGCAGGTAAATATATCAAAATGAATACTGCAGAAATAATACAGATGGTGAACGCTGAATGAAGGTTTCACCTCTACAACTCCCAAACCATGTAAAATCCAGCAAGTCACTTCACCTCTTGGAACCTCAGCTTCCTTGTCCATATGAGCCTGGAACGAAATCTAAACAACTGACTTGTCCCCCAAAACCACCGCCTGATTTACCACCTGATGGCCTCTCTAACTTGAGCATCTGTTCCTAGCCCCCTCTCTCCTATGATCCCAGTCGTACCAGCCTTCTTCCATTTCTGCAAATGAGCCGGACTGGTTTGGAATCAGGGCCTTGGCACTTGCTTTTCTATGTGAAACCTTCCGCCTCAGAGTTTTACATGGCTGACTTCTCATCATTTAAATATTACCTTCTTAGACGCTTTATCTCATCATCCAATCCAATGTAGCTTCTTGCTCTGCTAATTTTTTTCTTATAGCATCCCATTTTATTAACTTTACTTTCCAAAATTATCTTTTTATGTAATTGTTTATTTGTTTAATATCCATCCACAACCCTTCCCTTTATAGAATCAGAATCTCCACACGGAAAAGAGTCTTGGATATCACTCTCACTACTTTATTCCCAGCATTTAGGGCAACAACTAGTGGAGAGCAGACTCAACAAATAAGAATAGGTAGAGGAGACTGGACTCAACGATTGCCTTGGGCCATCCCAGCTCCAGCAGTCTGGGTGCCCACACATCTCTAGTGAGGACAGCTCTCAGCTCCAGGCAATATCATAAGCTAAAGAAGTTGTTTTTAGTGTCTTCCCTCACCTGTCCCCACTCCCTACTTATTCTAGATTAAACCTCTTTCTCCCAGGGGCAGTGTTCTCAGTTACAATCACATAGAGAGGAAGATTGTGGGGTAAGGGTCGCATGAGATGAAGTTAATGGAAACACCTAAAACATTACCCAGCTCATAGTAAGCACTCAATGTTTTCCCCATTTCTCCCTACCTAGCAATGGTGACATTTGATATAAATATTAAGTAAAATGTGGAGTAGCTGAATATGTCTTAATAAACTAAAAGTGAAAATTTTAACTTTAATAAACTTTCAAAATATTGAATAGTTGATTTTCAAATGCCATATATTTCTCATAGGATGGGAAAGACAGGGATTAAGGAAGAATGAGTGTGGCTGAGATTAAGCATAGGGCATAAGGGCTGTAGGGTATTAACTGACTAGGGGTGAGGGTGGGGTAAGACCCATGAAATCCAAGGCAAGAATGTGACTGATCACAATGGTGGGAAAGGTTAACAGAGACAGAATGGGAGTATGGCAGAAAAGCAGGTGAGTGATTCTTGCTAGCCAGATGAAGCAGTCATCTGAAAAAGTCTCAAAGGGGCAGCGCAGAGGGCCAGATTTGGCAACAACTGTTTTTTTGTGGGGCTCATATGGACTCAGCTAAAAAACAAAAATTGAATACCTCTAGTCAAGGCACATCATTTAATCAAGATCTCCTCCACCACCTTTTCACTGACTTCCATTGCTATGGTAAGCAAGCAAGAAGCAAAACTCTTACAGTTGGGAACCTCTGAAAGCTGGAGATGTTAAAGCACTAAGGCAGGACCGAAAATGGTACAATACAACATTTTTTTTGCATTTGCATTCATGAGATATTAATGACATTTCTGGAGCAATGCTGTCTTTTTAAAGAGTTGGCTTTGAATATCTAGACTTATCTCTATTCTGTCTAATGTAATGTCTACATTTTCCTCCTTTCTCCTAAAAAGGCACTAATAGCAGGTGGGTTCTAACAGATTTGATGTGAAATCACAAGAGGCAGAGAATAGGAAAGAGGACAATTATGTCTTTGACTGCACCAAGACAACTTCTTCAGAGAACTTCCACACACCAGTTTTATCAGTCAGAGACCATCCAAGAAAACAAAGCTTATCACACCAAGTAATTCACTAGCAATCATTTAAGATGGTCTATTGGTTACTAGAGGTAAGAAGAACTGGAAGATCAACCAAGACAAGATGAGGCAACACAGAGATTAGCAACTGCAGGAAGTTGCCACCACCTTGAGGACTGGAGAGAGGAAGCAATGTACCTGGAGCCCAGGAGCCTGAGCCACTATGGACATGGAACTATGGTAGAACTGTGGGGTAGGCTGGAAGGAAGGTCAGACAAAGGTGGGTAGTGCCATAGCCATTGTTGAATATATGCCTGAAGCAGACAGAAAAAGGAAAAAATCTTTCTGACTTCCAGCTTCCAGCCAGTACTTCCCATTGCCCTAAAGGAGCCAGAAACTAGTTGGTAACAGGGACTGGGAAGCAGAGTTTGCAGGGGGTAAATCCCTATGATACAGTGGAAGAACAGGAAATGGATCTGAGAGCTACCAGGTCCCAAACGGCACAGCAGAGGGCTGAAACACTGGCTCCAGCCCACCAAAGCATAGTCTGCCCACAGTTGACTGTTCCATCCCCCCTCAGGTGCTCCCTTTTTTGTTTACTTGTTTTCATTTATAAGATGTTCTTTATGGGTATGCTGTCAGCACGATATTGCCATCTCACTTTAAAAGTTCCCTCCTCACATAAGTGAAACCATTTAAGCCCTTTCTACCTAGATGGGTGGTTTCTTTCAATGCCAATTTAAAATTATTTTCATAAATACATATGCATTTGAAACCAGGGAGAAAAGAAAAGGAACAAATTTGAGAAGAGAGTGGAGTGCTAACTCAAACCAGAAATCCATTATGGTGTACTTTGCAAATACTGTAGGTAATTAAAGACTTTTAAGGGCAACTACAGTATTGGTTACTTGACAGTGGAACTCTTACACGCTATTATGTAAATACACATTGAGCACATTTTAAAAGTGCATGCTATTTACTATTCATAAGTGTTGTTAATATGTATTTCATTTAACCCTAAGGAGCCATTTCAGTCTCTTGTGTGAATTTACATTTATGAATGTTTTTATAAAATTCGTATTATTACCCAATAGGCAGCTCTGCCATAAGAAATGCTAGAGCTGATTGCCAATTTAACTTCACATGAGTTTCCAGGCAATTGTTCCTTAGGTCTGCCTGCATAGTTGGGCATCTCTAAATAGCCCTTCCTTTCAAAATCCTGCAAGTTAAGACCCATGAGCTGTTCAGTTGAAGGAATTTTCCAGTCTGTTTCGTTGGTTCTGGGGATTTTAGTATCACATAAAAAGAGGCCAGGATATATATCTCATCTTAGAAAATAAAATAAAGATTTCAGCTCTGAAGATAGCAGTCTATAAATTACATGTGTGTAATCACCTTGTTCGCTCTGTGTACTGAAGTCAACATCAACAAAATAAAGATGAGTAGGCTCTAAAATGAGATAATGAAAAAGTGGATTTCCTTTTTCCCTTCCTCCCTCCCTCCCTTCCTTACTTCCTCCCTCCTTCCCTTTCCTTCCTTTCTTCCCTCCTCCTTCCTGTCAGGATGGAATACTTCCTGCCCCAGTAATTTTCACTAAGACACAAATACGATCCACCACCACCCCCAACACACACACGCATACCATGTGCAGAATTTACAAAGGGAATAAATATTCTCTGCCAATACATACACCATATGCAGAATTTACAAATGGAATCTGTTCCATGACTCCTGTACCCCTCAGCCAGATCAGAGACATAAACAGGGATCGGGAAAAAAAAATTAGAGAGAACAGACTGGTGAAATGATTTCTTTGGAGAGAGTCTCTCCAAGCTGGAAGTCCCCATTCTTTCTTTTTGGGGGAGGAGTGAGTGGGTGAGAGTGCCACTTCCTAACCCAAAGCCTGGAGGGACACACTGAAAACTTTGAAATTTGTTGATATGGGAGAAACAGAGACTTGGTGCTATTCTTATGACCAGTAAAACTAACACATATTGAGAGCCCAGATCGGACTCCCACCCAGAAAACCAAGAGAGCAAGAGAAAGCCTGCTGAACGGTTTTGATGGCAGATCTAGGATGTTGCTGTGTTGAGACTGTCCTGCAGTTCTGGAATTTGTCAGGACAAAGACATATTCCATATTCTTTGGTAGTATATTCTATTGACCAGATGCGAGACATAGTGCAGAGAGAGAGCAGATATCAGGTTGTCTTGGGTTCTATTCAAGAGGCTAGAGGTCTGAAACTGGATGCCTGGGGCCAAGGGAGAATTCACAAGCAAGCACTCAGACTACAAGTGCATCTGGCAAAGGTCAAGAATGACAGAGATCTCTAGTGACAAGAACCACTGAGGAAATTGTGACTGTGTCCCAAACACAAATCAACATTAGCTGTCTGCTAGGTCCAGGGAGCCAGGAGCCACCTAGCTGAGTAAATACCCATCCTCTCGTCTCTCTTCCTTCCTCCTTTTTTGATCCTGGTAGAAAGTGAATAGTAGCCAGAGACATGGAGATTACATGAGAAGGCAAAAAGTATCGAACAAAAGTTCAAACTCTGTGGTAGATTGCAAAATTGGCCATAATCCTCTCCTTTGAGATGCAGTATTACAAACTGTTTCAACAAAAGGTGAAGTCTATTCCTCCACACCTTCCAGGTTGACTTGCTTTGGCCAAGTCTGGAAGATGCTTAAAGCATTTGCACATCTGGGGCTTTCCCTCTCTTGCTGGCCTTGGAAATCCTGTGACCACCACCCTGTGAATGAGCCTGGGCCCGCCTGTTGGAGGATGAGAAATATGTATCCCAGTGCCCCAGCCAACAACCAAATATGTATGTAAGGTTACTGATTGCCAGCTGACTGCTGACCCATGAATGAGTTATGAATGGGTTCACCTCAGACCAATAAAAGAACCACATCACTGAACCTCGTCCAAACTGCCGATCTACAGACTTCTGAACAAATAATGATTATTGTTTCAAGTCACTAGTTTCTTATGCAGCAGGAAGTCACTGACAGCCTCTCTGTCTCAGGCAGATTTTTTAGTCTGAAGCAGGCCCAAACCGGGGAAGAGGAGATTCAAAATGTCTGTGTGTCTAAACATGCAAATTTCTGAACTGAGACTGTGTTTATGACTTAATGTGACTGTGGGAGCATCTAATATCTAAGAATCATTGGCCTGCATTTCATCTATGGACAAGGGAAACTCACTCCCAGTGAATAAAGTTTAAAGAGATGGTAAAACATAAATTTTGCATTGCATTTGGATCAATCCACATGTCAGTCTTGTTTAGCATATTGATTACACATTAATAAACATGCCCAGTGTGACATATTCAGCATGACCTCAGAACTAAACACATGGCAATTCAGAACTTCCTTAAACTCAATAACTTCATTATTTGTTTACTGTTTACCATATGGACTCAAATGTGGATTTTTTCAAAGATATCGGAAAACTAGAATGGACTATAGAATGTTAGACATTAAGGCTTTATAGGTTATTTTCTGAGTATCTGGTAACAAGAGAAATGCCTTTATCAATACCTTTGAGCGTAATATTAGATTAAGTCATGTGAAATTGCCATTTTTATAAATCAACAATGTAGAGATATTAGAAATTTTGTATAGTTCAGTCTAATATAATATTGACAACATACAGGTTGGTGAACACGAGAAAGAGTAGAAAAGAAAAAGAGATAAGTGAAATTTGGCAGACGTTGATTTGAGATCGGTAATCCAACATTTTCCTAATATTTCTCCACCTCTACCCTCTCACACTTCCTAGAGTTTGGAAAAGAAATTTACCTTTCCAGCCACAGTCAGGTATAGTCATATGACATTTTTCTGACATATACAACACAAGCCAGGGCTTCTGGAAAGACATTTGTTCTCTTAATAAAAGGGGCGGATGAGGCTGGTACCATGCTGTCCCTTCTCTCTCCTTCCTGTCTTGGATTTGATGCTGTAGCTGCCAGCTGTCTAAAAGGTAAAACATGCTGATCAGGAGGATAGAAAGAAGCAGGGTCCATGATCACATAGTGCCATCATACCTGCCCTGGGCTTTCTACCTCCAGAATTTGGTTAAGTGAGAAAAAGCAGCCTGCATTTACTTAAGCCATGCCTGTTGAGTTTTCTGTCACATACAGTTGAAAACAAAAACAAGAACAAAAACGCATTACAAAAAAAACCAACAACAACAAGAAAAAAACACTGAAAAAAGATTTTCAGTTAAAAACTCCTATCAATGAGAGTTAGGAAAAGTGCTTTTTGTAGCAACCATTTATTAGAGTTTATTTTAAATATGTCACATTTCTCTGTGTTAGTGAATACAGAAAGCATGATTTGACCTTTTTAAAATGATATTTCAACCATAATTTAGTGCCACTGGCTCATCTTTCTGAACACCAAAAATCACTAGTAGGTTAAATATTATGAAATAGCTGCAGGTCACCTGGTTTTGACCAGCATAAATGATGACTTCATTAGGGTCAACATAATACACAGCCCTATCATTGTAAGTGTAAGAAGTTCCTGGGATTTGGCAACAGCTGTGTGGATCCCATGACATACTCTGGGGGTGACAATTTTACATTTTATTTATTTATTTGTCTGTTTGCTTACTGAATAAACTAAAATTTTCTTGTTTTCCTGCAATTTTGCTTTTATACATGAAGGGAAAATCCAAAAAAACTTCCAATTAATTATGGTTTGGGATCTCCTGGTACCCAATATAGTGCACACAAACATTCATTCCATTATTGATAATTGAAGATGGGTTTACATGTCTAAACATGTCATACACACACAGTCATACACACATACATATGTCATGTATATCTTACAAAGATACTCTTTAAACCAAATTATTTTAATTTTTAGGCCACACTAAAATTTTTTCAAAATAAGAATTTTAAAGCAAAATATTCTAAGCTTATTAAATGCCAGTAACAGTGACACCACCTTTGACAAGGTATTTAGTAGAATTGTATTGGTTATTTCTTAATTTGAATCAAAAATAATAAATATTATTAACGTTTTTTCTTTTAACAATACACTCAGTTTTGAAATCTGTCTGGTATGTCAAACATAATGCATCTTGCATTAGTTCTACATAAATTTTCATTGAATTCAAACTTTTAAATAAATCTTCCAATATCTAATGCATCATATTATCAAAGCACAAAAAACCCATTATATGATTATAAGAAGAACCTCAGAACTCAATGTCTTCAAATTTAATGGACTCCCAGTGCTTTTTTTCCCCCTGCAAAGACTGTTTTTAAGACATTTCACAGTATTTTATACATTATAAATGGATTCCATTCTTGGCTTAGTAATTCACCTAATGGACAATGGATACAAAAAGCTGTAACTCCAGGGACATTAAATTGGTTCTAAACTCTGAAAATTACAGCTTTTACAAAAAGAAGAAAATACTAAAAACATGTCTAATGCAACACTGCATCTAATTTTCCACTATCTCCAGACTGTGTCTAAAAGCTCCTAAACTTCTTAATGACACAATATGTTAAAATTGCGTTCCTGTATATTTAGATCTCAGAAAGATCTCATCCATTTTATAACCCCAAGGAGGGCTTACCAGCAAGAAGGGAGTGTGCGTGTTGGGGGACAGAAGGAGGAACAAGTGTGAGGTGCTACATCGATCCCAGAGACTGTGAATTCTCCTGCTGGGGAAGGAAACTAGCACCCATGTATCGCATCCTTTCATGCACCAAGGCAATTACAAAGCCAAATTCCCTTTTTAAGCACTGATCATTGGTATTTCAGTAAAGGAATAGTAGGGGAACAGAGGAAAATGCTTTTCTAGACACACCCTGTGATCAACTCTAAGAGAAGCCTCTAATTTGATAATACTATTATTTAGATCCTCATCCACTCAGGGAACACCAGCAACTCCCCATGAAGCTAAATAATACATTCTAGCAGTGGGGGTAGAAAAGTTCTTCCATTGAACTGTAAAAACAAAAGACCTCACATGTTGTGAATTCGCACATGACTATAATAAAATATGACCTGCAACTGAATGCAAAGAGTCTGTAAATTGGCACAGATTTTAAAAATGCATAGCATGGGGTTGGTTGGCTATGTTCTTCTATGAACTATGCTAATTTCAAAAAGGACACCTCCCTGCTCCCCTTCCTCTCCCTTTTGAAGCAACAGGTGATGCAGAATATGATCACTGTAACATAAATCCCTCCATTTAATCTATTTATCTTTTTCTCTACCTTATTCTGAGATTAGGAAGTTTGTTTCTCCAAGTAATTATTTTTTGGTGACTTTTTCCCACATCATCATAGTTAGAATAAGCACAGTATGGAAAGATAGCCATCTTAAGTGTTCCTCTGATATCTTGGGCGTTTTACTTTATTGATTATTTGTGTTTGACAGAGTGCTATTTTGTTTTAGTTTTCACTCACTCCTTTTCAACTGCTGATGGATCTATGACTAGGTTTGCACATCTTTTGGAGAATTTGTGTTTCTTTTAAATTAGCACCAAACCCACCTGGGTAAATAAAAACTTCTCTTTGCCTAACACACTTTATTACTCCATATCAGACCTATTATAACAGAACTTTACCTTGTCTGGGCTTTTTGGCTGTCTTGACTTCAGTACTTCAACCTCCTTGTAATATGTTAATAGTTTATTAATCTTTTTTTGCCATGCTGAAGGAAAAAAAAATCGTGTCAAGCTTTAATTCCCGGTTTCTCTCTTAATTTGTACCTATTCTTTCCTTAAAGGCCGCACATCACCTTGCAGTTCTCAAGAAGAGCACTTAATTTTAATGAGAAATTACATATTTTTGTGAGAGGCTTAGTTACTCTGTTCTTCCCTTGATTTGGTCTGAGAGATCTTCACAAGTGAATTCTTCCTCTTCTTCCTTAAAACTTTCTGGATCTCTTTCCTCATCAGTCACACACACCACACCTTCATATTATGTGAGGTAACTGTGGTAAGCATTTCCCACCATTTTTATAAAAAATATTTGTGTGAAAATAGGTCTTAGTTTCTCTGCATTCTCTCTGTGCCCTTTGTCCCCATCCTTCATCCCCTATTATCTAATTATATATTAGATAATATATCCTTCATCCCCTAATATCTAATTATCTAATTATCCTGGGTTCTCCTGAATCTAAACATCTGAAATAATTTGACTGTCTCTCACCACCATCCAACAATGCCACAAAAATCCTGGGAATCCTAGTCCCTAAATACCTCTAGAATCTGTTCCCTTTGCTCTCTTCCCTATTATTTTATGCACCTATAATGATAAACTATATGTATTGCAAAGGATAACATCGTAAGGCTGCTTTATTTAATTCTACATTATTTAATTTTATTGCATCAGATCATTCCATCATTACAACAGCTCTGTAAAGTAGCTACTGTTACTCTTCTGCTCCACAGATGAGAAAATTAAGGCACATGTAAGTTAGGTAATTGTTAGAGGTCCCCAAACCAAGGGCAGATTCAATGCTTCAACCTAGGTGGATCGATTCCAGAGCCTATGCAACATGGCTTTCTTCTTGGTTGGATTATTGCAAGATGCTCCAAAGCATTCTTCCAAACTCCAGTGTCACCTGCATCCCTGTCATCTTCCACAAAGGCACTAAGCTGACTTTCTGAAATATAATTCTGAACACATCGTCCCTCTGCTTAAAAAGTACTTCAGGGGCTTCCCTGGTGGCGCAGTGGTTGAGACTCCGCCTGCCGATGCAGGGGACGTGGGTTCATGCCCCGGTCCGGGAGGATCCCACATGCCGCGGAGTGGCTAGTCCTGTGAGCCATGGCCTCTGAGCCTGCGCGTCCGGAGCCTGTGCTCCGCAATGGGAGAGGCCACAACAGTGAGAGGCCCGCATACCGAAAAAAAAAAAAAAAAAAAAAAAAGTACTTCAAAATACACATCCGTTGAATTAAAAAGTAAAATATAGTGTGAAAATAAAAAAGTACTTCAGCAGCTCCCCAATGCTCAACCTTTCTGAAATCTGACCTAACCTCTCCCCTCCCCCAACCCCACTTATCCCACCTGGATGCTCCAGTTTCTGAAAGCATCACACTTTCTTGAAGCCATGCCCTTCCACATCTTTCCACCTAGAGTCGCTCTCTGCTTGCAGTTGTCTTCTCTGAACTAACCACCTTGGGCACTCCAGATCATCATGTACACTCCTTGTGAATGCCTGGTCATGAATGTCACCTCTTCTATGGAGACTTCCTGAACTCTATGAAGACTTCACCTCTTCTATGGAGACTTCCTGAAACAGATTGTCAGAAATCATTCCCTCCACTGGGTTGTCTGAGAATTCCTTCTTAACTCTATTGGAGCACATTTGTGATCTCTTTCTCTTGATTTTGAACCTGTCAGGGGACAGGATCACATCTTTATCATTCTGTCTCTACAGTGCCTACTATATAATGTGGGTGTCCAATAAATATTTGTAAAATAATGCCCCCATCCCTTACCTTTTTAATAGCATTATTTTATTCCTTGAATAAAAATCATATGCTTGAAGACATTACCCAGGGATCTTTAATAGAAATGTGAACTTTCAGACAGAATTCACACCTTGAGGGATGCTATTTGATCATTTTTTCCCCTTGGGTCCCTTAGAGTTCTTGTCACTGAATGTCCTGATAACCCTCGAGATACCAGCCCTGCAGCACAGCAGTTTTCAAAGTATGTTCCAGGGACGAGATGGGGCCCCTGAGACGCAGAGGTCTGTACGGTCAAAACTATTTTCATAGTAATACTAGGAACTTATTTGCCTTTTCACTCTTATTCTCTCATGAGTGTCCAGTGGAGTTTTCTAGAGGCTACCTGACATGATATTGTCAATCCATGGCTAATGGAATGTGTTTGAGTATGCTTGTTTTTTTAAATTTTACTTTATGTTTTGTTTTTGTATGCTTGTGTTTTTAAAATTTCAGTTTCCATTTCTAATTCAGTAAATATTGATAGATATGCTCCCACATAATGAAAATCTCTTTGGGCTCTTCAATAATGTTTAAGATTATCAAAGGGTCCTAAGACCAAAAAGTTTGAGAACTGCTGCTCTAGCAGTATGCTGGCCTACAATGAATACTTGTGTGTGATAAAGAATGGCATATAGAATGGATTCAAAATTCTGAAGCTTGCACGTACACTCTCATTGTATATTTTTAGTTTTGTAGTATATCCCGAAATACATTTTTATCATACTTCAACAACGTTGCCAAAAATCTAGAAAGTCATGTTGGCTGCTGACCCTAGATGTTGTGCTTTTATAGGAAGTTACAAACTACCTGATGATTAGTTCTAGTATCTGCTGACGTATCAAAGTTAAATTGTCTCTTCTACAAGTATAAGGTTTCTCCCTTATAAAAAATAAGGATGCATGCACATTTTCTTTATTCGGGCTCTTAAAGAATTCAGTAATAATATCCATAGGTAGTATTTTAAACAAAGAAAAAACCTACTAATTCCTAAACTAGTCTCTGAAATATGTAGTATCTGTTCATGCAACAGGGTAAACTTTATAATTTCCAGTTTTCTTTCATTTAGTCTAAATATACAAACCTTTCTCAAGGTTATTGCCATTTCAACCAGCTTCCCTACATTCTATAGTTATGCACATTTTAAAGTGAAATATTGCATCTTTGTATTCTTATGGTTCTTAAATGCAGTAACAAGGAATATGTGAAAAAAAAGTCTATTCTAGGATGAAACTTTATGCTTTCTTTCTAATAATCCAGATTTAAAATTTATGATTTTTCTTATGTAATTTCTTCTTTCACTAAGGCATATACACAAAAAGAAGTGCTAAGAAAGATTTCTACTTATTTCTGCTTTCTAAAAATATCATGCATATATTCATCTTGGCTAATCTTTCTGTATGTGGTTTCAAATAGATTACTTTATAACATTTTGACTAGAATGAAAATCCTTTACGAATTTTCACTGATATTAAGTCATACGGGACATAAAATGCTTACAAAGGAGTGTTTGTTTCTTTTCAAAGTCATACATTATAAAACTTAGCTTACATCAAAAGATGATGTGACAGAATTCGACAAAAATAAAGAATAATTAGAAAACTTAAATATTTTGTATCTTCTGGGATTTGGGGGTGCCATCAAAACACTGTGTATTGATTCTAGCACAAAAGTAAGAAAATTATTTTCCTCCCACTGCTATCATTCTCATGGAAATTTCTAGCTTTTGAAGATGCAGCTTAGATAGATAGTGTAAGGGAAAAAAATCTAAAAATCTGATCATGAAACCATGTTAAGATAAGTCTTGTCAAGTCTGAACTTTCCAGGATTACACTTAATTCTAAGCTCATTGCCATGATATAATCTTTCACACATGGCTGCCCTTTAGGGCTCTGCCCAACCCCATATAGACACCCTGTTGTTTCTCACATTTTCTTGTAATTTGAAGGATAAATGGTGCCAGCTGGCTCCTGTTTAACTCAAGGCAGGATGATATTCAGCTCTTCAAGAACTTGGTACACACCTCAGAAAACTTGCCAGAAGAAAAGAGGAGTGATTGGTGTGTGTTTTCCATTGGGGAGGGAAGAAGTAGAGAGGGAGAAATACCTGAATTGAGTTGCTGTAGTAACATTCTTTGGGGGATTTAATAGCCAGATTAGCAAGAATGCTCATAAATCGTAAGTGAAGCATATGGAGATGGACTGAAGTTCAATACATCAATGTGAAAACACCAAATATATAACATACTTGGGAAATTTTTTACATCAATTTTACTTGATTAAATCACTTGTTTTCTCAGTTGGACAGATCAGTTGGGGAAAGAAGGTGGTAGAGGGCTATAATTACAGTAAATCTTTTTTTGTGTGTGTTTGGTATGCGGGCCTCACTGTTGTGGCCTCTCCCGCCGCGGAGCACAGGCTCCAGACACGCCGGCTCAGTGGCCACGGCTCAGGGGCCCAGCCGCTCCGCAGCATGTGGGATCCTCCCAGACCGGGGCACGAACCCGTGTCCCCTGCATCGGCAGGTGGACTCTCAACCACTGCGCCACCAGGGAAGCCCTACAGTAAATCTTTAAATTACTTTTCTTATAGGAAAATCTCTGTTGAAATAAATAACAAATAATAGCTGATACTTCTTGAGGGCTTAATACGTGCCAGGCACTATTCTGAGGGGCTCATGTGGAGTAACTAGTATAAATTTCACAAACACCTGATGCCCTGAGTAACTATCATTATCCCCATTTCACAAATGACATGAAGAAATTGAGGCAAGGAGAGTTTTAGCTCTTTCCCAGAGAGCACAGAAAACAAGTGGTAGTGCTGGGATTTGAACCCAGGAAGTCCGACTCCTTTAGTTACTTACTATTGCCTCAAGACCATGTACAGTGCCAAAATCAAATTTCTTTTGCAACTCTTTCATGATGCTTTATGTTTTTTAATTTAACAAGTTTGAATGCTGACTACTTTTAAGTATTTCTCGTTATTCTTCTTTTCATCACCCAGATAGTCTTCCTTCCTGTGTTGAACAAATCAAGAGAAAAAGCCCCGTAACAAATTCCATGGAAAACTCAAAGGCTAACTTGCACATAATTGTAGCTAGGAATCCATTTTTGTAGTGAGCAGATCATAGCTTAGCAATCAACACCGAAAAATACGTGTTCCACTGTGTCCTCATTCACATCTATTATAAAAATTCACATTTAAAAAGTAAAGTTGAGGGCTTCCCTGGTGGCGCAGTGGTTGAGAGTCCGCCTGTCGATGCAGAGGACAGGGTTCGTGCCCCGGTCCAGGAAGATCCCACATGCCGTGCGGCTGGGCCCGTGAGCCATGGCTGCTGAGCCTGCGCGTCCGGAGCCTGTGCTCTGCAACGGGAGAGGCCACAACAGTGAGAGGCCCGCGTACCGCAAAGAAATGAATGCAAATCAGGACTGGTCAACAGTAAGGTGAGGAGTGAGCTCACTGTTACTGGAAGTGGAGTGTGAGAAAACAGGGATATCACTTAGCCCAATTTGTAGGTGACATGGTATCCAAGTGGTGATGGTCAACTGGATCCCAGGAGAGTTGAGGGAGTCCTGACTTACAGCGTTTGCCAATTTCCATGGTGTAAATACTCCCACCATGGCTGATTTCAAGCTATCAATATCACTGAATGTGGAGTTAGACTAGAGGCACACATCAGCTCTGGAAAACAAGTACAAGCCAGACCCAGTACAACACTGAGAGTGTTCTCTAAGATTTGTGCTAACTCTAACCGTCTAGGACATTTTTAGCCAAGGTGCTATAGCTCACATCTCCATGATGAAGTTAGTTTCCTTCTCTCCTTGCCAGGACCGCTGCATTTGCCTCCCAGTTGGCTCACCAATATATCTGGTCTTCCTCCTACTTGCCCGTCACAAGGCAGCCAGGGTGACCTTTTTTTTTTTTTTTTTTTTTGGCAGTACATGGGCCTCTCACTGTTGTGGCCTCTCCCGTTGTGGAGCACAGGCTCTGGACACGCAGGCTCAGTGGCCATGGCTTACGGGCCTAGCCGCTCCACAGCATGTAGGATCTTCCTGGACCGGGGCACGAACCCGTGTCCCCTGTATCGGCAGGCGGAGTCTCAACCACTGCGCCACCAGGGAAGCCCCAGGGTGACCTTTTAAAGACACAAATCTGAGCATGCCGTTTCTTCTGCTTAAACAGATGTAAAGCCTTCTGTACTGGGCTGAAGAGTGGCCCCCAACTGTGTTCTGCTTCTAGTTATCACAGGCTATGAATGTTGCCCTACATGGCAAAAAGAACTTTGCAAATGAACGTGAGCGATTAAGTATGGACCTTGAGATGGGTAGATTGTCCTGGATTATTATCTGGGTGGGTCTGATGTAATCACAGTGGTCCTTGTAAGAGAGGTTCATGAGAGTTTAGGGTCAGAGCAGAAGGTGATGTAATGGGAGAAGCAGAGACTGGTGTGAGATTGGAGTGATGCATTCTGAAGATGGAAAAAGGGACACAAGCCAAGGAATATAGGTGGCCACTGGAACCTAATAATGCAAGGAAACAGATTCTCCCCAAGAGGCCCCAGAAAGAACCAGACCTGCCAACACCTTGAGTTTAGCCCAGGAAAACTAACTTTGGACTTCTGACCTCCAGAACTATAAGAGAACAAATTTATGTTGTTTCAAGCCACTAAGTTTGCGGTAATATTTTACAACAGCAATAGGAAACTAACACAGTGTCCCTTCCTATGGGATAAAGACAGAATCCCTTCAAAAAGCCTATGTCCCCTCAATAATCTCACTTCTACATACTCTCCCATGTCCACTCATCACGTGTCCTGATTTTTTCTGCTCCAGCCCCACTGGTTTTCTTTCATTCCACTATATTTTCCATACCTTGGCTGTCACAAAAACTCTTCCTGTGCTTTTACTTCTGCCTTGAATGCTCTTTCATTTTTTCTAGTTAATTTCTAATCTATGTCAATTCAAGCATCACTTCCTCAAAAAGACTTTTTCTCTACCGAGTGGATCAAATCTCCCTATACAGATAACAGATGCACACAGACACAGAGAAGAATATTTCTCTCTTTCACGGTATTTGTGAAATTGGAATTTTACATGTGTTTGTATGATTTTTTAAAATTAATTGCCTTCACCTGTGCTGGGTATGGTCCATGATGATTTTTAACTTGCCTTTGTATCCTAGGGGCCTGCCCCATAAGTAACACTTAATAAACATTTAGTATATGACTGAATACTTCCCAGCTCATTTTTCTCTAGCAGTTGTGATCTATATATTCTTTGTTCTTGCATCATGCATCCAGCCAACATTTACCAAGAATCGACTTTACACAAAGACCTGATCTCACATATTCATGCAATTTCTCTAACAATAACAATAATAGAGAAATAGTAATCACCACTCAAGTTAACTGAGAATTTTACTATGTGTCAAGCACTGTGATAAGTGCTTTAGATATACAAGCTCATCTTACTCTTGTAAGATGAGTGTATTATAATTATCATTTTCAGATCAGAAAAAAAATAGGCCTTACAGCATTTATGTAACTTCCAATAGACCATATGGCTAGAACTAGATTTAGTATGTAGATCTGGCTGGCTAAACCTTTATTTCTCAGCACAATATTATCGTTTATACTTTCAAGGCCCCATACTTGTATACAGGAATTATTGATGTATTTAAGCTTATTTATTAATGTATTTTCTTAGCCCATTCTTGTTTCCCCCGCTCCTCTCTCTCTCTCTTTTTCCTCAGCACTCTGTTTTTAAGAATTATCCATGTTGCTGGAATACATGTAGTTCATTGATTCTAACTGCTGCCACATTTTACACAACAACTAATTTTTAAAAATTTTCTTGAATGAGGTAGAGTTGATGTACAATATAAGTTTCAGAGGTACAACATAGTAATTCACAATTTTTAAAGATTATACTCCATTTATATTATTATAAAGTATTGGCTATATTCCCTGTGCTGTACAATGTATCTTGTGGCTTATTTTATACATAGTAGTTTGTATCTCTTAATCTTCTACCTCTAATCTTGTCCCTTCCCCCTTCCCTCTCCCCACTTGTAACCACTGGTTTGTTCTATATATCTGTGAGTCTGTGTCTTTTTTGTTATATTGACTAGTTTGTTGTATTTTTTAGATTCCACATATAAGTGATAACCTATAATATTTGTCTTTCTCTGTCTGACTCATTTCACTAAATAATACCCTCTAAGTCCATTCATGTTGTTGCAAATGGCAAAATTTCATTCTTTTTTATGGCTGAGTAGTATTCCATTGTACATATATACCACATCTTCTTTATCCATTTATCTGTTGATGGAAACTTAGGTTGCTTCCATATCCTGGTAACTATAAATAATGCTTCTATGAACACTGGGGTTCATGTATCTTTTTGAATTAGTGTTTTCATTTTTTTGGGGGGGGTAAAATACCCAGAAGTTGAATTGCTAGGTCATATGGTAGTTCTACTTTTAGTTTTCAACAATATATTTTTATCATAATCTTACTCACAATGCCAGAGAGGGCTAATTCTTCTCCAATATCCATTCCTCCTTCTGCCTTTAGTAATAGTGGACAGCTGAGAATATGACTGTCCAACTAGAAACTACATTTCCCAGAGTTCCTTGAAGCTAGATGTGGCCAAGTAAACTATGCTCTGAATAATTACATATGAGTATTATTAATGTGTCAGACTTCTGGGTTGCCCTTCTACATGGAAGTGATACACCTTCCACTTTTCCTTTCCCTTCTTCCCACTGGCTGGAACCAGAGCAATCATTTAGACAGCAAGGCAGAAGTATGTGTTGGGATGGCAGAGAGTCAAAATTGAAGGGACATTTGCCACAGACACCACAGAGCCACCATATTAGCCTTGGACTACTGAAACTCAGATGGCGATACATACATTATGTCTTGTTTAAGCCACTATTAGTTTGGCTTTTCTCAGTGCAGTTGTACTGGTATTCAAACCAACACATTTATCCATTCCTCTGTTGAGAGACATTGAGTTTGCTCTAACTCCCCACCACCACACTAACAATGCTGTATAATGTCTTCACACATGTTCCTTATGAATCTCTGTGAAACTTTATCTAAGCTACGTACCCAAGAGTAGGAGTCATGGGCCATGACTTATAAGAATACTTAATTTGATTTAAAACTGCCAGATCACTTTACCGAAAGGTATTTTGTTCTTAATCATTAGTCTATGTTTTCTTCTTCTAAAACATTCCCTCAACTCGATTTTTAAGTTGTATTTCACTGTACAACTTTAGTCATCCCAACCCTTACTTGGTTTAAGTTCTATCAAGGGGTAGCAAAAGAGGATGGAATAAAGTTGGTGGGAACACATGGAGATGTGATAATTTTCTAAATTAATTTGGTCGGCAGGGAAACGTTCCTCAGAAGCCTGGACTTCAGGTTTACATCTTATAATGAAAGAATATATAATATGAATATGCTCTTTATGTATCAGAACAGATTAATTTTATAATCCTTTATAATTTTATAACCTGACTTTATGCTCAGAACCTAATATCTTTTTGATTATCTCAGGTTGTTAAAAACTATGCCTAGTTACCAGCAAGAAGATTTTACTCTAGGAACCATCATGGCACGATGAAGATTTGCGGCCTTGAGGTTAGACTGACCAGCTACCCCTGCCTTTGCCACCAAGTGGATGAATGAACTTAACCAGTCCCTTCCCACCATTAGCCTTTCTCGCCCCTATTCATAAGAGAGGCAGACTAAAAAGATCTCTAAGCACTTTTGCATGCATGCTTCCCATTCAAAAATAAAATGACATAAGTGTTCACTAAATCCCAAACACCATGCTAAGTGCCAGGATTAATGTGATGCAGTCTCTCCCTTCAATGATCTTATCATCTAGGGATCAATGTAGTAAAATGAACAGGTAATTCAACACTGCAGTGTGTCAGATGCCTGTTGCGCCCCCCTCAGTATCTTTTCAGCCTCACTTCTGATTCTAGCCATGGCAGGAAATAGAGTTCCACGTGGACCTATGGGTGAGGTCATAGAATATGTGGATCACTGTGTTTCACGTGAATGCTCACTGCAGATCATCCACAGCAGAGATGGCTCGTTCTCAAGAGTCACCTTACATAATATCACCTTAAAGTAAGGGATCCGCTTTATGGCAAAGAAGGTGAGATATGGGGTACATGATCACAGGATCCACTAGTTCTGCTGTATACTACATCATAAGAAGGAGCTAACCTATAATATGATGGTGACTAAAGTGCCTACTTGAGGGAACCAGTCTGCAGTGTTGGTTCTGTCTTCCAGATGCAGCACTGCACAGGGCCAATAGCCAACATCTTGCATCTTGGCCCCCAAGGCTAGACTACATGAATCCAGGAGTCAAGGGGTGGAGGTTGCCTATTTCACCATTGCTCTCAGTGACCCACTGAGGAATTACTGCTTCTTGTCCTCACACCTTAAGATCTTCTCAGTTAGTCACCATGGTTCCCAGGGAAGGAATGTTTCCATCAGAAGACACAATAAGGATTCCATTGAACCTGAAGTGGCAACTACCACCTGGTCGTTTCAAGGAACTCACACTGGCAGAGAAGCTGCCAAAAACCAATATAACAACAATAACAACAACAACAAGAGAAGTTACTCTTGGATGTAACGTAACTGACAGAGAATGTCATGAGAAGCTCAGGGGTGGTGCTACAAAATAGGAGCTGACAGAAGCTGTCTGGAGCTCTTCACTGGGGTATGTCTTGCTTCCATTCCTGGTGGTAGCAACGAGAAAATAATTATGACAAGCAGAGCCAAACAACAGCAAAGAATTTAAAGGTTCATCCCCTTCAGGAGTGAAGAGCTGGCTCACTGTACCAGGCAAACAACTCAACAACTACCTGAAATGAGGGAATCTAGAATGGATAGTTAAGGAGGGAGACAGGTGAATTATCACTGATGTGCCTGAGACCATTTACACCCATAGAAACTGGGACTTTTTCCACTAATCCTTGCGTGTTAAGTGTTTGTAGAGATTGGAGAGGCCACCACCTTGAAGACTAACAGACAGACTTGATTTGATGTAGGCATGAATGGATAGGAGAACTGTAAAGGTTGGACTATATCAAACACCCCTTTATCCTGTCTCCTCAGTTTGGCCTCACCTCTGCTTTCAGCCCGGCTTCACTGAACAGTTCCATGTGAATCTCAATTCACAACACAATGACAGCATCTTACAATTACTTGGTAGGCAGGAATGTGCAGCCTGGAAGGGCAGAGGGGCTACCTCAAATAATACAGAGCAGAAGGCAATGTATACCTGCTGTTCCCTTTCAATCCTTAAGTGGAAAATCTAAAAGACATTGTATAACCTCAGAAAATACAGGCCAAAATTGGGCCCCAGATGCTCACTGCGGTGATCAATTTGATTATGCACGCTTATATTGACTTTTTCTCCTTTCCTGTTCCACTCTCTTCAACCCCTCACTCCAACTTCCTGGGTTCACCTCCAGCACAGAAGTTCATGGCTCAGGCTCTTCATCTGGAGAAAACCCAAGCTAAGTGATGAAAATATATATAATGAAGGGCCCCAAAGCCCTTGTCACTATCTTGGTAATTGTTTATCACCTGTGTGCCCCTACTAGAATGGAAGTTTCCTGCAAGCATATTTAATGACTATTTCCCTAGTACCTAGCATTGTGTCCCCATATAAACATAGAAGGTGCTTAAAACATATTAGCTGAATGAATGAATGACTTCTTAGTGTGGCAACAACAACACTTTAGGGAAGAAATATCTCAACATTTTATCAAGCAGATGAAACTTTAGATGGTCTGGCATAAAACAAGGTCATGAGTCTTGATCCTCCTAGATGTGGCCATGGAAGTAGCCAGAGCCAGTGCATACGAACCCAAAAGGGCTAGATGTATAAGGCCAAGGGGTTGCTGAGATATGAATTGTATGGAGGATCATTAAAGACTGGATGAGACAACAGATACCTCTGGGAATACCTGTGTGGACTGGACCAGATGCCCCGAGGCTTGGTAAAAAGTCAGTACTTAGAATTTAGACCCACATTCACCAGAACTGGCTGATTTCTTTGGGAAAAGTACTCTTTCCTTTGCCCAAATGTCTCATCTATTAAATGGGAAGTGAGGAAGATTAGGAAAAGATTAGACTATCTCTTAGAAAGGTATCTGGAACAGGATAATGATGTGTGAGGGTTTGTTAAGAGAAATAAAATATATGTCATACAGCCAAGCTTTGGACTGATATGTGACCCATTTTATGTGTAATTATTTTTAAAAGGCAATCTAAATTGTATTGGGCACTGCAATGAGAGGACCACTTTAACTCCTACTTTGCTTCATTCTATTGAGGCAAATAATTATTACAGTTAAAAAGTTTGCAACATAGTCAAAAGTGAGCTATTAATCTAATTATCTCATTTGTACAACCAACATCTTAAACTACTAGCACTTAGGAAACAAAGCAGTATTTCTGGTAGGTTTGCATTGGAAAGCTAATTGCTTACACTTAACTTTCTCAGGGGATGTTTCCTCCCCTTCAAGGGCTTAGCATCTCCAAGTTTTCATCAGAGGTGCTAATGCTGGAAGCTAGAGAGAAGAGGATAAACGCCTTGCTAGTCTGATCATGAAGCAGGCCTCTGCACTTCATGCCTGCAGTGTCGCACACACAGAGCTGCAGAAAGGGGTTCTGATCAGTGAGCCATGCACTGGCTGCTTCAGACTGAGCCTTGCTAGAAGGAGAAAGGCATGCTGGGAGGGAATTTTCATGTCATTAGTGGCTTGGGTTATGTCTCAGATGGAGGTGATCAAATAGATCTTTTTAGGACTGTGTGATAGCCTCCAACGGCTTGGCCTCATGCTTAAAGACTCTTTTTCTTTTTGTTAAACAATAAATATGATTTGACTTGACCATAAAGCTTCACACCAGTACTTCCCCAGGGCCATTCAATGATTATAAAAAGCTTGTGTAGGAAACTTCCTGTAATAAAATTGTGGAAAGTTTTGGTTTTACAAATGAAAATAGGCAACTCCTGTCTCTCTCCATATGGGAGGCTCATCTCCTTCGAGCCCCACTTCAAAGCCCACAAAGATCTGCCATTATCGTTTGTATTGAGGCAAATATCTTTTTGCTGCAAATCCTTGGATCGCTATTGTCTTGGAATGAATGAACTTTTTTTTTCTCATTATGGCCTTTTTATACCCAGCTCCTGTATACCTTTGCAGCCTTGTCTCACCAACCCCGAGACCATGCCTCTCCCCACCCCTCCAGCAATTCTAACCTGCTTGAGGGTTGTCTAAAGTTGGCATAGCATGACCCTTCTCCCTTCTGTGCCTTTTCACATAATGCTCCCTCTTCCTGGAATGTTCTTCCCTCCCATCTCCCATGCTGAGCTCATTCCTATTTATCACTCGGACTCAGGAAGACGGGTCAGTTAGGAAAAGCCCCCCAACTCCTACCTGACTTCTGAAGGGTGAGTCTGTGTGTTCAGGTCTCTCACCTTCCAGACAACACATTAACTCTCTCAGAACAAAAGGGTGAATTTGCTCCAAGCAGAACGTGTCCTCTTTGTTTAATTTCATATGCAGTTGTGCAAACCAAAAGAGTTTCGAGGTAGATGAGCATTAGCTCCTGTAACACACATTCTAAACACCCAAACAACTATTTTCTTTCCTACTGGCTCCTAAACAGACACATCACCAAGGCTGATATTCAGCAGGTATGCACTGATATTGAACTACGTCATTCCAGTTGGTAAAAGCCACCATCTTGACCCTCACTGTCATCCCCCACCACTGCCTTGGCTACCGTGATATCTCACCTTGGATCCTTTCAATAACTCTCCTTTAGCTAAAGGGTTAAAGCCTGGGCCCGTGGGGTCCTCCAGAACCCAGCCCCAGGGCTCCTGCAGGTGTCCATTCCAATTGGTTGGTGCCAAAACTTTTGCTAAGATATTTTAAATAGCACTCCTGCAGATCACCAAATGTATCCAAGTTCTGAAGGAGCAATTGCAGGACAGGTATAATGCACAAACGTAAGCCTGAATGTGACTGAAAATCAAATTTGCAGTTAGAAAAATATTCAGTATGGCATCGTGTCAGGAGCCAAAGGGATCCAAGAGTCATGTTCAAACTACCAAGGAAAGGCAGATAGGACTGGGAAAATGAATGTTTCAAATTCGACATGTGAAATGATTTAATCGAAATTATCAAATAGGATAAATACCTTTCATCACCAGAAACTTCGTTTTACTACAGCAGTTCATGTGCGTAGGTGTTAAAGCACATTTTCGTTTAGCATTTAATAACTTGTGAAATGCACATTGAGCTTTTGTGAATTTAGATGCATCTGGCATATGCAGGGGATAATGATTACAGAGAATTTACAATTGGGGCAGCCCCATCGTGGTACTTATTGGCGTAAGTAAGGATGGTGATGAAAATAGAAGAGGTGGGGGCAAGATGAGACACACAAAGCTTGACGATTTCAAGCCATATAATAATGCTTCCAACTACTGGAGATGTTTAATAATGTTGCTTCTATTGTTGTTATTTATGAGAAATAAAAATAAATACATAGAAAACATACCAGAAGTGAATAAAGTGCAACAATAACACATACACACAGAGACATAAGTTGATAAACAACGTTCTAGGACTCAGGTTTATTTAAATGGAATCTACACTGGCACTAGTAGGAGGGCAATTAGGGCAGTATGTGAAAGGAATTCTTATCTCAGAACACCATTTTCTGAGAGTGGGACCTCAGGAACAGGAAGTAGAGGGTCTAGTGAAGAGAAGGTGTGAATTTCAGAGCCCAGTGGATGTGTCAATTTTATGAAGAGTTGTTGAGATCCTACTATGTGCCAGGTTCCCTGTTTTGCAGTGAGGGATACCAAGATGCATGCAGCATGGGCCCGTCTTTAAAGAAACCACAATTCAGTAAAACAAAGAAATACAAACCCTTCTAATCTGGTTCAGGCTGTAATGAGTGAGGCAACAGAGAGCTATGAGGATACATAAAAGTGAGTCATTAATTCTGCCCGAGAAACACTAGGCAAAAGGAACATTTTGAGTATAGATAGGGACAAATGAGAAGGGGTCTAAGCAGAAAAGGCAATATGTGATTCAGAGGTATAAAATCATTTACTTGGAGTGATGGTGAACTAACCAGTCATATGTAAAATCTATACAAGCCAGGGAAGGTTTAAAGAAAGGTTTTTTGTTTGTTTTTGTTTTGTGTTTTTCCCACACCAAGAGAAACAAACCAAGGTGAATTTCAGAATATTTCTACAATATTTTAGAATAACCAGTTGTCTCTTTGGTCATAGTCCCTATTGCAGTAGCATCTGCCTGGTGTAACCATCTTCAGAGCATTCCCCTGCCTTCAGAAGTACACAGTGGGAACTGGTATCTATAGCACCAAGGCTTGACAGGCAAAGAGTGGGATAAAGAAAGGGGAGACACGCAGCCTCTTCATGGGGAAGAAATCAGCATAGGAGGAGAGAAGTTAGGAGACTTGAGAGGGAGCTGGGTTCTGGCACCACAGAAAGACTATACTGTCTAATACAGTAGCCACTGACCAGTTACTTAAATTTAAATTTAAATCAATTAAAGTTGAATGCAATTAAAAAGTTAGTTCCTCAGTCTACTAATCACTTCTCGGGCACTCAACAGCCACAGTGGCTAGTGGCTACCATACTGATTGATTCAGATACAGAACATTTCCATCATCCCAAAACATTCTATTGGACAGGGCTGGCTTCAAACTACAAGTAAAAGAGAAGAGAGTGTTAAAGAGATAAGCAATGATAAAAATAAAAACAAAACAGAACCAAGACAGAAATCTTGAAAAACAGTACTAAGATTATCAGATCTTGAGGCTGGACAGGACACTGGCTGAGGACCTTCTTCTCCTCTTATAAACTATTGTTAAAGGGTGGATGAGACAAAGGTTAATTAAAGAGTCAGGAACATGTGACATTCCTGGCCATGTTGAACCAGTGCCATAACAGAGGGTGGACAAATGACGAAAGCAGTTAGGAATGCGGCTGTTTTCATTTCCTTCCCACCTGAATAAGCTCTGTTTCCTAGCTGTGGGGTCCCAATAAGATCACTTAAACTCTAGGAATTCACTTTTTCATTCATAAACTTGTGCTAATAACCTCACTTCAAGCAACAGCTTAAGGATCAAATGAGATAAATGAGATAATGCCCATGAAACTTCATTATAACCTGCATTGTTCTATGTAAAAGTTATTATAAGTACTCATTCTGATGCACTTTATTCTTTGTCATCTTTATTAACTTTGTCTCTCTTGTTAGATTATAAAGGAATTTGAAGGGTAAAATGCAATAGAAGTAACAAAGCCCTATGCAAAATTTTGATTTTCACTTTTCGACATCTTAGTTACTTTTTAAAATGTTTTCTAACTAGTTCTCTTTCCTTAGATTATAAAGTGTTTGAGTGTGGCTCCTCATTTCTGAAAAGGCCAGGTCAATAAATTTCAGAATATTCATTAAAGTTATTTAATTTTGATTTTAATAATTTAGTGGTCCACTTAGTCAAACACTTCAGGGGTACTGCAGATTGGGTTCCTCAGGAAGCAACCTTGAGGTTGGATATTAGGAAGCAGGATATTTATTAGGAAGTTCTTGTGGGATGCACACCTGTAGAAAGAAGGGAGGGGAATCATGATTGGACAAGAGGGTGAGGCTGAGCATATGACAGCCCAGCTGATTAGCAAACCCCAGAGAGCAGGAATGATTCTTCAGATTGGAGGTTAGGGGGTCTCAATGTCCCTGTGTTGATCAGTGTTTGGTTGCAGGCTCTCCCTTGGTGAAGTGTGACCTTGGGTGAAGCAGTTGTTTGCTACCAAGGCAATGACCAAGGAGGGCTGGCAGCGAAGGGTCAGCTTCTGGAAGCAGTCCCAGCTGCCAGGGGGATAGTGCTTCCTCCTGAAGGGTGATCTGGGTGGTACCCTGGAGCATTCTGCCTAAAGGAGGAACAGAGCGAAGGAAATACGTAAAGAAGCAAGAGAAACTGCATTCAGAGATATTAGAGGAAAATCAGAAGTAACAGTTGTGAGGGATATGAAGGAAAGTGAAAGCTCTAAGGAGAGTGAGTGGCCAAAGGCATGAGATTACACAGAGGTCACTAAGGCAAGGATTGGAAAGTGCCAGTTAGATTTGACATGAATGGTTGATTTTAGCAAAAGCAGGTGCAATAGAAAAGGGAGAATGGGAACTAGAGGGTATCAGATAAAGGAGTAGATGCAAGATGCTCATTTTTTTCAATAAAATGAACAGTGAGGAGAGAAATGGGATGATAATTAGAGGTATTCATAACTCTAAAGGAGGCTTTATTTTATTGTTGTTTTCTAGGAAAGCATATTTTATTGGCTAGAGAGCCATTTTCAATAGATAAGTTGAGGGTGAGGTGTGGAGGTTGCAGGTGGCAGTGGGGAATAAGGAAAAATTAATGGAAAAGGTACCTTAGGAGGACATAGAATCCAAAACACAGGTCAATCTCATTCTCTTATATGGGATTCTAGGAGTCAGAATGACTGTGGAGGGAGAGGAATCTGCAGGGGTCCCTTGGCAGGGAAGCAAACTGGGGGTGGTCCCTGCCTGATGATGTCTGCATCCTCTGAGAATAAGGAGGTGGGGTTATCAACTCCAACAGATTGTGAAGTGGTGGAGCTGGCTGACCAATTGATTAACTGATTGAACATTAGCAGGATACATTTTTAAAAATCTTTTTCAACGAAGCTTCATTCAATCAACTTGATGTCTTGGTACGAATTAAAAAGATTCTTGTAGTGATTATCTCTGGAAGCTCAACTCGTTCACCAAGAGAAGAAGCATACCTCAGAGCATTGGAGCAGAAAAGAGCATGCCAAATGGATCTCTCTAAGATAGGCAAATAGTCTGTGAGAATGACTGATCAGCTATTATTGGCCATTTTCACACCAGACCCAGAAAACTGCCTCTGAATCTCCTTTTGCCCTAGGATCACTATCACTTGTCAAAACAGAAAAAAAGACATGGGTCGACTCTGCTGATGTCCACTATTTTATACATATAGACACAGCCAGCTACTTATTTGCATAGGGCCTCAGTATGTGACCAAAAATGCCTTCTTAGAAAGGACTGAAAGCACACTCTAGGTGGACTTCAGCATTCTCCTAAATCATATATGTGCCTATAGCTGACCAGGTTTTCCAATGCCGCGTTGATCCACCGCTCATTCTCAAATTTACCAGCAATTGTTTGATTTCTCCATTTAAGGAAGGAAGGAAGGGAAGGAGGAAAATAAAGGTAGGGAAGGAAGAAGGAGGGAGGAAAGGAAAGCAGACAAGCCACCGTTCAAGATGATATAACACTACAGATGAGCATGAACACAGCCCTTATCCATTCCACTGTCATCCACGCTCCTGCCATCTCCACCGCCACCTCCCCACGCCTGCCCGCTCAGCCACCAAGCCACACAGTGCTAACGTGCACTTAGGGAGACGTATTTTTACAACTTCTGGCAACGATCATTTGTATGCCTTTCCATTTTAGTCATTTAAAATCCTTAGATTTCCCCCCATTTTCTGATGGCATTAAAGTAACAGATTGAACAGTAAAATGAATAAAAATGTCAAAACATTTTTTAAAGTTAAAATTTCAGACCTTTCCATATTGTATTAATAGATGACTCAAAATATTACTTTGAAATTTGCCCAGAATTTTAAATAAAAATGAATGATTCTTTTAAAAAATGTGATAAATGGAAAAGATAAAACAATTCTTAATTGTTATTCTCAATTATTCTTCCTCTCTATCATCCAAAGACAAGCTGCTTAAAATATAGCCATAGATTTTGAAACAGTTATATTTCATTCAGGAACTTACCTGATACATACAATGGTGAATAATTTTTTTCAAGGAATCAATGTTGGTTATTTGATTTTAACCAAATGCATATACTTTAGATTTCTCTATTACAGATACATTTGCTTCCACTTAGATAAATATGCCTGTTCTCTTATCTCACCCATAATGTCATTGAGAGCAACGAAAAGGCAAAGAAATGTGAAAACCACTCCTAAGATTCTGTTCCTTTTCGACTTGAAATGTACTACTGGACTTTCTGGTATAAGTCTAATGCTTGGTGTTTTCTTTCAGAATAAGGCAATCTCCTAGGAAGAACTTTCTTCTTGTTGGAAACCAAAATGAAAGCTATCCTTGTTACATAATTCTACTATTTATTGTATAGCTCAAAACCTTGTGTCACCATGAATCACTTGCATTTTTATTTTTGAACTTCTAAGGCAATCCAAGTTGTGACTACTTTGGACCGGGTTTGAAAAGTTTGATGGTTGTACTGCAAAATCACTGTAAGGCAGGTGTACTGACCAAAGCAGCAGAGAAAGAGAGGAAGAATGAGCATGGAGGGTTTTCAAAATCAGGGGAAGCCAACTAAATGAACACAATGACACCTGCCTTTTAAAATGTTTGGATTAGGAGAAGCTCTTAAGAACTGCAGTTTTAGTCTTCATGAATTTTAGGTTTTATGCAGAAATGCTGAACAAGGCCATGTTGTGGACCGAACGCTTGGGTCCCCGCAAAAGTCATATGATAAAGCCTTAATCCCCAAGGGATTAGGAAGTTGGGCCTTTGGGGGGGTAATTAGGTTTAGATGAAGTCTTAGGTTGGGGTCCTTATGATGGGATTATTGTCCTTATAAGAGGACTCTCTCTCTCTCTTTCAACCCTTCTCTCTCCACCGTGTGAGGACACATCAAGGAGGCAGTTGTCTCCAAGCCAGGAAGAGGGTCCTCACCAGAACCTGACCCACGTTGGCACCCTGACCTCCGACTTCCCAGCCTCTGGAAATGTCAGAAATAAATGTCTTATTTAATTTTTTTTGTTATCTATTTATAGCAGCCCGAGGTGACTAAGACCAGCCACCACTGACTAAGAACAAACTTCATTACTTTAACATATAATAAAAGTCTTTATGCTATACATATAGTGACACCTTTAATGACATGAGATCTAACAGTTTTCCTGTCCCCTGCGTTCTTTCCTCCAGTTCTCATTGGTGCTAATTCTTTACTATAAGCACGTTTCATTCACTTCCACGTGACATAATCTTACTCACCAATTAAGTCCAAGTGTCTTCTCTAAAGAGACTTTCCTATATCCCTTTCCGTCCCACAGTCTATCTAGTCGTTTATCTGTGCCCCTCACAATGTACTTAGTCATTCAAAATGCATTTATGAAGTGGCCACGACAGTGTGGTAGGTATCCACTAAGATGGCCCTCAAGATCCTCACCTCTACTGCAATCCCCTACCCTCAACTGAGGGCTATACCTTGTGGCTTGTTTCTAACAAATGGAATAAGGTGAAAGTCAGGGGTGTCATTCATGAGACTAGATCCAAAATAAGATGTGGCTTTCATCTTGCCATCTTGCTCACTCTCCCTGGCTCTCTGACTCGCTTGCTCTAAGGGGAGCCAGCTGCCATGAGCTGCTTCTGGAGACTCCCAGGGGTCAAGGAACTCAGTTCCATAACCTGTGAGGAACTGAATCTCGCCAATAATAATGTGAGATGCATCTAGATCCCTGCCTCATAAAAATTGTGAGATAATATACCTTTGTTCTTTTAATGCATCATATTTTGGGGTAATTTGCTATATAGCAACAGATAAAAACACAGAGCTAAGCATACTAATAGAAAATCATCACTTTTTTTTTTTACTACTGTCATTTTTTATTCATATATGTCTTTTGCTTGCTGTTAGATTGTAGGCATCTACGCGACTCTTCTTTGATGAAATAAAGTATAAACGTGAGAGTGTTCATAATGTTCACAAAAATACCCTCCTTCACCCAGCCCACCAAAGAAACCCTGAAGCCGACAACTCAATTTTCTCCCTTCTCACCTCCTCCTCCAACCACCTTTTTTCCACCTCCACCACCCCAAAGTATCTATTTTACTAGAAAGAGTCAAAGGTTTTCTAATGCTACAACAAGGAAGAGTTAGAGGGAGGGACTTGTGACGCTGGAAGAGGAAGGCAAAGGACTTAAGCAAAAATGCTAAAGAGCTGGAGGAAGGGAAGAAAGGCGAGAATGTAAGTCAACTAGCTGGGAACACAGAGGGGGAGTTTTGTTGGTACTTGACAAGGAAGATGTGCTTAAAGAGAACAAAGAGAATATAATAAATAGCAATAACAACAGCCGGTTTAGACTGTTATCCTACATCTAAACAACGGACCTTGTTCAACAGCCTCAGTCACTTACTCATCTAACACACAGGTATTTATTCAGTGCACTCTGCTCTCATGGAGCTTATGTTCTGGGCAGGAGACTGAAAACAAATCAATAAAATATTGATTTATGATACAATCATATAGACATATCTAATTGATTCTTTTTTTATTGCTTGCTGCAACCAACATACTTCTTTTACATAACAGAAGATACTGTTTGAATGAAGAAATTAAAATCTACCTTTGCATGTTTTAGTAGCACCCTTTATTTGTTATTCTATAAAAAGTCTCATGCTATATGTATTAGCTTCCTAGGGCTGCCATAACAAAGGACCACAGATCAGGTGGCTTAAACAACAATTACTGTCTCAGTCTGGAGGCTACAAGTCTAAATGAAGATGTTGGCAGATTTGTTTTTTCCTGAGGCTTCACTCCCTGATGTGTAGACAGCTATCTTCTTCCTGTGTCTTCACATGGTCTTCCCTCTTTGAAAATTAAAACATTTTCAAAGGTCCCTAAAAGTACTGTGGGCCCTTATCACTGTGCCTACTGCTCATAATTGATCCTGGATACCTAAAGGAATTATTTTTTTTAACTTTTAATTTTATATTGGAGTATAGCTGATTAACAGTGTTGTGATAGTTTCAGGGGCACAGCAAAGCGACTCGGCCATACATGTACATGAGATTTTTTACTTGAATTCTGAAGGGTGAATAGTTGTCTAGAGCAGTACTTCTCAATATGTAAATCATATAAAGTGTTGTTAAACTGCAGATTCAGATTCAGGATGTCTAGGCTGGAGTTCAAGATTCTGAATATCTAAAAGTTCCTAGGTGATGTTACCAGTGTAGGGACAAAACTTTAAATAGTAAGAATCTAGAGCTATGTTGTCCAATATAGTAGCTACTAGCCACATGAGGCTACTTAAATTTTTATTTAAGTAAACTGAACTAAAATAAAATTTTAAATTCTGTTCTTCACTTGCACTAACCACATTTCAAGTACTCAACAGGCATGTGTAGTTACTGTCTACCTTATTAGACAGTGTAGATATAGAACATTCCTGTAAGTGCAGAAAGTTCTTTTGGACAGAACTGATCTAGAGAGATCACACAGATTGAAGGTTATCAGCCAAGTATAGGAAGATGTTTCTGTAAAGTAAAACAACATCACAGGCTTAAATAAAATAAAATCATCTCAAGTCAATTTATTTTTCTATTTCTAGTTGAACCATTGCCATGAATGTGCTTCTTATTACTACTAATAAATATTCAGTCTCAGAATAAGGTTGCCCATACATGTGCTCTCAGATGCCCTCTGGATGGAAGTTTAATCTAAACCATTAGACTTCAAGCTTCTGTTTAAGGTAGCATGGATTCAGAGCAGAGATAAATGAAACCAATGGCAACCTATGTGTGTACGTGCATGCATGTGTGTGTGTTTAAAGATTCATGGCTTCCTCTTTTGAACTCTTTTTTAAGAAAACCAAATATCCTTTCTGATGGAAGTGAAATGAATGGTCCCTGTCAGCAGTCCTTGTGACTTCTCTTGCTTGTTTACCACATTTGTCCCACAGATGTGCTATGCTAATGAAGTATTTTTCACTTGGTGACTCATTTATTTAATTGCAACCCCTGTTTTTTTTAAAGTTTATAAAGGGAATCAGAACCTAAGAGGAAAGTGCATTTCATGTAGTCAACATAATAGGACTTATATAGAGCATCCGTCCCTCTAATTGCTCATGCTCTAGGTTTTCATCTAAGGCCAGGACCTAACCATATAGAAATTTTAGTGTACAACTCCTGGAAAGTACAGTGCACAACAAAACTAAACCTTAAGTGTTGCTAGGACCTCATATGAGGTTGGACATCTCCCTGTTTTGCTAACTGTCTTTGTGTTAAACATCCTACAGTGATGAGGTGTTAATTTTATTCTTCTCATATGGCTCATTAAATCCAGCACAAATAATGAGACCCAAAGGCTCTGTATTTTACATAGTGTCAGATGAATCTGATCACTTTACAGCCCCTCAAATTTGAAGATTTTAAGTCAGGATTGGTCCTGCTGTGAGAAAAGAAATTTTAAAAAATAAAATCCAAAAGAATATGATAGCACACTTTGGCTGAAGGACAGGTGCGAACACAAAGAACACACTCTCTCCTTCCAGCTTAAAGTTCATCTGGCTGGGAACTACTTCTGCAGCTTCTCCAATTTATCACTAAAATACCTATGAAGAAACAGAACAAGATGAAGATTCACACCTTCCAAAAATAAAGACTCATAGAAAACCTATTACTTAAGTCTGGAATTTCCAATTGCTACTCAGCTCTAGGTGCTGGATTAAGAAAAATATACTTATAGCTTTACAAGTAGTGTTTTATGAAACAGAAAATACATAGGGTAAGAAGTCATTTCACCTCTCCTCACTGTGTGCTCCATGCCAAATATCAAAACCTGGTAGACATTCCTCCACTTTCAGAGGCAGACAGAAGACTCTACCACCCACCATTAATCCCTACATCCATTCCAGTACTGAAATTGTACAAAGTAACAGAGAATCTATGTGTGTTTGGTTGGGGGAACCCTGGGAGCTTAGGAATTACATCAGTAGCTATTTTGTCCTCAAGTATTAGGAATTGCAAATGCAGAAGTACATGCATTTCTTTGTATGTTACCAGTTTAATGGGTTACAGAACCAGATACAAGGATAAGAGAAAAATCCTACCTCATCCTTATGGCATTTTACAAGGTGAATACCTACTAGACATTGATAATTACACTGCAAGCTCTACATAGCTATCATTGTTTAGGTCAATATTAAAAAGAGAATGCGCTTTGGCCCAAACTAGAAACTATGCTCCACACATAGGAACAAAAGTAATTAATAGGAACAAAAATAATTAATAGAAACTCTCTGACATAGCACAGGCACTGGATACTAGAAAACCACTTTAAAGCAACTGTAATAAATATAATCAAGAGTGAAAGGATACTATGGCCAAAGAATAAAAATAAACCATGAAAATGTGTCTTACCAGATACAGAATATCAATAAAAAGACAGAAATTTTAAAAGAAAAAACCCAGAAATTCTGTAGTTGCTATCTACAATAAATAAAATGAAAATTTCACTAAAGTTGCTCTACAGTAGATTGGAGAAAGAAGAAGAAAGAATCAGTGAATTTGAAGATAGGTCTTTGAGATTATCCAGTCAGGGAAGCAAAAAACAAAACCAAAAATAACAAAACAAAAAACAACAAAATTAGGAAAATGAAAAGATTGGGCGGTGGTGCAGAGAGAGAGAGAATATTTGAAAACATAATGGCCAAAAGTTTCTCAAATTTGATGAAAAATTTTAATCTACACATTCCAGAAGCTTCAAAAATTCCAAGTAGGATAAACTCAAAGAGATCCATACCAAGACACATCATAATTAAACTGTCAAAGAATAAAGATGAAGAGAGAACCTGAAAGCAGCAAGAGAGAAGCATCCTGTTATATACAAGGAAGCATCAATAAGACCAGCAACTGATTTCTCATCAGACCATTAGGGACACAAGCCAGTGTCCCTAATACTAAAAAGCCAGTGTTCAAATACTAAAAAAAAAAAAACTGAACAAAAAAACCTATCAAATAAAAATTCTATATCCAGTGAAAACATCTTCAAAAGTAAATAAGATATTAATACATTTTCTTTTAAACAAAAACTGAAAATTTTTTGCTAGTAGACCTGCCCTACAAGAAATGCTAAAGGGAATCCTTTAGGCTGAAATGAAAGGACAGTAGGCAGTAACTCAAATATTCAAACTGAAATAAAGATAACTACAGAGGTAAATATGAGTCATTATTTATGTACTTTTGTTTGTAACTCCTTTTTTTCTATGTGATTAAAAAAACAGCTGCATAAAACAATATTAAATCTATATTAATGAGTTCATTAATGTAATCTGTGACTATAACAATATTAAGGGGGTGTTAGGGCCACAGTGGAGCAAAGTTTATGTATACTATGATAATTAAGTTGTTATTAATCTGAATTAGTTATAAATGAACGTGTTCACTGTGATCAAGACAACCCTAAAAAATAACTCAACAATACACAGTAAAAGAAATCAGAGTGAATTAAAATAATGCACAATAACTATTTAACCAAAGAAGGAAGTAATGGAAGAACTGAGGAACAAAAAATATATGATACATAGAAAAAAATAGTAAAATGGCAAACTTAAGTTCTTCCTTATCAGTAATCACATTAACAATAATGTGATTAACAATAAATAAATATTCCAATTAACAGGTAGAGTGACAGAATGAATTTTTTTAAAAGTACCTGATCTAACTATAAACACATGTCGATAAGAGGCTCACTTTTAAACCAAAGAGATAAATTATTTGAAGAAAAAGGATTGAAAAATATATTCCATGCAGATAGTGAGAAAAAACAGTTGAAATGTCTATGCTAATATCAGACAAAATAGACTTTAAGACAAACATTGATTTGAGAGACAAAGATTATATAAAAGGGTCAGTCATCAAGAAGATAAACAGCAATTATAAACACATGTGAACATGGCAACAGAGCCAAAAATATATGAAGCAAAAACTGTTAGAACTGAAGGAAGACACAGCCAGTTTCTTTTTTTCAAAATTACAGTCAGACATTTCAATAACCCACTTTCAATAATGAACAGACCAACTAGACAAAGATCAGCAAAGAAATACAAGACTTGAAGAACACTATATCACCTTTACCTAACAGACCTAAAACACTTCTCACAACAACAGCAAAATACATATTCTTCTCAAGTGCACTAGAACATTCTCCAAAATAGATCATATGTTGGGCCACAAAATAAATCCTATAAATTTAAAAATACTGTAGTCACACAAAGTATGTTCTCCAACTACAATGGAATGAAAGTAGACATTAATAACAACAGGAAATTTTGGAAATACACAAATATATGTATATTAAACAACTCAATGGGAGAATCTCTTAAATAACCAATGGAAAGAAGACATTACAAGGAAAACTAGAAATATTTTGAGATGAATGAATGACAACAAAATATACCAAAATTTATGGGACGTAGATAAAGCAGTACTCAGAGAAATTACAGCTCTCAATTCTACATTAAAGAAGAAGAAGAATCTCAAGTCAAGACTTTATCTTCCACCTTAAAAAACTAGAAAAAGAACAAATTTAACCCAAAACAAGGAGAATGAAGGAAACAGTAAACTGTAGACCACAGATAAACTAGAGAATAAAAAAGCAATAGAGAGGGTTAAAAAAAAAAAAAGCATAAGTCAGTTTTTTGAAAAGATCACCAAAATTGACAAAACTTTAGCTAGACTGAGAGAAAAATAAGAGGAGACTAAAATCAGTAATATCAGGAACTAAAGTGGAGACATTTATTATTGTCCTCATAGAAATTAAAAGATTATAAAGAAACAGTATTGTACTAGATAACCTGGATGAAATGAACAAATGAACGAATTTTTCAAAATCTCAACTAAAGTGACTCAAGACGAAAAAGAAAATCTAAACAGACCAACAAAAACTAAAGAAATGAATCATTAATCAAAAAACTTCACAAATATCATATGATATCACTTATATGTATAATCTAAAAAAAAACGATACAAATGAACTTATTTACAAAACAGAAACAGACTTACAGACTTAGAGAATGAACTTATGGTTACCGGGGGTGGAGGGTAGGGGAGAGTGATAGATTGGGAGTTTGGGATTGACATGTACACACTGCTATATTTAAAATAGACAACCAAAAAGAACCTACTGTAAACAAACAAACAAAAACAAAACAAAACAAAAAACTTCTGACAAACAAAAGCTCAGAACAAGATGTCTTCACTGGTGAGTTCTATCAAACATTTAAAGAATAATTAATGCCAATTCCTCCAAAACTCTTCCAAAAAACACAAGAGGAGGGAATACCTCCTAACTCATTCTATGGGGCCATTATTATCAAAGCAGACAAAGATAGCACAAGGAAAGAAAAGTACAGACCACTATTTTTCATGAATATACATATGAAAATTATCAGCATAACACTAGCAAACTAAATACCTCAGTATATTAAAGGGATTAAACACGATGACCAAGTGAGATTTATCTCAGCAATGCAAGAATAGTTCAACATACAAAAATCAATCAATATAATCTACCATATTAATAGAATGAAGAGAAAAAAACCCACATGATCACCTCAATCGATACAAAAAATCATTTGACAAAATACAACACTTTCATGATAAAAACAATGAACAAACTAGGAAAAAAAGAGAACTTTCTCAACTTGATAAAGAGCATATATGAAAAATCTATGCCAGTATCATAGTTAATGGTGAAAAACTGGAAGCTTTCCCTTTAAGATCAGGACCAAGACAAGGATGTCCACTCTCATCTCTTCAGCATGGTATTGGAAGTTCACACCAGGGCAAGTAAGCAAGAAAAAGATACAAAAATGCATCTAGTTTGGACAGGAAGAAGTAAAACTATCTATTATGAATAGATGGTTAAGAATAAATGCCCTATTAGGAATCATGCAAATGGCATAATCTTTGTATATAGAAAAGCCCAAAGAATCCACTTAAAAAACAATTAGCACTAATACACTAATTCATCAAAGTTGCAGAAGTAAAATAGCATCAAAATATTAAAATAGGGGCTTCCCTGGTGTCACAGTGGATGAGAGTCCACCTGCTGATGCAGGGGACATGGGTTTGTGCCCTGGTCTGGGAGGATCCCACATGCTGCGGAGCAGCTGGGCCTGTGAGCCATGGCCGCTGAGCCTGCGTGTCCAGAGGCTGTGGTCCGCAACGGGAGAGGCCACAACAGTGAGAGGCCCGCATACCGCAAAAAAATAAAAATAAAATAAAATATTTAGGAGTAAATTTAGTCAAAGATGTGTAAGATATGTAGAAAACCATAAAACATTGCTAATAGAAACTGAAGAGGACCTAAATATGGAAGTACCATGCTCATTGATTAGAAGACTTAATATTGTTAACATGGCACTACTCCTTAAATTTACCTCCATATTCAATGTAATTTCTATCAAACTTAACTTCCTTTTTATTTTTTCCAGAAAAGAATAAGTTGATCCTAAAATGGATATAGAATTGCAAGGGCACATGATAGCCAAACAATCTGGAAAAAGAAATACAAAGCTGCAGGACTCACAGGTTCCTATTTTAAAACTCAACACAAAGCTGCAGTAATCAAAATACTGTGGTACTGGCATAAAGACAAACATAATAGTCAATGGAATACAATCAAGAATCCAGAAATAAACTCATACATCGATGATCAACTGATTTTTGACAAGGCTACCAAGACTATTTGCTGAGGAAAGAATAGTCTTTTTAACAAATGCTGCTGGAACGAGATATGCACATGCAAAAGAATGAACTTTGACCCTAACCTCACATCATATACAAAGATTAACTCAAAATGGATCAGAGACCTAAATGTAAGCACTAAAACTATAAAACCCTTAGAATGAAATATAGGTGCAGGTCTTTGTGACTTTGAATTAGCTAATTGTTTCTTAAATATAACACCAAAAGCACAAGGAACAAAAGTTAGATATACTGAACTTTGTCAAAATTAAAAAACTTCTGTGCTTCAAAGAACACTATTAAGAAAGTAAAAAGACAATCCATAGAATGGGAGAACATCTTTGCAAATCATATATCTGATAAGGTTCTAGTATCTAGAATATATAAAGAACTCTTGGGCTTCCCTGGTGGCGCAGAGGTGGAGAGTCTGCCTGCCGATGCAGGGGACACGGGTTCGTGCCCCGGTCTGAGAGGATCCCACATGCCGCGGAGCGGCTAGGCCCGTGAGCCATGGCCGCTGAGCCTGCGCGTCTGGAGCCTGTGCTCTGCAATGGAAGAGGCCACAACAGTGAGAGGGCCGCTTACCGCAAAAAAAAAGTTCTCACAATTCAACAACAAAAAGATAGTTAATAAATGGACAAAGGACTTAAACAGACATTTTACCAAAGCCAATAAATGGCTAATAAGCACATTGAAAAGATTCTGAACACCACTGGTCATTGGAGAAATGCAAATGAAGACCACAATGAGATATTACTTCACACCTGTGAGGACAGCTATACTTTAAACAAACGAAATTTAAAAACTCATAATACTGCAAGTATCGGTAACAATGGTGAGAAATTGTAAAAGAATGAAATTAGTACACAAAATACACATACACAAAAATAAACTCAAAATGGATTAAAGACCTAAATGTAAGGCCAGATATTATGAAACTCTTAAGGAAAACATAGGCAGAACACTCTATGACATAAATCACAGCAAGATCCTTTTTGACCCACCTCCTAGAGAAACGGAAATAAAAACAAAAATAAACAAATAGGACCTAATGAAACTTAAAAGCTTTTGCACAGCAAAGGAAACCATAAATAAGACCAAAGGACAACCCTCAGAATAGGAGAAAATATTTGCAAATGAAGCAACTGACAAAGGATTAATCTCCAAAATTTACAAGCAGCTCATGCAGCTCAATAACAAAAAAACAAACAACCCAATCCAAAAATAGGCAGAAGACATAAACAGACATTTCTCCAAAGAAGATATACAGATTGCCAACAAACACATGAAAGAATGCTCAACATCATTAATCATTACAGAAAGGCAAATCAAAACTACAATGAGATATCATCTCACACTAGTCAGAATGGCCATCATCAAAAAATCTAGAAACAATAAATGCTGGAGAGGGTGTGGAGAAAAGGGAACACTCTTGCACTGTTGGTGGGAATGTAAATTGATACAGCCGTTATGGAGAACAGTATGGAGGTTCCTTAAAAAACTACAAATCGAAGTACCATACGACCCAGCAATCCCACTACTGGGCACATACCCTGAGAAAACCATAATTCAAAAAGAGTCATGTACCAAAACGTTCATTGCAGCTCTATTTACAAAAGCCAGGACATGGAAGCAACCTAAGTGTCCATCAACAGATGAATGGATAAAGATGATGTGGCACATATATACAATGGAATATTACTCAGCCGTAAAAAGAAACCAAATTGAGTTTTTTGTAGTGAGATGGATGGACCTAGAGTCTGTCATATAGAGTGAAGTAAGTCAGAAAGAGAAAAACAAATACCGTATGCGAACACATGTATACGGAATCTAAAAAAAGGTTCTGAAGAACCTGAGGGCAGGACAGGAATAAAGACGCAGACGTAGAGAATGGGCTTGAGGACACGGGGAGGGGGAAGGGTAAGCTGGGATGAAGTGAGAGTGGCATGGACATATATACACTACCAAATGTAAAAGAGATAGCTAGTGGGAAGCAGCTGCATAGCACAGGGAGATCAGCTCGGTGCTTTGTGTCCACCTAGAGGGGTGGGATAGGGAGGGTGGGAGGGAGATGCAAGAGGAAGGAGATATGGGGATATATGTATACGTATAGCTGATTCACTTTGTTATACAGCAGAAACTAACCCACATCATTGTAAAGCAATTATACTCCAATAATGATCTTAAAAGAAAAAAAAAGAATGTGGAGAAATTATGTTACTGGTGGGAATGTAAAGTGGTACATCCACTGTGGAAAACATTCTGGCCTTTCCTCAAAAAGCCAACTACAGAGTTACCGAACGAGCCAACAATTGCACTTCTCCAAATAAATAGAAGCAGAAAGTAAATTAGTGATTGCTAGCAGCTGGGGTGAGGGGAAGACGGAGCGTTAGTGCTTAATGGATATGGGATTTCTTTTTAGGGTGATGAACATGTTCTGGAATTAAACTGTGGTGATGATTGTACCACACTGTGACTATAATAAAAACTACTGAAGTGTACACTTTAAAATGATTTAAAATTGTGACTTTCATGATATGTGAATTACCTCAATAAAATGAAGGAAAAATAATAGAAAATAAAAATTAACAGTTTTTCTATTTAAAAATGAACAAGAAAAACACATTCCATTCAAAATGTAGCCAAAAATTCACAGAAACAACCCGAAGAAGAAGTAAGTATCTATTTAGGCATGTTATCTTTTAAGGTATATGGAAGTAGGGAAACCACTGTCAACTCTTCCTTCAGACTCACCTGAATTTCTAGTCTGTGCCTCTTCCCACTATCACAGGAATAAAATTTGGAATGATTTTCCCAAGCAATATTCTCAAGAAATTTCCTGGGGTTTCTCCAACACTGAGTCAATACTGAGGGAAACAGAAATATTCCCAGAATAATAGTACTCTAAACATCCCTTCTTCTCAGAACTGATAAAAATTTCAGACACTTGGGAATATGGAGGATACAATTCAGGAAGATAAATTGGGGGATATTCCTGGGTGGTTAAAACAGCAATGGCAGGAAATGGTGGCTCTGACCAGACATATCCTTGTTGGGGGTGTAAGGCTGTTGTTTACCCAGCTGTGATCTCAATTCAGTCCTTGGCCCCAGCTGTTCCCTTTCAGTCATAACAAATTAATACTCTTTAGAGGCAAGTTTAAACATGTCACCTACAAATTGTCTCTGAATATATCAAGTGAAATATAGTTTTTAGTTCTACTGAAATCTCCCTAAATGTCATATTTTCCATCATATAATTGTATACTTTTATTGACAGAAAAGATGCTGGGTTAGGAAGAACCTGCTGTTTTATTGATTTTACAGCATTTTTTCATAACTAAATTCACAGGGTGGTTTGCTTTCACTCAACAACATGAGGCTTTGAAAATATGTTTGGCTGAATTGCATACTACCCACTAGGAATAATCTCCATCCTAGAATTAGTGGACTTCAGATATATTTGTTTATCTGCTTGTCTGGTAAAATTTACGTGCTAAGAAGTTCTCTCCTGAGATTATCAGGCAACAAGTGGGACTCAGATGGGACGGAAAAAGACTTTTTGATATTAAAAACAACAAGCTGTGAAGGAAGATTAAATGTCAAATCAGATAAAGGTAACTATTTTTCCTCTCAAGGTAATTTTAATTTTCCTATCTGATACATAAATATTATAAAGAATTATAAAGTATAGTAAACATGCTGTAAAATATTTTCAAATATAGTATCTCACTTAATCACGACCCTTTTACAAAACAAGAAATGTGAAGCTCAGGAACTTTATGTAATTTATCCAACATCATACAGGTAGTAAGTGATAGAAGTACATAGAACTTAAATCTCATCTTTGAAATAAGCCCAGAATGCCTTAGAAAATGGTTTGTTTTAAAGGGAAATTACCATTTCATATATTTAAATGGCTCAAATCTGAGCTTTCTTGGCTGAGACACAGTATAGACCAATAATACATATTATCTCATTTCTGTAAGTCTCAGTGTAGAAAGACATACAATAAACGTACAAAATTCTGCATAAAATATCATGGCAGAGATGAATAAATGTTTTAATTATAATAGTTGATTTTACCTTCTTACTGGGCCATATCCAAATCTCATCCTTTTTAGAGATTAAAGGTGGTGATATCCATACATTTAGGAAAGAATATTGCAAACACTATGTTTTGAGTTTTAACTCAAGAGGAAAATGAGTACATATTAATTTATCCCATACTAATGATTAAAACCACTGCTATTCTTCCTGGATGTTTTAACTATGGTAGTAGGGTAAATTTAGCCAAATGTTTGCATATGATGATAGTACTATTCATCTATGAAGTCACGGAATAGCATTATTTATTATACATAGGTCCATTCATGTTCAGGTACTGTCTTTCACATGGTCATCATAATCTACTGATCGAATTGTAAATCAATAATCCCTGGATATATTTCTACCCATGTGCACTCATAAAGTATCACTTAAAAATGCTGGACAACCAAAGGCAAGACCTGACATAGATATGCTTGAATGCTTGTGAAATGCTTTATAAATTATGGACAATACTTTTATGAAATCCTGAAATAAAACGTCTATCTTTCAAATAGTGCATGAAGAAAAACCTTACCCCATTGAATGAAAGCCAACCAATAAATTCCTACAATTTCATCTTCTCTTTTTCTTACCATCAGTCCAAAGATGATTATCAAGAACTTTTCCCCACTTCTATTATTAAAAAATCTATTTAAAAATATGCTATGATTTTAAATAATTTTAATAAATTAAGTATATGCAGATTGCACTCCAAATTTGAAACAAGACTATGAACAAGAGAGAGCCTAGGGCAATAGTGTAGGAAGGAAAATTGAAAGAAACAGACAGAATGACATCTGACACATTCCTAAAAAAGCATATGGAGCAAGAGAAAGGTATCTTTTGGATGTTCGTAAAAAGAGATACTTTCAGAATGATAAAGACAAACAGATGCTACCTGCTGTGAGAATAATGAAAGATTCAACTGCAGTGATTTCAGTCCTACGGGATTTATAATAACGTTGTAAATAATACTAAAAATGTATTTAACTTGTGGGACTTTGAGGGCTTGAAACCAGCTAACAAAAAGCTGAGAGAAAGCTAAAGAAAAGTTATCACAATCAGGTTGAAAAGAATATATATCAAATCACTTTGTGCTTTCAATTTTTTCTTTATAAATCCTTGCTTCATTTGGTACAATGAATAAATGCATTTTTATAGTAAATGTGCTTATCTACATTTTGCTAGATCATACTAAAATACTGGCATTTTATTCCTAGTTTTCATGGCACATTCAATTCAGTAAATTCACTCAAAATGGTTTTGGGGATATCAATTGTGTGCAAGACTCTGCTAAATACCGAAAGAGGTATAAATTTACAAAATCCCTGTTTTTATTAACCACATTTTTAAGAGTGAAAATGAAACATGTACCTAAATATTCTCAGAACAAAATAGCACAAGATAAGAACCACTATAGCTGTTACTGAGGATAATAAGTGAAGGAGTAAACCTTACTTGGCGATCAGGGGAGGCATTAAGATGATGATATTTGAGGTAACTTGAGAAGAAATTGGTTAAGTAGAGGTTAAAGGAGACAGGGAGTAAAGAGTTAGGGAAAAGAATAAGCAAGGCCACAAATGGCAGAGGCACCCTGCTCATATCCCTTGGGCATCCTACTTCAGTGGCCAACTTCCAACCACTAATGTCTTTATCCATTTGCTTGACTGCTTTCTCTGAAGGGGTAGAATGCCACTCTTCCCATAGGTATGACTGGGCAAAATGAGGGGAAGTAATACCTCCTGTATTTGTAAATAAATGCCCAGCTCCCCTGCCTCTGATGATTCTGCACTGCCTCTCAGAGTTTTCCCAGTGGAATTTAAGCTCTAGTTACCTGCAACAGAAGAGAATCTATAACACTTTATTCATAACCTGTTATTGGCTGCCTTTTTTCTCTGTCTCACTTTTCCATTCTCCTACTAATATCTCCTGCACCTCCCAAACAAACTTGAATCCTTGCCCCAAGGCTGTTTTGGTGGAATCTAAACTAAGAAAATATGAATGTTCAAGAATGGGGGAAAAATTTCAAAGGTTGGGGAGCATGGTCCATGTTGGGACACTGAAGAAGATAAAACTGGAATGATGGGTTGTATCCATTGGTCCATGATTTAAGCATTGTATCTGCCATATTACTAGACAAAGATGTCAGACATTAACTAAGGGTAGTGCACAGGGATAAAAGCAAAGTCAAGATAGAAAACTAAGATACTTCTTCTACTTCAATTCATAAGAATGGAAACAGCATCTCTCTCCATATACCAATTAATGTTTTGCCATTGATGAATTCTTACCAGTTGAGTGATCAAAGGTGTGTGTGTAGGAGTGAAAGGGGGTTTGGCATGAAAGTCTTAGATGATGCTTTTTTTGGTTTCATTTGGATTATTGGTACCTCTTTTCTAAAGAGAACTAATATATGAAACCTTTTCTTCATTGTTTTTTAGAGATATGCTTTACACAGCTCTTTGAACATGGCAGATCCTTATAAATATGTTCTTAAATCATCTTTTTAAATGGTTAACTTTTCTTTCTAAGGTCTACCACAATGTACTTTTATTTCTCGAGACCATCTTTTAAACAACCTGGTATCTCCCAACTAGCTAAAATACAAAAAGATAGATACACATTTCCTGTTACAATTACTGCCCTTAAGCCCTTGAACAAATGTCTTCCCCTTTTGTTAGCCTTACATGTTCAAACTGAATTACGTTTTTCCCAAAGGTCTGAATGTATCTTAGTGTTTAATAAACACTAAATAAACATCTATTAGCTCCTCATAATATGCATTAAAGAATACTATCAAATAATCTGTAGACATTTTCCAAAATGATGGAGGAGATCATAGATGATACCTCAGCCCTCAGTGGAGACTGGTTTCTTCATGAACCACTTTTCCTATTGTTAACCTTAAAAATTCTGAAATTTCTATCTCAGAATTTTTAACTTTCTAGGAAGAAAATGAAAACAGTGTAAAGTCCAATCTGGATTCATTTTAAATTCTTATAAGAATAAAATGAAAGCCTCTTCATCATTGTATTGGAAGTGGCAGGCGTTGGAACAGCTAAACGAACATCTAAGAATAGTGGGCTTTAAACTTTTCCAGAAATACTCATATTTGGGTATACAGAAAGCTTGTGCCATTTTTAAAATTGAAATGTGCAAGTGTGACTTACAGTAATTATATCTCCAAAGGAAATCCAGGGTTATTAAGGGGCAATCAACCCAGGAAACTGCTTCTTTCTATTTAAAAGTCTCCACCTTTCTCTCCCTGCATTTTGGACTGCTCTTAAAGTGGGTTAACAAACAATTTTATATGCTTTTAAAGGTCCTCTCTGTAGACATGAATAATATAAAAGAGGTTGTAGTTAGTTATGGTCTGGGTAGTGACTTTGCAACTTACTGCCACAAAGGGAGTTCAGATGAATTTTATAAATTATAAAATTAATAAAAGAAAACATATTTTTGCTTTTCCTTCTGAATTTTATTTTATATTAATGTGCTGCAGATCAGTTACACAAGTAACAGAGGCAATAACTAGAGTATGTTTACTTCTATTCTTATTATTTGTGCACTTCATTAAAACTAAACAGGTAAACAAAAACATCACATTTTATCCCTGTTCATCACTTTGAAAAGGAATTCCATGGCCAACACCACAGCTGCTGACACCAAACACATGTGTTCTGTCAGAGCCTGACTTGGCATGGCAAGTTCAACTTACCCTGAGTTTATTCTCAGGCCATCATAGGAATAAATCGCTCCATTTATGGTAATTTCTTTCCAGAAGGAAAATGATTTTGAATGGAACTGAGTAGAAAATTCACCTTCAGGGGCTGACAGGATAGTGACAGTCTGAGACATCAAAGTCAACCCCTATACAAGGGAAGGCATTTCTTGAACTTAAAAATGAAAGATAATGTACCTAGGTTCAGTAAACATCCATTCCAACCTCATTTTTAATGCAGAGAAAGCTAAAAGTTACATTTCCCATTGAGTTAATGTTACATTTCTTGGATGTGTTAATAGTATTGTGCTTATGTAGGAAAACGTCCTTGTTCTTAGGATATTCATGTTGAATTACAGATCCTCCTCAACTGATGATGGGGTTACATCCTAATAAACCCATTGTAAGTTGAAAATATCTTAAAAGTAAAAAAATGCATTGAATACACCTAACCTACTGAACATCATAGCTTAGCCTAGCCTAGCTTAAACCTGCTCAGAACACTTACATTAGCCTGTTGGGCAAAATTATCTAACACAAATCCTATTTGATGATAAAGTATTAAATATCTCATGTAAATTATTGAATACTGTACTGGAAGTGAAAAAAAGAATGGCCGTATGGGTACAGAATTGTTGTAAGTGTATCAATAGTTTACCCTTGTGATTGCGTGGCTGACTGGGAGCTGTGGCTCGCTTCTGCTGCCTACCATCACAAGAGTATCTACCACATATTGCCAGCCCGGGAAAAGATCAAAATTCAAAATTTGAAATACAGTTTCTGTTGAATGTGTATTGCTTTTGTACCATCATAAAGTTGAAAAATCATAAGTCAAACCATCATAAGCTGAGAACCATATTTAAGGGTGAAGTATCATGATACGTGTACCTTACTTTCAAATGGTCCCGCAAAAACTAAGTCATGTGTAGAGGGCCTTAATAAAGCATGTATGAGAGAGAAAGAGAGAGAGAGAGAGAGAGAGGATGCAAATGTAGCGATAGTTTAACAGGTGGTGAAATAAGTAAATAGTAAACACGCATTCAAATACTGTTCTTTCAATTTACCTGTAGCTTTCTTTCTTTTTAAACAAAATTTGGAGGAAAAGTGCTAATTATACTCCAATAAAGATGTTTTTAAAAAAAGTGAATAAGTAAACAAACCAAAGTATATTTAATTTCATGACAAATGTTAATCAGTATGTTTGTTCTCTTCAAATGAGTTCATTAAATGTAAACCATTGCTAATTTTGTTTTTATTTATTAGGCTTCAAGAAGAATATCCTTCATTTCTTAGGACTCTAAATTTTCTACCTAATATACAAGACTTCTGAAAAAAGACAATATAAAACATGCATAATTTTATCAAATTTCTAATTAAGTTTTGTTTCTCTTTATTTGTGTGATTAGGGTAGATGAGAAAACATAAACATTGTAATCAAATAGCATAAATATTATAAAGAGAAAATAAACCCTTTCTATTACAAAAAAGAACACATTCCCAGATTCTCTTGTAGCTAGGTTTCTCAATGAGACATATTCCACCAGTTAATGATTTTGTGTGAACTTTGATTCCTAAAAATGTCATGTGAGGAGATAGGGAGTAGAGCATGTATTTTGCTGGCCCAGAATACAGCAGATATGATGTGGCTCTAGAGATGTATTAGCTGCTTCTCAACTTGCAGCTTATTTTCCTGGTCATGGCAGAAGCAGTGTAGTTTGCAATCAACATTGGTAACAGCAGCTTCCTAAATTGTCAGCTTTCTTTAAAGGCAGAGGTAAATTTATAATTGCAGCAGAGGTAGATCAATTTTGAGCCTAGAAATAGTTCCTTAAATTTAGCCTGGAACCTATTTCTGGCCTTTTCAATAATATTGTAAATTTCTATTTCTTGGTGTAAAGATTCCCTTCTGACTAACTAGAGTGAATTCTGTTATATGCAGTTTAACCCTGATCAGTATAACCATCTTCCTCTTTAACCATATAAGGCCAATACTAATTAGAATTTCTAAAACACTGACAAATTTATTTGGAATATATGTTCTCTGTTATTTTTTTTACCAATCTTTCTACTCTGTTTTCTTTAAAAACTCATTTATATTTTATTTATATCAGTTTATTGTTCCCAATTATTTTCTCTCCTCTCTTAGAGACATATTTCCTCTCACACATTGACAATGCCTTGGCTATCTGATTTGCTTTGGTCAGTGGAACGTGACTAGAACATAGCTATGTATGAATAGACACTTTAAGAGCCATTGGCTAGTTCAACATTGCTAGTTCCTCTCTCCCACAAGAATGATTTCCCTCAGATAAAGTATGCTTCCTCACCTTGGAACCCAAAACAGTGAAGGTACAGTGAGATAAAACCACAGATGACCCAGAGACCAAGGTAATCTGATAAATATATAAATAATTTGTTTTTAAAAACCATTTTGGGGTTTTACTGAAAGCTGTACTAATGTAGGTATAGTCTTTGAATTTATTCCTCAGTTCTTTCTGCTCTATCTTTTCTAAAATGCCTCTAAGTACATTTTAATTAAATAATTTAGACTATATTATCAATCCTCTTATTCATAGATGTCTTTAGAAGAGGTTCACTAAGGGCGTAATCAGGGTCTTTTGTTCTGAACAAATAATATGTTCAGGGAAACTAAACTATCAATTTCTTTATAAATTATTCTTATCCTAATAAATATATTTGGCAATTGTTTTTGTCTACCTTTTACTCACCTTTGAATCCCCAGCTTCTATTCTAGTGCTTGACAAAAAATAGATGCTTAATAAATGTGATCAGTGTATATATAAATGAACAAATTCTATTTTTTATAAGATATATGACAATTGGTTGCATATGTCTAGATGTATGATTTTTGGATCAATTTTTCCAACTTGATCCTCTAATAAAAGTTTTCATGTTGAGTTCAATCCCAAATGATGAAAAAAAAACTGAGTTATCAATGAAGTGGGATTTAAAATTCAGGAAACTCAGAGTTTTTCTTTTAGTTGCTTTAAATCCCTCATTATGGACACATACAGTACTACATTAAAGATCCTATTCCTAATATCCTCTATCAGCTCTTTCTTTTAAGAAGAAACATGTGAAAAGTTGTGGTTAGTGTTAGGACTGTTTTGGTTTTCTTCTCATTTTATATTTCCTCATCTTTTGGAGGATGATAGTATGCCATTAAAAATATCAAGTTGAAATTCAAGATGTCAAGTTGGTAATTTATTTCAGTTTTAGAAAAATCAAAGAGAGATGTGGTATAGTAAAAATCAACGAATTATAGGTCTGAGTCAGCTTTTTAAAACTTATTTAAATAAGTTTTAAAATAAAACTTATTTAAGGCATAAGCAGAAGGTATGAGATAAAAAGAGAAGAAGCAGTGGTTGGAAATCAGGATGCTTACAGTTGGGATTATGGAAGAAGTGCATTTATTGGTAATGAAAAAGTCCAGGGTAGGATAATAGAATGACACTTTGTGGTTGGATGAAAGATTAAGTTCATTAGAGGAGAAAAGGTCAAGGAACTGAGAGTCAGGATTTTAAGAGGAACATTCTTGGGACTATTCAAATAACCAAGAATTAACAAAAGAGTAGAGTTTGATGGAATGACAGTGAGCATATTGCTAAAATCTTTTTTAAATGCAGAAAAGTAGCTTGGACATTCTACCTATGCAAAAACTTAAGTATAAATGTTGAAGTAATAGATATGAAAGTACAATTTCCAAACCAGTAGAAAGAAGATACAATAATAAAAAAGAAAACTCTATCAATCATATAAAATGCAGGAAAGATAAATCAAATAAGCAAAGAAAATTATATCAAATAGAAGAAAATATAAAATGGTAGATATATAAGCAAATATACCAGCAATAACAATAAATATAAATGAATTAAAATCATGAAATACAAAGATTCTCAATTTTTTAAAAAATGTATAATTTATGTCTCTCTATATATTTTATTTTATTTTATTTATTTATTTTTTAAAGTAGCATGGAATTTTATTAATAATTATGCCAATAAATTCAGCAACTTAGTTGAAACAGAGAAAGTCCTTGAAAGGTACAAACTACCAAAGGTCACTCAAGAAGAAAGAGAAAACCTGAATAGCCCTATTAAACAAATGATTTGTAGCTGACAACCTTCCCACAAAAAAAGTACAGGCCAGATGGCACAAGTGAATTCTACCATTTACAGAAGACATGGTAACAACTGTACACAAACTCTTCTAGGAATAAACACTTTCCAACTTATTTTATGAGCCAGCATTACCTACATAACAAAGTCAGACAAAGACATCACAAGAAAAGAAAATCATAGATCAATAACTCTTATGAACATAGATGCAAAAATTCTTTTAAAAAATAGCAAATTGATGGGCTTCCCTGGTGGCGCAGTGGTTGAGAGTCCGCCTGCCGATGCAGGGGACACGGGTTCATGCCCTGGTCCGGGAAGATCCCACGTGCTGCGGAGCGGCTGAGCCTGTGAGCCATGGCCGCTGAGCCTGCGCATCTGGAGCCTGTGCTCCGCAACGGGAGAGGCCACAACAGTGAGAGGCCCGTGTACCACCAAAAAATATATATATAGCAAATTGAAACTTCTAATCTATAAAAGATGGTAATGCATCGTGCCCAAGTAGGATTTATCCTAGAAATGCAAGGTTGACTTAGTATTCAAAATCAATGTATTTCGTCATATTAACATACTAAAAAAGAAAAAAACATCTCTTTATAATGTAGAAAACGCATTTGAAAAAATTCAACACATTCGGGCTTCCCTGGTGGCGCAGTGGTTGAGAGTCCGCCTGCCGATGCAGGGGACTCGGGTTCGTGCCCCGGTCTGGGAGGATCCCACGTGCCGCGGAGCGGCTGGGCCCGTGAGCCATGGCTGCTGAGCCTGCGCGTCCGGAGCCTGTGCTCCGCAAGCGGGAGAGGCCACAACAGTGAGAGGGCTGTGTACCGCAAAAAAAAAAAAAAATTCAACACATTCATGATTTAAAACTCTCAATTAATTAGGAAGTAAAGGAATCATCCTCAATCTAATAAAGGGCATTTATGAAAGAACATATATCTGACATAATATTTTATGGTGAAATAAACAGTAGGTTCCTCCTAAGACTGGGAACAAGGCAAAGATGTCTACTCACCACTTCTAGTCAAGGTTGTCCCAGATGTTTAGTCTGTGCAGCAAGGCAATAAAAAGAAAAGACACGCCCACCCTCCACACACCTCGTGCTGCAAGTCCCAGTGTTACCAAATCAGGTCTCCATGCTTGCTGCTCAGAAATCAATACTCAAGAGAGACAAATGTTTGTAGAAAGGAAAGTTGCTTTTAATCAGAATGCTGGGGAGATAGTGGACTCCCCATAAACTACCTCCCAAGATTCTGCTCAGCCATGAGAAGTTTTTAAAGGAAAAGGTAAGTAATCTCAGTTAATCATTGAGATAGGAGGTCAGAGTCATTGCCATCCCCCACTGCATGCAGGCTTGTCATGCAGGCTTGTTGACTTCTTGTGATCTTTCTTTCAATACCATCTTGTTCACACAGTTTGTTCATGAGATTACTGAAGGGGAAGCTAGGGAAGCTGTTAATTACTTATTCTTTATTTCTGCTTCTTTGATTTATGGAAAGAACCAACAGATTAGGCAAGGCATTATGTGATCAAAAGATCTGAAAGTGTGCTAGGGCCAGAGATGAGTAAAGCATGGGGGAAACTGGTTTAAGGTTAGTGACAAGACAAAAGGGGCCTCCTGCAGAGAGCTCTTTCCTGCAAAGAGCTTTTTCCTACCAAAAGCTGCTTATAAATCCCCACTTGTCAGAACATCATTCCATTTTTATTGGATTATGGTCGAAGGTCTGTCCTCTGTAACTTCATGCTGACATAGGGCACCATATTCTTAGAGTGGGAGATGTTGACATGGGTCTGTAGCATCCCTTCGCTGACAATTGTAGTTGCCCATTTACATATACGGGCAGAACAAGCTACAATTATTTTGATGCCCACAAAGATATAGATTATTATAAGCAACAGTGTTAATCCCATTCTCTTAGGACTAAGTTCTTGAAACTGTGCTAGCCATAGATCTAGTACTTTTTTATAAACAAGAGGCAGGGGATATGGAGGGGCCTTTGTCCTTAGCAGGGGGATGGGGGTGGGTGCAGGGTTCTGTTCATTTCCACCAGCGCATGCTGTGCACCGGCAGAAGCTAGGTTTGAGGCAACTAGGTTGCACCTAAGGGTCTGGACAAGCAGACAGTTAAGGGCCATGGCCTTGCTGGCTCCAAAAGAAGCACAGAGAACTAGACACAGGAAGGGAGAATGCATGTGTCAATGGAGACAGAGATTGTAGTTATGCAGCTGTAAGGCCAAGGAACACCAAGGATGGAGAGCCACCACCAGAAGCTGAGAGAAAGGCATGGAAGAGATTCTCCCCTAGAGCCTTCAGAGACTGCATGGCCCTGCTGACGTCTTGATTTCAGACTTCTAGCCACCAGAACTGGAAGAATAATTCCTAGTATTTTAAGCCACCCAGTTTGTGGTACTTTGTTACTGCAGCCCTGGGAAATGAATACACAGACCTTCAAAAGTGGCCCTGAGACAACTGATTTTTCCATTTGCAAAAAAAAATGAAAGTAGACCACTAATTTACACCATTAAAGAAAAATTCCAGATAGATTAAAAATATAAACATGAAAAGCAAAATTTCAGCCTTTTGGAAGAATATCTTTGTAATCTCAGTCTAGAAAAGAATTTCTTAAACAAAAAGCAAAAAGACCTAAGAAAAGATTGATATATTTGCATCAAAACTTAAAACTTCTATAAAGTATAATATAGCATAAATAAAATTAAAAGATAAACCACAGTCTAGGAGAAAGTATTTGTAACCTAATGTAGTCAACAAATAAATATACAAGTTATATAAACAAATCCTGGAAATGAAAGAACAGGTGATCCAATTAAATACATATATATCTCCAAGCTCATGGTATTGTTGCCTATATTTCAATTATCTGAATGCTGTAGCAAATGTTATTTTTCCATCTCTAAAATATAGAGACTCTTTTGAAAAACATAATTACAATACCGGAGAAACGAATAATCCCTGAATATCATGAAATGTCTGCGGTCGTAGATACCACAGTCAACAGATGCCACAGCCAATGATGGATACGTAAACCTACACATGTGATAAAATTGCACAGAACTAAACACACATACTCATAAGTGAGTAGAAATAAAATTGAGAAACTCTGAACTAATTGGTGGATTATATCAATAATATCATTATCCTGGCTGATATTTGTACTATATTTTTACAAGATATTACCACTGGGGGAAACTGGGTACAGGGTACATGGGGTCTCTCTGTATTACTTCTTACAACTGCATCTTACAATCTACAATTATCTCAATAAAATTTCAATTAAAACAAAAAATACATAGGTATTAAGTATGGGACAACTTATACATTTCATATTCATATTAAAATTATGAAATAAAAACTGAGTTATTAAGCAAATATATATATACTTCCTACTATAATGTTGCGTTCCAGTAAGCAAACCTATCATGTGAAGTTTCTCTATATAGCATACTTATACATATTCTGCAAAAGAAAAGGACTCCTTTTTAAACTTTTTTTGACACTGTAACATCTTCAAAATATTAATAAAGTTATCAAATATTAATTATTTGCTACTCAATGAAATGTCACTTCTAGGCAAAAGATTTCTCATATATATTGGGTCCCCCACCTCAGCCCCAGGTTGCTTCTGCTATGCAGTGAGTCCAAAAAGAGGGTGAAGGTTTCAGGATGTTGACAGGGGTTTCTTCTTAGTGCTGTTTCTCTGCTGTTTAGTGAAGTCGAGATGCTGGTGGAAGGTTCCATTACACCTGTAGTGTTTCTCCCTAGTGTGTTCTCTGATAGAAGGTTCTCCCACATTGGTTACATTCATAGGGTTTCTCCCCTGTGTGGGTGCTCTGATGTACTGTGAGGGATGACTTACGGTAGAAAGTTTTCCCACACTCATTACATTTATAAGGTGTCTCTCCTGTGTGTGTTTTCTGATGTTCCCTCAGTTTTGACTTCACAGAAAAGGATTTTCCACATTTGTGACATCAATAGGGTTTCTCTCCTGTGTGACTCCTCTGATGATTAATGAAGTTTGGCTTCTGGGAGAAAGTTTTCCCACATTCCTTACATTCATAGGGTTTCTCCCCGGTATGTATTCTCTTATGTACTGTGACAGCTGACCAATCACTGAAGATTTTCTGACATTCATTACACTCATAGGGTTTCTCCCCTGTATGTGTTCGCTGATGTACATGGAGATTTGACTTCTCACAGAAATTTTTTCCACATTCATTACATTCATAGGGTTTCTCCCCTGTGTGTGTTCTCTGATGTACTGTGAGGCCTGACCTATACCCAAAGGTTTTCCCACATTTGGTGCATTCATAGGGTTTCTCCCCTCTGTGTATCCTCTGATGTAGGATGAGAGATGATTTATGGCTGAAGGTTTTCCCACATTCACTACACTCACAGAGTTTTTCTCTTATATCTGTTTTCTGATATGTAGGAAGCTTTGGCTTCTTGCAAAATGCAGTAGCACACTGATTAATTTTATAGACTTTTTTCCCTATATGTGTTTCTTGATGCTGAATGAAATTTGGCTTCTTGCAGAATACTTCCCAATCTTCATAACAGTTAAAGGTTTTCTCTCCTTTATAAATTCACTGAAGGAGTGACTTCTTGCTGAAATGATTCTCACTTTCAACACACTCATATTATCTCTTCCCCATGATAACTCCATGGCGCTTATTTAAAGTTGACTTCTCATGAAGAGACCACCTCCCACAGTCATTCAATTCATAGTGATTCTCCCTTGTATGAGTTCCCTGATGAACACTGAATGTTGGTCTATCAGAAAAGGCTTTGACATGTTCATTACATCCATAGGGCTTCTCCCATGAGCTTTCTCTCTTATAGGTAATGAAAGTTTCCCCCTCATTGAAGGCTTTCCCACATTCAGTATATTCAAAAGAAATCTTCAGAGTTTGAGTATCCTGATGCTGAAATAAGTCCTCATTTTGACTGATGGCTTTTCCAGTTCTATCATATTCTAAAGATTTCTCTCTAGAATGAGAATTCTTGTGCTTTGTACAGAGGAGTAATTTCCCATGTGTATTAAACTCATCAAGCTGCCTTACAAAGGAGTGTCTATTACTAATGATTAATTCTGAAAGAGAATCTAAATTCATTCCATATGAGTCATATTTACCAGGTATTTCTCTTGATAAAATAAAGTTTGTATCCAGAGAAAATGTTTTTCCTAAGACACTATTTCTCCCTTTAGTCGGTGTTTTGTTGTTGACAAAACCAACTTTCCACCAATGCTGGTCTTCCTTTTCCTGGCTCTTCTCCATCAGGTCAACTACGCAGAACTCTGGGTGGCTATGACTTTGGGACTCTTCCTCTAACATCCATGGCTCTTCTCCTTGCTGTAATTTGAAAATCGCCTCTGGTTTGATAACACAGTACCCCACTGAGACGAGGTGGCTATAGTTCTCCAGCATCACGTCCTTGTACAGGGTCCTCTGAGCAGGGTCTAGGTGCTGCCACTCCTCCTGAGTGAAGCCCATGCTCACATCCTCAAATGACACTGGCCCCTGAGATCTGTTCATTTTCTGTGGATCGAGGAAACATGTAGAGAACTACAAAGTTTGGGCTCTCCTGAAACTTGGCTCAAACCTCAGGTTCTCACAGTCTGACGGGTGGCTTGTGGAGCACAAGGATCACATAGTGCAATCAGCTATGCACATCTAGGGTCTGCTCTTTCTTGGCCTTGATCCTCCTCTGTTCTGTAGCCCTGGTGGGAGGCCGCCACTCAGATGAGCCATCTTCCTGGTGGGATTCCTCTTTATCTCACAAGATCAGCTTTGTTCCTAGGAACCAGGATCTGAACTTCACAGCGATGTCCTTTGGCTCAGTGCAGGGATGGGCACAACGCCAGATTTAGGCACAACTGTTTTTTAGGGAGGAAGGAGATGTGGATGTGCCTCCTAGCGCCGCCTCCCACCGGTTCTGTGGTCTCGAGGCACTCGCTAGCTACTCTGATCACTTTCCAGACCTGATACAGTGGGAGGGCGAGGACTCCCTGCCGTCCTCACAGAGTGTGCCGCGGCCTCAGGGCACTGGCCGCCAACACTACAGCGGCCTCTCTGGGGACTCGCAGATGCTGTAAGCGCACAAGGACCAGACTCGAACAAGCCATGGCAGCAGCTGCTGCTGGCCAGGATAGGGGCCTGAACCCCGCCCTCCCTCCAGCTCGGCCGCCCTTCACACCGGCCAAGCCCCAACCCACTCCAGTGCCCGCCGCAATCCCTATATATTTTAAAAGTGATGCCTCAAACAAAACTCAAGACACTTTCGTGTAAAGGGATAAGCAAAAAGTACTATATAAAACCTATCCAAAAAATATATTACAGGACAAATGACTAAGGAAATAAGCACTTTTATGGATAAATCCATGACATAATGATAAAAAAGTTCTCTGTCCAAAAGTACTCTGACCTTTTGATTATTCTAAGGCACTGGCAAAAGTCTGTCCAGACACGCTTTTGGCTTTCTCTTCAGAGAACACGTTCCTTAGGGTGAATATCCTCATGTTAGCAGTTTTTCAGCCTGCAACAGACTGAGAATGTCTCAAATCATGAAGTCCTGGTGTCTTTTTGATTAACAGTTCTTCCTCGATATAACTCATTCCTCTTGCATTCTTTTATAAGCAATAAGAAGAAACTAGGCCACACCTTCAACCCTTTGTGTGGAAATCACAGGCTAAATATCCAACTTCATCATTTACAAGCTTTGCTTTTCACATAACTGCAGGACACAATTCAGCTAAGTTTCCACCATTTTCTTCCAATTTCCAATAACATGCTCATTTCATTTTCATCTGAATCCTCACTGGCAGAGCCTTTCATGTCATATTTCCACAAAGTCTGTTCATGAGGACTTAGGTTTTCTCTAAAACAATAAATGTTTTCTCTACCATGCTCTTCACTTCTTTCTGAGCCCTCAGTAACAGTTAACATCCATATTTCTACTAGCAGTCTCTTTAAGGCTATCTGGGCTTGTTCTATCGGGCTCCTCAAAATTCTTTCCTCCTCTGCTCACTGGCTAATTCCAAAGGCACTTTCACATTTTAAGGTTTCACATTCCAGATACCAAAATAGCAAATTTCTATTGCTGATATAAAAAATTTCCACAAATTTAGTAACTTAAAATAATACATATGTATTACCTTACAATTTGGGAGGGGTCAAAAGTCTGAAGTGTGTTTCAATAAGCTAAAACCAAGGTGTCAGCAGAGCTGCATTCCTTGTAGAGGTTCTAGGGGAGAATCCATTTCCTTGCTTTCTCCAGCTTCTAGAGGCCATCAACCTTCCTTGGCTTGTAGCCCCCTTCCATCCTCAAAGCCAATAGTTAATTCTTTCTCATACTGCATCACACTGACATTTTTAAGAATCCTGCTGATTATACTGGGACCACCCAGATAATCCATGATAAAGCCCTTATTTTAAAGTGAGATGCCTAGAATCCTTAATTCCGTCTACAATCTTAATTGCCCCTCATCATGCAACAAAGCAAACTAACAGGTTCTAAGGATTAGGCAGTGGACCTCTTTGGAAGTGTAAGTGCCAGTATTCTGCCTACCCAAGATAGGATGTAAGAATTTTTAAAATTAAGGGCAACTTTGTTTTTGGAAAAAAACAGTAAAGTGAAGATACACACACAAACACAATCAAAAATGAAGAATGGACAAATCTCTGGATGTGGTACCAATTTTAAATGTACAAAAGACTATTTTTTTAAGCCTACAAGATTCAAATGAACATTACAACCAGCCTTCTGAAACCAGATCATTCTCCTCTAATGCAAAGTTCGAGAAAAACCAAAGAGAGGAACAGGTTTTCAACTCATTTTATGACACTATTAAACTGTTAATACTATTATCTGACAAGAACATTATGAGAAAGGACCACAGCAGACAAATTTCAAATAATATATTAATTTAAATTTTAAGTAAATTGTAATTAAATTTAAATAAATTGCAGACAAAATTTGAGGCCATCAATGCATAACAAACAATAATAACAATCACAACCAATTTGAGCTTTTTCCCTGGAAGTCAAGTAATTTTCAAGGAGTCCAAGGATGGTTTTACACTGAGAACTATCAGTATAATCTGCTACATTAACAAATTAAAGGAAGAACAACATATCATCATCTCAACAGAAGCAGAAAATGTAATGCAGAGAGTAAACTGAATTTTCTTAACTACTATTCTTTTTTTTTTTTTTGCGGTATGCGGGCCTCTCACTATTGTGGTCTCTCCCATTGCAGAGCACAGGTTCTGGACGCGCAGGCTCAGCGGCCATGGATCACGGGCCCAGCCGCTTCGCGGCATGTGGGATCTTCCCAGACCAGGGCATGAACCCGTGTCCCCTGCATCAGCAGGCGGACTCTCAACCACTGCGCCACCAGGGAAGCCCTCTTAACTACTATTATTAACCAATAAAAGTTATCTTCCAAAACTTACAGTAAATTTCATACTCAAATGTAAAATATTAGAAACTTTCAAGTCCAGTTAAAAACCATGAATGCAGGATCTTACTACTTCTATTCAGCAATGTACTGAAAATTTTAGCCAGAAAAACAAAACAAGAAAAAGAGTAAAATACATAAAGATTTTTGAAGTATGGCAAACATTGTTGGTTGCTGGCCCAATAGCTCTTCCTCCGCCTTCTATGCTGCTAGAGTTTGCTTCCCTCTAGAGAGGCAATAAGCACCATACATGTATTTTTCCAGCATCTCTTGAGGTTAGAGAACATTTGCTGAGAGATTCCCTGGAAGGATCACTGCCTTCCTTTCTGTCCTTTCAATTACTATTCAAACAACATTTCTCAGGCTTCCTGTTCTTCCAACTTTCTGGAGCAATTAGCATTGTTAAACACTCTTTTGGCCACTATGATATTGATCTAACTTATTATGCATCTCTTACCTCATTACCACTCTCCCCATTCTGGCTCATTTTTTCCCTCTCTCTATCATAAAAAGAGTTTTCCAAAAGGTTCCCAAATCCAACCTTTGGATGTCTTTCCTTCACCAGTGTCTCAGCTGTATGCACCAGAACCCTTATCCCCTATCACCTTTGTTGACATAACTTTCACATTTGTATCTCCTGCTCTAACCTCACTACGAATGACACACTTGCGTACTTGCCTTTCCATATCATAAGTGTTCTGCTGGTAACCTAGATTCAGCCAAGTTCATAATCTTACACTGAAGATCTGCTTCCTGACATTGTTTTTCTATGAATAAGTTACTGTAATTCTTTGCTTTGTATAAATAGTCATTACTACTATACCATAATTTTTATAGCTACACAAGCTCAAATCTTAGCTTTGTCCTAATATTCTCTTCCCTACATTCCACTGCCAAACTGATCACCAAGTCTTAATGCAACCATGAGATGGTTCTACCAAGGCAAAATGGTGTCTTCCTGTTTCAATTTCCATGGACATTTCATAATTTAAACCTTCAGTATTACTTACTGGGGTAGCTAGTGTCCAAAGATGGTCCCAAATGAACCACATCATCTGATATTCCTTACTATATAGTCCCCTCCCACATTGAAACTAAGCTCGCTGGCTTTGGGACACATATTAACCAACAGAATACGGCAGGGGTGCCAATTCCAGGACTAGTTTTTAAGAGGACAGGCAGATTTCACTTCCTTGGAAATCTTGGAATTCTCACTTTTGGGAACACTGAATCACCATGTAATAAGTCCTGCTTTCCTGAAGGCCAATCCACACCTGAAGAAACCACAGGGAGAGGCCACATGAAGAGGGAGAGAGTACTAGCTATGGCAGCGTTCTTGTCAAGATTATATATGACTTCAGCCCCAACCGACTTCTGACTTCCATCATATGACACAGCAGAAAATCCACCCAGTCAACCCAGAGAATCATGAGGTGAAAATAAGTGGGGTTGCTCTCTTAAGCTATCAGGGGTAGCTTATGTCACAGTAGTAGATAATCCAAACACCAACCTAAATCTGTGTGAAAATAACATTAGTATACCTCAATGGTGTCAAGAACTGAAGCTGAGATTTGACCAGGGTGAGACTCAGCTTACTTATAACTGATCTACAGCATTTATTCTCTAAACATGCTATACTCTCCTATCTCTAAGTCTATGATCATGTGAGCCTCTGAGAGGAAGGTCTCCAAGCATGGACAGCCCTGTATGCCTATTAAAAACTTACCAATCCTTCAAGATCAGGTTTTGTGATTCTCTTTTCCTATGAGCTCCCCTAAAGTTTTCAAAGGAATGTGGCTTTGTCCATCTCTTTCGAATCACCAAATTACTTTGCCTCTCATTTATGTGGTTTATTTAATTTTCTTTTGTTTTTGCTTTTTGAGAATAGGTCTTTCTTGTCTACTGAATTAAAATGTACTTCTTCATCTGTGCCTCTCAACAATGCAGTATAGAAATAATAGAATATTTGCTGAATGAGAGTTATAAATCCTCAAGTGTACAGCTAATTTTTCAGGGCAGAACATGCTGTGGAACTAGCAAAGACAAAGTAATTGGGAAAGAGTTCTGTTTGGACAATGCTAAGATCAGGGTGACTGAAACGCAGGGAGTGTCATAAATTTTCAAGACGATTTCTGACATCATATTTTAAAAATTAGCCAATCATATTTAACAAATTTCCCTGGAAATACTTCTCTAATATTATTTTCCATCACCCTACTAAACCATCATAATACTCTGATTCCTAATAGTCTAACATTTTGGTGTCCTTGCTCTCCAAACCCAGATAAGGCATGACAATCCTTTGTCTTTCTACCAGCCTCAATTTGTGTTTCAGAGAATACAGCTACAAAGCAATGAATAAGGTATTTAATTTTTCTGTTTATTAATCATAAATATTAAAAACTAGAGTAAAAAATAGCATAAAAACTCATGCTTAATTACAAATAGGAATAGATGCTCATTTCTTAACACACAGGGAAAACAAAAAACCCAAAGATTTGAAGTACAGTATGAAATGCACCAAAAAGAATACCAGGGTAAAATAGTCTCAAATTTAAAATAGTAGCTGATAATAATTATTAGTGAGGGAAACTGCATTAGTATCTATAACACAGCTGTTGACACCTCACAACACATAACAAGCTGTGTTGTTGCACAGCAGTCAGAATGAGTGGGAGCTTAATAAGTGCTATCCTTGGCAATAAATTAACATCATACTTTGAATATGCACAAAAATTGACCAACCCAAGCAAAAATATTTCTGCTTTCCTCCATGGAATTTTCCCTGGCAGTAAAATAAATGAAATCATCATTTAACTCTTCTCACCTGGCACCAGGGGTCAGCTCCAGGTAAAATGCTGCTATAAGAAAGCCTCTGGCTTGTTGCTACTTAGAGCAACATTGGCATCACCCCTGAGCTTGTTAGAAATGCAGAATCTCAGGGCTACCCAGAACTCCTGAGTCTAAACCTGCAGTTGAACAAGGTCCCCCAGGTAATTGGCTTGCACATTAAAGTTTGAAAAGCCCTTCTCCAGTTCATCTCACTTCTTGGTTTTCTCCTTTGATCCACTTCCCTACAGGGCATTCTTCCCTGGATAAATCATTCTTTGTACCAGGCAAGTAGGCAAGTAGCTATTTTACAGGCAGAACAATATGTTCATAACCTGCCCTTGCTGTTACTTTCTTCTTCTAACATTGTACCCGTCAATGCCTTCCCTGAGTCATCAAGCGGGCTGGCCTGATTCAGGGCAAACCAAAAGATTTTCATCTCTCTGTGATGTTTCATCCCCTTTTCACTAGAGCACAGAGAAAAGAGAGGCAATGTTGGCTGCTCTTACTCTTCCTTGCCAACTTCCCTCTTCCCTGCTGCCTTCAGAGATAGGGGCAATTAACACCCAGGGTGAGTTCAAAGAAAGCCCACTAGTATTTTCATCCATCTGCAAAATTATCACAGAACCTTCCCACTTTTAACAAAGACATGGTAGTAGCTTTAAACAAGCACTCTGCTATCCAGAGGTCTGAACTATTACAGATGTAGAAACTGTTGAATTTCTAGAGCAAAAGACAGTCTAATACCTATGTAAGCAGAACACATATCAAAAATTGTGCTTGACAACTTCAAGTTCATGTAAAATAAGACAGAGCTTAACTAGCAGTTATTTATTTTAATACCTCTATAAGACTTTTTTTTTCCTAAAAAGAAAATTAATATGCTTCTGATATGGAAGAGTGAGCTTTTAAGAAACCAGTCCTCTCACAAAGAACAGTCATCATCCCTGGCCAAAATGCAAAAAAAAAAAAAAACCCAAAAAACAAACCCCCCCCCCCAAAAAAAAAACCTAATGGGAAGATCTAGAGGGATCTGGAGACTAATAAGCAGGCATATCTGGTTAGGAGAGTTGAAATTTGGAGCAACTGAATAGAGTTCCTTGTTTTGCTGCAGCTTTACCCTGAGGTCAGCCACAGTTGAAGTGATGGTTAAAATTATGATTAAAAAAACTAATCATCTTTTAACCCAGAGGAATCAGAGAAAGGAGGCTGAGAGTAACCACAACTACTAGAGAGTGATAAAGGAACCCCAGAGTGGAGCGAGGCAGAGAAGGAAATCACTGGCTGACCCTGAATCAGGCTTGCACAGGGATGACTAAAAGCAACGAAGACCTGAGGCTTAAATAACTGAACTCAGAGCTGAACCACTGCCCACCACAGGTAGTGATGGTCAGCAATTTTCATCTATCTGAATTAACTGTCTGAACGAAACAAAACTATCGACATTTGTTGAAGCAATATAACAATCCAAATAATCCACAACACAACATTTATAATATCCAGTACATAACCCCCAAATCAGCTGACACACCAAGAGCCAGGAAAATGTAACTTGTTCTCAAAGGAAAAGACAATTGATAAATGCTAATGTTACGGAACCAGGTTTGTTTTGCCTGATGCACAGCAAGCCAAACACTGAGGCGTCAAGGTTTGCAGCAAAGGAAGGGTTTATTCACGAGGCAGCCAAGAGAGGAGACAGAAGAGCAAGTCTCAGATCCACTTCCCCGAAGACAAAGGGCTTGGGGTATTTATGGGGTAAAGAATAAAAAAGTACAGCAATCTGAGGCCTGAGGAACGGTGATTACAAAAAGGTGCAGTAATTGTTCTGCACGAGTGTAGCTAAGCTACAGACCTCTGTAGGTTCAAAAAACAGAAGCACTTAGCATGATATGAGGGTGGACTTTTGGCCTTCTGATGTCAAAAAGTCACCAAGCAGACACTCACACATGCCCAGCTGGAAAGTCAGTGGTCCTATCCAGTCTTAACTGGCTCAGTTCGAACTAGACACAGCTGACTCCAAGTTCCTATAAAACAATTCAGGCAAACATCTTATTGTTTAGGCTACATGCCACTTGGAGGACATGCAGGTCTTTTGTAGAGGACCTTGATTAGTTAAGGTAGGTGAAATGGATTTGACTAATAATTACCCACAGTTCACTAACCCTGAGATGACCCAGATGCTGGACCCATTAGACAAGGACTTTAGAGTCACTATTTTAACTATGATCAGTGAGGTTAAAAAAAAAAACACTTCTGCTGAATGGAAAAATAGAAACAGCACATAAGTAGGAAAAATGAAAAAAAAAAGAACCAAAGGGAAACTTTAAAAGTATAAAATCTCAAATTAAAAATTCACTGGAGAATATAATAGCAGAATACAAGATGACGAAGGAAGAGGTGACGATCTTAAAAACAGATCAATAGAAAATATTACATTTGGAGAAGAGAGAGGAAAAGACTGGAAAAAAAGTAAAAAGAGCCTCAGAGATCTATGGGACACTTGCAAAAGGTCTTATATACAGCTGTTTATCCCAGAAGAGAAAATGGGGCAGAAGAAGTATTTGGACACATAATGACAGAAAACTTCCCGATTTGGTGAAAGATACACATTTATAGATTCAAAAAACTTAGCAAACTTCAAATTGACTTAATTCCAAGAACACATACCTGGACATATCAAGTCAAATAAAGGAATGCTAAGAGAATTTGTCCTGACAAGACAATGCTGAAAAAAAAAAAAAGTTTTTCAGACTGAAGAGAAATTATATCAGAGGGAAAGTCAGCTCTTCAGGAATGAATAAAAAGCATCCAAAATGGCAATCAATGTTTAAACAAATGATTAGAAAAGCATGGGTAATTATAAAAGACTTTTTCTCTCACAATTTATTTAAAATATATATGACTTTAGAAAAAACTGAAGAGTTAATAATGTATTCAAAGAGCTAGAACTAAGCACAGTCAATAAAAAAATTAGGATTCTATAAAATATTCATAGTAATATAGGAAATGAAAACAAAGGATGAGAAAATATAGATAACAAATTGAAAACAAATGTTAGTAGACTAAAATTTGCAATTAAAAGAAAGAGATTATCAGAGTAGATATAAAAGCAAGATCTAACTGTATGCAAAGAAAATGTTTAGGTAAACACACAGAAAAATATATGATGCAAACAGGAAGTATAAAACGCTGACCTGTATTTAATGCTTTTACATAAATAAACTTTAAGGCAAACAGTATGATCAGAGATAAAGAGGTACATTGCATGCCTATAAAATAAATGTATATATGCCTAAAAATCCTCAAAATATGTGAAACAGCAATTCTGAGAGTACATAGCAGTGGTTCTCAGCAGAGGATTTTGACTATTTGTGGGGATATCGTTATGACAATAATGATTACAAGGTGTTATTAGCATTTAGTGGCCAGAGGCTCAAGATGTTGGACATTCTGCAGGTCGTGGGATGCTTCACACATGAAGAAAAGTTTCTTATCCAACATGGCTTCCCAATTTCTTACCAGACATGTGGTAAAAACATTTTTTGAAGTTATCTAAGCCCAGAACTTAACCAATAAGCACAAAGAATTTTCATACAGTATTAATTTACCTTGAATTCTCCAACAATGCAACTCCCATGAAAGTCAAGGGATGACTATGCTTTCATTTGGTTTTTATTTTTATTTTCTGGAACTTACCGAGAGTTCTACGTGGTTTCATGAACAAACGCCATGAACAGCAATGTCTCTTACAGGATTTGAATCACCAACAAAACACATCTGCATTGGTTTGCATATGGAGCTGCCAGATTCATAATGGTTCTATTATAGGAGCTAGTGTCTATTTTAGCTGTCTTGACATATAATCATGCCCAAATATTAACACATAGAAGTAAATATTTTATTACAAACTACTTACATTTCTTCATATATTATATGTAGGGAATTGTGTTAGATTTTTCAGATTACGGGTATAGATGAATTTCACTTCAGGACAGTGAAAGCAGCATGACAAATTAGGTTGTTGGATCTGATAGAGTAGATATCCACTGATCTAAAGGGAAGGCAAGTGCACAAATGACTATTAAAATATGAAACTCTTCTAAAATGAAGGAATGTACAGAGCAAAGAAGCTGTATTAGTTTCCTAGTGCTACTGTAAAAAAACTACCATAAACTTAGTGGCTTAACATATGAGAAATTGATTCCCTTGTAGTTCTGGAGACCAGAAGTCTGAAATGCGTTTCATTGGCCTAAAATCAAAGTGTTGGCAAGGCTGCACTACCTCTAGAAGCTCTAGGGAATAATTCACCTCCTTGCTTTTTCCATCTTCTAGTGGCTGCCTGTATTCCTTGGCTTGCAACCCCTTCCTCCAACTTTAAGGCACGTCACTCCAATCTCTGTGTCTGTCACTATGTAGCCTTCTCCCTCTGCCTCAAGGACACTTATGATTACATTCGGGGCCACTTGGATAATCCGGAATAACTTAATCACATCAGCAAAGTCACATCTGACATATAAAGTAAAATTCATAGATTCCAAGGATCAGGACCTGGATATCCTTGGAGGGCATTATTCAACCTCCCACAGAGGGAGGGGTATGTGAGAAGGCACACCCATGTCAACCTGGGTAGTTAAGGCCTCACAAAAGAGGAAGTGTTAGTACAAGGCCTGGAAAGCATGTGGCTTGTTAAAAATTAATAATAACAAGAACAAAGTACAAGAGGGATTAGACAGGGTTTGGAATAGAAGGGTTTTTCCAGAGTGAAGAAAGCTAAGGGAAACGTAAAGGGGCGGGGCGGGGGGGGCATGAGAAAGAACGTCATGTTTGAGGGAAGGGCAGTGAGCTCAATACCAGTGCAGCTTAAGACAAAATGGACAGTGGAATGGCTCACATACAACTCTCTATGAGATACAAAACAAAATTTAGATTTTTTTTCTCCCGTAGACAATGGTGAGTTATTGAGGAATTCTACGCAGGGCAATAATACAATCATATTAGAAAGAGCCCTTGGATGGAGGTCATTAGGCAGGGGGCAGCTAAGCATACAGGACAGGAATATACTAGAGATAATGAGGACCTGAATAATATCCTCCAAGAATGTCTTTTTTCTATTTTCAAATAATCATCTTATTTACAACCCTGTGTCTTTTAATAACAGCCCATAAATTGTGGATTTTTCTTTTTTTTTTAACTCATTATCTCAGAATTTTAATATGCTGTGGGTCATACCAGGTCACACCATCTCTGAAGACAGTCAAAGAGCAGTAACAGGTCAATTCTCAGAAACCTTTGGGAAAATAAAAATAAATTTCAATCTCAGAAAGATCCACACAGGTGAACCTTTACCCTACTTGATGGGAAATCACCTATGAGAAACTTTAATTCCAATCCTAAAAGACCAAAATGGAGGGTATTTTTTTTTTTTTTTTCTTTTTTGCAGTACGCGGGCCTCCCACCGCTGTGGCCTGTCCCGCTGCAGAGCACAGGCTCCGGACGTGCTGGCCCAGCAGCCATGGCCCACGGACCCAGCCGCTCCACAGCACGCGGGATCCTCCCAGACCGGGGCACGAACCCGTGTCCCCTGCACCGGCAGGCGGACTCCCAACCACTGCGCCACCAGGGAAGCCCAGAGGGTATTTTTTATATTATTCAATTTTTAAGTGTTGTATTATCTTACTTCTCAGGAATTTTTTTTAAAAGAAAGAAAAGAAAATCTATATTACAGCATTCCCATTAACAACATCCAAGAAGTAAAATATGTCTGCATTTGAACACTCCTCCAGAGAGCTGCTTTTCCTACTCCCTTTGTGAGAAAATTAAGATTAAAAGTCAGAAAACTTGTTCTTGGCAGACAAATTTTTCATTCATTCAACATGATTTTAAAAAGGACACTTCTGAGTCTAAAGTACAATTAAACTTCCTGAAGCCCTTTTTTCATCCATAAACTTGGAATAGTAGAAATATTTTACATTCTCCTCAACTGGCCTAAAATTTTACCACTGGGCAGTAGTGGATCATGATTTAACATTCTCAATTGCTTTCCACTATCACTGGAATGTAATTTACTATAAGTTAACCATACAGACTTCCTCACAAAACTCCTTCCTTCCTCCCTGTTTCCCTCCCTCCCTTCCTTCCTTCACTTTGTGGCCCTTCCCTCTAATTTATTTTTAATCTCACAAATTAAATTAAATTAAATATCAGTTACAGAGGAGGCAGTTTGGAATTAAATGTATTCACTATTTCTTTCAATCATGTAAAATCTATCATTGTTGGGGAGAGATCAAGATGGCAGAGTAGGAAGACACTGAGCTTAACTCCCTCCAGGAATACCTCTACACGTGGAGCAATTCTCACTGAAAACTCACTGGAGACTTGAAGAAATATTCTTATTCTTATACAAACAAGGCCGTAAGAAAGATACACAAAGAATCAAGTAGGAAGGGAAGAGAGGTGATGAGGTCAGGACCTGCAGCCCTGGGAGAGGACACAGAAGAAGAGGGGGATTACAGGGACAGAGCTATTCCCTGGTCATAAGTTGTTAGAGCCACATATTGGGCACTCCAGCCCTGGAGTCTGACACCAGGAAGATGAGTCCCCTTAGCTGGTTAGAAAACCAGTGAAACTAAAAGGAGGGCTGTAGTAAACCTAGACTCTGCGGGTGAAGAGCGTACATACACTTGCTAGCTCTCAAAACATGGTGGAGAAAGCAGATTGAAACTGCCCGGGACTCTGGTCAGTTTCCCCTGACTGCTCCAGCACATGCCCCAGACTGAACTGAGTGCCCACACTCTGGCCCCACTAGCTTTGTGCCACAGCTCCACACTAGGATGAGCTGCAGTTGAAGGAAGCTGGAGGGAGAACTCAGTTGTAAGGGATGGAACCAGCTCAGACCTGGAATGGCATGTGAGAAAGGCAGTGGAAGCCACTACCGGCACTTTACAGAGGCAGTGCATCAGAGGCAGTCCAGGACCCTGACTGGGGCTGGGGCCATCACAGCCTACACCCAGACCCACACCAAGCACCCTCTCCAGCCCCTCTTGCTCCAGCACTGGGTGAGAGTGCCAGTGCTGGGAGGGAGAGGTAAAAAAGCCAGATCGGACCCAACACTCAGGGCTTTTGCTCCAGCATCTTGGGACCCAACTCTGACCCCAAAAGGTTGGTGTTGCCACTGAACAGAGGAGAAGCCCTGGCTCACTCCTGGCTCTGGCCTTATCCCCGCCATCACCAGCCCCACCTCCTACCAAGGTGAAAGCTGTCAGCACACCCTGGGGAAAGAAACAACAAGTTCTTCACATTGGATCCAGCTCTCACACCAAAGTCACTGGGCACACACAGATTGTTTAGGGACACTCCCATACAAGGACACCCCTTCAAGACTGTAATAGATAACCATTCTACCTAATTTCATAGAGACAGAAAAATTTAAATAAAATGAGAAGACAGAGTAATTTGTTTCATTTGAAAGAACAAGAGAAAAAAAAACCCAAAACAGCTAACAAAACAGAAATAAATAATTTATTGGATAAAGTGTTCAAAACATTAGTAACAAAAATGCTAACTGTACTAGGGGAAAGACTAGATGAAACCAATAAGAATTTTAAAAAGGAACTAGAAAATATAAAAAAGAACCAGTCAGAAGTGAAAAATACAATAACAGAAATGAAAAGCACACTAGAAGAAATTAATAGCAGACTACATGATACAAAAGAATGCATAAGTGATCTGGAAGTCAGAACAATGGAAATCATCCGATAAGTACAGCAAAAAGAAAAACAAATTTTAAAATGATAATAGTTTATGGGACCTCTGAGACAACATGAAGTATACCAACATTCATTATAGGGGTCCTAGAAGGATAAGGTGGGTGTAAAAAATGTATTTGATAAAACTATGGCTGCAAACGTTCTGAACCTGAAGAAGGAAACAGATGTCCAGGTGCAGGAAGAACACAGGGTCCCAAACAAGATCAACCCAAACACACCCACACCAAGACATATCATAATTAAAATGGCAAAGGTTAAAGAGACAATTCTAAAGTCAGCAAGTATATAAACTCGTATACAAGGGAACCTCCATAAGGCTACCAGTTGATTTTTCTGCAGAAACTTTGCAGGCCAGAAGGGAGTGGCATGATATATTTAAAGTGCTGAAAGGGAGAAATCTGCAACCTAGGATACTCTACTTAGCAACACTATCATTTAGAATTGAAGGAGAGATAAAGACCTTCTCAGACAAGCAAAAAATAAAAGAGCTCATCAATACTAAACCTACTCTAAAAGAAACTTAAAGTGTCTTCTCTAAGTGGAAAGGAAAAGTCTATTTAAGAAGTATTTATATGAAAGGAAAAATCTCAATACTAAAGGCAAATATATGCTAAAGGCTGAAAATCAACCACTTAAATAAGCTAATATGAAGATTAGAAGATAAAAACTATATCAACCATAACTAAAATAAAGAACTAAGGGATAAGCATGAAAATGTAAAATATGACATCAAAAACACAAAATGTTGGGTAGGGGACTAAAAATGCAGATCTTTTAGAACATAAACTTTAATGACTACCAGTTTAAAACAAGTAGATATAGTTATAGGGCAATATGTATGAACTTTATGGAAATGACAAATCAAAAACCTACAGTAGATACACAAAAATTAGAAAGGAACACAAGCATAGCACTAAAGAAAACCATCAAACCACAAGGGAAGAAACTAAAAGAAGAAAAAAACGAACAGAGAAGAATTACAAAAGCAACTAGAAGAAAAGTAGCAAACTAGAAATAAGCACATACCCATCAATAATCACTTTAAATGTTAATGGAAGTGATGTTCCAATCAAAAGACACAGGGTGGCTGACTGGATTAAAAAACAAGACCCATGTATATGCTGCTTACAAGAGACTCACCAGGGCCAAAGACACAGACTAAAAGTGAGAGGATGGAAAAAGATATTTCATGCAAATGCAAATGATAAGAAAGTGGGGGTAGCAATATTCATATCAGACAAAATAGACTTTAAAACAAAGGCTATAAGAAAAGACAAAGAAGGACATTATATAATGATAAAGGGATCAATTTAAGAAGAGGATGTAACACTCGTTAACATATATACACCTAGTAAAGGAGCACCTATATATATAAAGCATATATTAATGGACATAAAGGGAGAAACTGACAATAATACAATAATCGTAAGGGACTTTAACACCCCACTTACATCAACGGACAGATCATCCAGACAGAAAATCAATAAGGCAATGGTGGTCTTAAGTGACCAAATAGATCAAGTGGACTTAATATATATTTACAGGACATTTTATACAGAAAGAGCAGAATACACATTCTTTTCAAGTACACATGTTCTCCAGGATAGATCACATGCCAGGCCACAAAACAAGTCTCAAAAAATTTAAGAGGATAGAAATTATATCAAGCATGTTTTCAGACCACAATGGTATGAAACTAGAAATCAATTATAGGAAGAAAAATGGGAAAAACACAAACACTTAGAGAATAAACAACATGCTACTAAACAACCAATGGGCAAATGAAGAAATTAAAGAGGAAATCAGAAAACACCTTGAAGCTAATGAAAATGAAAACCCAACTTTGCAAAATTTATGGGATGCAGCAAAAGGAGTTCTAAGAGGGAAGATTATAGCAATACAGGCCTACCTCAATAAATAAGAAAAATCTCAAACAACCTAACCTACCATATAAAGGAATTAGAAAAAGAACCACCAAAGCTCTAAGTCAGCAGAAGGAAGGAAATAATAAAAATCAGAGGAAATAAATAAAGGAGACCAAAAAAACCTCAAATAAACAAAATAAGAAATTAAAGAGGAGAAATAAAAATCAATATTACAGAGATACAAAAAAAATCATAAGAGAATAATCTGAACAGTTATGTGCCAACAAATCAGACAACCTATGAAACATGGACAAATTTCTAGAAACATACAACATTCCAAGACTGAATCAAGAAGAAACAGACAATCTGAACAGACCAATCACTAGTAGTAAAAATGAATTTATAATAAAGAAAACTCCCAGCAAACTGAAGTACAGGATTGGAGAGCTTCACAGGGGAATTCTAGCAAACATATAAAGAAGAACTAATACCTATTCTCAAACTATTACAAAAAATTGAAGTGTATGGAACATTCTCAAATTCATTCTATGAGGCCACTATCACCCTGATACCAAAAACAGACAAAAACACTTAAAAAAAAAAAAAAGAGGAAAAGAAAATAAAATTACAGGTCAATATCTCTGATAAATATAGATGCAAAAATCCTCAACAAATTATTAGCAAACTGAATTCAACAATATATAAAAAGGATCATACATCTTGTTCAAGTGGGATTTATTCCAGGGATGCAAGGATGGTTCAATAACCACAAATCAATCAATGTGATATACCACATTTACAAAAGGAAGAATAAAAATCACATGATCTTCTCAATAGATGCAGATGTTGACAAAATTCAATATCCATTCATGATAAAAACTCTCACCAAAACTGATATGGAGGAAACATATCTCAACATAATAAAGACCATTTATGACAAACCAACAGCTAACATCAAACTCAACAGTGAAAAGCTGAAAGCTTTACCTCTAAAATCAGGAACAAGACAAGGATGCCCACTCTTGCCACTTCTATTTAACCTAGTATTGGAAGTCCTAGCCACAACAACCAAAACAGAAAAAGAAACAAAAGGCATCCATATTGAAAGGAAAGAAGTAAAACTGTTATTTTTTGCAGATGACATGATACTCTATATAGAGAACCCTAAAGTCTCCACCAAAAAACACTAGATTTAGTAAATGAATTCAGTAAAGCTGTAGGATACAAGATTAATATACAGAAAGCTGTTGCTATTCTATACACTAATAATGAACTGACAGAAAGAGAAAAAAAGAAAACGATCCTGTTTAAAATTGCATCAAAAAAAAAGAAAATACCTAGGAATAAACTTAACCAAGGAACTGAAAGATCTGAAAACTGTAAAGCATTGATGAAAGACATTGAAGATGATACAAAGAAATGGAAAGATATCCTGTGTTCTTAGATTGAAAGAATTAATATTTTGAAAATGTCCACACTACACAAAGCAATCTACAGATTTAATGGAATCTCTTTCAAAACACCCCTGACATTTTTCACAGAACTAGAACAAATAATTGTAAAATTTATATGAAACCACAAAAGACCCCAAATTGACAAAACAATCTTAAGAAAAAAGAACAAAGCTGGAGGAATCACACTCCCTGACTTCAGACTGTACTACAAGGCTACAGTAATCAAAACCACATGGTACTAGCACAAAAACAGACATATAGCTCAATGGAACAGAATAGAGAACCCAGAGCCAAACCCACATAATAATGGTCAACTAATCTACAACAAAGGAGGCAAGAATATACAGTGGAGAAAAGACAGTCTTTTCAACAAGTGGTGCTGGGGAAAATGGACAGCTACATGTAGAAGAATGAAATTGGAACATTTTTCTCACACCAAATACAAAAATAAACTCAAAATGGATTAAAGGGGCTTCCCTGGTGGCACAGTGGTTGAGAGTCTGCCTGCCGATGCAGGGGACACGGGCTTGTGCCCCAGTCCGGGAAGATCCCACATGCCACAGAGTGGCTGGGCCCGTGAGCCATGGCCGCTGAGCCTGCACGTCTGGAGCCTGTGCTCCGCAACGGAAGAGGCCACAACAGTGAGAGGCCTGCATGCTGCCAAAAAAAAAAAAAAAAATGGATTAAAGAACTAAATCACTACTAAATGTAGGACCTGAAACCATAACACTCCTAGAAGAGAACATAGGCAGAACTCCCTTTGACATAAACTGTAGCAATATTTTTTGTATCTGTCTCCTAAGGCAAAAGAAATACAAGCAAAAACAAACAAATAGGACCTAATTAAACTTAAAACTTTTGCACAGCAAAGGAAACCATTGACAAAAGGAAAAGACAACCTATGGGATGGGAGAAAATATTTGCAAATAATATGCCCCAAAAGGGGTTAATATGCAAAATATGTAAAGAGCTCATACAACTCAATATCAAAAAAACTAACAACCTGGGGACTTCCCTGGTAGTGCAGTGGTTAAGAATCCTCTTGCCAATGCAGGGAAATGGGTTCAAGCCCTGGTCCGGGAGGATCCCACGTGCCGTGGAGCAACTAAGCCCATGAGCCACAACTACTGAGCCTGAGCTCTAGAGCCTGCGAGCCACAACTACTGAGCCTGCATGACACACTACTGAAGCCTGTGCTCCGCAACAAGAGAAGTCACCACAATGAGAAACCCGTGCACCACAATGAAGAGTAGCCCCCGCTCACCACAACTAGAGAAAGTCCACGAGCAGCAACAAAGACACAATGCAGCCAAAAACAAATAAAATAAATTTTTAAAAAAACAAAAAAACAACCTAATCAATAACTGGGCAGAACACCTGAACAGACAATTCTCCAAAGAAGACATACAGAGGGTGAATAGGCACATGATAAGTTGCTCAATATTACTAATTATCAAAGAAATGCAGATCAAAATCACAATGAGAGATCACCTCACACTTGTTAGGATGGCTGTCATCAAAAAGTCTACAAATAACAAAAGTTGGAGAGGATGTGGAGAAAAGGGATCCCTTGTATACTGTGGGTGGGAATGTAAATTGGTGCAGCCACTATGGAAAAGTGTGGACCATCCGAAAAAAAATAAAAATAGAACTACCATATGATTCAGCAGTTCCACTCCTGGATCTATATCCAAAGAAAATGAAAACACAATTTGAAAAGATACATGTACCACCATGTTCATAGCAGCATTTACAACAGCCAAGATATGAAAGCAACCTAAGTGTCCATCAACCTAAGTGTCCATATGTCCAACAGACGAATGGATAAAGAAGATGTGATATGATGTGTGTGTGTGTGTGTGTGTGTGTGTGTGTGTGTGTGTGTGTGTTACTCAGCCATAAAAAGAATGATATTCTGCCATATGCAACAATGTGGATGGACCTAGAGGGTATTACGCTTAGTGAAATAAGTCAGACAGAGAAAGACAAACACTGTATGCTATCACTTATATGTAGAATCTAAAAAATAAAACAAATGAATAAAAATAAAACAGAAACAGACTCACAGATATAGAGAACAAAGTAGTGGTTACCAGTGGGGAGAAGCAAGGGGGGAGGGGCAAGATGAGTTAGGGGATTAAGAGATACAAACTACTATGTATAACATAAATAAGCGACAAGAATATATTACATAACACAGGGAAATACAGCCATTATTTTATAATAACTTTAAATGGAGTATAATCTAAAAATATTGAATCACTACACTGTACGTCTGAAACTAATATAATATTGTAAATCAACTATATGTCAATAAAGAAAATTATTACTGCTCAAGCACTCACTCCGCCTCACTCAAAGAAGTTGAGATAGGAATGCAGCTGTAAGGCCACAGACCAAGGTTCTCAAAATGTAGTCCCTGGAATAACATAACCATCATCACCTAGGAACTTGATAAAAATGCAAATTCTTAGACTCACCCCATATTTACTGGATCAGAAATCAGTGATCTGTGTTTTAAAAACCCCTCCAGATAATACTGATACACCCTAAAGTTTGATGAGCACTGTCATAGACAACACAAGAAGTCTTAGACTGTCATCTGCAAAATGAGGATAATAATAATGATAAATAGACAGGACTATTGTCATGTTTAAACAGAATGATGTTCTGGAAAGCATAATAGGTGTTAAATACGTATCTGTTCAGACAATGATAATTATATACCTGCTGAGTGTAAGACACAGGTGTAGGAACTGAAAGAACATGAATCAGAAACAGACTTCAAGCAAGCTTTAGTTTGGTCTGGGATTGGGGGAATGAGTAACATGCAGAACAATAATGGAAATATTGGAATAATGGAATAAGTGCCCTAATTAAGGTGCAGATAAAGTGCCCTAATGAATGTGCAGATAAAGGACTGGCACAGGAAGGATCAGGATAGGAGGCTGTACACCTCGATAGAAACTATTATTTGAGGGAGGCTTTGAAGGATTGGTAGGATTTGAAAACATGAGGCTGGAGATTAGGACATCTCAGACTTCTGAAATGGCTTGTGCAAAGATATGTAGGTTGAAGAATACAGCATATATACAGAAAATAAATTCAATGGCTAAAATGTAAGGGTACCTTGGAGGAATGGAAAATGGAGTTGGAAAATCAGATTAGCAACAGATTGTGCAAGATACCAGGCTAAGGATTTTGAACTTTAGTATTTAGATAACAGAGATCCAATAAAAAGTTTTGGACAGGGGAGTGATATATACAGGAGAGTTCCCAGTGTCAAGATTAAGATCTGCTTTAAAAAATAATTTTAAGTAGAGAGATCAGAAAGTAGGTTGATTTTGTAGTCAACAAACTTTCAGCAAATATCTGCTATTTACTGTGGTAGACACATGGACACAAAGATTCAATGTTGTAATACTTGTCTTCAGTGAGTCAACATGACTCACTAGCGATGAAGTGATAGACTATCAGATGCTAGTGATCAAGGTTGACTATCAGATGCTAAGCAAGAAGGAAGTATAGGTAAGCCATAAAAGGGATATTTGATTACTGAAGGAGTTAAGGCAGAAAAGAATTATCTTGGAGCCTTCCAAATTAAGGCTGCCCTCCTCTCCCCAGAGCAGATCATATTTTAGGTCTTGATTGCAATGAAATTGAAGTCATAAGGAAATGAAAATCAAAGTCTAATTATGTCCTAGTAATTATAGTGCTGGGTTTAAACCTTCAGTGCGTTTAGGCTATATGTGAACTTAATATGTTTTAATTAGTAAAACTGAATGGTTTTTAATGTATCCCTGATGTGAGATGAATGAAGCCTCCAATATTAAACTATCTCATGTTATTCAAGGTTGTACGTAACAGATGGTAACCATATACCATTGAGTCACACAGTGGAATATCATCTCTATTAAACACTTATCTTAGTGGCTTTAAACCAAAAAAAGTTTTTGAGAGTATATATATAAAACATTCAGCTGCCTGAACCGTTTCTAGACTGCATTACTCCTATAGGAGTAGATCATAGAGCTAAAATGGGAATAGACTCCAGAGGTATATCCCTGTTGCCTATAGTCAAGTTCCCAAAGGGACGATCAAGAAAATGTTGAATGGGGGATCGTCTTGCTCAATGCACAATGAAAGTATCCATCATGACTTAGAATCATATCTTCTTCTTTCCCCTTCTTGATGACTCTGATAAACAAATTTTCCCTTAATCTTTTCCAGAAAACAAAAAAAGAGAGATCCTATAGGTATACCAAAAAAGCAAACAAGTAAGAGATGAATGACAGGGGACTCACAGAAATTACAGGTTCTTCTCTCTAATTGGAAATAGAGAACCTTTTTCTGGAAGGAGTCAGAGATTTTTGCATAGGCTGTTTGTGCATAATAATTAAAGTCTTTCCATTTGAACTGCTTCCCATTAGAAGGAAAAATGGAGGTCATGAGGCTCTCAAGCCCCACGTAAGGGATTTTCTTAAGGGTCTACCTTAATAGGAATTTTACTCCGAAGAAGACTGTTTCAGGTTAGATAGACAGTAAACAGCTACTTTCACCAGCTGATTCCATGTGAAATGCAAGGACACAAAAATTTTTACAAGAGTTAAGCTCCATTTGCCATAATTTCCATTATTAACAATACGGATGATTAAATGTTTACAAAATCTACTCACAGTTCACTACAATAAAAAATTCTAGAAATTGTTGTATTTGGTAACGGGGAAGTTGCCAATTAACCATATGATTACTGAAGCATTTTATTGTTTCTTTACACTTTCCTTTGTATAACTGATCAAAGGGACTTTCTGAAAAGGAAACCTTATTTCCTTCCGGTGAGATGAATTTCAAATGGATATTTGGAAATGATATATCAGCTGCAGTCAGGTTTTGTCTTCTTCAGGAATGAAGTTTCCCCCACTATTATTGCACTCCAGAAGTAGAAATTTCCTTTCCCATAATCCCATCCCCCAGGTCTACCTGTGGCTTAGAAGATGAGAATAAGATCACTGACACTCACAGTATAAAAAGCAAGGGTTATCAAGCTTGGATATTTTGTGGCTGTTGTTGTTGTTGTTATGTTCATTGTAACTGCTTTTTGATGATGATGATGATGATGATGATGTCATAAATTACTTTGAAGAAAATAGGCACAAAAATCTTAGTTTAATTATTACAGTAAACTCTTCTGAATGCTCCATCCTTGGATAGATACAGGGTACGATAATAGTAGGGAAAGTTTTGAAGCTGTGAAAGTGAGCAGAAAAGTGGCAAGTGAATTTAATATGATCTTAGGGCAAGGCAAAACATTCAAGAAAAATAAAAGTTGAACTCTCTTCAGAGAATCCAATTGCTTTGGGCCCAAAGCAATCAATTATGATTCAGGAATGGGAGCAAAGAATTATCGTAAATACTTTCTCAAGATGAAGCTTTATGGAGAAAAAAGTCAAAAAAGAAACACATAAATCATCTAACTAAATTTAGAAACAATGTTTAGAAGCAAAACAAAATGTTACTGTCTTGTATAATATGATGGCCATTTTAATACTGTATACTTTATGGCATTCTGATTGCTTTAACTTCAAGGAATACACAGAACAGCTGTGGAGACAACAAGCATCTTTTGTGGTGGGTCAAAATATTTTTGTTGTTTTGTGTTGTTTATTTGGCATCTCTTTGGGGAAGTCATCTCTTTTACATTTTTAAAAATGCAGTTCTCATAGAGTACACCAGAATGAATCCCATACCATCCCTAGCAGGAAGATTTATTTATAACCTATTCTATCCAATTAGTGTTGAATGTCATAGTGGCTGATCCAAGGAGGGACATGGGATACAATTCAGGCCGGTGAGTCATCTACATGACTTGTGTTTATGCTATGGGGAAAGAAATACAGGCTTTAACTAGGATCGCTTACTGGAAATACCAGGGGAACCTAAAGTTGCCAGTGGCTATCTTTGCTATCATATGGATATTGCTTACCTGGAAAAAAAGCAACACACAGATAAGCAGAGCTGAGAGAAACTGGGAAAATGTGAGATTTCTAATGACATCATTTGAACTGCTAGGTACAGCTCTGGCCAGAATTCCAAATTCCATATGTCAGTCAGTTCCCATTATCCTGACCAATACACTGTTTTAAAGTAATGATTTTTCAGTCTTCCAAAGGGATAAAGTATAACCGGAAAATCATGAAGAAGCAAAATAGTACAAAACTCGACTGGACTTATGCAGATTTTAGAAATTGATATTATCCCCTGAAGCCGCCCCACCATGCAACAAAAGTTTTTTGAGATGAATTAAACATTTAAAAAGTGTGAAATAAATGTGAATTTCATTACTTAAAGAGTTTGTGCTGGTTAAAAAATATGTATATCATAAAAGCTTTAGTTACATTTACAAATGCTATTTTTACAATGCCTTAACAAGGGAAATGCAAGTTATTTGGGTATATCTTTTTAAAAAATGTTAAGTCTATTGTCAGAAGCAGAATCTGGGGCTACCTCTGTCATATATTAATTCATTTATTCAGTAAATAATTATCAATCACCTACTACTGTGCCAGGGAATGTGTTTGGATCTGGAAATGAGTTATGACAGATGCATTTACTGCTTTCAAGGGGCTCTCCTTCTGGGAGAGAAGACAGACATATTTGCAATAAACATTATAGAGTACAAAGATTATTGAGCAAATACAAGAAATGGTGGTAGAACAAAGGAAGAAGAGAGATAATTCTCTGGGACAAAAGAAGGGAAGTCAGAAGACGCTTCATAGAAGAAATAATAATGGCCTAAGGTCTCAAGAAATGGAAAAGTTGGTCAGGCAGGAAAAGTATAAGGAGGGAAGGGCAACCTAAAATGCTCCAGCTATGGCTGGAGAGGGGCACTGGGGGCAGTGGAGTTTGGGGAAGTTGGGGGCAGGGGGTTGACAGCAGAAGAAGCTGGAGAAGTGGCCAAGGGCCATGTTGTAAAGAGGCTGAACATGCTTGGCCAAGAGCGTGACTTTATCCTACACTGTGTGGAGCTGCTGAAGAATTTTAATGAGGGAGGCACTATGAATCGTGAGTTTAACACAATGTGACAGTTCTGCTGCTCAGTTGTTTGGGTTCTTGCTGCTTCTCCGTCTTCCCAGGAAGCAGGAGTATTAGGGTTTTCCGCCAGCAGCAGTCCTAGTACCTTCTGCAGATCTCATTTTGGGGGCATGTGGTTACCTAGAAATGAGGTCTTGAGAGTCTACTTCTTCTTTGACTAACTGGAGGCCCTACTTTGGTAAAACAATGAAAGGAGATTCGTAGTGTCTGATCCACATGATTGTGGATATTATTTTAATACTGTCAATCAGTAAAACTTGAGCACAAGTTCAGCCTTGTGGTCTGAGGTTAGTGTTTTCCTCCTGAAGATCATAGTGCCGTTTTAGTCGTGGTTCCTCATACTTCTGACACTAGGTAGTTAGTTCTGGGGGCATGGACAGGGTTGAGGGGGAGTGTGAACCCCAACATGGGAGGAGAATTTCCCCTCCCTGAATTATGGTTTTCCTTTAAAGCCCCTGTTTAAAAGGGAGGAGACAGGAAACGCTCTAGTCCTACACTATTTCTTCCAATAGTTTTCAGAGAGAGAAAACAAAACTGAAGGAATTATGAAGTAAAAGGGTTTCAGTCATTAGACATTGTAAGGTGTTCACTGAGGTGCAACTTGACTACAAAATGTGAGTACTCTGGCAAGGTTAAATAAATGAAGAGGCCGGGGTACAAAAGGCCTTAGTTCTAGGTAAGCAGCTTCCTCACCCTGCCTCTGTTACTGACTGGGTTCAAATAACTGTATTTGAGGCAGAGGAAATATTTTGCTTTTGATATTCTGAAACAATTTGCTAGAAGTTTCTGTTCATCCCTTCCCCCAACCCCTTATTTTAAAAAGCACTTTCACGTCATCAGTATTTATGTCCTGGGCTTTTGTGGGTACCAATGACCAAGTTGATACACTTATTAGCTCTATTTCAGCTGTAGTTTTTGTCAGGCTTCACTGCTCTGCTAATAGCTTTTGAATCTTCAGACACTGATCCCTATTACTCAGAACTAAATCTGAAAATTTACTAACATTTAATCCAATGTCTCAAATTAAATTGTCCAGTATTTCTTTTCATCCAGTAAGAAAAAAATACTTTAAACGGCATGAAGAAAAGAAATAAAGAAGTATCCTTCCTTGACATAAAACATACAGGTTTAGGCAGTTCATCCAAATAAAAACTGTTCCATCCTCTCAGTTTCTAGTTTGTGCAGAATATACCAGAGTAAAGTACATAGTAGTAGGAAAATCAGAATGCCACTTGATGAAAAGGAGCATGTTTTCAGGACAGGAGATAATATTTTGAAGTTCAAACAATGGAGATTTTTCTCCCACTGTGGAGATTATATCAAGACCATAACATGGTAGTATATGCTAATCTCATTTACTTTTGCTCTTTAAGTAGAAGGGGAATTTTCTGTGCCATGCTTCCACCTTTTACCCTAGCTGTTTATCAGTTAGTTTAGGTGCAGTTTTGTAAATTAGTAATTGCACTAGATTGGGCTGAGAGTTGCCATATATGACCATGAGCAAGTTATATACCCTGTCTGAATATCAGTTTTCTCTTCCATTTCAGTGATCCCCTGTGATCTTCCTAGAATGCACTACCCACTTACAGACTAAGATACACAATCAGACAACGGCCAGACTATAAGTAAAAATGAAATTCTGATCTGCAGTTTTCAGCAATCGGCACAGGAAGCCAACTACTACCTATAATAATAAACCCAAGAAGTCTGACTACTATCACTATCAAGCAGTCCAGGAAGCCAAACAATCATCCCTGAAACTACTGACTCCAAATGGCCACGACTTGAGTAACAATTAAAAACTTCATGAATTTTTCCTCTACTTCCAATTTCGGACCAACCAGAGAAAGTCAAATGCGTACCCCTAACCAATCACATAACATGTCCTGCTTCTAGTTAGCTGCCTACAGCTTCTGCATGTCAACTTCCTCCAGTCAAGGATACCAGAGACTTTCTCTTTCTTTCCAGTATAAAGCTTTTCCAGTCTTCTGCCTGCTTTGAATCTCTGTCAAATGTCAACTGGTTGTGGCTGACTTCCTCGCTACAGCAAGCTCTGAATAAAGAGCCTTTAATTGTTATCATTTGGGTAGGTCTTTGTTTATTTCCACCCCACTGTTTAGTTGCCAACCCCTCCACCATGAACCTGTATAACAACCTCATAAATTACCTCCCTTCCCTCAGTATTGCTCCTCCAAACTGTCTTGCATTCATGACCCAGTGCTTGTCATAAATGCAAATTTATATCAATCCCTGTTTTAACACTGCTTTGGTTTTCCATTGACCTCAGAGTAAGGTTTAAAGTTTTTAGCTAGACTGATTTGCTTTCTTCATACATGTTTACTTCTTTTTGGACACTCAACCCTGTGTGTGTGATATCAAAATTCTTAGTGTTCTCAAAATATGCCATATTCTCCCTCACTTCAATACTTCTGTACATGCAAACTTGATTTTCTTCATGTGGTAAATTCTTATACCTCCTTAAGATTTAGCTTAGTCATCACCTCCTTGGTGGAGTCTTCCCTAACCTTGGTAGTCTGTACTGCCTTCAACCAAACATGTATTTCTATATTTTATGTGATTTGCTTAGATGTATCCTTACTCAATTCAATGTTATTCTATGTAGGCGTTCAGTAAATTCTGAATGCATGAATGAATGATTGAAAGAATGAATCTTTACATAAGTGACTTCCCATATGTACCTATGTCAAACTCACAGGACCTAATTACAGTCAGCTCTCCCATATCCACAGGTTCCACATCTGCAGATTCAATCAGTCACAGACCAAAAACATTCAGAAAAAAATTCCAGAAATGTGCAAAAAGCAAAACTTGAATGTCCTGTGTGCTTGCAACTACTTATATAGCATTTACATTGTATTTACAACTATTAACAAAGCATTTACATTGTATTAGGTATTATAAATAATCTAGAGATGATTCTAAGTATGAGTAGATGTGTATATGTTATATGCAAGTACTACACTATTTTATATAAGGGACTTGACTAGTTGTGGATTTTGGTATGGCGGGGGACGTGGGCCGGGGACCAATCTTCCATGGATACTGAAGGATAAGTGTAGTTTTCTTTGGTAGCCATTGTAATAAGTATTAGAGCAGTTACTGTATATTAACTCCTACAATGGGCCAGGTAGGGTGGTAGTTGTCTTATATTCATCATCTCCTTACTTCTCACGATAATTATACAGGGTTCAGTATTAGTTCCTCTTATCTATGGATGATTAAAGTTCAAAGAGGTTAATCAACTTGTCCAAGGACACATAGTTAATGAATGGTCAAACCAGTATTTGAAAGCAGATCAGTCTGAAAATCAACGATGAGATCTTATGAGGAAAAGGAAATTTAGCTTCTCATATTAAAATAACATGAATGATAGATATAATCTACCGTAAGCCAGATATACGTTATAAATCAAGAATCACGGTAGGAGAATCCATAGTTTACATTAGGGATCACTCTTGGTGCTGTATATTCTGTGGGTTTAGACAAATTTATAATGACATGATTCCATCATTTTAGTATCATATAGAATAGTTTCACTGCCCTAAAAATCCTCTGTGCTCCACCTGTCCATCCCTTCCTCTTTCCTAACCCCTGACAACCACTGATCTTTTTACTGACTCCATGGTTTTGCCTTTTCCAGAACGTCAAAGAGTGGGGATCACACAGCATGTAGCCTTTTCAGATTGGCTTCTTTCACTTACTAATATACATTTAAGTTTCCTCCATATCTTTTAATGGCTTGATAGCTTATTTCTTTCTAGTGTTAAATATTCTCTATTGTCTGCAAGTATCACAGTTTATTCATTCACTTACTGAAGGACATCTTGGTTGTCTTCAAGTCTTGGCAATTACGAATAAAGCTGCTATAAACATTTGTGTGCAGGTTTTTCCAATTCCTTTGCGTAAATATCAAGGAATAAGATTCTGAATCATTTGGTAAGAGTATGTTTAGAAACTGCCAAGCTGTCTTCCACAGTGGCTATTCCATTTTTATTCCCACCCATGAATGAGAGTTCCTGTTGCTCCACATGCTTGCCAGCATTTGGTATTTTCAGTGTTCTGGATTCTGTCCACTTTAATAGGTGTGTAGGCGTGTTCTTTTTAAAATCTACTTAGTGCCAAATGTCTCTCATTTCTGTGTTTTTTGGTTTTTTTTTTTTTTTTTTTTGGTGATTTTGCTGTTTAAAATGTCCCCTAAGCATAGTGCTGAAGTGCTGCCTGGTGTTCCTAGGTGCAAGAAGATTGGGATGTGCCTTATGGAGAAAATATATGCACCAGGTAAGCCTTGTTCAGACATGAGTTATAGTGCTGTTGGCCATGAGTTCAAAGTTAATGAATCAACAATATATAATAAAGTGTACTTAAACAGAATTACACATAAAACAAGATTCTGTATTGACTGGTTGACAAAAATGTTGTGACTAGAGATTCACAGGAATATAACCCTGTATTTCCTCTAGGAGCAATGGTTCAGTATTCATGAACCATAGTGTTCCCAATAATTTTATATAAGATAACTACTGTGAATAATGAGAACTGACTGTATTCTCTATAGCCTGCAATATAATTTGCAGTATTTGGATTGTATTTTCTCTGTGAAGGGAGGAAGAATAAAAAGTAAGAAGCAAGAATGTGTGATGTGATTTTCCTTCTGCTTAGAGGTCTTGCCCAAGAGAAATTTTCCAGGTTTGTGCATCATAGTCATTAATGTTTTTTTCAAAATGATTTCTTTCTCTCTCCTTCCCTGGGGTAGGGTAGAACTTTACTTCCTGGGCCCTGGTGGTTGGTTGGGATAATTTGAGTTCTGGAAGGAAGTGATTCCAGAAGGATTCTTCAATTGCTAATGGAGACCCTCCAGAGCTCTCTTTCCCTCTGCCAAGGTGACATACAATGTTTAAGATGGTAGCCTATGTCTTTGAGTAAAGGTGACATGGAGCACGGCCATCAGTTAACCTACAACGGGCATGTATTAATAGCATGAATGAGAAATAAAATGTTCTTCTTTGTAAGCTACTGACGTTTGGGCGTTTATTTTTTCATGTATTAAAACTTAGCCCTTTCTAATTGATACAATGTCTTATTTTAACAGCTCAGTGGAGATGGTGGTGCTCTGAGGAGAACCCAAAGAAAAATAAAAGGAATATAAAGATTAAATATGATATACCATGCTTTTGGTAAGGCCAGAGAACTTTAGTTCATAATAATTCTTATTTCTTGTCAGCTTCTCTAGAAGTGTCATCTAAATCAGTTGTTTTCATACTTTATTGCCTATCAGAATCACCTAGAAATCTTGTTAAATATTCAGATTCCTGACCCTAATCACAGGTATTGTGATTCAGGAGGTCTGAAATGGACCACAGAAATCTTCAGTTTAACAGCTCTTCATTCCTAGAGTCCTAATGCCAGTGATCTATGAATCACGCTTAAGAAACACAGCTTTAACTATTTTGGAAATTATTATAAATAAAATAAATTATTACGGTCATTTTATAAAGGGTTACCTTTTACCACAAATCTGGATGCATACTGGCTGACGGGACATACCTTTTATGTTCATACTGATACGTTCTTCAACTCTTTCATTGGAAGACAAAGACATTTTAACACACTTGTATGGTTTCTGCCATACAATACTGGCAGTCTCTGCTATTAATATGTGGCCCTAAGATCATTTCAGTGATAGCAGAAGATGCAGCAAATGTAGTAACAGTCTCTTCAGCCACTCAGCAAGACTGCTGAAGGAGAGATAAAGAAGGACCCCTTAACCAATTGAAGTGACAGCAAGGTGAGCTTCAGATAATCAGGGTGCAATTGCATGAAATGGAATTAAGCTAGGGAGTAAAGGCCAACAATGAAGGAAGAGGAAGGGTTTTTCTGAAATACATAACAGACTCTTTTTGTATTTTACGTAGAAACATGCCTCCAAATAAGATTGTCTATAACCCAGAAATCACTGGGAAGGCCTTAATTGAGTGTCAACAGTCCCCTAAAACAGAGAACTCTGCTTACAGAGCCACACACTCTATTTTACCTATACAAGGTAGGACTCCTAAATCACACTGCAGAAGAAAGGAGTTTTCAACAATATTTTTTCCTGATTTTTTTTCTTGTTATTGTTTTTGGTTTGGTCTTGTTTAATTGTGCCTGAACAGACTAATTCTTCACAAGTTCTTTAGAGAAAATAATGACAACATGTCCATTCCTTAAGGCCCTTTGCACAAATGTGCTCTGTGTTAAAGGTTGTGAGACACATACCTTTCCCTTACTTTATTGGGGAGAGTTTCTACCTTGACTTAAAGGTGCTGATGATACTTGGTTATTTTCTTATCTGAGTCTGAAAGTGATCCAATAAACAAGAGTCCCCAGAATGTAAAATCTGAAAGAATAGGGACAGAGTTGAGGCCAAAAATTTTATACCCGAAAACATAATCTTATAGCCAGAGTGAACAAGAATTCTTATATAGCATAACACATTAATTCTGAAACTCTTAAAATATCATCAAAGAACTTCCTCTTGCCTCATAAAGACTAGGCAAAAGTGTCCCTCCAATGTGTTCCCACTATGTTGTGTACTTTGTCTAAGTGAAGCGTTTTCTTTCACTGAAAAGTCATTGTCTGTTGGTTTACTTCTGTATTGTCATTGCTGGATCATGAGTTCATGGAGGACAGTAGTTTCATACTCACTGTTGTGTTCGACTCCAGTTTTGATGGCAAAGAATGGGAACACGTTCGAGATAATAAAAATAATTGTTTAAAAAACCCTAATATGGACTAAATAAAATGGTGGCCCACAAGAATATATTTTAAGGCTTTATCCAAGTACAGGGAGTGAGATGCAGCTGGACCACAAGGTGGATTAGAATAAAAATATGGAACTGACATCACTCTTTTTACATCTCTCTGACCCCCATCATGTCTCTTGTTCATTCCTACTCTTGAGTAGCTCTCCATTTTCCCTTTCTTGACCACATGCTATTGACTATTCATACTGCATGAACCCAGCTTACCTTATTTCAATAAAACCTCCCTAATCCAACATTAAATACTGATAAATCACCTCCAAGTGCTCATAGAGAAAGTCTGATTTGTCCAGTTTCTTCCTGTGCAGGGCCCTATCATCAGCGTGTATCAATACATACTTCCCTTCAGGTCAATGTTAGTGGGGGATGAGAGGGAACAGTCATATGGTACACTGCTCACTCCCCAAGCAACAAAAGTTGTGGGAATAAGCAGACTCCCTGATAAAGCAGCACAGACAAGGCAGTGCCCTCAAAGGTGTCCCATACTTAATACCTGATACCTAAGGGGCATCAAAATTATGTTTTAAATGAATGAACAAATGAACGTGGCAGACATTGTAGGTAACATGCCAAACAGTTTCCCCTTACTTCCCTCTAAAGTAATCCCTCTTTAGCTCAATATTAGGTGGAATTAGGCTCAGGGAATGTGGACCCAGCTTGGTGGGGTACTGGAGATAGCTTACGTTGGTTTGAGGGAGCCAGTTACGCACCTCTCTTCCCAACTCTGCCTTAGTGAAGCCATGTTTGTAGCTTGAAATCATCAGCCATGATGAGAGTATTTGCACCACAGAAATCAGTCAACGCTGCAATCAGTGCTTGCTTTTTTTTTCCTCCCCAGAGTGCAGGTTATTAAACATTTATCATCATACTACTGGCACAGCCAGAATCACGGTTGGTCTAAGCTAATAATGGAAATCCCAAGCCTCATTTTTTAGGAATTGATTAAGGGAAGAGCCTGTGACCCATTTCTATCAGTGGGATCTGGGCTTTCTTGGATTTGCTTCTGAAATAAAAAGAAAGATACCTGGATTTCCTACCTTTGAATATTGCCTTTTAAAAATGTGATACTTGTAGCCAATTTGCCATCAAGAGAGGCAAGCTTAGAAATGAAAAAGAGGCTTACAATGAATGAAAAGAAATATGAAGGAAAAAAAGAATCCCTGGGTTTTTGATGACCCAGGATCAAATGTGGAAATGTCCTGCCTCAGGTATCTTGTTAAGTGTCAACAAATGACCTTCATTTCTTAGGGCAATTTTCATTGAATATTCTATAACTTGTAGCAAAAAGTTACAGTGGATGGATGGATAGATGGGTGGATGCATGGAAGGATGAATGAATAAATGGATGAATGAATGAGATCATTTATTTAGATGGGTACTGGGCAAAAAAATACCTGGGATAATTCCATGTATGCACAGGTATGTGACACATGTCCCACTGCACTTTTACTTTATCCTTTAGCACTGTAATATATTTTAAACTTTTTTAAAAATCATGTGTGAACAGAGAACTTCTTACTAAAGGAGTATGAACATTACCCATTTACATAGCTATATACATTCAGGAACCTTCTCAATGAAGGACACCTGTTCTTCTCTGCCACCCACTAGAAAATATTCTTTTAAATAGAAAAATGGGAAACTTCTGGGATTTTTAATTTCCAATACTAGCAATTTAAATTCGAAGGTGTAATTTGTATATTTGTGTACATATATGAGCATGCACGTGGGAATGATGGTATTTTATTTTATGTTTATTACACAATCAGCTATTGTTCTTATAATGAATTAAAGCCATTATGTGCAGTGAGGATGATTCATAGCACGATTTTTACACTGACATTCTTCTTTCTCTATTTTGAGTCTGGGTGATGGGTTCAGACAAACACAAGTCTTTGCTGGCTGGTGAGAAAAGTCACTAGTCCCTATTCCACCAGGTCAGCTGCAATGAATCATTGTTTTTTCTTCATCCCACACTTTTGCCAATGAATCTAAGTTCTCTCCAGAAACGCTAATGTGTTGTGATTCCAGAGAAGAGGAAAGGTATTCCAAGGCATACTTGACCATGGATGCTACCTAAGGGGTAACTAATGAAAGAAAACATGTCAAAGCCTGGCCACTTTATTCTTCTAGGAAAAAAAAAGTCAGGTAGCTAGGGTGAAAAGTTGTTTCTTTTTTTTTTTAAAACAACCATTTTTTTTTTCAGTCCCCAGTTACCCTTCTCAGGACTAGCTATATGCATAATAATAGCAAAAAAAACGTTGTTCTGGAGGTTACTTCTTTCAGTTTCTATTAAAACTGTAATAGTGCCTGCTTCCATTATACATTTCCCTGTATATTTCAATCAAAATGTCACCTAGCCACTGTTCCTAGAGTGCACTTAATACTTTCATTAAAACCAATAAAACCAAGAAATGACAAGGGTGCAGGTGGGTGTAGGCAATTAAACTCCTACTGTATGTACTGTTAAATAGCAGTTGAGGAAAGAAAGAAGCCCTATTGAACACCTGTCCCTCCTTTTTGAATGGTGGCTAAGAAATCCACTTAGCTAGCTATTGTCTGCTTATTTTCCTGACAGATAATGTGAAGAACAGGCAGTTATGGGGCCGGTAATTCAGAATTAATTTTTTCTTCACAAGAGTGCTGTGGACACTGAGTGCAGTAATGGTGCCTGATCAGGATTTAGGGGGGGTAAACAATACAATCGGAGATGATGGGCAGGAGATAAAAGCCCTTTATAGGTCTGTTCCACTTGCCAGTAGGAGCTGTGGTTCTTGCTGGCACCTTTTATTATTTTTTTATCTCTTTCAAATGAAAGTCTGAAGAGTTCATCATTAAAACATTTGCCTTGTGTGTGTGTGTGTGTGCACACGTGTTGAAAGAAGAGGCAAATGAAGACTCTACAATGTTGCTTTCCATCTTTTCCCACCATATTTAAAATGTTGCTTTTTGCCCACCATATTAAAAATGTTGGTGGCTGCAAAAGACAGCTGTCAAGCCATGCATTGTTTATGAAGCTTCCTCCTGTGAGCTTCTATGTCAATTGAGAAAATTACCACATTTCCTTTAATAAACTGGGACCTTTTGCTAACCCACCATTATTGCGCATTTCATTCTTTCAGGAAACACTGACCCCTAACATGTACAACAAAAATTTGTTCCCACCAGACCAAATTAAAATTCTCTCTTGCTCTTATTCTTTCCCCCCTCTCTCCTGCTTCCTCCCTCCCTCTTCTTCCTCTCCCCACCTCTCTTTCTGTCTCCCTCATCTTTCTAAGTCCCTGTTCCTAAATGCTAGCCACCCAAGCAATTTCACAGACTAGCTGAATGAAGACTCTCTGGAGAGGAGTTAAAGAGAAGGATTAGATACAACTGTTCTCTGGCCAGCCTCTGAGACCCCTTAGCAGAAACACAGCAGACAGATCTTGTGAATTATCTCCCAGTCACTGACGCGAACCACTCAGAATAAATCAGAATTGAATAACTGCTTTATCAGTCAGGTAAAATTTACCGATCTGTTATAGAAAGGAAAAAACAATATAAGCAAAAGAGGACAGGCCATGCTAAAATAGCAAGCACAAAACCTCCCATAAATCCTCTCATTTAAAATATTTGATATTTAGTGTAGAGTACATTCTTGGAGAAGTTAATCTTTGTGTAGTTTATGTTGTCTGGAAGGAAACATACATAACCCAAGACCTTAAAGCCCATCAGTTAGTTATTAAAATACACACTGATTAAGTATGGTGACCTCAATTTCCAAGCCCCAAATCAGGAAACATATTTTTCCAGTGCTTTTTTTTTTCCTTAAAAAAATTAATCTGGTAATATTTGGACCATGAAAACAGTAAATCTGAATAAGATCACTTAAAGTTATCCCTACCCAAAATATCTGAGTTATAGACTTTCTATCCGTAGGAGCCACCTGTACCCAACTCATGAACTTCTTAACACTATTTCTTTATACTCACTCATTTCATGAGCATCTCACTCATTCATCTGTTCAGTCAGACAGCCTTTAATCAGTGAGTACCATTAGCATGGAACTGTGCTGTTGTTCTACCACTTTTATACTTACCAAATCCCTCAATTCTTTTAAAGTTAAATTCTGTTTCCTTATAGAGCAAAGTTGATGAATTCTGAACCTGTTTATAGCATAAATTTCTCATTCGTTGTGATCCTTGCAGAGCTGTCCATGGTGCTGAATAAATGAAGCTCTTCTTAACTCCCCTAGAATTCTGCTCTACAACTGGAACTTTATTATCTAGTCCCCCGATTATACGTCAATCCCCATATCAAAGAGGACTTACTCAGATTGGCGTTTGAAATATATAACCTCATGGCAGTGTTTAGGTGTATTATTTTATTTGGCTATCTAGAGGTCCTTGAAAATGTACCCATGTAAATATTATCTATCTCAAATATATATAAAAAAGCTCAAAATTGGCAGAAGTTTTGCACATCAACTAACATAGTACTATGAACGACCATATACTAATTAATGAAGTTCATACTTATGTCTATTAACTGATGATAAAATGACAGATACGTGATAATGAATAGTCTAGGAAATGTCAGAGGACTGTTTGCAATTAGATGAAAGCAGCTTTAATCTTGGAAAGAATGAGAAACTAGATCCATGAGAGAGTTACCCTCAAGCATGATATATATTCAGGAAATCATTTTTAAAAGCAATTGTATAAGCTGCTAATTTTATGTGTCCTCAAACTGTGAGGATATACATGTACCACAGCAATGCTGCATAGTCAATGGACTATAACATATGACAGTCATCAGAGACTACATACCATGCCCAGTGGGTAAACACTACCCACCACTGATTTATAGATCAAAATTCTCACTCAACTCTACAAGCTTACTGACATATGAATGATATAATAAAAATCACGATGAATCAAAATGCCTCTAAATTAATTGTGGTTACTTGTGATGTTCCTTTCATAGTCACTTCAAGAATCTAAAAATTATATGCAAGTGAAATGTGTTATAATTAAATCAGAAGAACTAGTATGGGGAAAACCTTAAAAGACAGTATCTGTTCCTCCTTATATTTCTAAGTCAATTAAAAAATACAGGTAGAAGAAAATTCCTAATAAATGCAGGAAAAATAATTTAAAAGTTTTATATGAAATTTATAGTAACAGTAGATTATTTTTATGTAATATTGTCTCCTACTGGTGATGTTTATCAAATCATACTTCAACTGTAGAATAAAAAATATTATTATAGGTCTTGGAAATTTCTACTTTCCAGAATTTTATCTAGAAACTGTATATTAGAAAACTGTAGATTGTGAAATACTTGGTGATTAAGCACATTTTAAGGAAAACTGTTGAACCATAAATGACGTTTTATGTTAGGACTTAGTAATAAAATACTTTCACAGCTTCTCTTCCTAAAACTGATGATGATGAAAAGCGACTGACTTCTTAAATACATCCTTCCAAGCATCAATATATATTTTGGTAAAGAAGAAATGATAAGCTATAAATCTATAAAATAGCTCATCTTACTATGGGAATTAATCTCATCATTAATTTCACCTTTGTTTATAACACTTGTCTGATAATGTGATTTATAATAAGAAATATATATCTTGGTCTTATCCACTGGTTCCTGGCTCACAGGCCCTGAAACCCTTGTAATTTCTCAAGTGATTAGAGCAATATTGGCCTCTTTCTATATAATATTTGATTTTTGTCCTCCATTCCTGAAATAGCTTTAAATCCATAAAGGTGAAGTGGATGTCTTTTGTTATTCACAACAAGCCACCTACAACCACCCCTGAGTTTACATTAGTGAGGTGACTGTTAGAAAGCATAAGAACTGAGGTTGGTTACCAGGGGAGCGAACTATGTGATAGGAGGGTTGAAACTTTCAGCCCACCATGACCTCAGGGGTGGAGAGAGGGGTGGACGTTAAATCAATCACCAATGGCCAGAGATTTAATCAAGCATTCCTATCTAATGAAGTCTCCCCTAAAAATGCATGAACTAAGGGGAGAACTTCTGGTCTGGTGAACTTGTGGAAGCTCAGAGAGAGTGGTGTCCCTGAAGGTGGCATGGAAGCTTTGGGCCCCTTCCCACATATCTTTCCCTATGCATCTCTTCCATCTGAATTACAACAGTCTCCCTGTCTGCAGTTTCACTTACCCACGGTCAACCACAGTCTGAAAATATTAAGTGGAAAATTCCAGAAATAAACAGTTGATAAGTTTAAAATTGTGCATCATTCAGAGTAGTATGTCCTGCGCTGTCCCACCTGGAAGGTTAGTCATCCCTTTGTCCAGCTTACCCCGCCCCTTAGTCACTTAGTAGCGTCTTATTAGATCAACTGTCTTGTTACTGCAGTGCTCATGTTAAAGTAACCCTTATTTTATTTTATAACGGCCCGAAATCAAAGAGTAGTGATGCTGGCAATTCAGATATGCTAAAGAGAAGCCGTAAAGTGCTTCCTTTAAGGGAAAAGGTGAAACTTCTCCACTGAGTAAGAAAAAAAATCATATGCTGAGGAAGCTAACATCTACTATAAGAATGAATCTTCTATCCATGGAAGTGTGAAAAAGGAAGAATAAATTTGTGCTAATTTTGCTGTCATACACCAAAATGTAAAAGTTATGGCCACGGTATGTGACAGTGCTCAGATAACATGGAAAAGGCATTAAATTTGTACAATAAGATACTTTGAGAGAGACACTATATTCACATAACTTTTATTACAGCATATTGTTATAACTGTTCTAATTTATTGGTTATTATTTTTAGTCTCTTACTGTACCTAATTTATAAATTAAACTTTATCATAGGTTATGTATGTATAGGAAAAAAACATAGTATATATAGAATTCACTGCTATCTGCAGTTTCAAGCATCCACTGGGAGTTTTGTAATGTATATGCCATGGATAAGGGGGGACTACTGTATATCCTTTTATAATAAATGGCTACTCTACTAAGTAAACTGTTTTCCTGAGTTCTGTGAGCTGTTCTAGCAAATTTACTGAATCCGAGGAGGGGGTTATGCAAACCTCTAACTCATATCCAGTCATGGCACAGGTAACATAACAATTCATAGCATAGGTAACAGCCTAGACTTGCAATTGGTGCCTGAAGTTGGGGGAAAGGGAAAGACAGGCTTGTGGGACTGAACCCTTAGCCTGTGGTATCTGACGCTAACTCCAGGTAGACAGTGTCAGAATAGAGTTAAATCGCACGACATCCAGCTGGTATTACAGCATTGCTTTGTATGTAGAAAATCCACATATCTGGTGTCAGAAGTGAAGTAGTTGACAGAAGAGGAGAAATATAGGAGGTGAGTTTTTCCTTAGAGCATGCACGGAGGGTGAGTTTTCATGGGCAAAATGAAACCGTTATTCTACATTGAAACTGCTTCAGTTTTTCTTAATGATCAAATGTAGTGTCTATGGATATCTAAATCAGTGTTGATCAGAAGAAATAACTGCTTCTAGTCCTGAGGCCATATATCTGTTTCGAGAGAGAGAGATCCTTAAAATCTTATGTGATAACTCTATCTGCTGAAGATGGGAAAGACAGAAACAGAAGAGCAGAATCTCGACCAGAACTCATTACGCTAAGGGCAGTTATGTAAAAGATAATTGTTTGTTTTGTGTGTGCATGCGTGTCTTTAATTTATCTGAGGGCGCCAAAGACTCTCGGCCAGTGAGTACAAAAGACAGGGAGAGCAAGCAGTTGCTGTGTGGTTTCTAGCAACCTGCTCTACTCTAATTCACAGAAACCTCCAGGCGAATGGCCTCCACAATTCCTCATTTCCAGGTTTCCTTCACAGAGTTAGCAAGTCATACATGCAAATCAAAGCTGACTCCGAAACACTTGGTTTATCTCTGCTGTTCAAAAATATGCCAGAGGGAGAAAGACAAAAAACAGGCCGCACATTCTTGAGATCTTGCGGACTCACTGTTTGCCCTTCTACCCCTAGTTTAACATCTACATAATGATGATGATATTTTGACTACTGTTTTCTCCTCAAACACTTCAGAGTCCGCTTTTCATTTCCCTTTGTGATGGCCTCAAGAATTACCTCTGCACCTTTATCATTTCTGGATCAAGTGTCTTTCTGACCAAAATTTTTTCTTCTTCTTGATGGGGGAATATTTGTCTAAATCTCCTGACTTAATGAGGTCTACTTCTACTAACAAGATATAACATACAAAATACTCCCACATTAATTGTCAAATACAGAATCTTTTATGATAAAGAACATTTCCTATGTATTCTTTAGCTAAATTTTTTTCCATATTTTAATGCAATAAATTGAAGCTAGCTTTATAGCAAGTCCTCTCATGTAAAGCCTGTATCTCCCCCCATCCACAAGCCCTACCTATGTATGAAAACTCACTATCAAACTTTCTGTTGTTTCAGTCTCACATATGAGTGTTTAAACAGCTGAATTATTTGCAGTTGCAAAGGTATCCAAAATAAAAATAAAAATAATATATATTATAACCATACATTACAAATTGAACATACAATATTATATTTAATACACAAATTATAACAGTTTTCTTAACTATAATGTTATAAAATATAATAATATGTTATATATGATGTAATACTTATTTTTTAAAAGCAGAAAAAAGGAATGGAGGCTATATGGGAGGGAGTAAAAAATGGGTTTACTTTAATCTTCTATAATACAAGTTAAAGGAAAATTGTAAATTTATAAAGCAAAGAAGAGAGTCAAGTGTGAGCCTACTATTTAAAGTTAAGGTGACAAGTACCAGATTAACTAGAATATAATTTAAATGGTTACAGTTTAGGAACAGGAGTGGGCATGAGAGTGAGGAAGTGGGATGGAAGGATGATTTAGTCTCCACTTTATATCCTTCTGTACTATTTGGACTCAATTAAAAAGAAAAGAATGTACTTATTTTATGATTTCCAAGAAACTGAACTGAGAAAACATCATCACTGTAACTAAACTCCGCACTACGCAACAACACTTACTTGTCAAGTGCCATGCTGACTTCATTGCTAACTCTATGTATGACACTGAATTTGATTTCACCCTCATTTGTCAAAGGTCATCACCTCTGATATCCAGCACTCAGAAGAGAGATGAACCTCTCCACCACTTGGTCGTGGCTATATTAGTACTTCCCTACGTGGCTTTCTATGAGAATGGAGAGGAAGACACAAGGCCATTCCAGCAGCTGTGGGTTAGTGGAAAAAGCACGGGTCGTGGATTTAGAAGTTCTGAATTCAAGTTCTGACTCTACTGTGCCACACCCAATCCATCACTTAATTTCTCCTCGATTCAGTTTCTTTTGTGTAAAGGAGGTGTTTGAGATTTTTTGAGGGAATGAATGGAGGTTACAAATAGGAGAGTATTCTTCTGCTGTAAGTAACGAAACAATGGTTAATATAACAGTTTGCACGTCATTTGCTTCCCATGTAACCTGCTTCTTGGCGATCCCTGCAGCTATCTGGTGCCACTTCTGACCTCTTCCGTTGCCAACACCAGCCTAACAAGTAGCTTTCTCAGCCCAACCACAGAAGTGTTATTCTTTCTGTTTCTAGCATAATATAAAGGAAATGACTGCTTTTCTTTTCTTAGCCCACTTCACTCACATTGAGAGAAAAAATCTGCTCTCTATCTTGTTATGTTTTCGGTCTAAATGATTTACATTACCTAGATGAAACATTGCTATGAGGGCATGAAAGGTTAATTCCTTCCCTTTATACAGAGACTTGGACACTGTTTTGAATTATCGACCAGGGATGGCTTTCAAGGGTCATCTAAACAGTAAGTTGTGAATTGTAGCCTCTTTGTCTGAGCCTAAAGCCTGGCTGTCTTCTTAAAAGTGGTTAAGTGGAAGTTATCGATGAGAGCTGGAGTGAGATTTGACGTCAGGCTTTAATTATACCTTGAAAGGCAAGCAAAATGGAAAATTAAGGCTAATTCAATTGAACAGTTGATCACTAAGCAATAATCACCACAAAGAAATGTATTTCTCTTTCACGCAAGTGCTTCCCACATGGAAGATTGGTACCAGTAATTAGATTTATACCACTCTTCTTAAGATATTTTATTTAGATCAAGAGAGGGATGCTTTATTCAACCTATTTGAAAATGTGTTTGTATGGACACACAGGCCTGGGATTTCCTTAAAACGAAAATGAGTGGGAATAGAACTCCTGCATTATTTCATCCCTCCTGAGGACATCAATCTAAGCTCCTGGTCAGCACTATTTATATCAGACAGAGAGTGCAAAACAGAGAGACACCATCAATAAAAAGCTCGTATTTAGAAATACATTATTTAAGACCAGTTACCAAGCACATTAAAGGTATATTAAAATATCCTTAACACATCAACATGTATGCAAAGTGTTTTGGCTGTTTAGTCTTTGCATTTTAATCATTAAAAAACATAAGAGTGGGCAGCTTTTATCTAGTCTCTGACATTCTCCTGTCAAATGGAGCTACTTATATCAACTACAGAAGAACTGTCTTAACACCCACAAAATTCAAGAAACTCTTTGCAAGACTGTCACAAATTGACTATGCTGAACCATGTGATATTGCCAATATTCAACTATTTTTTACCTACAAATATGGTAGTGTCACAAAGACGCAGACATGTTATGGATCACACTTCTCTAATTCTTGCATAATAAGTTATCAGTCAAGTCCTCCATGAACATTGTTCAGGGAAGCTCTTCCTGGTTGAAGAAACTCAGGGGCATTTATTTTTGATTAGTAAAGATGAATATTATAAACCTGTGTTAATTCATGTGACTGTTCCCTTTTGCTAAAGCAATTTCAAACAAAAAAGCAATGACACTAAAACGCTATCAGTAATTATCTCTGCAGATACAGGTTAATTTTTCTTCTTTACACTTTACCATATTTTCCAAATTTCTACAATGAACAAGTATTTTCAAATCAGAAACATGTTGTTTTTAAAAATTAAAGGAAGCCGAATTTTAAATATTCCATTAACACCTGAAGAGAGCAAGTTGTATAATAAATAAGCCTATTCCTTCAGACAAAACACCTATGAATAATTCTGGAAAATGACTTATTATCACCACCACCCCAATTTCTCCCCCTGTTGACAAGTAGTCAGGGTAGTTGACACTTCCAGTTTCACTTGAGCTGATTTGTGACACTTATTAGTCAACCAATTTAGGAGCACAACGTGATTTGGTGGTCTAATGTCACCTCTGGTCACTTATTAACCTCATTTTGGCTTAAATGCTCCATTTAAATGGGAAACCCTATCCAGCTGGCAGGGGAATAGCACTTGCTTTAAATTGGATATTATTCTGAATTACAGTCAACTCTGTAATTCAGTGTGATGTGGCTGCTAAAATGCCAAGGATCTTAGACTGCATTAATAAAAGTGTAATTTCTGGTTTATGGGAAGTAATCGTCTTTCTATATTCTGATCGAGCCACATCTGGAGTATTATGTTCAATTACAGGTCAACATTTTAAGGACCATGGCAAATTAGAATATGACCAGAAGAGAAAATCAGAGTGGAGAGGGGTCTGAAAGCTGCCATCATCTTTGAGGAACAGGCAATGGAAAGCAGACTAGGTATAGGCGATGACAAAATAGCTGTCTTCAAACATTTGAACTGGTTGAGCGTAAATGCGAGATAGGATTGTTCTATCTGCATTGTTCAGAAGCAGCAAGAATTGGGTTTTCTATCAACATGAGAGGATATTAAAATGGAGCATCTGTTTATCTCCCGTTCGGCTGAGATCACAAAAGGCTGGGACCCAACCACCAGGTGACAACTATTTCAGCTCTTCCCCACTGCAGGATTTCAGAGCTCAGGGCAACCAAGCAGCTGGGGGACTAGAGCAGCATTCGTTTCAGAATTTTGACAACTGCTTGAAAATAGACATTTAACTAATGAAAAGAGACATTTAATGACTAGTAATAACCAGAGGATGTTTGTATTTCTACAAGTTACCACAAAAAGTATAGGAGCTGCCTGAAATGTCAGCCAAATAGCAAAAGAAAAACTGGCTCCCAAGTACGGATTGAAAGGCCAGAGGCAGGAAGGAAGAATAAAACTGTGTCATCTAGGGCTTCCCTGGTGGTGCAGTGGTTGAGCGTCCACCTGCCGACGCAGGGGACACCAGTTCGTGCCCCGGTCCGGGAAGATCCCACAATTCACAGAGCAGCTGGGCCTGTGATCCATGGCCGCTGAGCCTGCACGTCCAGAGCCTGTGCTCCGCAACGGGAGAGGCCACAACAGTGGGAGGCCTGCGTACCGCAAAAAAAAAAAAAAAAAAAAAAAAAAACCCGTGTCATCTATATCGGTGTAATTTCATACAGTAGGTTCTCTCTCTCACACACACACACTCCATGTAAAGGCATAAAGGCATAGATTTCATATCAACGTAAGAAATTTCCACCATTAGGCTGCTTATCAACAAGATGGGCTGCCTTGAAATATGGCCCCCTCCCCATCAGTGAAGCCTGGGAAGACAAATGCCAGCAACAGTAAATCTCCGAGGATGCCATCCTCTCTCTCTATGACACAGTGAGACTCCATGCAGACGAAAGAGAGACAGGGAAGAGAGAACCTAGAGAAAGTATGAATCCCCAGGTCAACAATAGTGCTTTTTATTTTTAGAAACAGGGAAATTCTCAAGGTGCTGGAGTGTCCAGCACTCTCTGCTTATCCTGGACCCCTGTCAGTACAGATCTATTCTCTTTAGATTAGGGTGTGGTCATTCAGTACAAAGACAAGACCCTGATTCACAATGCACAAACTAGTGGATAATTGAGGTGTGATCTAATTTGTGACAATTTAATAAATTCAATTGCATGTATGTTTTAAAATAATTAAACTTATTAACAGGCATGCTGGCCAAAATAATTTCATAATTTGATTAATTCTATATAGTGTAGGTTGCTAATAATTAGACAGAGCCATCCAGGGATTGGATCCATTTACTGCCAACCTCTTCATTCAGTCTTTAGATCTGCTTGACCAGATTGATTTTCTAGGGTTGAACTGTGGTAGATAACAACCATCTAACTCGGAATCCCTGAACTGGAGGGAAGGGGAAAAGAATTTTACAAAGATTTTGTGTGGGTTGTATGGGAAGGAGGTAAAAAAGCAGAGGAATTGATACAGATATGGATGATTAGATTCTGATAAATGTCCCTCCTGCCAAAAATGAGTACATGCATCCAAACATCTTTATGTGTGATCTTCTGTAATCTTGCCAGATGTAGAGCTGTCACCTTAATTAGGATGTCAGGGATTTTGGCTTGAGCCCTAACATAAGTTAGGCCATGATGAACAGGAATTCATTTATTCAAATTCATTCATTCAATAAATATTCATTGGGCACTTATCGTTTGGCAAGTCTGTGACAGTTACTGGGGATAAATTCACAACAGACACAAACCCTCCTATCATAGAACTTACAGTACAAGGGCCTCACCCTTATGACCTCATTTAACCTTTATCACCTCCTCCCAGGCCCTGTCTCCAAATACAGTCAAAGCGGGGGGGTTAGGGCTTCAACATATGAATTTTCGGGGAGGGGAGACAATTCACATTTTAAAAGAACAAAAGTACTCAGCTTAGAATTTTCTGAAAATGAACCCAGATAAGCAAACACTAATCAAAGCTGAAACAAACAACTGTCATTGCCTTGCCCTGAGATACACAATGGGGCCGGGAAGCTGCTCTGCTAATCCATTTGTGGCAACAAAAATAAAAGCCTCAGAGACCAAATTCAAAGTTTGTTCAAATGATCCATCTTTTATTAATCATGACGTCTTTTTGATGGGAGCAGGAGGTAGATGGGGGAAGCTGGGCAAAACATCTATATGGAAACGCTTCTCCTGGTCTCTCCCTGAGGAGACCTGCCAGACCTCACTGCAAAGCCCAGGTATGCATTGTCCACCCCTGCCTCCTGCACTGTTAATAGTGAACTGTGAGTAACAATAGACTCTCTGATTGATAATAGGAGCAGAGGATGAAGATACCTTCTTTTAAGCAAGATCAGTGTGTGACAAAGCACTTCATTTCCCCAGGAGGTTGGAGTCATTAATGAGAGTAATGAACTGGGCAGCAGGCACAACTTAGAGGAAGACGGTTATCCATCTATCCACAAGTGCTGTAAAGCCTTTCTGTTCTTTGGCTGGTCGAGGCTGATGTGCATTAGACTGGCAATTTACAAAGCAACAGAAAGATATTGATTAATCTGCATGGAGACAATGCAGCATTTGGAGGTCAAATCAAGACTTTGCCCAGCATGCTTTTTGGAAGGTTTCTTTTTAAGAAAACGAATGACATAAACAGTACTCCTAAAACAATCAAAAGCAAAAAAGAAATTACTTCCAATCTTGTAATTATAACAAAATCAATTCAGTATCTCCTTCTCTTGTCCATTTGAACAAGGAAATGTCAGATGTCCTAGAACAGAGAACAGAACAAGTTTTGGAACTGGTAAGGTAAAGGACTTCTGTGCACTGGGAAATGATGTAGCAAAGGGCTGTAACGTTGTACGTGCAGAGCTAAAGGGATAGTGGGGCTACTGTAGCTTAGGAGAATCATGTGGAACACTGACTTCAACTTATTTTAAACCTTGAGAAATTACTGTCCAGCAAGCAACTCTGACCTCCGTCACCACACTGCTTGTGACAGTGCTTAAGTACCTACTAGAGTGCCAGCTGTTTAGCCGTATGTCCCTGGGTCACCATCATGCTGCTGCAATTCTAGAGGACTTCACCATGCTTCACTCAATATGCGCTCCACAGCGACATCAGATGGTGACAAGAAAAACAACAGAAGCATAAAATTCGATCATTGGATGATTAGATTTACTGGTTTGATTTTGTGGGTGTTTGTTTCCTTCTAGCTTTACTGACATATAATTGACAAATAACATTGTATAAGTGTAAGGTGTACATATTGATGATTTGATACACTTATATATTGCAAAATGATAGCCACAGTAAGGTTAGTTAACACCTCCATCACCTCATATAATTACCATTTCATTTTTGTGATGAGAATATTTAAAATTAAATCTCTCAGCAACTTAACAGTATTGTTAACTATAGTCATCATGCAGTAAATTAAATCTCCAGAATTTATTCATCTTGTAACTGTACCCTTTGACCAAAGTCTGCCCATTTCTCCCACCACCCCATCCCCTGCCCCTTGCAAACACCATTCTACTCTGAGTTCTGCTTTTTCAGATTTTGCATATAAATGAGACCAAACAGTATTTGTTATACTCTGTCTGACTTTTCTCACTTTGCATAATTCCCTCAAGGTCCATCCACATTGTCACAAATGGCAGGACTGCCTTCCTTCTCACGGCTGAATATTATTCCATTGTGCAAGTGTTGTTTTCATATCCTAGCTACTGTGAGTGACGATGCAATGAATATGGGAGTGCAGATATCTCTTCGAGTTCCTGATTTCATTACCTTTGAATATACACCCATAAGTGAGATTGCTGTATCCCATGGTAATTCCATTTTTAATTTTTTGAGGAACCTCCATACTGTTTTCTGTAGTGGCCGCACCATTTACATTCCCACCAGCAATGCACAAGGGTTCCTTTTATCCGCAGCCTTGTCAACACCTGTTATCTCCTGTCTTTTTGGTAACAGCCATTCTAACAGGTGTGAGGTGATATCTCATTGTGCTTTTGATTTGCATTTCCTTGATGATTAGTGAGGTTGAGCCCCTTTTCATGTACCTGTTGAAAGTCTGTACGTATAGTATTTTTTTGCCATTTCAGCCACGTTCTATGAATTCATTCTTTCCCATCCTTTATGTAAAATCTCAGGTCAGAAACAGTTTTTAAAAGTCTTTTCAGTCGTAAGATTTATCTTGTTTCTGTAATTAACAATTTCCATGCAGTGTAATCTCAGAACTCTGGACTCTTGTCCCACTTAAAGCTTCTTCCTTCCCTGGCTTTCATCTGCCCTAGACTGGAACCCGCAATGGAGAAGATGGGTCTGGCCAAGCTCCTACCTCTTCCTCTCTCCACCTCCTCTTCCACTCCCTAACTGCTCCTCTGATCTCTTTAGGCTGGGGTGAAGGAAGGAGAAAAGAAAAGAGCAGAGAGGATATACTTGATCAAAGCAATAATGATCTGGGGTTAGTGTTATCTGCTGGGATACCATGTGTTAAAATGTGTAAAAAGAGGATTCTTCCTCTTTTGGAGCACTTAGGTGGATTCCTTAGGGATCCCTTGTGGGATTTTGACTGAAGCTACTTGGTGAGAACAAGAATTCCTATCTGGCTGCCACTTAGGACCTCCAAACAGTCCCTAGTCTTCCATCTGGCCTCCACACATTGGGGTCTTATCCCCACCTCAAGGAAACTTTCTTATATGGTATTCCTTTTCCAATGAACCCAGACCTGCTTCCTTCTTTAGCACCCATATTTAGACCTTGGGAAGTATGCAAATTTGTCCTTCTTTTAGTTGATGAAGTTTAGTTGAAGAGGAACTTGCTCCTCATGCATTTCTCCTTTTGTTGTTATTGTTGCAAATTCAAACTAGATTGTCCTTTGTAGATTTCTCCTTAGGAAAGCATGGATCTACACGTTGTGATCTAGTCCTATATTCACTTGCAAAGTACTGCTAGAGAAAATCACATATAGCCATGTAGGCTGATACTGCTAGAGTTGCCTTTGTGTGTTAGCCAAACGTGAGACATAGAACTGTATGACAAGTGCCCTGTGCAAGTTCTCTGGAGATTAAAGTGTTAGGATCAAGCAAACTTAAATCTGAATCCTATCTCTACCATTTCTTAACTGACATTTTATGTAACTTACTCTTTAAGACTAAGTTTTAGTTTCCTATTCTTTATTTCCTAAAGAAACTGCTTTGAAATTTTTGAGATAAATTTAATTACTTATTTTCTTTCTTTTTTTCTTTTCTTTTAACCAGGCAATAAGATTTAGGACTGTATCTCTGACGGTGTTAACTGTCAGCTGCATTACTAACCAGATGTGTTATCTTATGTGTCCTCAGGGATGTGAATGATGAAAAGACCATATTTTTTTTCATTTTCTCTTTACGTGTCATATCCATTTTTTCAGATTTTTTAGAAGTTTTTATTTCAATGTTTTCTCAACAAAATACTGATGTATCAATTTAACTTTGCATTCCAATTTAATGATTTCTGCTTTTATCATATTCTCCTGTTTTCTTTAGGCAAGTGTGCTATGTTTTACATAACTTCTTGAATGAAGCATTTTAATCACTTCTATCAGTGCTTATTTTCAAATAATGAAAACATTTAAAGCTATGCATTTTTTCTCTTCGCCATGTTGGTCACATCTCATAAATTTTGATGTGTAGAATTTAAATTTTAATTATTTTCTAAAATTATGTATTTCTAAATTTAATTTCCTTTTGTCCCAACAGTTAACTAAAATTATGTTTGTTTTATTTTAAAAGATTCATTTTCAGTGTTTTATTAAACTTCTTTTTGTTTATTTCTAATTTAAAATTTTTATAAGTATCTTTACATATCTTGGTGGCCTAGCATATGATCAATTTTGAAATGTTTACAGAATTATAAGAAAACTACGTAGTCTCAACTAGGTACAAGTGTGTGTGTGTGTGTGCGTGTGTGTATGTGAGTGTGTTGATATAAAATTGTTATTCAGTTTTTTAACTCCATTAAAATATTCAGCAATAATTATGCTAGAATCAATTACTCTTTGTATTTCTATTTTTGCTTTCGAATTACTGATGCTATGTTGTATGATAAACTACTATTCCATATCTATTATGAATTATACCTTTTATTTTAAATTTTACTCCTTAATGTTCTAAAGCCAAGTAAATTTTAATTATGCTTTGCTTTAAGAATACAATTGTCCCTTGGCATCCATGGGGGATTGGGTTCAGGACCTCCCTCAGGTACCAAAATCCACAGATGCTCAAATCCCTCCTATAATATAGTGTAGTATTTGCATATAACCTACCCACATCCACCCGTATACTTTAAATCATCTCTAGATTACTTATAATACCTAATACAATGTAAATGTTATGGAAATAGTTGTGAATACAATGTAAATGCTTTGTAAATAGTTGCCAGTGGATGACAAATTCAGATTCAAGTTTTCCTTTTAGGAACTTTCTGGAATTTTTTTTCCTGAATATTTTCAATCCACAGTGGATGTGGATGCAGATGTGGAACCCATGGATACAGAGGGCCAACTGTATATCAATTTAACATCACACATTTAAATTTTGCTTTCAGCCAAGTCTGGGTCTTTGTTTTTTCACCAAGATAATTTAAACTGTTTATAATATTTTTATATGATAACTTTTTAAACTTTTCTTTAAAATATAATTTTTGCTTTTTTCTTTCTTTTCCCTCTCTTTCACCAAATGCCTGCCTCCATTTTTCCTTAGTAATCTGAAAGCTATAAATCTTAATCTATTTGTGGTTACTTTCAAGGTTGTCAAAATAGAACCTTATCCTATATAAAGCTAATTAACAAAGTTAAAAATAATTGCCCCCTATATAAAATGAGGAATTTACTAATTTTTATTTCTTTCTACAAACTTTCCTTCCATTTCATGATCTGCATTAAAATAAATAAAATCTGGAATTAGAATCAAATTATAGCTTCAGATTACTTCTCCATACATATGTGTTCTTTTCAGACTAATTTTAAAATTAAAACTATATTTATAATTTTTAGTCAAATTTAACTGGTTTTACTCCTAACCGGACAATATTTTATACTAACACTTCTTTTGTTCCTAAATTCTCAGTGTTGATTTTTCTCCTTGTCAACTGTCTCTCATCTATACATTATTATTTAATAAATTATTCATGGGTGGTATTGAGTATGCCCACCTGCCTCTGCCTCTATCCATTTCTAAGCATCTTTATCTCTCCCTTACACATGAACAGCTACTTGGCTTGGTACAAAATCTTGGAACTGGTATTGATGCTAGAGAAAAGAGTGCATTCTGGCATTGTAGAAAGTATTTTCTTAGCGTTAGAAAGATAGCTGTCCATTTTTCTAGATAGGGTGAACAAAAGACCTTGCCTTTTAAATTCCAGGAATAGGCAGTATATAATTGATGAAAGATCTCCTTATTGTCTTTCAAGATAGCTGCTATGCAGCAGGTGCCACCAATGTTTTGTCAGTTCTATTCCATAGACCTGGTTATAAGTGGACATCTCTACTTGCAGTAGGTTAACTGTCACTCAGAGCTGGAATAGTGTTGCAAATTTTCTTCTCCTTTTTCCAAGTATTTTTAAGGGTGTTCCCTTAGAATTTTAGAGCCACTGCACCAATAATTGCTAACTTGGTGCTATTTTTCAAGACACAGTTTTCACCATCTTTGAATTCTAGTAGTCTAGCAGAGTACCTGAAGCTTCACCACCCCTACTCCTCTTCAAGTTTGCATATGGTAAGAAAGCACTTAGAGTCCTAGGCCTGAGTCAAGTGGGGAAAACATCCAACTATTAGATAACCAAAATTAGGAATGTTTACTGGTCAATCCAAACCAGAATCTTTGAGTTGGAGTCAAAGTCAGGAGCTTGAAAGAGTAAAATTAACTTTAAGATCATAGGAGCTGCTACACGTTCAAAGGAAATTAGAATGAAAAGTGGATAGGAAACTGAATTTAACTAAGAGTAGGTTAGAAATAAGCAAGTTTTGCATAGTCCAGAATTATTACCACAAAAGTAATCGGAGTGACATCATCTTAGCTTCATTAGTCAGTAGATATTTGGTGAGTAGTGTTTTCAGGTTCAGAGTTAGAGAGAAATACCTGGCCTAGAGTAGTGTTCCAGTGTTTTCAAAAAGCAGAGCCTGAGATGAGGGTACCTGTGCCAGTGATTTATTAAGAAAGCAGTCCCAAGAGATATCAGTGAGGAAGTGGGACAAAGGCCAGGGAGAAAAGCCAAGAAGTAATATAATTTTGGGTAATTTCCAGACCCACCCTAATTCTATAGGAAGATCTGAACATAAATGATATCACAGAATTTGTCCTGCCTCAAGACAAGGAGATGGACTTTCAGACCTGCCATCAGACAGTCATTTGGCTACAGGCTGCCCTTGAGCGGTTGTAATTGTTGAATGAATGACCAGCGAGAAAAGTTTTAGGATCCCAGGCAGCATGCAGTGTGGTTAAAAAGGAACAGTCAATGTTTGGGAGATTAAAAAAAAAAAAAAAAAAAGATAATGAATAAAAGACAGAAGAGGTACAAAAATAAACCTTATCTTCCTCAAAATTATGCCAGATTATTGACAAACTGAGTTACACTTTCAGTAGAAACACTTAATATGCTGATTTCTTCCCTAACTCAAAAACCTGTCCTTGATTCTTAGAATTTATTTAAAATGATATTAAAGTCCTTGTAAGGGGTTTTCTCAGATCAAATCTACTTACTCTGCAATTTTTCTCTTCCTTTTTCATGTCTTTTCTTACAGGCTACCCAATCAAAGCACATTCTACATTGATAGATAAATTTTCTCTCTACTTAGGGCTCTGCATCACCAAATCATTGCAAGCTGGAATAGATCATGATTTTCAGTCATTCACTTATTTACTAATTCAGGGACAAATATTAACTGAGTCCCTCCTGTGAGACAAAGACTAGGAATATAACAGTGAATGAGGCTTGCTCCTTCTCTTAAATTGCTTATAGTAGCAACACCCTCTTCGACAAGTTTATTTTGTGAATTTCTTCAAAAAAGCTTATTGAGCATGTACTAGGTTGAGACTGGGAAATACAAAATCAGTCCATCATGGATATGGCTCTTTAGGTTGTTATAGATTATTTGGAAGTCTGAGAGTGGTAGCTAAGAAGCATTAGACAGTCTCAGCTCAATCTCTGACTAATAGATAAGTTGATAATAAAAAGAAATGGGATGGTAAAGTTAGTATTTTTTGACCATCTACTATATGCCAGGTTGTGTTAAAAAAAGAACCCTTTACATACGTCACTTAGTATTAAAAACCTGTGAATTGCATTATTTTTATCCACGTTCAGTAAATAAGGGCACAAAAGCCGAAAAGATAAGTCATTTGCCCAATTTTATTCTGTAAGTGGATGAAACTGTCTTCAACCTGGGGTATTTTGCCACATCCTATGTTCTTTCTACTACACCATGTTGTACATTGGAGACTATTTGAAATAATACCCTCTCCCATGGTAATTTAAAAAAAATGAATCTTTCTGTTAAAGAGTTCTGTATGACTTTTGGATGGAACAAAAAAAAAGTACAGAAAAGGAATTTATAAATGAGATAATTACAGGATTGTTCTTAAACAGAAAGGCTGGGATAAAGAAAACAGATACCACTAAGAAAACAGTTCAGGAATAAAGAAAAAATCTTCAGTGTTTTCCCTCCACTCCTGATGAGCATCCAGTCTTGAGTATTTGAAACTCCAACGAAGTCCTGAACTTTCTGAAGTTCAACCACTACTGATGATTAGTCGGGCTAATAAATATAAGGTCTGGGTTATCACACCCCCACCATGTGTGGGAGAAAAATCAATAATATCAGCTTCATATTAAATGAAAGCCCTCTCTGCCTCTCAAACACAGCCTAAGGGTGAATGTGTTTATGAACTGCTAGTGTGGTGAACTCAGTGTTGGTCCAGGGGTCACCAGACTCAAGATATTCCAGAAATACCACGTTGTTTATCACTTTCTACTATATAACTCTACCTAGGTCATAAAGAAAAGAATATCAGCAACAAACAATCCAGCCACCTTCATGTAGGAAGAGGTCAGAACATGTGCCCTTGGAGTTGGTGAATTTCACACAGGCACGCTTGAGCTCATCAAACAACACTCCTGAGCAACTAACATATGCTCGGTACATATGCTTAATATGTGCTAGGTACTGTGGGATACACCATGATATATCCTTTACAGACTTTTAATACAATTAGGAAGATCAGTGTAAATATCAAAATCCCAGATTTTTCCAAGATAGGTACAATTTATAGCATTTTGCCCCACTGATGAACAACGGGGTCCTCATTTTTGTTTCAGAATATATAAGCAGCATAGAAACTATATATAAACACACACACACACACACACACACACACACAGATACATGAAACCAACCAAGTATTCAAGCTGCACAAGGTATGTTAGTGACAAACGGCCCTACCTCTTAAATATCTCTTGAATCCATCCATTTCTCTCCATTTCAATTACCAGAATTCACTCCTGGCCATCACGAATTATTTCACTTGGATTGCAGTAACATTTTTCTCAACTCAAAACCATTTTTTAACTCTGCAGAAAGATCTTCTAAGAACGATACTCTATGCTGGAAAGATGTTCCCTTGCCTTTAGGATAAGTTCCAACTTTACAATATATTTTACAAACCTGCCCAAAAGTCCCACCACAGCCTACCTGTTTAGCCTTACCTGGTGGGGAATCCACCTTTCACTCCAGCCTTTCTGAACTCTTTCAGCTCTTTCATCACTGTTCTTTCTGTCACATCTTAGTACATGCTGCTCCCTCTTACTGGAACTGTCACCCTTCCCTCCCCTGTCCCTGACATACATTTTTTAGATAACACGGACTTTTTCTAGAAAACTTCCACTCATCCATCAGATCTCATCTTGAATGTCACTTTCTCAAGGAGGCCTTCTCTGTTTTCTATGTTACATTAAACTACCTGCAGTGTGCTTCCATAATATTCACCCTTTTTCCTGTCAAAACTATCGTCATACTTTATTTTTATTATTTGTTAATACCGTTTTCTCTCCATGGGCTAAGAATCATGTCTGTCTTATTCAACAATATATTAACAGCACAGTGCCTGGCACATTTTAGGAACTCGTTCATTAAATGTGTTGACAAGTGTAGGATGTATTCAGACTATTAAATGACTAGCCTGGTAAGGGCACCATCTCTTTGATACATGGGAGCATCACAGTTGAAATCAGACCTGAACACGTGACCATAAGGAGTTACGACTACAACATTGCAGTTTAGAATAGTCTGGAACAATTTTATGTATAACAAAAAGTATTTCTGTTATAAGAGATATGCATATGAACATGAAGAGTGTGGGCCCTTTTCTCTAAGTCACTGGCATGAGGTGTTAGGAGGGTCAGTGTCGGGGAGCATTTGAATGAGTGAATAACTGAATGCATGATGCTCTGGATGCAGAAGTACTACCTGGAGAGCGGCAAGGAGTCCATGCCATGGTGAACTGTTTGAGTAACAGACACACTTCCAGGAAAGAAGCCCAAGCATCTTTTCCCTCTGACCTGTGGGTAAGCATCTGACCAAATGGAACACACCTGCATCCCCCATCCAATCATCTCCTCAATGCTCATCAATATACACTGGGTATCTAGCCAAGCCCTTGACTATTAACACTGAAAAATTTGAAAACATAGTTTGCACCTAATTTGTCCTGGGATTGAAGCAGCTGGTACACTTTGCTGAAGTCTTATGGAAATGTGTTTTTCTCTGGGAGTTTCATTGACTGAACTGGCTGTAATATCACCATTGCTCGAGGTGGAAGAAAAATGCAACATGAGTCTTCAGGGAATTGAGAAGGAGGAGACATCAACATTCAAAATGAAAGTTTCCTCCTTAATACTTAGTCATGTCTTGATGGAGTGAACCATGGGTGAACTTATTTACTCTTTTTTAATGAGAGGGACAGAAATTGACCCAGAACATAAAATGTTACCGTAAGCGTTAAATAAAGGACTCGTTATTGAATTATAAAGTTTACTTGATTATAAAAATCTATAAACCTTTAGGACTTTAAGTATAAACAGAGAAAACAGTGCTTCTCTCAGTATTCATACATTACGTCTCTTTGCAGATGCTAAAGTGAATTTGACATAATGGTAAGTAGTTAAGGATCTATATTGCTGGGAGCTTTTTCTCACAAGAGATTGATTTTCTAGCACCATGAGCAGAAGGCCTACAAACACATTCCTCTTTTGTTTATCATGCTGTAGGCATGGGATACTGTGTTTCACACCATCTGAAGACATTAAGCAAACTTTCAGATGTTTAACTGGAAAAGTTAATGAATTATTTTGTTCTTCATTATGAAATGACTCATCTTGCTAAATAACTAGTTAATAAAAAAAAGTTCAGTTTGAGTGAGCTGGAGAAGGAGAATAATGAAGATAACTACATTGTATCAACAACAGTCCACTGAGGAAGACAGCACTTCCCAAAAAGAATTTGAGTAGAGGGACTTTGGTACTGGGGACCAGTTCCCAAAGAGCTAGGAGGCCTGGAAAGCCTCATTGTGAGGCAAGTGACAGAACAGCAAGAACAGAAACCCCTCATCACCCCTAAGGATGGAGAAACAAATGAGGAAATGTAGTTACCTGAACCAATGAGTTGAGGCCACCCAGAGGGTATTGGAACCAGAGCAAGAGCTACCCAGTTGGAGCTGCAATCATGGAGGAGATGACAGCTACCTGGAGTAGAGAAAGATAGGCATACAAACACCTGCTCCTTCCTTCCTCCAATATCCCACACCTCTGGGTGCATTACATAAATCTCCAATGGAAGCCAACAGACCTTGGAGCCTGGGAAATCTAATCAGCATAGCCCAGTAACTTGTAATACAAAGCAGAGTGGGGAAGTGGTGGGACATGAATCTTATAGCAAACAAGCAGAGAATCTGAACACCATAGAAGAAGAGTATATAAGACGGCAGCATCATGCTGGGAATTCAAAGGTAGGCCCAAGACAGGCTGTGACTAAGGGGGGCTGACCATACGTCCAAGTGAAAGCTTGAAGTCAGGCCACTGATAGCACTGTCACTTTTGGTGGTTCACAGAGATTGGAGGAGGAATGAGAAAAAGAGAGAAAGAGCTGGGAATAGGAGGAGAGACCCCCACCATATGGGCCATGGGCTCCAAAAATACTTGGAATATACCCAGAAAATCAGGTATATTAAGAGGAAGAACTTGGTCCATGAAAGTCTTTTAACTAGAGCAGTGGCATAAACAGAGCTGTGTCTTGGCAAGACGTGATGGCATCACGTCTCCAGGAACCGAAGGGCCAGGGCTTGTTCCAGGGATAACAGTTCCTGGATTTGTCCTTTTGAGGACGTATACTACTCCAGCTATTCAGAGAAGAGAACTCAGATCTCTTCGTAGTAGTGGTAAGAAGTCGTGGCTTTGGCGTAATTCTTCCTTCCAGATATCTGGACCCAAATTAAGTCCAATTCTAAAACTACCAGATTGGATCTTATGGGCTCCTATCAGTCAATTCCAGAACCATCATACACTCTGAGGGTGTTCCACATGGTAGAAGGCAGTTCTCTACATGCCAGGCTCTGGTTTCTCTGTATTAGAGAGCCTGTAGATTTAGCTCTTATTCTCCACGGCATCTTAGCAAAAGGGAATAAGAAACAACACCACAAACTTCTATCAGACCTTGAAATATAACTCGAATTTATGCCCAGAGGTACACTGTCTCAGAGTTCAGCTCCTAACTTGGTCCTAAACCTGGGAGATATTTATTTTGTTTATATTAGCATAAATTTAAGAAAACATGTCTTTCTCCCTAGGGTGTTTGTATAGCAAGCTTTATATCCAATTATGGCATAATGAGTTTTATCCTCTGAGGAATTTTCAGGGACGAAAAAAGAAATCTTTTTGGAGTCCAAGGCTTTTAATGTATAAGACTAGCTCCTTCTACAATTTCTAGGATGAAATTGCAGACCACTTACTGACTTGAATTTTATATTCTCAACTGACATTATAACAATAATATTATATTCATCCACTAAATTTTCATTCTCCACTTTAAATTTACAATATAAAGAAAAATGCAAAAGAATATTCAAATGAAAATGTTTTTTCTTGAAGACCAACTGTTTTATAACCTTGGAAACTTCAAACAATTTGCTGTAAGGGTGTGAAAAACTTTGGTGGAAGCAGCTGATTTGCTGAAAGCTGCTGCAGGCTTTTATAATGGTCTGAATTCATTTCAAATAAAATAAAGGGAAGGAAAATCCAAATAAGAGGAAGAATTTAAATAATAAGTTCAGTGACCTTGCATGGTATTCCAAGATATTAAACAAGCATATTATAAGTTAGAACAGATTTTGTTTTTTAATGAACACCATCCTGCACAAAGAAATGCACACATTAGACAGACTCAGCTTCATAATGGAAGTTTTCTCTTGACTTATCAGAATCTGTCCAGCTTTGGGGTTCTCAATGTGTTTCGTATATACAAGCTATCACCCAATTGAATGACTCCTTCTCATGGTAACACAACAATTCTTGGAGTGAAACTGGGTGAAGGAGCTCACATATGTGTAGATATAGGTATTACCCATTATTACTAGTGTCCTATTCTACAACGAATATAATTTATTTGCTTTGCCTATAAGAAATCTCACCATATGGTACTCTGCATTTAGACTAAGTTCCTTAAAAACTTTTCCTCTTCCTTCTTCCCTTTTTCTTTCCTCTCTTTCTTCCTTTCTCCTCCTTTCCTTCTTCCATTATTTATACTTGTCCTTGTTCTAAAACATATAAGGTAGACTCATAAATACATATCACATTCAGTGATATATACTGTTTCAATAATAACATATTGAAATAAGTGGATGAGGTATGAAAACAAAAGGGAAATGACAGTAAGAGAGAAGTAATAAAAATAAATATGCAAAAGGCACATTGCAAAATTTCATTTATTTACTAAAAGGTGGTCATGAATTTGACTCTGGATTTACTAGACATCTGTACAAGGAATGAATCAAGACCAGTTCTGAACAAACAAGAAAACACAAAAAGAAATTTGTCTCATTGATTCTTATAAGAAGGATGTCGAGTTGTGTAATGAACAAATCATTCTTACAACAAATAGAGTGACTAGTCTCATTAAATTGTTTGTGATGACATTTCTCAACCTAGGCCAGTGACATAATACCAAAGACTTGTCCTGAAAAGAGCAATTCTATAGGGATATTTAAATTCTTAGGAGTATTATCTTTAACTTAAGTAGAACAAAAACTTTCCCAGAACTGTATTAGTACATGGTACTAGAAGTTGTTCTGTGAATGGATATTAAATGGTAACAAAGTGAAAGATGAATGGTTGGAGACAAGGTCAGTTCTTTCGTTACTTGTTGAATGTATTCAAGTAAGTCCTCAAAATCTGAATGTCTCATAATTGCATATCAAGAATTTCAATGCTTTTGCAGACTGTTTATTTTCAAAGAGACGTAATCTGACAGTTTGCAACTAAAATCTAGATACTTTCATTAGTTTTAAGTGGATTTATACTGCTCTCCTTATTCATCCTTACATCTCAAAGGTAAATATGTGCACAGTCCAGGAGGAATTGTTAGTTACACTATGGATGTTTTATCCATTTCTCATCTAAAAATGCATACCATGAACACAAATAAGAGTAAAACAATTAGACAAATATCAACATCTAAATTAAGATCCACTAGCTCATTCCAGCTCTGTTGCATTGAAATTGCTCCCCTTCCAAGTATCAATGATTTCTTTAAATTCTTCTACAAAAAACCTGACATCTCAGATAAGAAAGCAAATAATATTAGTAATATAAAAGTAATACTTGCAAACTATTGTGTAGCACCTACTATATACTAGGCACTATCCTAAAAGATTTACATCTATTAACTGCTTTAAATCTCACCACAGCCTATGAGACACATATTATTATAATGCCGATTTTACAGATGAGGAAACTGAACCTCAAAGTGGTTAAATAAATTGCCCAAGGTCACATAGCTGTTAAGGGCAAAACTGGTATACACCAAAGAAAAGGTGAATGTAGCGTGTTCATGACCAATGTTGTTACTTACTTATAACACAAAATTTGTCAAAATATTTCTCTCCAGTGGCCATACTAATACTTAGCTATGACAAAAATGCTATAGGTGGGAATTCCCTGGTGGCCCAGTGGTTAAGACTTCGCCTTCCAATGCAGGGGGTGCAGGTTCGATCCCTAGTCGGGGAGCTAGGATCCCACATGCCTCATGGACAAAAAACCAAAACATAAAACAAAAGCAATATTGTAACAAATTCAATAAAGACTTTTTAAAAAAATGGTCCACATCAAAAAAATCTTTAACAAAATGCTATAGGTAATTATAAAACATTCAAACTGATTTTGATAAGTATTTAAAAACACCCAAATTAGTATCATCCTTATTCTAATGTTACTGAGAGATTTTTCAGAAATAATTAATCTACATCTAGTTTATTCTACAAAACATTACTTTTACTCATATATGATTTTATTTTACCAAAAATTATAATACAACTTTATTACCCATGCCATTTATTAATCTTTTCTTTAAACAATTTATGACTATTTGCAAAAATATAGTCTATCTTCAAATAAGTAAAGGCTGGCAATCATCAATTCCACCTAAAATAATAGTGCTATGTTTCATGCATCAGATATTTACATGGCACTTGGGATGTGACAAGCACCATGGACAACGCTGGGGATACTGAACTTAATAATGAACAATGACTGCCTAAGGTCATTATGTATTACCACCTCCTCGAATTCAAAAAGCTCTTATTTTATAGGTCTCAGCAGGCTTAGATGATTACTGCATATAGTGTAAATGATACAAAAGCAATAAAAGCATGGAAACATTGTGGGAGGCTAGTCACTTAAAGTGAAGGACAGATCAGGAAACATTTCCCAAAGATATTGCCAGAGCTGAATTTTGAATGATGCATAGGATTTGGTCAAGCCACGGCAGGGAAATCAGTTCATTTAATGGGGATACCTCAGTTGCAAAATGCATGGAGGCAAAAGATATCTTGATGCTTTTAGGGAATCCTAAAGAATTAGGGTACAGGACAGAGTGCTGAGATGATGACAGAAAAGCAGAGCAACGGACTGTTCAAAGAGGATCTTGGGAGAGAAGTTTCAGCTTCTGAACCTTGGAGGGAGTGAGGCACTACCCTAAAGTTGTAGGCAGAGCAATGACACAAAGAGGCTTGCATTCTAGAGTAGCAATTCTGGCAGTAGGATGAAAAAAAAAAAAAAAAGATGTGGGGAAACAGGACTGGAAAATGGGAGAAGTGTTTGGAGGCTATGAAGGCAATCCAGCAAGAAATGATGAGGGTGACACTGAAGGCATTTCAGAAAGAACTACCAAGAATGCATTGAGAAATGGCAGCCTTATCAAGGAATGTGTAGAGCTCCCCCTGAAGAGTGCTTCAAAGAATCTGGAACTCATTTAGAAGTGTGCACAGGCATTTTTGCATGTGTGGCAAGGACGATTTTCCAAACAATAGTCCTCAAATAGAAAATTCATTCCTTGGAATGTGCTTGGTACTTATCACCACAGAGATCACTTTCTCTAAACCCTTCAAGAAAAAAGCTGCTTCATCCTGAAAATCACTTTATAAGCTCTTCTATTTCTTAAGAAGATACATAGAGCCCCAGAGGTCGACAGAGTGGGATGTTCTCTTTTATCTTTATCCAGAATTCTACCGAGTGGCACCTGAGATCGACCCTAGAGTAAGAGCAAGAACTGAGTGCAGTTGATATCTGCCCCACCCCACAGGACCATTCCAGTCAACCTGCAGCAGAAACCTACACTGCAAATGTGCTCAGTACTGAGATCCCCTGCTTCCCAGAGCCAGTGTTCCTCCAGCAGCCTTGGAGACTCATTAGCATTCACATCTTTCCCAGCCTCATTAGCTCGCCCAGATGTTTCGTGACTGCCCCTTTAAAGCAGCTCTGTCTATATTTTATTTAGATTTGTTCGGCAATATTGACGCTTAATGAATAAATGCACTAAACTGTCAGTACTGGAGACTAATTAAATCTATGTATCAGCCTGAGAAGCTGATTGAAAAATTTGCAGTAACTTAACTGGGTTTAAATAAACACTTTAGTGTAGTGCTTTAATTACACTTTAGCTTGTAATGTAATTTTTGGCTGTTTAAACTATGATTTAGGCTGAGCTAATTACAAATGATTTTCTACTCTGTAATTAATAATAACAAAATTGTAATTAGACAGCTGCTCTGGATCAGGGCGACAGTTTGCATGTGCTGGCTCATGATGTTCGGTCTGGCAGAGACACAAGACGCACTTGGGGACTGGGGCAGCTTGTACCTCTCCCAGGTTCATTGTTAAAGACCAAGGCCAGAGAATCTTGGTGAACTTCATAATCCCGGCTGATGCCAGGGCAAGGGGTCTCTAATTTGTCAGGCTGTGTCCACAGACACTCTCTGCTTTAAAACCTCACTTCTGAAAAAAGCACTGACGATACCTCATCTCCTTTACTTCCTACGGTAGCTTCCAACTCATTCATCTTTGTTTTTTGTCAGAGACTAAATCAGGTGATGCTAGTCTGTTTTTCTAAGCCAGTTTATTATAGTAATAATTACGGTCATATCTTAGGTTTTGTTCTGTTTATATATGCTGTATAACAAACCATCTCCAACTTAGGTCATAAAACAATAACCATCTTATTATGGTCAATGATTCTATGGGTCGGAATTTGGCCAGGGCCAGGGCGTGACTTGTCTCTGCTTCATGATGTCTGGGGCCTCAGCTGAGAAGACTAGAATGACTGATGGAGGATAGGATAGTAATCACTTGAAGGTATCAAAGTAGAATATAGTGTATATGGAGTATGATTTCATTGTGAAAAGAAATATAAAAATAGATATAATTGTAAATATTAGGATGCACACCAAATATTATATATATAAAAATTTTATATTATATATAAAATATTTGGCATGAATATTAATACTTATAATAAATATACACCAAACATTATATATTACAATATATAATATATACAAAATATTATAAATATACCAATGTTTGGTTAAGATATATCAAACATTAATATTAATAAATATAATTATATTTGTATTATATAAATTATAAAATTATATTAATATTAGACATACATAATATAAATATTACATATACTATTTGGTTTATGTCATAATATTTATAATAGGATAATTATTCTATGTCATTTATATTTATTACATGTACATATATCCTAGATGGCAGATTAGAGATTAGGTCTCTTTCATACATTCTGATTTTTTTGAAATTAGCATTTATTATTTTAATAATCAGGGAAAAACCCAAAGATGATTTTTAAAAGGGCAGTTTAAATAAAATAATTAGAATGGGAGACTTTTCTTAGAGTACTATTTGAAGAGTGAGTGAAAAGGAAATTGAAACAGTATACATATCCCCATCATTTGAGTCGTTTGGCATAAAAGGAAATGAAGATATGGAACCACAACATACTCAACTGAAGATTTCATTTCTCAGTTTAAGGAGTACTATGCATGTTAGAAGAAAAAAAACCAGTTGAAAGCAGGAATGAAGGGCACTATACCAAAAAGGAAATAATGCCTAGCTTCTGTCACTTAATGAATTAAGAAAGAATATGATTGAGGGTATACGTGGAAGAGTGGGCTTTGGGGATAATAAAGTGTTTCGTTTTCTTGAACTGAGAGTGATGCATGGATAGGTATAGAGACTTTAGGGGCAAAGGCAAATGTTGAAGGATGCTCTAATAGTTAACTGAAATAGATGAGAGGGCCTCTGCTTAGGGAGGAAGGTCTAGAGGTGCAATAGGTTTTTTTTTGTTTGCTTTTTTGAATTCTATTTATTTTTCTATACAGCAGGTTCTTATTAGTAATATATTTTATACATATGAATGTATATATGTCAATCCCAATCTCCCAATTCATCCCACCACCACCATCACCACCCCCACTTTCCCCACTTGGTGCCCATACATTTGTCCTCTACTTCTGTGTGCAATAGGTTTTTGAAAACACCTTTCTCAAACTTACTTGTATTCATTAGAACACAGATTTGCCTACTATAACAAAGCCCCAAATACAGAAGATTGAAATGTATTTCTCTTTCCTGGAAAAGTCTCAGTGCTTAGGTGACTGGCAACTCAAGGATATAGGGACACCAGGCTGATAACAACTTAATGCTCTGCCCTCCGACTGTGCAGCACTCATGTTCTCAATAGTCCAAGGTAGTTTACCACCATGACCATGTTTCAATAATCAGATGTAGAAAGAAACTGCAGTAGGAGGGCACAACCTTATTCCTCTTTAAAGAAGTTTCATAAACCACTTTTACTCATATAGCACTGGCCAAAACCTAGTTGTATGGCCATATCTAGCCATAAGGGAAGCCGGGAAAAGTAGTCTTTTACTGGACATTTATGTAAATAAAAATGTAATGTTATGAAAAAAAGGAGAAAAGGATACTGAGAGACAACAAGGAGTTCCCGCCACAGCAACACTACCAGATGATTCAGTATAAGGAACAACAACAACAAAATATTCTAAGAGCTCAAGCCTCTGTCAGCAAAACACTCATTAGAATCACTTCATAATCGGAATCCTCTCAGAGTTAAATGTGGGTAAGCCATCTTTAGGTTGAAAAGAAACACACCCTTACCCCCACATGAATTAATGAATCCCCAAAAATGCTGGTCCTAAGTTGCATAATAAACTGAGCCACATAAACAGCAAATGCAGCAGAAGTATTGAACTATAAATATGTAAAGAGCTTGAATGACATACTCGAGCTGATGTTTTATGAACAGGACCTCAGTTGAAGCCTGTTTGCTCTCTCTTCTGCAATGTTTGTATGTCGCTTTAGAAGTTTCATATCAATTTCTGAATATAAGTTCTCATTTCCATTCATTTCCTTTATTCCTTCACTCCACAGCTCATAATAACACCCTTTCAAAAATTTAACATTTAATTTTTCCCCAAACTTCTCATCTTCTCTTGGTATGCACATATTTATTGCCTCTCAGCCAAAGGCTCAGTTTTACTTTATCTTATGCCAATATTATTAATGATACTAGCATATCTCTAGATATAAAGGGGCACTGTTCTCAAGTATCACTTTCACCATCCACCAACTCTCTTCACTTACCACTTTTTGTAATGGAAATATTTTTCTCTTCATCCTGCCTCACAACTTTGGGATCTTTATTGACTATCTCACTTTATTCAAACATATTTATATATCTCCAAATCCTATCAAGTCTTTTAAACTTCTCAGAAATCCATCTCATCCTGCCTGATTCTTTTGTTGCCTTTCTATCTTACGACTAGTCTTAAAGTTATGATTCATTTTCACGGCAGTTCATCTAAATCCATCAATGCCCCATTGTCTACATTTAGAAATCAAACTCTTGAATCCAGTCTTCAGGACCCTCTACAATTTGTTCTAAGCCCGTCTTTCCCATTTTACTCTAGTTCACCATTGGAAGCAGCTTGGCCCTCACTACTCAAAGACTGTGCCCTAACCAGCTGCATCCACCTCATCTTGGAGACTTACGGAATCAGAATTTTGCATTTGAACAAGAAACACCCCCTCCCTAGGTGACTGGTGTTCACTGGTTTTTGCAAGTTTTTCACAAAATAAGACTTTAATCAATGTTATTAGTACTGTTACCCTTCTGGTCATTCCCCTATTCCTTTGTTTTGTGCTCTTGCCCTAAGTAGATTGTTATCCACTCATCTCATTCCCCAATTTTTTTTCCTAAAAGCCAATTCAACTTTTACCACTAAGGATTTTTAATGTGATAGATATTTGATTGTTAATAAGATTCTTTCCCAGTATAATATTAGCAAAGGGAGCAAGCCTGAACTCTGGGCTCTCATAATCTGAGAGATCTCTCACTGTGCTGGCTCCTGACACCATGGAAGGTAGGCTTGCTTCTGAGAAGAACAAGGCAGGCATCCTGGAGCAACATCCATTTACTTATAATCTGGACTTTCTGTCTGGCCTTTGCTTTGCTTGTCTGCAGATTTGGCTGTAGTTCAAAGTGAAATAACTTTAATTTTGCCCAATTTTGCATTCTAGCCTATGTTTCAATTTGGACCAATCTATAGTCAGAGTCATCTCAAGATCTATTTTACTTTTTTTTCTTAAAACCTAAACCTAGCACTAGGCATGCTCACTAATTAATAAATAATTAAATTGTTGACATTGAAATCCAGTGTGAAAAAAAGCATACTCACTTGTGATCCTGTATTCAGTAACAGTTATACAGTAAGATGTCAGGTACCAACACAATTATCATCATTGTTACCATTTTTATTATAACTGTAATTTAAGACCAAGATGTCATCATCTTGAGCAAATGGGTGAAAGGTGGCTTTCCTTTCCATATTGATAAGTCAAGACCAAGACTGATGATCTGTTAATAATAATGATCCCAATCCCATAGTGAATAAGCTTTTCAGGGAAAGTCCCTGCCTCATTTTACCTGAACTATTTCTACAACAGGTACGGATATGTCATCTTATTATAGCTGTATAATGGTGGCCACAGCCTGCTTGTAAGAGCAATGAATCCGCAGATAAAATGTCCTGCCTTTTTTTTTTAAAACAAGCACAAATTAGAATTACGCATGGTTTTATGAAGAATGCTTTGAACTCACAAGTATACAACATACTTAAGTACAGCCCAGCTGTTAAAAACATTAAACGCTACCACTTTTGATTAAATTTATATGGTGGCAACTTCAATCCTCAGACCACACTCTCTGGGTCCATTCATTCTCCTCCATGCTCTCCCAAACCCATTCCACTCATGCTTTCATGCATGGAAACTATTCTCATAAAAGTCTACATGTTACCAAACCCGATCGAAATCATTAATCTTCATCTTATTAAATTTTTAACAGTATCTGACATCCTTAATTGCTCCTTCCTTCTTGAGACTCTTCTGTTGACATCATGACACTAAATTATTCCAGTTTTCCTTCTGCCCCACTGGCTTCTCCTTTTCAGGCTCCTTTGTCACCTCTTCCTCCTCTTTCTAACCTTTAAATGTTGACATTCTTTGGCTTTAGTCCTCAACTTTTTCCTTTTCTATCAGATGAACCCCTCCAGTTCCATGATTTTAAATACAATACAAACATCGCTGACCATTAGATTTACATCTGTATTTATCCTAAACTCTAGACTTTTGTTAACAATAGACTACCTGACTTTTATTTAAATTTCTAATAAACATACCAAACTTAACACATGGGAAACAAAATGATTTCCCTGCACATCAGTTGTTCTTTTAGCATTTGCCATGTGAGTAAAAGGCAACATCAATTACCCAATTGCTCAGGGCAAAAATCTTGTAATAATCCATGGCTTCTCCCTTTTTCTCATATCCTACATCTCATGCATGCATAAATCCTATTGGTTCAATATTCAAAATACATCCCAGTCCAATTACTTCTCATCAAATCCACCAGTACCACCCTATAATGACTCTCTCCTGAACTTCCACAGAGATCCTTAAATGGTCATCCTGTTTCCACTCTTGCCTTTTCTATAGTCTGTCCTCCACCTGCAGCCAGAGGGATTCTATTAAAAAAATAAGTCAGATTAAAAAAAAAAGTCACATCTTGTCACACAGTTTAATACTCTTCATTGGCTTCCCTTCACCCTTACAATATGATCTAACATCCTTTCCTTTCTATCCTGGTATTTTGCCCAAGATATTTGCCTGGCTTCTTCCCTCACCTCCATTGCAATGATACACTTACATGAGATGGTAGAAAGAGCACAGTGATATCTCTGGCTGGAATTTATGATGGGGGTGCCCATTCCAGGGCAGCCAACAGAAGACATGCCTTAGGGTAACCAATTCCTCTCAGTTTGCCTGGGATGATCCTGGTTTTACCATTGAAAGCCTCCTCGTGTTATGGGAAACCTCTCAGTCCTGGACAAATTGGGACAGTTGCTCACTTTACAACGTGTTCATAACCTGTATCTAATAAGTCCACTTTCTCATAGTGGCTCAATTAAGTCACCTTCTCATTTAAATCATGGATTTAAATTGGCTTTTACGGGCTCTAATCACAATTTTACTGTAGACTGCAAACGACCAACTACTCTAGATTCTGAACTGATTTTCAAAGTGATGCCATGTATGATAATATACTTTTTTAAAGTGAAGTATAGTTGATTTACAATTTTATATTAGGTTCAGGTGTACAACATAGTGATTCAATATTTTTATAAATTATACTCCATTTAAAGTTATTATAAAAATATTGGCTATATTTCCTGTGCTATACAATATACCTTTAATAAAACTCTCCAATTAAAAATTTAACATATGAAAAGACACAAGTGTAGAGCTATTGTTTTCATTATTTTCTACACATAAGAAGTGCTTTTTGCATTGAAGAAAACCATGAAAGAAAAGCAACCCTTAGAGGGTTGCAATTAAAGATAAAGTTTTATTATTTTATTTTTGGCAGTTTAACAATTGAATTGAAAAATCACTGATTCCCTATTTTCAAATATATAACATAAAATAAAAGCAATGCAAATGAGATGATAATAGATATTTGTTCCCTGATGATGAAAATATTTCTGTATCATTTGAATAAAATGCCTATTTGTAAAGCATTTACTTTATTACAATTGTATGTATAAAAACCATTGTTCATAATATCTTATATGCCAAATCAAACTATTCATTTTAAAAACAGGAAATGCTTTTATTTTTTAAATTTATTCAAAGTAGCCCAATTCCTTCATATCCATGGTTAGACAGTATTTTTATTTATTTTCTCTTTAGTGTACATATTCTTTTCTCCTTAACTCTTTGCTGGTTTACAGAAATTGAAATTTTCCTATTTTCTCTCCTTTTTATTTGTAAGGAGGGGAAACAATAAACATTTTTGGTTAAAAATGGCACCTTAAAACATTTATTAAACTAAGTACATATGGTCAGTTCCTCTTTCCATTTAAAAAGCAGGAAAAAGGTCTAAAGCTGATGATACAATCTGTGGTCTTTGCTGATTTTTGCCTTAGTGGCTTATCATCTTCAGCCAGTGAATAATTCTTTCATTTTGAGCTCATCTTGTCCCTGATGGCCCAATTATTGCTTCTGGGTAATGACCCAGTGAGAGCTTATTTAGAAAGGAACTAACTCCTAAACAGCACATAGTGATGCCTTTTTGACCTCAAAGAAGCCACAAAGGACATCCGCATTATCATACAGAGTAAAATGGGTCCAGTAAAATTAGGTTCCAGCTGAGAAGAAAGCTTCCTGAAGGCATTTGGTGCCACAGACTCATTGTCTAGATCAAATGTTCCATTAGAAATTGTAATTAGTTTCATTCTTCATTTTCCCAGATGTCATTCATAAAAAATCATTAGGTAGTCATGTTTTCACCACAAGGTAGGCTTTTATGCAACCTTGAATCTGCTCTGTTACTTGGCTAAACAATCCAGTTCTTTAAATAGTCTCCTTTAGATCTTTTTTTACCTCCTCATCATTACTCTTCGTGTTTTTATTATTCTGTTTCTGTTTCTCAAATTTTAAAAAGCAAACACCCAAACTGGCTATTGCAAAAACTGTTTTCTCAGGGCACTGGAGAGAAATGCTCTCTAGTGTAGAATGCACAAAGAAGGAAGTGCTTGACTATTTTCTGTCATGAGGAGATCGTAACTGGAAAAGGCAGATTACACAGGAAACTTCAATTTACCAAGCTTTTAAAAATTAAAACTCAAGCAAAAATGCAAGATAAAGTTAAAAACAAGAAACATTATCTAGTTATTGGAACAGCTGATGTATTTAGGATGTCAGGACCCTAGGAAAGTAAAGCAGGGAAGAAAAGTAATGTTGGTAGGAGAAAGTGGAGAATATTGATGGGTGGGGTGGGACGGGGTGACGTTCACAGACCAGCCAAGATCTATATGTAGCAGTAAGACCATGGGCTTCCAAAGGGGGACACACTGCCAATCCCTCGATTCTTTTTTTTTTTCTTTTCACATCTTTATTGGAGTATAAATACTTTACAATGTTGTGTTAGTTTCCGTTGTACAACAAAGAGAATCAGCTATATGTATACAAATATCACCATATCCCCTCCCTCAGGCATCTCCCTCCCACCTTCCCTATCCCACCCCTCTATGTGGTCACAAAGCACCGAGCTGATCTCCCTGTGCTATGCTTCCCACTAGCCATCCATTTTACATTTGGTAGTGTATATACATCAATGCTACTCTCTCACTTCATCCCAGCCTCCCCTTCTCACCCAGTGCCCTCAAGTCTTTTCTCTACGTCTGTGTCTTTTTTCCTGCCCTGCCCCTAGGTTCATCAGTACTGCTTTTTTAAATTCCATATATATGCGTTAGCACACGGTATTTGTTTTTCTCTTTCTGACTTACTTCACTTTGTATAACAGACTGCAGGTCCATCCACCTCACTAAACTTCACTCTGTATGACAGACTGCAGGTCCATTCACCTCACTACAAATAACTCAATTTCGTTCCTTTTTTTGGCTGAGTAATATCGCATTGTATATATGTGCCACATCTTCTTTATCCAGTCATCTGCTGATGGACACTTAGGTTGCTTCCATGTCCTGGCTATTGTAAACAGAGCTGCAATGAACATTGTGGTACATGTCTCTTTTTGAATTATGGTTTTCTCAGGATATATGCCCAGTAGTGGGATTGCTGGGTCATATGCTAGTTCTATTTTTAGTTTTTCAAGGAACCTCCATACTGTTCTCCATAGTGGCTGTATCAATTTACATTCCCATCAATAGTGCAAGAGGGTTCCTTTTTCGCCACACCCTCTCCGGCATTTATTGTTTGTAGATTTTTTGATGATGGCCATTCTGACCTGTGTGAGGTGATACCTCAATTGTGGTTTTGATTTGCATTTCTCTAATGATTAGTGATGTTCAGCATCTTTTCATGCATTTGTTGGCCATCTGTATGTCTTCTTTAGAGAAATGTCTATTTAGGTCTTCCGCCGATTTTTGGACTGAGTTGTTTTTTTAATATTGAGCTGCATGAGCTGCTTGTATATTTTGGAGATTAATCCTTTGTCAGTTGCTTCACTTGCAAATATTTTCTCCCATTCTGAGCGTTGTCTTTTCATCTTGTTTATGGTTTCCTTTGCTGTGCAAAAGCTTTTAAGTTTCATTAGGTCTCATTTGTTTATTTTTGTTTTTACTTCCTTTACTCTAGGACGTGGGTCAAAAAGGATTTTGTTGTGATTTATGTCATTTACGTTCTGTCTATGTTTTCCTCTAAGAGTTTTATAGTGTCTGGCCTTACATTTAGGTCGTTAATCCATTTTGAGTTTATTTTTGTGTATGGTGTTAGGGTATGTTCTAATTTCATTCTTTTACATGTACCTGTCCTGTTTTCCCAGCACCACTTACTGAAGGGCTGTCTATTCTCCATTTTATATCCTTGCCTCCTTTATGAAAGATAAGGTGACTGTATGTGCGTGGGTTTATCTCTGGGCTTTCTATCTTGTTCCATTGATCTATATTTCTGTTTTTGTGCCAGTACCATATTGTCTTGACTACTGTAGCTTTGTAGTATAGTCTGAAGTCAGGGAGCCTGATTCCTCCAGCTCTGTTTTTCTTTCTCAAGATTGCTTTGGCTATTCAGGGTCTTTTGTGTTTCCATACAAATTATGAAAATTTTTTGTTCTAGTTCTGCGAACAACACCATTGGTAGTTTGATAGGGACTGCAATGAATCTTTAGATTGCTTTGGGTAGTATAGTCATTTTCACAATATTGATTCTTCCAATCTAAGAACATGGTATATCTCTCCATCTGTTTTATGTTATCTTTGATTTCTTTCATCAGTGTTTTATAGTTTTCTGAGTACAGGTCTTTTGCTTCCTTAGGTAGGTTTATTCCTAGGTATATTATTCTTTTTGTTGTGATGGTAAATGGGATTGTTTCCTTAATTTCTCTTTCTGATTTTTGTTGTTAGTGTATAGGAATGCAAGAAATTTCTGTGCATTAATTTTGTATCCTGCAACCTTACCAGATTCATTGATTAGTTTCTAGTGGCATCTTCAGGATTTTCTATGTATAGTATCATGTCATCAGCAAACAGTGACAGTTTTACTTCTTTTACAGTTTGTGTTCCTTTTCTTTCTTTTTCTTCTCTGATTTCTGTGGCTAAAACTTCCAGTATTATGTTGAATAATAGTGGCGAGAGTAGACTTCCTTGTCTTGCTCCTGACCTTAGGGGAAACGCTTTCAGTTTTTCACCACTGAGAATGATGTTTGCTGTGGGTTTGTCATATATGGCTTTTATTATGTTGAGGTAAGTTCCCTCCATGCCCACTTTCTGGAGAGTTTTTATCATAAATGGGTGTTGAATTTTGTCAAAGCTTTTTCTGCATCTATTGAGGTGATCATATGGTTTTTATCCTTCAGTTTGTTAATATGGTATATCACATTGATTGATTTGTGTATACTGAAGAATCCTTGTATCCCTGGGATAAATCCCACTTGATCATGGTGTATGATCCTCTTAATGTGTTGTCGGATTCTGTTTGCTAGTATTTTGTTGAGGATTTTTGCTTCTATGTTCATCAGTGATATTGGCCTGTAGTTTTCTTTCTTTGTGACATCTTTGTCTGGTTTTGGTATCAGGGTGATGGTGGCCTTGTAGAATGAGTTTGGGAGTGTTCTTCCCTCTGCTATATTTTTTGGAAGAGTTTGAGAAGCATAGGTGTTAGCTCGTCTCCAAATGTTTGACAGAATTCGCCTGTGAAGCCATCTGGTCCTGGGCTTTTGTTTGTTGGAAAATTTTTAATTACAGTTTCAATTTCATTACCTGTGACTGGTCTCTTTATATGTTCTAATTCTTCCTGGTTCAATCTTGGAAGGTTGTACTTTTCCAAGAACTTGTCCATTTCTTCCAGGTTGTCCATTGTATTGGCATAGAGTTGCTTGTAGTTGCTTGCTCTTATGATTTTTTGTACTTCTGCAGTGTCACTTGTAATCTCTCCTTTTTCATTTTTAATTTTATTGATTTGCGTCCTCTCCCTTTTTTTCTTGAGGAGTCTGGCTATCTTCTCAAAGAACAAGCTTTTAGTTTTACTGATCTTTGTTATTGTTTTCTTTGTTTCTATTTCATTTATTTCTGCTCTGATCTTTATGATTTCTTTCCTTCTACTAATTTTGGGTTTTCTTTGTTCTTGTTTTTCTAGTTGCTTTAGGTGTAAGGTTAGATTGTTTATTTGAGATGTTTCTTGTCTCTTGAGGTGAGCTTGAATTGATATGAACTTGCCTCTTAGAACTCTTTTTGCTGTGTCCCATAGGTTTTAGATTGTTGGGTTTTCATTGTCATTTGTTTCTAGGTATTTTTTGATTTCCTCTTTGATTTCTTCAGTGATCTCTTGGTTATTTAGTAGCCCACTGTTTAGCCTCCACGTATTTGTGTCTTTTACTGTTTGTTTCCTGTAATTGATTTCTAATCTCATAGTGTTGTGGTCAGAAAAGTTTCTTGATACGATTTCAATTTTCCAAGGTTTGCTTTGTGACCCAAAATGTGATATTCTGGAGAATGTTCCCTGTGCACTTGAGAAGAAAGTGTATTCTTCCGCTTTCAGGTGGAATGTCCTAAAAATATCAATTACGTCTATTTGGTCTATTGTGTCATTTAAAGCTTGTGCTTCCTTATTTATTTTCTGTCTGGATGATCTATCTATTGGTGTTAAGTGGGGTGTTAAAATCCCCCACTATTGATTTCTTCTTTTCTGGCTGTTAGCATTTGCTTTATGTATTGACGTGCTCCTATGTTGGGTGCATATATATTTATAATTGTTATGTTTTCTTCTTGGATTGATCCCTTGATCATTATGTAGTGTCCTTCCTTATCTCTTGTAACAGTCTTTATTTTAAAGTCTATTTTATCTGATATGAGTATTGCTACTCCAGCTTTCTTGTGATTTCCATTTGCATGGAATATATTTTTCCATCCCCTCACTTTCAGTCTGTATGTGTCCCTAGGTCTGAAGCGGGTCTCTTGTAGACAACATATATAAGGGTCTTGTTTTTGTATCCATTCAGCCAGTCTGTGTCTTTTGGTTGGAGCATTTAATCCATTTACATTTAAGGTGCTTAACGATATGTATGTGCCTATTACCATTTTCTTAATTGATTTGTGTTTGTTTTTGTGGGTCTTTTTCTTCTCTTGTGTTTTCCACCTAGAGAAGTCCCTTTATCATTTATTGTAAAGCTCAGTTGGTGGTGCTGAATTCTCATAGCTTTTGCTTGTCTGTAAAGCTTTTGATTTCTCCATCAAATCTGAATGAGATCCTTGCTAGATACAGTAATCTTGCTTGTAGGTTTTTCCCTTTCATCACTTTAAGTTTGTTCTGTCACTCCCTTCTGGTTTGCAGAGTTTCTGCTGAAAGATCAGCTGTTAACCTTATGGGGATTCCCTTGTATGTTATTTGCTGCTTTTCCCTTGCTGCTTTTAATATATTTTCTTGGTATTAAATTTGTGATAGTTTGACTAATATGAGTCTTGGCGTGTTTCTCTTTGCATTTATCCTGTATGGGACTCTCTGCACTTCCTGGACTTGATTGACTATTTCCTTTCCCATGTTAGGGACGTTTTCAACTATAATCTCTTCAAGTATTTTCTCAGACCCTTTCTTTTTCTCTTCTTCTTCTGGGACCCCTGTAATTCGAATGTTGGTGCATTTTGGTGTCTCAAAGGTCTCTGAGACTGTCCTCAATTCTTTTCATTCTTTTTTCTTTATTCTGCCCCCTGGCAGTTATTTCCACCATTTTATCTTCCAGCGTACTTTTCTGTTCTTCTGCTGCAGTTATTCTACTATTGATTTCTTCTAGAGTATTTTTAATTTCAGTTACTGTGCTGTTCATCACTGCTTTTTGCTCTTTAATTCTTCTAGATCCTTGTTGAATGTTTCTTGTATTTTCTCCATTCTGTTTTCGAGATTTTAGATCATCTTTACTATTACTCTGAATTCTTTTTCAGGTTTGCCTACTTCATCGTCATTTATTTGGTCTTGTAGGTGTTTACCTTGCTCCTTCATCTGTAACATGTTTTTTGTCATTTCATTTTTTTTTTTTTTTGATGTGTGGGGCTGTATTCCTGTCTTACTGGTTGTTTGGCCTGAGGCATCCAACACTGGAGTTTGCAGGCAGTTGACAGACCTGGGTCTTGGTGCTGAGATGAGGATCTCCGGGAGGCCTCATTCCAATTAATATTTCCTGGGGTCTGACGTTCTCTGTTAGTCCAGTGGTTTGGACTCAGAGCTACCACCACAGGAACTCAGACCCAACCTCCAGCCTGGGAACCATGATCCAGCAAGCCATGTGGCATGGCAAAAAAAAAAAAAAAGAGCAATACAGTAACAAAGATTGAAAAACAAAATAAAATTAGAAAGATATACAATATATTAGGAAAAATAAAAATATAATTGAAAGAACTGCAACAAGGTAAAATAAAACCACAACAGAAAAAACAATAAATAAAAGGGGAACAAGCCAAAAGGAGCAGAACAATAACAAAGGATAAAGAATAAAATAAAATTCGAAAAATAAAAGATTAGAAAAAATAAAAATGAATCAACAAGGTAAAACAGAACCCTAATCTAAAAGAGGAAAAAAGAAAAAAAAAAAAGGCTTGGCTATGGGGGGCGGAATTTAAGCAGGGGTGGAACTTAAGCAGAGGTGGGATTTAGGGTGTGGCGTGACCTAGGCAGGTGGGGGGTGATGTTTGAGCGAGCGTGGGGCGGGCCGTCTGCTTAGGACCTGCGCACTGTAAGGGGAGAGGCAGCACGTCCAAAGGAGGGTCTCTGGAGTGTGGAGTTCTGGAGTTTGGAGGTAAGGCCCTGGGTGAGGCTGTGTGGGTGGAGTTTAGGCCCAGCACATTGGAGGGGGTCTCAGAGGAGGTCTCTGAGTGTAGAGGTAGGGCCCTGGGTGGGGGTGTAGGGGCGGGCCTTGGGTTCTGCACAGCAGGAGGGTGGCTCCAAGGGCAGAAGATTAGGCCCAGGAGCCCAAGAGGCTCCCTGGTGCCTAAGTGGACAGGGAAAGCACTGGCTGCGTTCCCTTCCATTCCTCCACATTCCCCCCACCACCACCGTCTCTCCCAGGGTCTCTCCTGTCCCCTTAGGTATCCATGGTCCCCCACCGGTGCCTGGTAGGTGCCCTGGTTGTTCAGAGACGCGAATTCCGTGTCCTCCTAGTCTGTCATCTTGACTCCACGCCCAATCCCTCGATTCTTAATTCCACCTGTGGTTTTGTGTCTTCTTCACTGCCTTGGCAAGAATTATGTATCCTTCTCCTGCTCCCATCTTTCAGTGAAACCTACTAAGGGAATAATCAATTAATGGTCTGATGTTATGACTAAATTATTAATCTTTCTCTGGGAAAAGGCAATTATAACTAATTTAACCCCAGTAATTTTCTTTTCACCTTTTTTGTTTGCTAAGACGTTGTCTTTTCATCCCTAGATCATGAATGAGTAAGTGCAAAGTCTCATAGTTCTCTTTGCTGACATATGGCTAATTACCCTAAAAGGACAAAACAACTCATAATTATGGGCAAGGTGAAGACATTTCCCTCCACCTCTGATCAAATTCATTTCTCTTCCTCCTATAACCTGATAACTCCAACTCAAGGTGTATGTTTCCAAAGAAGGTCATGCTCTAAAATATGACTTTGGGCCCATAGATTTTACACAATTGTCTCATCATGAGCAAGAACATTACATAAATCAGGTATTATTGCTGTTGTCACTAAATCATGTTGGTGGCCTAAGGCAACATTTCTCAGAGTTGTCCCCTGATCAGCAACATTAGCATCATCTGAAAACTTGTTAGAGTGCAAATCCTTGACCCCAACCAAGACCTACTGAATTATAAACTCTGGAGGTAAGGCCCAGCCATCTGTCTTTTAACAAGTCTTCCAAGTGATTCTGATGTACCCTAATGTTTTGACAACCACAGTCTTAAAAAGTAACACATAAAATATTCGATTCATGTAATAGGGATTATGGCTAAGTGCTGTAGAATTAATAAAGATCACCTAAATTATAACAAACATGATATTTATTCAGAGCTTTCTATGACAAGGGAGTTGGCTATCTCAATCCATTTGGCACAGACAGGGAAGTGGGAAAGCATTATAGTTAAAAAAGGGGAGAAGGTTTCAGGTATGCTGTGGTTGGAGGTTGTTGGCATGGGGAAGCTGAAGACGGACTAACTAGAAATGTGATTGGGTTTACAAACATATTTGGCTTTCCCTGCTTGGTTCTGAACTGGAAGCAGGGTCAAAAAGTAGAGAAGATGGTAATCACTGACAAAATCCTGACCCTTCTGGGACAGTTGCTGCAGAGATGTGGATTGGCTTACTGGACTGGATGCTGCATTGATTTGTGGGTCAGATCACCAGATCACATTTGGTCTGGCTATCGTCTTTTGGTATATTCAGTCTCATAGTCCCCCCTCCCCCTTTAGTCATTTTCTCTCTTGAGAGAAGTTGAACAAATCAGGGTAAAGATCCATATCTTCACTGCCCAGGCACTGTTCAATTGTCTCCAGAGTCCACTGCATCATGAGCTCTTGACCTTTTTATTTTTGTAACATCATGGCAAGCATCTGACAAGAAAGTGACTGCACTGAATCACTTAAGACTCTAAACAGAACACAATAAGCCAGCATCATGACCACCATGACAAAAACAAGGACACTTAATATTCCCTGTAAGATCTTTGGTACAAAGATCCCCAACTGCCCAACTCAGGCCAAGAGAACTAATCCCATAGGCCATGAGAATCATCCTTAGAGAGTCAAGTAGATTTGTCCTTAAGACCAGGGGTCCCCAACCCCCAGGGCATGCACCAGTACTGGTCCATGGCCTGTTAGGAACCAGGCTGCACAGCAGGAGGAAAGTGGCAGGCAAGCGAGCAAGCTTCATCTGTATTTACAGCCGCTCCCCATCACTCGCATTACCGCCTGAGCTCCGCCTCCTGTCAGATCAGCAGCGGCCTTAGACTCTCATAGGAGCTCAAACCCTGCTGTGAACTGCACATGCGAGGGATCTAGGTTGCCCGCTCCTTATGAGAATCTAATGCCTGAGGATCTGAGGTGGAGCTGAAGCAGTGATGCTGGCACTGGGGAGCGGCTGCAAATACAGATTATCATTAGCAGAGAGGTTTGACTGCACAGAGACCACGATAAATCAATTGATTGCAGACTCATATCAAAACCCTCTCAGTGAGTGGCAAGTGAAAACAAGCTCAGGGCTCCCACTGATTCTGCATTATGGTGAGTTGTATAATTATTTCATTATTTATTACAATGTAATAATAATAGAAATAAAGTGCTCCCCGGTCCATGGAAAAATTGTCTTCCACTAAACCGGTCCCTGGTGCCAAAAAGGTTGGGGACCATTGCTTAAGACCATGTATAGCCTGTTCTATCTTGTCTGCTTCATTGACCCAAGTACAGCAAGAAATAATGGAAGTGGCAACAGACACCAAAATGACTAGCCAACAACAAATCTAGAACATTGGCAGTATCATTAATAACTTCTGTCAGTTAATGATAAGTTTTTACTGCCTCTTCTATTTGTATGATTGCTCTGATAGCTTGTATAAACAGTGAATCAGTAATCCTCCCAGTAGGAGTGCTTCAATAGTCAAAGGTGATCTTATTTTGGAGCTCATAACAGGATTCAGAATTCCCATCCTTAGTGACTTACAGAATTAGGTTCTCTATGTACATACAAACCTTGAAATTTCAAAAGTGCCTGAGGTGTTAACGTGAGGCAAAAAGGACTAGGCACCCCTAGCCCCAAAGGAAGTAATATCCAATAGGAATACATGAAGATCCAGGAAGAAAAGGATTTGTACAGACCAAGGCCTTACATTAGCTGAATTACATATTTGGATCTCTATTATTCTTTTTCATATGGCAAGTATTTAGCTCATTGCCTTACAAAGATTACTAAATTCAAATTTAGATTTACCTAGGGTCTGATCAATAGATTACAGTAATTTGCTCTTTTTCTGAGAGGAACACTAGCAAAGTTAAAGTATGATGTGCTAAAGGTCATTTTCCATGTAGATTCAAGCCAAAATGCTATCAGCTGTAATTTCCTATGGTTCACTTGATGAGATCAGAATTGCCCAGAAGTTCTTATCATGGGGATCCTATGATGGGTAGTACATACAGCAGCTGGTAAGATTGAGGGCAGTAGCTACTATTTGGGAAATCTATGAAAGGCACTAGAATATGTTCTGACCTAACAATTATCATAAAAAGGAAAGAAAAGAGAAAAACGTTATTAGAGTTGTCAACATCAAGGAAAAAAAGAGAAATAATAAGCAAACAATTAAAAGGAAAACAGGAATTATACAGGGGTCTTTATCTGCTACTTTGAGCATAAGATTGGCTACATTCCAAGGTCATCATCTTGTTCCAAAGGTCCTGAGTTAGCTGTCTGTTTCTGAAGACAAGTGGATTCTAGAAGATTTCTGAGAATTCTCAGTATGAGTTCCTCTATTAGAGTAGCTTTCTAATTGTGCAGATTCTCGATTGCTTCTTCAGTGATGAAACATGAACCCAAGGATCAACCTTCTGGATTTTCACTGCTGTATTTGTTATTATTGGTACCTAGTAAGATTTTTTCCATATGAGTTTCAAGAGAAGTTCTTCCCTGATGTCTCCTCCAGTAGACAAAATATGGCTGAAGATCATGATGAGACTAAAGATCATACTGATGGTGTAGAAAGGCAACCTTAACTTGTTGATAATAATTCTGGCATAGTACCGGAGTGCCTTGAAATATTTTACCATGCCTGTAGGCAGCAGATCAGAGTCTGGTATCAGAAGTGAAACCCCTAAATGTGTGGGCCTTCCATGCATTTCACAGAAGGATAACTGGTATGTCCCCAAGGGAGTGAGCCATATGGCATAAGGGGTAATAAGAGTAGCTTTGGCCAAGGAAACTCAAGGGTTTCTGATGGCTTTTGTTAGGTGTACTTGATATATGTCATTGGCTCTTTCAACCTTTCCAGAAGGTTGTGGGTAGTAAGTGTAGTGTAGTTGTTGAGTAAGGGGGTAACACCTTACAGAGTTCTTTAAAGTTTCCCATGAATTTCTACTTCAGTCACTTTACATACAAGTTGGTAAAACCTAGGCTGGAAACACAAAATCAAACACCATTTTAGACATTGTATATTTTGAGCAAAGAAAGGGTTTAACCTGTTCTGAAAATACATAATAATGAAAACATATTCAAATCCCATGTAGGGAGGCAGCTAGATAAAATTCATCCAAGATGGTCAAATGTCCCTTAAGGCTTTGTTTCATGTCCATGTCCCATCTTTAAGGTTTCTCCAACATTATATTGCTAACATATAGTTCATGAACTGAATATATACTCTTCTGGTTTTTTTTTTTTTGAAGTTTCCTAACCAAAGTTGATTTAAGATATTAACCACTGTGTCTGTAACTTGTTGAGTGGTTTCATGGAGAAATTTAGTTAATATCTATTTGAAATCATCTGGTGCCACCAACCAGACCATCTTGTGATCGTCAGGATTATCTGAGTGAAGGGTATGACCAGATTTTTTGTTCTTCCTTCTCAAAATAATGAGCTATACATTGATATTGTCTAATAGCCTCTTTGAAACCCTCCAGCACTTTATCCTGTAAGGGTTTAGATGGGATCATAATCTTAGTTAAGGCTAATCATTTTGCATAATCATTTGATAGAGATTTTTCTTTAGCTTCCATATTTTCTCTTTTTGCATGGGCCTCAAACTTTCTAACAGCCAGCTCTCTAGGAGGTAGAAATGCATTTAAAAGTTCCTCAACTTGTCCATTTTGGTGGATGTTGCAGCAGAGATGAGACCTTCTTTGTCTCTAAAGCAATCCCAAATCATGTCCTACTCCAAAAGCATCCTTGCTATCTGTATAAATGTTTATTCTAGGTTATTTTCTAGTTTACATGCTCTAGTAAGTGCAAAAAGCTCTGCGTTCTGGGTTGATTTTATGTCAGATAGAGAATTCTATTCTAAAGGAGAGATTAATTTAGTGAGAGCATATCTTGCTTCATAGGCTTCAGTTTCAACTTTGAGGTATGATCCAGCAACAAATAATAATAGGTCACAATTCTCAATGAAAATCTCGACAAATCTGAGCAAGGTACAGAAAGTTCCCTATCTGAGGTAAGACAACCGTGAGGTTCCCTTTTCATTGTAGGGGCAGGATATTTTAACAGTGAATAGTAATGTGAGAAGGAGAAACTAACAGAACCTCAAGAGGAAAATCTGATTGCTGAAAAGTATTTTGTGTTCTCAATCAATAATGGAATGATTTTGTGTGAGGAACCATGAGGTTAAATGGGCTGCTGAGAACTAGTTCAGCAGAAGCATCAACAAATGCTCTAAAACAAGGGAAATAAGTCTTGCAACTAGGTCAAGTGTAAAGCTACTGTAGGTGATGGGTTTTTAATGGTCCCCATGATGTTGAGCTAAAATCCCAAGAACTGCCCATATTGTACATGCACAAATAGACAAAAGGGCCTTTTGGAGGTAGGGAAGACCTGTTCATGTTTGGGCTCCCTAAGGAGAGGATCTCTTACTGATGACTTGGTCAATTCATAAAAAGGTGTTGCAATCTCACAAAAATTTGACACCCATTGTCTGCAATGTCCACATCAGCCTAAAAATTCTCTTAGCTATCAGTTTATGAGGGGTCTACACTATGTTTGGATAACGTTTGATCTATTTGGAGAGTGTTTTTCCCTCCTTAGTTAAGTCATACTATAAATAATGGACTATGCTTTGGCAAATTTGCAATTTATCTTTTGAAACTTTATGTCCCTCTTCTGCTAAGGCTGAGAGCAAGTAAATAGAATCTTTTTACAAACTTCTTGTTCTCTGAACAACGTATTTGTTCTCTGAACAAATCATTTACATATTATATCAGAACTGAGTCACACAGAAAATTTAGATCTTCTAAGTCTTGAATGAAGACTTGGGAAAAACAGGAGGGGGCTTCACTGAACCCTGGAGCATAACTTTCCACAGATATCATTGTCTGCCACAAATACTGACTGTCCTGGGTTAGGGCAACACTGAAAACAGCAGAGAAAAATTCCACTATGGTGAAATACGTGGCTTTGGGCAGACTTGATGCCAGGATGGTATTTAGGTTAGGTACTACTGGGAAGAGAGTTAATTTTTTTGAATATTCTGAGACCTTTAACAAATGATATCCTCATCTATTTGGTTTATTTACTGGTAATGTAAGAGTATTACAAGGGCTAGTGCAGAGTTGAGAGGGTCTTTGGAGATAAGGCCTACAAATATAGGTTTAAGTCTTTTCTTTGCTTCTGGCTTCAAGGGATATTGGGGAAGTTTGTGTAACAGTTTGGTAGGATCTATCAACTTCAATATGTTCTGCACCAAATACAATGGAAAAGGCAAAGGTATATGCAGAGCAGACACAACTTGACTCTGAATATTGGAGCCCTCTGGAACCTCAAAAAATAGTCCCTCTGGTGTGCATTTAATATTATAATTCCATTAGCAAAGTAAATCTCTCCCTATTAAATTTTCATGGGTGGTATTACAAAGCAGGAAGTAATGTTGTTTAGTCAAAGGTCCAAGAGTTACATTTAAAGGCTAAAAGAAAGCAAAAAAATCAGTGAGTTATTATAAATACCTAGCACCTGTGTCCTATGTTTACTCCCAGGAAGAAGCTGAGCAAAGATGACAAAGTTTAATGTAAAAACAGTAGTGCCAGGAATATCTACCAGGAACTGATGAGGTTGACCATATATATTTTTAATTCATCTTGAGTATTTAAGGGTAAGCCAGGATACTGAATGATTTCTCTTTCCTTGGATCATTCTCTTTGATCTGAGTTGAGAGATTTTTCTTTGTCTTGGTTTATCTTTTGTAAAATGGAATAGCTTTTGTTCAAAATATCCCTTCTGTTTAAAGTATCTACAAATGTCCTGTCAACAGGTGGTCTGAAGGGAAATGTGCCAACAGCAGTTTGATCTGCAGGGCCACAAGTTTGACTCTTGTTTTGTTATTCTTCAAAAACAGCTTCAAAATGTTCTGCCAGGTGTTATAACACCTGTAGTTCAAGTAAAGGGGATATTTCCCATTCTAATTTCATTTTTTTCTCTATTTGTGTGAATGAATTATGGTCCAATTGATTTTTATTGGAAATGTTTCAATATGGCTTTTAGGATGTTTCCCTACTTTGGGGACCCTTTTTGACCCTCAGGTTTATTGCAGAAAGGAGAGTCTTTCCTTTGCAGAAATAATGTCCCTTTCTGGATCAGTTCAATCACCTTTTGTCACTCAAGATTTAGTCTGAGGTTCTAACCAATGTGTGCACAAGTTGATACTGTCCAGGCAACCCTGGATCCTATGCAACCAAAAGAATTCTAGATTCTCCTATAAATAGTTGCTGGTCTTCTTGGGGTTTAGGAAAATCTTTAATGATAGCTTCAATTTAACATGGGTTTAAGATTTGACTTCTACAGTTGCCTGTAGACCTAGCTTATAGGAGAGATGTATTGTTAAGAGGCAACCAGTATTCTGGGGTCTTAGGAGAGTCACTGGGAAAAGGTAGAAGGTCTGGACAAGAGGAGGAGAAGGAAGACATCAACAGACGTGTGGAAGAACAGTCAGAAGACAGAGGGTTAGAGGAGAGCCAGATGTAAAGAGTCAAATGGGGGACAAGGAGAGTAAAGATTTCTAGGAAAATGAGTCTAGTTTGTTATTGCCTAAGTTTGTCAAATTGCTTGTTAGATTTGGCCAAAGAACATTTAAGTAAAGCAATTTTTGAATCAGAATTTTGTTTGTTTGCCCTTATATACCAATAAAAAATGCTGCCCTTATTTCCTTTATTTTCTTTTTTTGAATTATATTTTATTTATTTTTGTATAAATGTAACCATTTTATACATAGTAGTGTATATATGTCAATCCCAATCTCCCAATTCATCACAGCACCCCACTGCCTTTCCTTTATTTTCTAAGATGATTCTCAAGTGAACAGTTTTGTTCCAGTCAACCTCTCCCAAGAGTAGACAATGAAGGCCCGAATCATTCCTGGTGATGTTATGCCATTTAAAGAGAAAGGCACAAGAATTAAGATGTAATGGGAATACATACAAGAAACAGGAGTTTTTTCCTGGAATACAAGAGGATTTAGACTTAGATGATCCCATGAGATCTAGCAACAGTTAGTCGTAAGTGATGCTTGTGTCTTTGTGTTGGAATGGGGAAGCTGTATGTGGGCTAAGTAGATATAAGACATCTTATATGATTGGTTTCAGAAGCGTATCTGTCTCGCATTGCTTTCTGATTTGGAAGTGAGGGCAAAAAATAGAGAAGTTTATAGTCATTGATTAAGTCCTGACCATTCTGGAATGATTGCTACAGAGATTGTGGTTTGGCTTCTTGAGCTAGTTGCTGCCCAGGTTGTGGGTTAGAGTTCTACTGTCATATAATCTAATTTTTATATTTGTTTTACTTATCTTTTTTTGAGGATAATGGAGAAGATGAAAATAGAAAGTAGGGATAATGAAAGTGATTATTAAATGGCAATAAACTACTAGTAGATCATTCTTTGGCATGCCTTCTTCCCATTGGAATGGCTAGCCACTGACTAAAGAGTGAAGAAAAATGATGAGATTGATAATTTTAAAGTTAAGTCTTAGGAACTCCAGATTATCTGATATTTTATTCCTTATTTTGTGATATGGAACCTCATCCTTTCATATATCAGAGAATCCCTAGGACATATGCACAGCACAGAGCTGAGAATATATAACAAAAGCCCAACTGTCTACATTTTTCACTTTATCCTTGTTCTGGGGATCTTGCCTCCAGCTCCTTCATTCTACTCAATTATGTGTACACAAGTATACATGAGGATTTGAGTCCTTCCACATTCTGAATCCAGTTCTATGTCTGTAGATTCTGTTTTATCTGGATCTATGATCTCTAATGCTTCCATGCACTGGAGACAATTTGTATCTTGAAGCACCTAGAATTCTTTTCCTAAGTGGTCTCAAGCATGTCTCCAGGGCCTGAATGGGCATTGTTCCCAGGCTGGTTCTCTCAAGGGTGGGCAGGGCTGTAGCTGTGAAGAGTGGCCAAAGAGCTATTTGCATATGGTAATAACAAGGTTCAGAGGTGCCAGTCAGAGTACCCTCACATGTGCATACAAGGCTTTTCAGCATTTCACTCTGTCTTGCTTTTATCCCTTGCATCTATTCAAATCACTGAAAGGTTCAGAAAATCAAAGACCTCCCCTTGTTTTACACTGTCTCCTTACTTATGGTATTGTCCAAGAATCAGCAGCATCACCTGGGAGCTCATTAGAAATGCAGAAGCTCAGGCCCAAACCCAGACCTATCTAATTCAATATCATTCGATTCAATAATCATTTTAACAAGACTCTCCCATCCCCCCTTCCAGGTGATTCATATACTCATTAAAATTTAAGAAATGCTCCTCTTGGCTTTATTCTTTCTTTTATATTCACTTCAGATTCTTGGCCCATTATATGTTCAGGAAGGGCAGGTTTTATGACATCTTATCTTTGATGCTTAGGATTATCTGACGCATATAATGTTAACTCTGTAATGTTAAATGAATTAATTAACAAGATAATAAAGGAGCTAGACAATGAGTTTATATAAAGTCAATACACTTACACTGACTTTCAACATCCGTCTGTTAAGGAATTTAAAAATTACCCATCTGAATGTCACAATGCCAACCTCTGCATTGTAAGTGGCTAAGAAGCTGATTTTGACTAATCCATCACCTTCTGAATAATTTTCTGCACAGGGTTTGTTGAGATGAGGCAGTCTTTAGTTTTCCATGTGCTACTCATAATAAAATATGCCTATGAACACGTGCCAGTAATCATAACTGCTTTCTACCCTAAGAACTTCAGTAGGGTACTAATACATAAAAGCAAAGTGCTTACATCTAAGCATTTCTCCCTACAACATAACCAGTTTTATGTAGTCCTTTGTACTAAATGGGCAATGTAACTTTTCTTTAATATAATAAATGTTTCTCTCCTTGATCTCATGCAGTATTCTAGATGATAAGATGATCTGTTGCTCCACACTGGTGTTGCTCTATAATCAGCTTATTATAAAGCTAATTATATACTCCTTAATTCTCTAGTTAGTACCTAGGAGGGGATGCTAAAGTCTTTAAAGCCCTAAGTTGCTTTAAAAACCAGGCATGTTCAATCACACGTGCTAATTCCTGTTTTTTAAAGTATTACCCACAGTAAAATACTGATTTAGGAAAAATAAGGTAACAAACCTAAAGTATGCCTCGGTTTTAGCAAATTTCATTAATCCATCAATTTATTCATGAATTCATTTAGTGAGTATTAACCATAATGCTTTTATTTACGAAACACTGCACTGGTCAAGGTGGAAGTACAAAGCAAAATACAATGATCCCTGTCCTCAATGGGTCTCCAGCATTTTTGTATACAATTCTTCTAGGATGATTACAATTTCATTCTTTCATATGTGGAAGAATTCCTAAAAATAATTAAATATATAATGTGTGTTACCATTTTAGTGTTTTTATGCTATAATTTCCTGATCATTTATGCATTCATTCAACACACAGTAATTGCTGGAGACACAACAAACATTAATACACTGGGTGCACAGGTGAACCAGACCAGCAATATTGCTAACCTCATGGAACTTACAGACTTGTGGAAAGAGACAGAAATTGAACAAAAAACAACTGTAAATAAGATAATTACAGAAAGTGACAAATTCCATGAAAAAAAATCAAGACAATAGAAATGAAAATGACTGGGGGATAAGGGTTCTTTTGGGCAGGGCAGTCAAGCTTTATCAAAGTATAATTTAAGGAGAGATATAAATAATAACAGGAAGCCAGCCATGTATGTATCTGGAAGAAAGATGAGCCATGCAGAAGAAACAGCAAGTATAAATATATTAAAGTAAATACAAGCTTAGTAGAAAAATGTTCAAAACTACATACCCAGCTAAACTAGTTTTGCAGTGAAATATCCTAAGGTATTTAAAGACGAGACCCTTGAAAAGTTATTTAAATTTTTCTAAAACTTTAAGTTTTTTTATAACTATTTATGTCATGGAGCTCTTACAGTTTTTATTACCACAAAAGATAAATGGAGAACCAAAAAAAAAGGACAAAGTTATAATCAGAACAGAAGAAGATGAAGAAAATTTTGACACATTCTAACTATCATATTCACCAGACAACTTGAATCTGTATCTATATACTTTCCCTACTGTTGTTATGAGTGGACTGTCTCTACTCCCAGTACCAATGGCTCCACTCATACTCTAGCTGGATCTATAGACTCTTGCTCATTCAAAGGTACAGTTTCAGAAACTCTACCTTACTCTCATATACCATCAACATCCCATATGCTCCTGGATTACTCCCTTCTGCACACCAAAAGGCTGTTATATGTTCTCTCTTTAAAAAAAAAAAAAAAAAAGTAAAAAGCTCTTAATCGCAGCCTTTTCTAACTAATGTCCTATTTTTCTATTTCCTTCCATAGATAAACTCCTCAAGAGATTTTTTTGGTGCTCACATGTCTAATCCCTCTCCCCTTCTTTTCTTTCCTGAACCCACTCTAATCAGAATTTACATCCACATCACTTCACCAAAATGCCTCGTCAAGATTATGAATAATCTTCACATTGTCAAGTCCAATGCCAACTTCTCTGTCCTCTTCTTACTTGACTAATGGGCAGCATTTTCCACAGAGGATTATGTCTTTGTTCTTAGAATACATATTTTACTTGGCCTCCAGAACAGCACTCACTCATGGTTCACTTCTCAACTTATCAGCCTTCCAGCCTCCTTTGCTGATTCGTATGTATTTAACAACCTCTACATTTTGGAGTATCCCAAGGCTCGATCCTTACATGAATTTTTTTTCTCACTATGCTCACCCCTGAAGTGAATTCAAGTCTTATGAGTTTAAATATTGTATATATCCCAACATCTCCCAACCTGTATCTTTAGGCCAATGAACTCTATACTGATATATGATAAATTCAACTGCATTTGAATCTCACAGGTGTCTCTAACTTGGCATATTCAAATAGACATCTTGCTTCTCCCCAGTTCAAACTTATTCCTCTGAGGTCCTCCTCATCTCAGTATAAATGGAAACTTCATCCTTATAATTGAAAATGTGACTCTCAAAAGATATTTACTAACTGATTAGTGATAATATATCAGTTGAAAATTTCATAGGATTTTGTGTTTGCGTTGATTTTTGTAACATTGAATTATGCTATTAGTTCTTACAGTTTTTCAGCTGGTTGTCTTGAGTTTTTCAGGTTGACAATCATGGTCTTCACATAGTTCACATGCTGACTTCTTACTTCCTCTTTTCCAATACTAAAAGTCATTTGTTTTGTTTTCTGAGAATCACAATAAGACTTTTAGAATCATGTTAAATGATAACATCCTTGTCTACTTTCGAGGTTTTAAAGGGAATACCTCTGGTGTTTCACTGTTAAATGTAACACTGAGTGTTCATTTAAGATAAATCTTTGTAATAGTGAGGAAGTATTCTATTCTTAGTTTTCTAAGAATCTGAATAGGAACAGATGCTGAAATTTTTAAAAGCATTGTTTTGATGGAGAACATATGTTCTTTTTAGTTTGTATTAATGTGTTCAATCTTAATAATTGGATTAAGTCCTTCTTGGTCATTGTGTATTTTTCTTGAATCAGCACACCCAAATAGATATCATTTAGGTATCTGAATCAACGGATAACATGTCAGTTGATTTGTCTTTGGGCCTTTTGATCTGTCTTTGGTTTGGGTGGGGTTATGATAGCTTTATGAATTTAATTCAGAATCATGCCATTATTTTCTGCATAGAAGAATTAAGCCTTTTTTGAACCAGTGTGGAGGAGAGGGAATCCTGTAAAATCATACTGGCTAGGACATTTTGGGGGAGTAATTCTTGCTAACTTTTTAAAACACTTTCATGTTAGTCTGTTCCTCTTATTTACTTACTGTTTAGACAGTTTGGTTCACTTTATATTTTCCTTAAAACTCCCCATTTTATCAAGACTAATAATTTTATTAATATAAACTTTTTTTTTGGTTGTGTTGGGTCTTTGTTGCTGTGCACAGCCTTTTTTCTCTAGTTGCGAAAAAAGGGGGCTACTCTTCGTTGTGGTGCGCAGGCTTCTCATTGCGGTGGCTTCTTTTGTTGCAGAGCGTGGGCTCTAGGCACACGGGTTTCAGTAGTTGTGGCACGTGGGCTCAGTAGTTGTGGCTTGCGGACTCTAGAGCGCAGGCTCAGTAGTTGTGGCACACGGGCCTAGTTGCTCCATGGCATGTGGGATCTTCCCGGACCAGGGCTCAAACCCGTGTCCCCTGCATTGGCAGGCATATTCTTAAACACTGCGCCACCAGGGAAGTCCCAATTATAAATTTTAAAAGATATCCTCTCAAAATATTTCAGCATCTTTCCTATATGTGACCCTATCTTCTCTCCACTTTAATGTATTTTTCTTTTCTTACTTTTGTTCCCTTGAGTAAACCTTCCATGAGGTTGAGTATTAACTTTTCAATTACTGATCAATCCCCTGTTCTTTTGCTTCCTAAATCATTAACTTCTGTTTCAGTTTTACTAATTCATTCTTTATGCTTCTCAGTGTTTATTTTTATTTCTGTGCAGCTTCTTACATTTGAATGTTCTGTTTTATTTTCTCTTGTTTTATAATCAAAGGATTCCAGGCTATGGATTTCCCTCTGAGTACAGCTTAGATTGAAGTGTTATTCTTTTTTTTATAGTATGCAATTATCATTTTGATGTCATTTTGTTACAAGAATTATTCTGGAGAGCAATTTTTTATTTAAAAATGATTAATTTTGCTGTTGTATTTGTTCTTTTCATTTGTGATTTTCAAAAGTAGATCATACAAATTTATATGCTATTATAGTTATGAATTCATATAAATATACTTGATTATTAACCTGAGAGTAATTGAGGAAAACCACTGAAGGATTTAAGCTGTGGACAGAACTAATATCATTTTCATTATAGAAAAATATTTCTGATTTCCATGTGAATCAGAGGGGCAGGATTAGATACTTAACGTATTAAGAATATGTTGAGTAATGGAGCCAGAGTTCATGGTAGCCTGAAATAAAGGACAGTGGACATGGAGAAACACGAATGCATTTATAAGAGAGTTTAGAAGTAGGGTCAGTAGATTGTGGTTGAATGAATATGGATATGAAAAGAGGGAACAATAAAAGATATTTATCCTATATTAACTGGTCTGGCTCTAGTTCATTCTTTTTAATGTCTGTATTATATTCCATAGGGTAGAGAATAGAGAATTATTGAACTATTGTTTGCTCTTTGTTTTAGTTGAGCATTTCCTTTGTATTCTATTTTGTGCCAAAACAAGCAATACTTCAATAAACATCTTTGAAAATAAATCCTTACATATTAATACTTGAGTATGGGATACTTGCAATATGATAGGTGGAAACTTAACTCCAGCCTTTTTCTGTCAGCTCTACATGGTGTCCTCAATAGACATTTTGTCTCTTGGGAAAAAAGTCTTAGTATTTCTTTGGCCCCAACAATTGCTATATATAGTCCATCAATACATTTAATATTTGGTTAGTAGATTAAAAGTATATTTACATGAAGCTTTAAAAACAGATGACATGACAATGAAACTTTTAGAGTGTCTTTCCTGAGGACCAGTGTAAATAAATATTTTCTTCCAAAGGGGACTAGTTTTAAGACTAGAAATTTATTGGTACTTGTAAAGGCATTTAAAAATTTAAATGATTATATTATTTGTATAAAATTCAAACAAGGTCACTCTTCTATTATAATTGAGACTCATGTTTGGGTTTGGTTTCCAAACAAGTCAATGTCACAGATGTCTGAATCAAAATTAATTAGAAGGTTTTCACTAGAGTAAATATTAACAGTATGAAGGAATTCCTTTTCACATGTGGTTGGGAGATATTGGAGGGTAGTGTCTATTCTCTAGATATCTCTAGCTGTTCATGATTCTAACACTTTCACTTCTTTCACTGCTAAGTTTCCAAATTTAGTGCTCTCATATTCTCTACTCTGACTCACTGTACTTTGGCAGTCTAACTCCTAATTCCACTACTCAGAATATTAACTCAAATATTTCTTATGTATTTTATTAAGGTAACATTAGCTGCTATAATAAACCCACAAATTTAGTGGCTAACCCAATAGAAGTTTTGGGTTTTTTTGTCTCCTCTAACAGACAATTTGTATGTTTCTACTTGCTGGTGTTCAGTCTAATTCAGGAATTCGGTTTCCTTCTACCTTGAAAAAAGAGCCCTCATAACTGTCAGCATCTAATCAGCAGAATGGCAACAAGAAAATATGGTGATGATACACTTGGCCCAAAAGTAACAGAATCCAACTCTGTTCTCATTACATTGATAAAAACTACTCATATATCCAACCCTAAATGCAAGGTGTGCTGGAAATTGTAGTCCTTGGATAGAAAGCTGCTCTCCAGGACATTTTTACACTATGGAGTAGAACAGTACCAGAGACAAATCTAAAACAAACGAGAACCAATAAGGAAGAAACCAAAGTCAGGGAGGACCTTAAGAGAAAAAACAGAATTTTTGCAACAACACATCAATTTAGTCCATAAAAGCTCTTATATCTGTGGTTACGTTCCCCATGACCCCATAGCATTCACTCTCTATTGAATTCTGTAAATATGTTAGCCTAAGACCAACACAGAGGGATGAATTTTACGAAGACCTGGCAATCCAATATCTTTTCTTAATTTCCTCCAGCTCTCACTCCTTCTCAACACATGATGGCCCACAGTCCATTCATAGGGGATCAATTTTTCCCAGCCTATGAGAAAGGGAGATCAGAAAATACATCCTAGTCCATCTTTTCCCTAATTTTTTCTTTAAATTCTAAAGTTCTTTGCACCATTCATCATTTTCTGATGTCAAACTGGTTAGGGAGCCATAACAACACCAAGGTTATCTAAATTTTACTATCAGGGGTCTGATTTTCCTATCCAAGGGGGATGCAAAAGTCTAGCCATCAGCCCTATAGAAAGAAATCAAGATTTCTAACATACAGGGAAAGGGGAGCCAGAGTCAAGCCTTTGCCCATCTAATTCTACAAGAGAAACATCAGTCTTCTACAAACTGAACTCGTTAGTACAAAAAAAAAGCAACAGAATAACTTCTATAATTATCATTTCATATCTAAATGCAAGTTACAAGAATAGAATCTCATTGTATACAATTACTCTGGCTTGGATGTATGGTAGGCTCTGCCCAGTCTGGGAGCACAGCTTTAGTCTCTCATATGCTCATACTTTTTCAAGAATTTAGCCATCACATACAAAACATCAGAGAAGAAAATGAATCGAGCACGTCTGCAGGAGCACACAGATTTCCTCAATCTGAGAGGAATTCAAGATTCAAATAAACACACAGGTAGGATAAGCCATCTTTCATTTCCATTTCAGTTATCATAAGCAGCCTCAGAATTTATACATATATGTGGCCTGAAAATTTTGAATAAATATATTATCATATGAAATGAGTTAAATATACTTTGCATTTGAACATATAGCTTAGTTTTAAGAGACCGACCCTCCAAATATACAGCCACTTAAACATATATACGTACACACATACATTCTCTAACTATAAAAGCACACATACCCATTCATAACACATCTTTATAAATACTGTAGATGAGCATTTTAAGTATTTATGATTTGAAGTTTACCAAGAGACATGTTAATTTCTATCAAATACTCTGTGGAGTTAAAATATACACCAACACCTAGCCTAGAGTTGATTAGTCCGCTCTCCATGCCCCGTCTATGCAGTGTGTGGACAGGTCAGGGTGCACGAGCACCTCGGCACGGAAGCATCATTCTTATTGTGCTCCTTACGAATATGCTCCCAGAACTGTCATACACCAAAGTTGAGCACAGGAGCAGCACTGACCACAGTGGTGAGACGGACCAAGAGAAGGAAACTTCTTCTTGTTGCTTTCATAATAGTTCATTTATTCATGTGGCACCCATGGTGTGGCCACTGAACATTTAGTCAAGACACTAGTGTTCAAAACATGGCTTGGCCATATTCTAGATATTACAAAACTCATTTACACTGTCTGATCTTTCTACCTCGTTTTTATCCAGGAGTAATAATGCCTTCCATACACACTGTTGTGAGGCTTGGATTGGACTAAAGTTGTGAAGCTTAGTAACCATGTTCAAATGCTCAGTCAGTACCCATAGAATCTACTGCAGAGTTGAGGGCATATGCCCATTAGAAGGACAGGAACATACGTCAAGCAAAAAGGGCTACCTTAGGGTCATTTTCCTTTACAGACTTGCTCTGGGGGAATACAGTCCTCTATGAACACATGAAGTATGTAAACAGGCAAGTGAAATGGGAAACTATCACTTCCAAAAAGTGTCTCTACTCCACAACTTGAGATTTAGTACATCTCAAATGTCCACGTGCCAGTACTGAGCTAGCCACTTCCAACTTTATGCATTCTGTCTGCATTACTATCAAAGTATGTAAAAAACATCTGTGTTGTGTTAACCACACACGTATCCTTTGCCTTCTCAGATTGGAATCTGCTTCCAATCCTTGATTCCATCTTCCTCATCTTCATATGCCTCCAATACCCAGCACACACCCCTTGTGTACAGTAAGTGCTCGATAAATGTTGGTTGCATTGAGGAGTGACCGAAAAGCAAAGCAAATACAATACTGGTGATAAGATATATATGTATGAGACGTTCTGTCCTTTGAAGGACTTGAAAGAAAAACAAAGAATCTAGGGACTTTCAGTAATACAATTGGGGCTGTAGCTATGAGAGGGTTGTACACACAGAATCAAATCACACAGGCAAGCGGCGGTAGCAGCCTGGCGGGAAAGAACCGTCCATGCTCTCCAGATGCAGAACAAATAAGTTTGGGGAAATATGGTAATTGTTATTATTTTGAAATTGACAAGAGAATGGGGAACCACCTTGACATTTGATTACTACTTAGTCAGTATTCAAGTTCATAACAGGGGTGAGCAGATGTTAGCCAAAGCAGATGTGAAAATGCATATAAAAGAATAAAGATGAAAGGGATTTGATTGTTTGCTTGCAACATATATTTGTTTGATGGAAAAAAACAACCTTCACACTTAATCCAACAAAATGAGGCACATTTGGTTCATTTCCTTCAGTTTTGCTCTATTTCCCTCCAACAAAATTTATCAAATGTTTGAGACGAGACAATTGACAAAACCATTCACGATTTATGCAGCTCAGTTGTCCCAAATTACCTCTCTCTTCCTTGTCATGGCCCAAGAATTTCTCACTTATAACAAGGAGTAATATCAAAACTAGTATGATCAGAGAGCTAAAAATATCAAGAACCTGAAGTCCAGAAGCCAGAGGGTCACAAAAACATGTGAGGCTCAAGCATCAGTATTTTTTTTTTCAAGAGTCCAGGTAGTTCTAATATATAGCTAATGCTTGAGAGATACTGGGTTACAGATAAGACTCATCTTCCCATAAGCTGATAATGGTGACTTGAGACCTAAATCCTTAGCCATTCCCTGGAGCCTACCTTGAGGGAAAGGAACTGGAAACAAATATTCAAGATATCCGCTCTAGTTAAACAAATTTGATTTCAGAACCAGGTTTTGGTCCTACTGAGGACAAAGAAGGAAAAGAGGAGAAGAGGGAGAGGAGGAGGTGGAGAAGGTGGAAGATATGGAGGAAGAATAGGAAACTTCAAATCAACCTCGTGAGGTTCATGACTCTACTCTATGGAAGGAGTTACATTTTCCAGTTTTCTACTTGGCCAAAGCTGAAATAGACACTGGTAACCTCAAGGACAAAGATTTCATATTCTGTTTCCTGCCTGCAGGATGTAAGGGGCCTATGGGTCATGGTCTCCAACAGTTAGAGACATTATAGTCTAGTTCATGGTTTCTTTTACAGCACAACAGTCTTAAAAGCTTAGTAGACTTCTTACCTGTCTGATGGTACTCAGTTCGTGAGCCAGAAGCCTCATCCACAGCTTTTTCTTTTTCTTGACAGACTTCTTAATTTGCTATATTTCTTTGATTTTTTTTTTCACCCACTTACCTTTAGTCTGTGTGGTGATCACCTTGGGCTCATTAGCTTCTATGGAAGAGTTGTATGTTCAGTCTTCTTTTTTTCTATGCTGTTTGTCCAGTTGAAATTGTTTGCCCCACAGTGAGTGGGGTGGCTACAGTCTCAATTTGATTATTGCAACATGTCTCAACTTTAATTGAATTTTATATCTCAAAGCACTTCTAAATTTTATCTTTTACTATTTGTTGTTGAAAGTGAGTGCCTTCCAACTCCACATATTGCCAAATTTATGAACATTCTCTACTCTCTTTCATTCATGATTACAAATCAGGATATTCTTTCTGAGGTCAACTCTTGGTGTAATCTTTTATGAAAAGTAGCCAGCATCAATCTACATACACTACTAATCAACTATACCTCAATAAAATAAACTTTTAAAAAAATACACTGCTAATATTTAGTTTTCCAATGCCTTTCCCTAGGACAACATGTTCATTAATTACCTGGTCTACCTTCCCTGTTATCAAAGATTTTATCACATAACTTGCCATTGCAAACCATGAAATACCATCCTTCCAGATTCTGATAATAGCCTTGCTGTCCACATTCATCTCTAAGACAATATTTTTTGTTTTCTCGCTATGGCAGCATCCTACTTCGAGTTACCAAATAAGCACCTTAAATATAAACGCTCAGTGGTTTCAAACATGATGGTTTATTTCTCACTCACAGTTTATGTCCACTGCAGATCAGCCAGGGACTCCACTCCATGTGGTCTTCACTCGATGATAAAGCAGTCACTCTGTAGATTCCTGTCAGTTGCTGTGGTAAAGCAAAATTACAGTTTCACACACCAGAAATCAGATTCTCCAATTTAAAAGTAAATCATGTTCATATGAGTCACAACACAGTGATCAATATTAGCCAAATGGCTCCACCTACAGCAGGGCCAGGAAGTGCAATCCTACCACTAGTTGAACAGCAATACTGAGTGTCATGCCCCCTACAATCGAATCTCTACACTATAGCCAAGGGAACAGTTTAAATTACATCAGATATGTCATTGCACTGCTCAGCTCTCCAATGGCTTCCCACCACAGTCAGTAAAAGAACTGAAGTTCGTACAACGGCCTCCACGTCCCCCATCATTTGGCCAACTACTACCTCTCTGCCTCATATTCCACTTTTTCCCCTTCTCTCACTCTGCTCCAGCCACATCAAGACTCTCTGTTGGTCTTGTACACGTCAAGCTTCCAAATGGCTTAGGCTTTACACGTGCTTCTCCCTTTGCCTGGAATACACTTCCCACAGATGTCTGCATGGCTCATTCCTTTGCTTTTTTCACATGTCCTCTCTAACATCACCTTACCAGAGAAGGCTTCCCTGACAACCCTATATAAAATGACACCTCACTCCACTGAAGCTATTCTCTAACCTCCTTGCCGTGCTTCATCGTTCTTCATTGCTGAGTAATGCCTGACATAATATATATGTGTTTAATATCTGTATTCTCCCAGAAAATATAAGGTTCTTGAAAGAAAGGCTTTTTTCTCTTTTATTTGCTATAAGATCTTAGGAGCCTAATATAAGCCTGGCACCTAGTAGATGCTCAATAGATACTTCATGAATGGATCAATGAACACGGTGTTCCTCCTAGGGCAACAAAGCACCGACTAAGACACAATATACCAGAAGAAGTATCAGATTTGGGGAGGAAAAAGATGAAAAGGAAGTTATCAAAGACAAGTTTTTCTTCTTCCCAATCTCTCCTAAAATTTGTCTGCGTTTGTAAGAGGATCAGTATTTAAAAGAATACAATACACTCAGGAAAATATTTGGACCTAAATTTCTTCTTCCCTCTCTTCATTCTCTTGCTGTGACTCTTGAACTTCCACTGGATTTAAAGGATATCACACATACATACTGAAAAAGTATGGTTGCAGAAAATAGAGATGTCCCTAAGTTGAAAACTAAGGAGAATAACTGTAAACACATGGAAAATTAAGTAAAATATGGAATAAGGAAATACTTCTGCCTTGAAAATCCATCACAAAAGTTTCAACATGTAGTATGAAATCTAGATGAAAAAACTCATCAATCTCCCTGACATACCAGGTGGTATTTTCCCAATTCAACAAAACAGGAAACTAAGTCATACAGCAGTTTAATTAATTGCCTAGAGTCACAGCATTATGAGCAGCAGAAGTAAATCTACTACTAGAGTTTCTGATCCCTGTTTTGTTTGTTCCTTTTCTGTCCTATACTACCCACATATTAGGTCTCATTCTAAACTTAGCTGGAGGCAGGATTAGGTAATTTGTTCTTGACAGCAGATCTTGTATTTGAGAAAAACAGCATCACGCTCTAAAATAATAGATAAAAATATTACATATAAGCATAAATGTCAAAGGCAAAAATCTACATAGAATAGGAATTGGAAGAATGTCTGCAAATGAATAGTTTTATATCTTGTTTTTCCTAAGAGAGCAAAACTGACTACAATTTTGTTTATTGCTCATCTTCCTTTCTCCTTCTTGACAAGCAGTTGCTTTTCTGCTGGACTAAAAACTGGCCCTAAATATTGAATATATACCCACATGAAGACGCAGAGACTGTCTGGTCCAGTGTTTCCTGAGCAGTTTAACTCACAACACCCATTCACATGATTTTTTAAAACATGAACTTTCATAATCATTTCTAATTTTTTCTTGGTATCCAAAAAAGATGTAAATTTAGGTTAAAAATTCAATTTGTATACTATGACCAAGTGCAATTTATCCCAAGTATGTGAGGCTGATTTAATACTCAAAAATAAATTAACATAATCCATCACATCAACAGACTAAAAAAGATAAATCACATGAACATATCAATAGGTACAGAAAAAGCTTTTGACAAAACCCAACACCCATTCATGATAAAAACTCTCAGTATACTAGGAATAGAAGGGAACTTGATAAAGACTATCTACAAAAATACTTGCAGCTAACATCATAATTTACGATGAGAAACTCAAAGCTTTTCCACTAAAATGTGGTAAAGGCAATGATGTCCCCTCCACAACTCCTTTTCAATATCATACTGGAAGTCCTTGCTAATGCAACAAGGCAAGAAAAGGAAATAAAAGGTATACAGATTGGGAAGGAAGGCATAACACTTTCTCTGTTCACAGGTGATATGATAATGTTTGTAGAAAATCTGAATGAATCAACAAATAAACTCTTGGAACTAATAAGTGATCACAGCAAGATTGCAAGATGCAAGGTTAATATACAAAAAACAATTGTTTTCTTAGATGCCAAAAATGAACAAGTATAACTTGAAATCAAAAACACAATACCATTTACATTATCACACAAAAAATAAATATTTAGCTATAAGTCTAACAAAATATGTACAAGACCCATATAAGGAAAGCTATAAAACTCTGATGAATGAAATCAAGAACTAAATAAATGGTGAAATATTCCATGTTCATGAATAAGAAGACTCAATATTGTCAAGATGTCAGTTCTTCTCAACTTGATCTATAGATTCAGTGCAATTCCAATCAAAATCCTAGAAAGTTAATTCATGGATATCAACAAACTGATTCTAAACTTTATATGGAGAGGCAAAAACCCAGAAGAGCCAATATCGAAAGAGAAGAACAATGATGGAGGACTGATGCTACCCAACTTTAAGACTTACTATTAAACTATAGTAACTAAGAAAGTGTGGTATCGACAAAAGAATCGACAGATAAATCAGTGGAACAGAGATCTCAGAAACAGACTCCTGCAAATAGAGTCAACTGATCTTTGACAAAGGAGCAAAGACAATACAATGGAACATAGTCTCTTCAACAAACGGTACTAGCACTGAATATCTACATGCAAAAACAATGAATCCAGACACAGATCTTACAACCTTCACAAAAGTTAACTGAAAATGAATCATAGACTTAAACGTAAAAAACAAAACTATAAAACTCCTAGAAGATAACAAAGGAGGAAAACTAGACGACCTTGAGTATGGTGGTGCTTTTTTTGTTACAACAGCAATGACATTATCAATGGAAGAAAAAACTGATAAGCTGGACTTGATTAAAATTAAAAGCTTCTGCTCTGTGAAAGACGATACCAAGAGAATTAGAAGACAGCCACAAATTGGGAGAAAATATTTGCAAAAGACATATGATAAAGGACTGTCATCCAAAATATATGAAAAACTCTTAAAAAACTCAACAATAAGAAAACAATAACCCATTTTTTAAAATGAGCAAAAGACCTTAAAACACACTTCAACAAATAAGAGATACAGATGGCAAATAAACATATTAAAAGATGCTTCACATCATATGTCAACAGGGAAATGAAAATTAAGACAATGAGATGCCACTGTACAGCCATTAGATTGGTCAACATCTGGAAAATGACAACCGCAAATGCCGATAAGGATGTGGAGCAACAGCAACTCCTATACAGTGCTGGTGGAAATGCAAAATGATGTAGTAACTTTGGAAGAGAGTTTGGCATTTTCTTACAAAACTAAATATACTCTTACCATGATCCAGCAATCATGTTCCATGGTATTTATTCAAAAGGGTTTAAAATTTATGTCCACACAAAAACCTATACACAGATGTTTATAGCAGCTTTATTCATAATTGCTAAAACTTGGAAGCAACCAAGACAGAACCTTCAATAGGTAAACAAACAAACTGTGGTACATCCAGACAATGGAACAGAATTTGACACTAAAAGGAAATGAGCAATGAAGCCATGAAAAGTTATGGAAGAATCTTAAATTCAAATTACTAAATGAAAGAAGCCAATCTGAAGAGGCTACATTTTGTATGATTTTAAGTATAAGATATTCTGGAAAAGGCAAAACTATGGTGACACTTAAAAGATCAGCAGTTGGGACTTCCCCAGCAGTCCAGTGGTTAAGAATCCACCTTCTGGACTTCTCTGGTGGCGCAGCAGTTGAGAGTCCACCTGCCGATGCAGGGGACACAGGTTCGTGCCCCAGTCCAGGAAGATCCCACATGCCGTGGAGCAGCTGGGCCCGTGAGCCATGGACGCTGGGCCTGCGTGTCCAGAGACTGTGTTCCACAATGGGAGAGGCCACAACAGTGAGAGGCCCGAGTACCACAAAAAAAAAAAAAAAAAGAATCCACCTTCCAATGCAGGGGACACGGGTTCGATCCCTGGTCGGGGAACTAAGATCCCACATGCCGCAGGGCAACTAAGCCCGTGTGCTGTAACTACTGAGAACGTGGGCCACAACTAGAGAGTCCACGTGCTGTGACTACAGAGCCCATGCACTCTGGAGCCTGCACGCTCTGGAGCCTGCACACCACAACTAGAGAGAAGCCTGCCTGGTGCAGCGAGAAACCCAGGCACCACAACGGAAGATCCTGCAACTAAGACCCAACACAGCCAAAACTAAATTAATTAATTAATTTAAAAAAAAAAGATAAGCAGTTGCCAGGTTGGGGTGGAGTGAATAGGCACGGTACAGAGGATCTTCAGGTCAGTGAAAATACTCTGTATGATGGATATATGTTTTTATACAACTGTCCAGACCCACAGAATGTACTAAACCAAAAGTGAGCTGTAAGGTAAACTATGGACTGTGGATTATTATGATGGGTCAATATAGGTTCATCCTTGGTTAAAAAAAATAAAGTACCATCCTGGTGAATGATGTTGACAATGCGGGAGGCTATCCCTATATGGGTACAGGGGCATATAGAAAATCTCTACCTTCCTCTCAGTTTTGTTGTAAACCACCAAGTGCACTAAAACACTGTCTTAAAAAAATAAAAATTATTCTATAAAAAATTCAAGTTGTAGATTAGTAAAAATTTTATATATTACTCAATAATATGAATAATGTATAACAGAGGTCCAACAACAGGATAGACAATCTTCTCAAATGCACGTAGAACCTTCTCAAAGATTGGCCATATGTTAGTCTGTATCACAAAGACGCCTTAATATACATAAAAGGATTGAAAGTATACAAAGTATGACCACAATGAAACTAAATAAGAAATCAATAACAGAAGGATTTAGGCTATTCACAAATACATGGAAATTAAACAATGGATTCCTAACTAACCAATAGATCAAGAAATCACAAAGGCAATTAAAAAACATTCTGAGATGAAAGAAAATGAAAGCACAATATACCAAAACTTAAGGGACATAGATAAAGCAGTTCTGAGAGGTTACATATGTAGTGACCATAGGCTTTGAGCCTAATGATGAACTAAATTGTGAAAACACCTCATTGCACCCAACTGTTCCCTCGACATTGACATGGCCAATCCCAAGCTGCCCTATTTAAAAGAGCCCATTATCAACTTCAATGACCTGAACCACTTTCATGCTCCGAGCATGTGCAAACTGTTGATCTAGTCCAACTAAGTCAATCTGCACATAAAGAATCTGAGGTATAGAGAGAATGACATTTGTCTACTGTCACCCAGATGAGTAGCTACGGAACCAGTGTGCAAAGCCAGGCTCTGGGTGCCCTTTGCAACACAGCATGCTTAAACCAGTCACATTTCACACATACATTGCTACCAACTTCTGACTTTGATGGTGCTATGAATGAAGTAGGATAGTATTTATTAACTATATTTATATATCATATTTATAGACAAACAAAACTGTGAAGGAACTCAAATTAGATATAAATCATGTTCAACCTTGTAAGGTTAATAAGTCACAATAAGTTTTCTTCTTGTAGTATGTCATCCTTTTCTTGGTTTCAGAAATAGTTTTCCATCAGTTGAGCCCACTGGGATTGATACTTGCTGAAGTCATGATTGTATGCAGGGGTACAGATAAAATGTGTCCTGAAAGTTGTCCAATTGCACGTTTATGAAGTTATCTCAATGGAGTTAATTATCCAGTATCATGCCTGCATACAGACTGCATAACAAAAATATGTGTCTCCTTTCGTTAATAACTGGAATAATTGTGGGGTTTTTTTAAACATCTTTATTGGAGTATAATTGCTTTACAATGGTGTGTTAGTTTCTGCTTTATAACAAAGTGAATCAGTTATACATATACATATGTCCCCATATCTCTTCCCTCTTGCATCTTCCTCCCTCCTACCCTCCCTATCCCACCCCTGTAGGTGGTCACAAAGCACTGAGCTGATCTCCCTGTGCTATGCAACTGCTTCCCACTAGCTATCAATTTTACCTTTGGTAGTGTGTATATATGGCCATGCCACTGTCTCACTTTGTCCCACCTTACCATTCCCCCTCCCCTTATCCTCAAGTCCATTCTCTAGTAGGTCTTCTTCTTTACCTGTCTGCCCCGGGTTCTTCTGACCATTTTTTTTTTCTTTTTTTTTTTTTTAGATTCCATATATATGTATTATCATATGGCATTTGTTTTTCTCTTTCTGACTTACTTCACTCTGTATGACAGTCTCTAGGTCCATCCACTTCACTACAAATAAGTCAGTTTCGTTCCCATGTAGGGCTGAGTAATATTCCATTGTATATATGTGCCACATCGTCTTTATCCATTCATCTGTTGATGGACACTTAGGTTGCTTCCATGTCCTGGCTATTGTAAATAGAGCTGCAATGAACATTTTGGTACATGACTCTTTCCGAATTATGGTTTTCTCAGGGTATATGCCCACTAGTGGGATTGCTGGGTCGTATGGTACTTCGATTTTCAGTTTTTTAAGGAAACTCCACACTGTTCTCCATAGTGGCTGTATCAATTTACATTCCCACCAACAGTGCAAGAGGGTTCCCTTTTCTCCACACCCTCTCCAGCATTTATTGTTTGTAGATTTTTTCATGATGGCCATTCTGACCGGTCTGAGATGATACCTCAGTGAAGTTTTGATTTGCATTTCTCTAATGATTAATGATGTTGAGCATTCTTTCATGTGCTTGTTGGCAATCTGTTTATCTTCTTTGGAGAAATGTCTATTTAGGTCTTCTGCCCGTTTTTGGATTGGGTTGTTTGTTTTTTTGATATTGAGCTGCATGAGTTGCTTGTATATTTTTGAGATTAATCCTTTGTCAGTTGCTTCATTTGCAAATATTTTCTCCCATTCTGAGGGTTGTCTTTTCGTCTTGTTTATGGTTTCCTTTGCTGTGCAAAAGCTTTGAAGTTTCATTAGGTCCCTTTTGTTTATTTTTGGTTTTATTTCCGTTTCTCTAGGAGGTGGGTCAAAAAGGATCTTGCTGTGATTTATGTCATAGAGTGTTCTACCTATGTTTTCCTCTAAGAGTTTGATGGTGTCTGGCATTACATTTAGGTCTTTAATCCATTTTGAGTTTATTTTTGTGTATGGTATTAGGGAGTGTTCTAATTTCATTCTTTCACATGTAGCTGTCCAGTATTCCCAGCACCACTTATTGAAGAGGCTGTCTTTTCTCCACTGTATATTCTTGCCTCCTTTATCAAAGATAAGGTGAGGGCTTCCCTGGTGGTGCAGTGGTTGAGAATCTGCCTGCCAATGCAGGGGACACGGGTTCGAGCCCTGGTCTGGGAAGATCCCACATGCTGCGGAGCAACTACGCCCATGAGCCACAACTACTGAGCCTGTGCATCTGGAGCCTATGCTCCGCAACAAGAGAGGCCGTGATAGTGAGAGGCCCGTGCACCACGACGAAGAGTAACTGCCTCTCACCACAACTAGAGAAAGCCCTCACACAGAAACGAAGGCCCAACACACCCAAAAATAAATTAATTTATTTATTAAAAAAAAAAAAAAGATAAGGTGACCATATGTGCATGGGTTTATCTCTGGGCTTTCTATCCTGTTCCATTGATCTATATTTCTGTTTTTGTGCCAGAACCACATAGGCATAGGATGTCCTGTGGTCTTGATTACTCCAGCTTTGTAGTATAGTCTGAAGTCAGGGAGCCTGATTCCTCCAGTTCCGTTTTTCTTTCTCAAGATTGCTTTGGCTATTCGGGGTCTTTTGTGTTTCCATACAAATTGTGAAATTTTTTGTTCTAGTTCTGCGAAAAGTGCCAGTGGTAGTTTGATAGGGATTGCATTGAATTGCTTTGGGTAGTAGAGTCATTTTCACAATGTTGATTTTTCCAATCCAAGAACATGGTATATCTCTCCATCTATTTGTATCATTTTTAATTTCTTTCATCAGTGTCTTATAATTCTCTGCATACAGGTCTTTTGTCTCCTTAGGTAGAGGAGACCTAATTCCTAGATATTTTATTCTTTTTGTTGCAATGGTAAATGGGAGTGTTTCCTTAATTTCTCTTTCAGATTTTTCATCATTAGTGTATAGGAATGCAGGAGATTTCTGTGGATTACTTTTGTATCCTGCTACTTTAGCAAATTCATTGATTAGCTCTTGTAGTTTTCTGGTAGCATCTTTAGGATTCTCTATGTATAGTGTCATGTCATCTGCAAACAGTGACAGCTTTACTTTTTCTTTTCCGATTTGGATTTCTTTTATTTCTTTTTCTTCTCTGACTGCTGTGGCTAAAAATTCCAAAACTATGTTGAATGATAGTGGTGAGAGTGGGCAACCTTGTCTTTTTCCTGATCTTAGTGGAAATGGATTCAGTTTTTCACCATTGAGGATGATGCTGGCTGTGGGTCTGTCATATATGGCCTTTATTATGTCGAGGAAAGTTCCCTCTATGCCTACTTTCTGGAGGATTTTTATCATAAATGGGTGTTGAATTTTGTCAAAAGCTTTCTCTGCATCTGTTGAGATGATCATATGGCTTTTCTCCTTCAATTTGTTAATATGGTGTATCCCGTTGATTGATTTGCGTATATTGAAGAATCCTTGCACTCCTGGAATAAACCCCACTTGATCATAGTGTATGATCCTTTTAATGTGCTGTTGGATTCTAGTATTTTGTTGAGGATTTTTGCTTCTATGTTCATCAGTGATATTGGCCTGTAGTTTTCTTTCTTTGTGACATCTTTGTCCGGTTTTGGTACCAGAGTGATGATGGCCTCATAGAATGAGTTTGGGAGTGTTCCTCCCTTTGCTATATTTTGGAAGAGTTTGAGAAGGATAGGTGTTAGCTCTTCTCTAAATGTTTGATCTAATTCGCCTGTGAAGCCATCTGGTCCTGGGCTTCTGTTTGCTGGAAGATTTTTAATCACAGCTTCAATTTCAGTGCTTGTGACTGGTCTGTTCATATTTTCTATTTCTTCCTGGTTCAATCTCGGAAGGTTGTGCATTTCTAAGAATTTCTCCATTTCTTCCAGGTTGTCCCTTTTATTGGCATAGAATTGCTTGTAGTAATCTCTCATGATCCTTTGTATTTCTGCAGTGTCAGTTGTTACTTCTCTTTTTTCATTTCTAATTCTATTGATTTGAGTCTTCTCCCTTTTTTTCTTGATAAGTCTGACTAATGGTTTATCAATTTTGTTTATCTTTTCAAAGAACCAGCTTTTAGTTTTATTGATCTTTGCTATCGTTTCCTTCATTTCTTTTTCCTTTATTTCTGACCTGATCTTTATGATTTCTTTCCTTCTGCTAACTTTGGGTTTTTCTCTGTTCTTCTCTCTCTAATTGCTTTAGGTGTAAGGTTAGGTTTTTTTATTTGAGATGTTTCTTGTTTCTTGAGGTAGCATTGTTTTGCTATAAACTTCCCTCTTAGAACTGCTTTTGCTGCATCCCATAGGTTTTGGTTCGTCGTGTTTTCATTGTCATTTGTTTCTAGGTATTTTTTGATTTCCTCAGTGATCTCTTAGTTATTTAGTAGTGTATTGTTTAGCCTCCATGTGTTTGTAGTTTTTACAGTTTTTTTCCTGTAATTGATAACTAGTCTCATAGCATTGTGGTCGGTAAAGATACTTGATATGATTTCAGATTTCTTTAACTTATCAAGGCTTGATTTGTGACCCCAGATATGATCTATCCTAGAGAATGTTCCATGAGCACTTGAGAAGAGAGTGTATTCTGTTGCTTTTGGTTGGAATGTCCTATAAATATCAAGTCCATCTCATTTAATGTATCATTTAAAGCTTGTGCTTATTTATTTTCATTTTGTATGATCTGTCCATTAGTGAAAGCAAGGTGTTAAAGTCCCCTACTATGATTGTGTTACTGTCAGTTTCGCCTTTTGTGGCTGTTAGCATTTGCCTTATGTATTGAAGTGCTCCTATGTTGGGTGCATAAATATTTACAATTGTTTTATCTTCTCCTTGGATTGATCCCTTGATCATTATGTAGTGTCCTTCTTTGCCTCTTGTAATAGTCTTTAAAGTCTATTTTTTCTGATATGACAATTGCTGCTCCAGCTTTCTTTTGATTTCCACTTGCATGGAATATCTTTTTCCATCCCCTCACTTTCAGTCTGTATGTGTCCCGAGGTCTGAAATGGGTCTCTTGTAGACAGCATATAAAGGGGTCTTGTTTTTCTATCCATTCAGCCAGTCTATGTCGTTTGGCTGGAGCATTTAATCCATTTACATTTAAGGTAATTATCAATATGTACGTTTCTATTACCATTTTCTTAATTGTTTTGGGTTTATTATTGTACGTCTTTTCCTTCTCTTGTGTTTCCTGACTAGAGAAGTTCCTTTAGCACTTGTTGCAAAGCTGGTTTGGTGGTGCTGAATTCTCTTAGCTTTTGTCTGTAAAGCTTTTAATTTCTCTGTCAAATCTGAATGAGATACTTGCTGGGTAAAGTAATCTTGGTTGTAGGTTTTTCCCTTTCATCACTTTAAATATGTCCTGCCACTCCCTTCTGGCTTGCAGAGTTTCTGCTGAAAGATCAGCTGTTAACCTTATGGGGATTCCCTTATGTGTTACTTGTTGTTTTGCCCTTGCTGCTTTTAATATTTGTTCTTTGTATGTAATTTTTGATAGTTTGATTAATATGTGTCTTGGCATGTTTCTCCTTGGATTTATCCTGTATGGGACTCTCTGTGCTTCTTGGACTATTTCCTTTCCCACGTTAGGGAAATTTTCAACTATAATCTCTTCAAATATTTTCTTAGTCCCTTTCTTTTTCAATTCTTCTTCTGGGACCCCTGTAATTCGAATGTTGGTGTGCTTAACGTTGTACCAGAGGCATTCTTATGATTTTAGGCAGCCTCTGTCCTAATGGATGGGGTTGTCTTCCTGTCTTGCTAGTTGTTTGGCATAGGATGTCCTGCACTGTAGCTTGTTGGTCGTTGAGTGGAGCTGGGTCTTGGCTTTGAAATGGAGAACTCTGGGAGATTTTCACTGTTTGATATTACGTGAAGCTGGGAGGTCTCTTGTGGACCAGTGTCCTGTAGTTGGCTCTCCCACCTCAGTGGCACAGCCCTGACACCTGGTTGGAGCACCAAGAGCCTGTCCTCCACATGGCTCAGAATGAAAGGGAGAAAAACAAGCAAGCAAGAAAGAAGAAGATAAAATAAAATAAAATAAAGTAAAATAAAATAATTAAAATAAAAAATAATTACTAAGAAAAAAATTGTTTTTATTTTGCTTTTATTTTTTTTGTGTGGTATGCAGGCCTCTCACTGTTGTGGCCTCTCCCGTTGCGGAGCATAGGCTCCAGACACGTAGGCTCAGTGGCCATCACTCACGGGCCTAGCCGCTCTGCGGCATGTGGCATATTCCCATACCAGGGCACGAACCCGTGTCCCCTGCATAGGCAGGCGGTCTCTCAACCATTGTGCCACCAGAGAAGCCCAAAAATTGTTTTTAAAGTTAAAAAAAAAAAAAGGACAGACAGAACCCTAGGACAAATGGTAAAAGCAAAGCTGTACAGACAAAATCACACACAGAAGCACACACATACACACTCACAAAAAGGAAAAAAGGGGAAAAATATATATATATATCTCATTGCTCCCAAAGTCCACCTCCTCAATTTGGGATGATTCGTTGTCTATTCAGGTATTCCACAGATGCAGGGTACATCAAGCTGATTGTGGAGATTTAATCCGGTTCTCCTGAGGCTGCTGGGAGAGATTTCCCTTTCTCTTCTTTGTTCGCACAGCTCCCGGGGTTCAGCTTTGGATTTGGACCCGCCTCTGCACATAGGTCACCGGAGGGCGTCTGTTCTTCGCCCAGACAGGACGCGGTTAAAGGAGCCGCTGCTTCGGGGGCTCTGGCTCACTGAGGCCAGGGGTAGGGAGGGTACGGATGCGGGGCAAAACTGCGGCATGACATTGCAGCAGCCTGAGGCGCGCCGTGCGCTCTCCCGGGGAAGTGTCCCTGGATCACGGGACCCTGGCAGTGGCGGGCTGCACAGCTTCCCGGGACGGGAGGTGTGGAGAGTGACCTGTGCTCACACACAGGCTTCTTGGTGGCGGCAGCAGCAGCCTTAGCATCTCATGCCCGTCTCTGGGGTCCGTGCTGATAGCCGCGGCTCGCGCCCGTCTCTGGAGCCTGCGCTGACAGCCACGGCTCGCGCCCGTCTCTGGAGCTCCTTTAAGCGGAGCTCTGAATCCCCTCTCCTCGCGCACCAGGAAATAAAGAGGGAAGAAAAAGTCTCTTGCCTCTTCGGCAGCTCCAGACTTTTCCCCGGACTCCCTCCCGGCTAGCCGTGGCGCACTAACCCCCTTCGGGCTGTGTTCACGCCGCCAACCCCAGTCCTCTCCCTGTGCTCCGACCGAAGCCCGAGCCTCAGCTCGCAGCCCCGCCCGCCCCGGCGCGTTAGCAGACAAGCCTCTCGGGCTGGTGAGTGCCGGTCGGCCCCGATCCTCTGTGCGGGAATCTTCCCGCTTTGCCCTCCGCACCCCGGTGGCTGCGCTCTCCTCCACGGCCCCGAAGCTTCCCTCCCGCCACCCGCAGTCTCCGCCCGCGAAAGGCCTTCCTAGTGTGTGGAAACGTCCTCCTTCACAGCTCCCTTCCTGAGGTGGCAGGGCCCGGCCCTATCCTTCTGTCTCCGTTTATTCCTTTTTCTTTTTCCCTACCCAAGTACGTGGGGAGTTTCTTGCCTTTTGGGAGGTCTGAGGTCTTCTGCCAGCGTTCACAGTAGGTGTTCTGTAGAAGTTGTTCCACATTTAGATGTATTTCCGATGTATTTGTGGTGAGGAAGGTGATCTCCGCGTCTGACTCCTCCGCCATCTTGAAGCTCCTCTCTGATAATTGTGTTTTGAGCATGCTCAGAGAATGCAATCCTAAAATCCATCTAGTCTCTTGCTCTTTTCTACAGAGTACAGAAGCCATTGTCTGCCATACTGAAATTTATCTCTCATCTTTGAGGAAGGCTCAAAGGATGTGTATCAAACTTAGACTAGTTAAATCAGGAAAAAGTTATTTTGTCACCTACATATAAGAAAGAGAGTAAGCTGAAACTATGTGGAGGGTGGTGTCAGTCTTTCCAGAATAAGCTACCATGAGTCTCCTATATTGCTGCTGTCATCCATGAAACAAAAGCCATGGATGTGTTCTATCCAGGATATTTGAAAGGTCAAAAAAATACTGATTTCTGCTTCTGCCCATGAAAGATAAACAGCTGCAGCAATTTCCCTCCCACAGTAAACAACTAGAAAACTGAACAAATTACATCAAACGTCTGTTTTCAGACGTTGGACATAGGAAGCTCAAGAAAGCAATCCCTGAGAAAAGGAAGATGAATAAGATTAGGCCAAAGATTACACCACCTTACTGCGTGAAGAGTGTTTCAGGCCACAGCACAGAGTGGGAACCCAAAGGAGCCCAGTGTTCTCGCTGAGTTGAGGAAACAGAGGTGGCTAGAATTTGTGAGGTTGCACCTCAGAAAGGAGAAAAATGTACAGAGAGCAAGTTACCCTTGAAACTTTAGATGACTACTACTGATCTGTGAACGAGGGAGAGAAACCCACCTGATGCCAGGGTAAGAACAATGGGAAATCAATAAGAAGAACAATTTCCAGAGCTCATATGAGCTCTAGGAACAGTTCACTCTTGAACCACGTAGAATTGAAAGACTTTGTGATACATGAAGCATTGACAGAATCCTCGGAAGAGTATCATCTTAGTTGTGGAGATAAAAACAATAGACTAAAGGTCACTTTGGGAATACCCTAACAAAGCTTGAAAACAGTTTTCAAAAATATCTAACTTGTTCAAATTAATTTAGCTATGTACTAAAACAAAACCCAACACCCCTTGAAGGAATACAACATAATCTAGCAGCCAATGACATAAAATTTACAATATACAAAAATAACTGCAGTTCTCCTACTAGCAACAAATAATTGGAAATTTAAATTATCAGACACATTCATAAAACAAATACTTCCATAACAACAAAAGTATAGAATCTTTTGTGAGGTACTTAGAAAAATACATTCAAGATCTATTCACTAAAAACTATAATACATTACTGAGAGAAATTAGAGAAAACCAAAATAAATGGAGAGATACACCATGTTCCTGGATCAGAAGTCTTAATATTGTTAAGACGTCAATTCTCCCCAAACCGATATACAGATGCAGTGCAATCTCAAACAAAGTCTCAGCTGGACTTGTTGTAGAAACTGATACTGTGATTTTAAAATTTATGTATAAATGCAAAAACCTAGAATAACCAAAATAATTTTAAAAGAACAAAATTGGAGTGCTCACCCTATCTGATTTTAAGACTTACTATAAAGTATAGTAGTCAAGAGAGTGTGGTTTGGGCACAAAGAAAGACATATATATGTAGCAATGGAACAGACTAGAGTCCAGGAACAGATACACACACACACACGCACATACACACACACATATACATGTATATGTATACATATATGCAACTAATACAAAACAAAAGTGCCAAAGCAATCCAATAGCAAAAAGCTATTTCTTTCAACAAAAGATGGAACAGTTATCCATGTGAAAACACACACACAAACAACAACAAAAAATAACAAAAGACTTATTTTGCATAGTATACAAAAATAACTTAAAATACATCACAGACCTAAATATAAAAGCCAAAATTATAAAACCTTTAGAACAAAAGATAGGCTAAAAGCTCTGAAACTTTGAGTAATGCAAAGATTTCTTAGATAAGATATAAAAAGCCATTCTGACCAGTGTGAGGTGATACCTCACTGTAGTTTTGATTTGCATTTCTCTAATGATTAGTGACGTTGAGCATTCTTTCATGTGTTTGTTGGCAATCTGTATATCTTCTTTGGAGAAATGTCTATTTAGATCTTCTGCCCATTTTTGGATTGGGTTGTTTGTTTTCTTGATATTGAGCTGCATGAGCTGTTTGTATATTTTGGAGATTAATCCTTTGTCAGTTGCTTCATTTGCAAATACTTTCTCCCATTCTGAGGGTTGTCTTTTCATCTTGTTTATGGTTTCCTTTGCTGTGCAAAAGCTTTGAAGTTTCATTAGGTCCCATTTGTTTATTTTTGTTTTTATTTCCATTTCTCGAGTGGGAAGCAGCTACAGAGCACAGGGAGATCAGCTTGGGGCTTTGTGACCAACTAGAGGGGTGGGATAGGGAGAGTGGGAGGGAGACGCAAGAGGGAGGGGATATGAGGATACATGCATACATACAGCTGATTCACTTTTTTATACAGCAGAAACTAACACAACACTGTAAAGCAATTATACTCCAATAAAGATGTTAAAAAAAGATATAAAAAGCATAAACATTGATAGACTGGCCTTCATTAAACTATAACCTTATTTTCTTTGAATGTTTCAGTTAGAAAATAAAAATGAAGCCAATGACTGGCAGTTAATATTTCCAAAATATACATATGACAAAGGGCTTATGTGCAGAATATATATATTTAAAAACCTCTTAATAATAATAAGACAAGCTACACAATGACCTCAAAAAGCAGAGGTTTTAACAGGCACTTCAACAAAGAAAATACATGCACATAGATGAAAAGTTGTGAACGTCCTTTAGTCATTAGGTAATGCAAAATAAAACCGCCATACAACAAAACTATATAACTACCACATGAAAACCACCATAACATGATATAACTACTTGAACAGCTAAAATTTAAAAGACTGAAAATACAAAGTGATTGTGAAAACACAGAACAACTGGAAATCTCGTCCATTGCTGGTGGAAATTAAACACGATACATCGATTTTAAAAATCAGTTTGAAAACCTCTCACGAAGTTAGTATGTAACTATCACATGACCCATATTCTCACTCTAGGTGTTTACCCATGAGAAATGAAAAATATATGACCATACAAAGTCCTGTACATGAATGTTTCTGGTAGCATGATTCAAAATAGCCAAAAAATGTGAAATAACTCGATATCCATCAATTGGTGAATGGATACACAAATTATAGCACATGCTTACAACCGAAATTGTTTAGCAATAAAAAGGGAAATACTGATACACCCAACAACATGGATGCATCTCAAAAGCATGATTCCAAGTGAAAGAACGCAAACTAAAAGCTACATACTGTATGCTACCATTCTGGACATTCTATGAGATTCTGGAAAAGGCAAAATTATCAGAACAGTGGGAGTAGAAGTGGGAGTAAGAGACTGGTTGTAAAGCAGCACAAAGACGTCTTGGGGGGATGGGGTAAGTGAAGCCATCTGTATCTTGATAGTGGTGGTGGTAACGTGAATGTGTACGTTTGGCATAACCAAATTGTACATTTAAAATTGATGAATTTCATTATACGTAAATCACACTCAATATAAAAATATTTACTGGGGTTTTGTGAAAGCTGGGTAAAAGTAAAGTCCAGAACATGATATAAGGGTTAAAAAATGGACTTGACTGGGGAAACTTACGAGTCAAGGGTTTCCAAGATAAGAAACGGTCATTCCAGAGGTCGGACTCTGTTAGACATGGAGTGGATCTGTGTCCTAATAGGGGGACTCTGCCCCACGTTACCCTCTCCTCTAATAAGACAGGTACAAGAACACCCACAGGCCAGTGGGAGGGTAACTGAGTACTTGGGTGTGAGGCAGTCTCGGTGTAAATGTTAGCTGTTCAGAGGAACTGCTGGTAAGACCAACTAGCCAGCACACAGAAAACTTGGGATCCAAAGAAAGTTGCACCCATCTTGCTAGAGATAAAAAAAAAAAAAACCTCTGTCTTGTGAGAAACTGAACTCAGGTGCAAGGTCCTCTCTCTGAGAAAAGGAGGATTGACTGTTTCTACCATGTAACCCAGCAGGAGCACCCAGTCACTATAATCCTGTATGTTGAAACATGGGGCCTTTTAATGCCTCAGTGGTGATACCTCTCACCTAACACTAGGTTTTGAGTAAACTGATAAATGAGACAAAAAGTTAAGGCTAAAGGAAGGTCAAATTATGGCTATCATGTCTGCTAACAGCTTTGGGAAGATATAGCTTAGTATGAGGCCACTTGGGTTTCCAAATATCGAACTTCAGAACTGAACAGACATTCCCAACCTGCTGGCACTATTTCTGGACCTGGGAAGACTATCGATAAACAGGGCCGAGAAGGATTCCTGACCTTTATGATCAGATGTAATCATTAGAGACAAAAGGGGGAGCTGAGCCAAGAATGTTTGGCGTTTTCTTCTGAATTTTACCAATTTGGGAAACTGTTATACCTTCCCTGGGGCAGAGGGAGTAAAAGGAGGAGGAAGGTCAGGAGTGTTATACAGATAGAGCATACTTCCCATGGAAGGCAGCATCGGGAATGGGAAACAAGCATCCCATACCAAGAGTGTTCACCTCATTATTAATCTTTATTAAAGTATCCTGCACCATAGAAGCTCATTTGCTAGACTGATTTCATATACATAAATCATATGTGTGTATAAATATATGCATAAATTTCATATGTGTTTAACGTTTATATCCAGACAACACAGTGTTCCACACAGATAACACATTTCTTGATAAAACAGTTCCCTCAGCCTCATGACACACCTGCATGCAGGCTCTGACAAGTCACAATCGGGAACTTGTGCCTCCAGGGATAGCATCTTGGCTCTTTATCACCATGACTTTGGTGTTTGAGGCCATCTCCTTTTAAAGACCTGATCCAAACAGGAAGGTGGTTATATTGTGTAGTCTTCAGGGTGCCAGAACAAGGATAAAGGTTAACGGCAGAGGTAGAGCTAAGGCAATTGAGAAATGTCTAATAATCCCAGTATCTTTGTCCCAGCCAATAGAGGAGAATGACATAAAGCAAGGACAGTCACTTTTTGAAGAGACATAAAGGTGTGATATTAGGCATTTAGGAACAGGTGACTTAGTTTTGAGTTAGCAATTACAATGCTAGATTTTTCCATCTTGTGGTTCTTTCAAAACTATCATTCCTCTAAAATTAATACTCTCAAATCTGCTCTCTCTTTATAACTTCAACTCCTGCTTCCTTGTCCTTTGGGAATTGTGTCTCAGACTATACAAGCTTTTTAGGTGCTTCCCTCAGATGTCAGCTCACATGTCTAATTTTCCTGAAGCACAAAGAATTCTTTCTCACTTCTCTTTGCCTTGTAGGTTAGTAAAATAGCTCTAGAACGCCTTAAAAGATGATGTTTGAATTATAGTTTGGGCATTTTCTTAAAGCAGTTAGCAAAATCTCTACTCTGAATTGGTAATAGAAAAATGTTTTTTTAATTAAATACTTAAGGTTAGAAAAGGGTGTCTTTTGTTTTTCTTGTGTGAGTGATCACAGGGGACAGAATTTCTGTTGTTATTAGCGGTACAGCTTTTCTCTAACTATCTGAATGATTTGGGTAACTATTGTAAAGATGATTCACCAATAACCACAGGAAAAAACATTATATACCAAGATCTCTCAATGAATAAGACTGTTGAGACTTTAACATTTCTCAATTAAAAAAATTTATCTTTCAATATAAAAACTTCAGTACCATCGCGAAAGCCACATCACGTTCAGCAACTTCTAAAACGGGCACAGCTTAACTTGGATAGTCACAGACCACTAAAGATGGAAGATTTCATTAGGCCATTCTGTCTGCCCTCTGTCTCTGGTTAAGACCTTCACCAACATCCCTGGCAGGCGTTAAGCAATCAGAGAGATTACAGTCCACAGCCCCCAGTACGCTGCATTAGAAAAGGCAGATAGAAAATTTTATCTTCCTATTATTTAATCCTTTCAATTATTTGCTAATTACCCTAATTGTGTCTTATGAAACAACAAAAAGTAACTGAACTCTTTCATTAACATAACTGGTGTCTCATCTCTCTTAAGTTTTGGCATCTCCAAGTCAAACTGTTTTTCTTTCACTGCTCAGGAGACTCTACTAGTAGAGTCATTGTCAGCCTGATTGGGGGGTTTTTTTTGATCAATAAATGTTTTCAATTTTTATATATTTCTCGGGAAAAACTTTTTTCCAAAAATTTAATTGCTGTAAATCACTCCATTTTATCTCATCACTTTGTGTTTTATTTCTCCAAGTTTCCAAGGTTTGAGTGACGTAAACACTTGTTTTTCTGGCATTCTTTGCAAACTTTTCTCTTCATTTGGGGAATAATCATCCCAATTTTTTGATTTTCCCTTGGGGATACAACACTACCACCCTCTAACTCAATATAATTTTATATATATATATATTTACATATATATATACACACACATATATTTATTTATAAATATATATGGTGAGGGAGATCAATGATTGATATCTTTTATATACTTATAGATAAACAAACATCCTTTATATGTTGATATAGATGTAACTTTTGATTTCTGGGTACAGAACTGGATTTATCTGACCTCTTCATTGCAACATTATGTCATTAACATATTATCATTGATTCAAATTTGTCCTCTATTTTATTTCATATTTTCCCCCCAAAGTTAGCCATTTTGCATGCTTGTGCTTGGGATCCACCTCCCACAGACTTTATTTTTTTTGTGTATATGCATATCAATGTATCATATCTAGCAACGCTTTGCATAACTCTTATTTGCTTAAACAGCATTGAGCTACACAGCTATTCAATTTATTGTTAATAATATACTGATCTATTCACATTAATATATGTACAATTAGTTTAGTCTTTTGGAATCCTATGTAGTAGACTCATAAGAATTTTTTACATCTTATATATATTCTTTCTCTTTATTTATTTCTAGCTTGTTTTCATCTCTTTGCTACTTCGAACAACGCTATCGATAACATTCTCATACCTGGGTATTGTGTACCTGGTAACATTGTGTACCTGGGCAAAACATTTTCTCAAGCACACACCTGACTGCAATTGCTGGGCCTTACAATATGCACATATTCAATTTCTCTCAATACTGCCAAATTGTCCTTCAAAATAGCTGCACCACAGAAGTGCATGAAGGTTCCCATTTCTCTACATCCTCCTAACCCCTTGGTTTATCTTATCCTGACATTCTTTTTTCCCCACTGGTTACCTATTAGTCATTGAAATCATTCTCGTAATTGGGGTTTCGTTTTCTGAGTTGTTGGTCATGACGATGATCATACTTGTCTCCTCAAAAAGCAGTTTTCCCCACCCAGTCTCAGGTAGTGACGGAAAGCCTGCATCACTTCTTATTTAATTCCGTTCGAAATGTATCACGATCTTTTCCAGGAAGAGAAGAACAACTGTATAAATGGTGCAATTTCCTGTGATAGCATTTCCTGAAAACCTATGAAAAAAGACCTTCATACTTCTCAAACTCTTGCTAACAGCATTTTCTCTAAATGATCTTTTATGATTTGTCATTTTTTATTGAATGATTCCCTCACACCTCACTTCCTTCATTGTACACAATGCTATCTGACCATGTGTAACATAAATTCCACTAGCAAAGGAAAAATAAAAGCAGCAGGAGAAATTAATTTTATTTTTCCAGCAATCACTTTGCCCCGTCTTGTGGAGCAGATGTGTAAAATATCTCCAGCCAGTCTGGGGGTCTGGGGCATGTTACCTTTTTATCTTGGAAGCGAAACAAAGGGAATAGCCCATCTTGCTAAACACCGATTCAGATTCCACTCTCCCTGTGATGGGCTTCCTACCACTGCTACATAAAGTGCCAATTGAAACCAGCCCTGTCATAGAGCCTTGTACAAAATATGAACAGTGCTAAATACCTTAAAGTGAATTGATTTCCACCGAAAGTGTTTTAACCTCCTTTTAGGTCAAGAAATAGCCATTTTCTGAGCTTCCCTGTAACCTGAGAATTAATCCTAAGAGGCAGGTGTGCACTGAATACCTCATTGGTTCCATGAAATTCGTTGAAAATGCCTTTGCATAGGACTGTCCTTGTTACCCCTTTCCCAGGCTGAGGGGTGCTTTGTGGCAGTAGAGTGACTCTTTGACGGTATTCTTTCACATTATAGACTGCTAATCTGTTACTTTCTTTAAAAACAAAATTGGGTTAGACTCAGGGCAACATAAGATATGAGCCTGTTTTTAGTTTGTTATGACAGAAGGGGCACTGAGTCAATTTTACAGATGAGTAAACTGAGGCCCTGAGAGGTCTAAGACTAGCAAGGATTCACAGTTGGGGTTACAATGGTGCTAGACCTGGGCGGTTATGAAATGAAGGCGAAAGCACATGGAAAAGCATAAAGTGACACAAAAACCTGATGGGCACTGGCAGTCACTTCCAAACTGTCTATGTTCTGTCTGGATGACATCTGAGTGGGGAGATCCCATGTATGAGGCAGTCACAAGATGACAATAATAATTTTTGTCATTAACAATAAATGAGTGCTTTTTGTGCCAGAAACTATTACTATTCCAGATACTCTATTAGTTTATTTAATCCTTCCAACAACTCTATGAATTAATATTAATATACCCATTTTAATGACAAAGAAACTCAGAGAACTTAAGCAAGTGATCCAGGATTGCACAGTAAGTAGCAGAGCTCAGCGCAACATCACAGGCAAGCACCAGTGTCTGTACGCTTAAAAACTGTACTCTCTTGTCTCTGCAACCTAAATAATACCACACATAAACCCCTCTTCATATTTTCTTGGCGGTAGAGGTACCTATCCAAATATAGACAGTATAAATCACTGTTCCTTACAACCCAGCCATCTGGAAGTTTTGCTTTATTATTCAGAATCCAAGTTCCCCTAGATCTAGAGCCACTAAGGGTACGAGGTTCAGCTTTTCCTTTCTTTGTTTGTGTGAGAAATGGAAGAACGTCGCATATTTTTCTCTGATTTCACTCTTCATTAAATAATATTAAACAACCATTTCAGAATCTAGACAGGGCTCAAACAGTAGAACAATATCTTGGGGCCTCCCTGGTGGCACAGTGGTTAAGAATACGCCTGCCAACGCAGGGTATATGGGTTCGAGCCCTGGTCCGGGAAGATCCCACATGCCGTGAAGCAACTAAGCCCGTGCGCCACAACTACTGAGCCTGCGCTCTGAAGCCCGTGAGCCACAACTACTGAGCCCGTGTGCCACAATTACTGAAGCCTGTGCGCCTAGAGCCCATGCTCCGCAACAAGAGAAGCCACCACAGTGAGAAGCCCATGCACTGCAATGAAGGGTAGCCCCTGCTCGCCGCAGCTAGAGAAAGCCCGCACGCAGCAATAAAGACCCAACACAGCCAAAAATTAAAAAATAAGTTAAAAAAAAAAGAACAATATCTTGGCTTCTTTCTACACTGAGCTCTGAAATACGTTCTAATAAAAGACTATCTTTCTAGCACGGACACAAGTAGAGAGTGTGAATCACCCATGGAATGAGAAGTTGGCCATATGTAATCAGTCAATCCCTTGACCCTGCCCCCCTGCACCAATTCTCAAAAGACACTTGTTCTCTCTGGCACATTATGTCATTTTTTTTTTCTTCTGAGAGTGATGCATTTACTGATCACCAATATAATTCTTTGTTCCTGGGTCAAGGGAGACTTTATGCTGACATATTGGTTGGGAGAAGGAATGGGAACAATTATTTATTTAGAAGAATGACTCAAAACTCTCACTCATGTTTTCATTTATTTTTTCCACTGCTCTAGCCAACGTTCTGAAATGATGACCTAAGAAGGGTATCGGGGCAAACAGACACAAGTTATCTCAGCTCACTGTTGTGTTCTATCTTTCTTCTTTCAGAACTCATCAAATAACTCATTCCTGGCCCATATGGAGGAGTTCAGCAGAATGAGGAATGTGTGTTGCACCTGGGAAAACAGAACGTGAAAAGCAATGCACTAAGGACAATGAGATGCTTGTTCTCCAAAGCAACTAGACAGATAGAGCCTTGCAAGTCCAAATAAATAATGGCTATTTTCATAGAGTAGGTGACAGTAGTGTATTACACTTTTTTTAAGAACAAAAGACACAGCCCTGCTATCACTGCAGGCCTACTAAGGCCCAGAAGTGTGGCTCACTCTAAAACGACACAAGATATTGAAAGTCTCTGGAATGATGTTGTCACCACATGTATAAATCTAGCCCTTCTAAGCACTTAAAGTGAAAAATACTTACTGCATGGGCCAAATCTGGATGAAACCAGGCACGGACACAAAGATGCGTGCTTGGCAATGGCAGTATTTGATGGAACACAGCTGATTCCTTCATCCTTCTGAATTCTTGAAGGAAAACAACACAGTGCTTAAGGTTGCAGGCACACATTCCAGAATGCCTAGGATCAAATCTTGGTCCCCCCTTAGCTGAGTGACCTTGGGAAAGTTGAGTGACCTTGGGAAAGTTACTGAGCCATATTGTTCCTAAGTGTCTTATCTGAAAAATGGTAGGATGGTAACAGTAGCTGCCTTCTAGGGTGGTTGTGGGGACTAAAGTCACCAATATGAAAAGCTCATAGAACAGCTAGAATTTATTGAATGTGTAATAAAAGGTAGCAATTCATATAGTTATTAGGTAGTAAAGACGGTTGGTGATTTGGAGAGGAATTTATAAAATCACATGGACCTGGTATTTTCACATAAGGATAACTGGGTGAATATGGGTCACAGACTCTTTCTTCCCAAACATCTAACTACATCAACCATGACCGTGACGAAACCTCATTAGCAGCAAATACAAAAAGAGGCATAGTTCATTCCATAAATAGAAAGACACAGAGGATTCTAGAATATCATGGCAGGTCTCCTAATATTCTCACTTCTCCATTCTACCACCAAGAAACCATTCTGGCAGAACAGAACAAAAATGACCCAATAAATGAGAAGTGAACTTAGTGGCACCTGTATCTTTTCATCATCTAACTCTGGGAATAGTGAAATGAATTGCTGGGCTAAAACCCACGAAAATGGAAGAACTGAACAAACAGGCTGACTTTTGCTGTCAGGAATGAACATTCTAGGTCACCTCAGTAAATCAGGGAAAAGATAAATGTAAGGTTTTCCCTCTACATAGAAATAGGTTGCAGATCCTTGACGAGATATTATAAAACCTGGAATGGAAACTTTTAGCAAAATTTCACAAGAGAAAGCACAGCCCAGATACTCTAGCAAAGTCTTTACTCCCCTCAAATGAGCTCTTCTGCTTCGCCACAGATAAAGTAACAAGTGACTTGCTTTCAAGAGCTATTGAAGATCATCCTTTTAAATAAGCTTTATGTCCAGATTGAATTTTTACTTTGGAATAGCCATTATTTTTAATTAACAACAATTTTTTGCCTTGCAGATTTATTTCTCCAACAAATATAAGATGAACGGCATTACAGAGACCATATCCTTCAAAACTGTCCTTACGGTATTCTAGAAGGAGAGACTCCAGAGAAAAGAAAGTTAAGAAAGTTGCTTTAACTCTAAGAGTGCTTATTCAAGCCAGCTGGACTTTTTCTTTTCTTTTCACTTCGTTAACATAACTGCTCAGGATGGTCTGTGCTTTTATTTTAGTTGCTGTAATCAGTTACTGCTCCAAAGCTGGAGACTGGGGAGGAGGTGTCACGAGGACTTCCCGATTTGTGCACATTTGTGACCACAATGGTAGAGAAGAAAGTTTGATGGAATCAATAAGATGTTATTTTTAAGGTCAAGGTACTTGGGGAAGATGGGAAGTCAGAGCACCAGGGATGAGGTGAGTCATCTGAGAAGTTCAGCACAGCATGAGGCTTTGTGGTCCAGGAAGTAAGCAGGGGTATATTACGGAGCCTAGAATTCTGTTCCTGTCAGCCTTGAACTCCCGACGCCCTGTACCCAATTCACAGCTGCAAGGGGCTGCAGGGAACCTTGCTGCTCACAGAGGACTGAAGGCAAGGATGCGCCAGAAGTTTCAATGTGGGGATTATTTTAGGTCATGGACTACAATGATTTAGCAAGAAATTCAGACGACACCCTGACAAGTCCAATCTGTTTCTTCATCAACTTTGATATTGGCTGTGTCCCTCAGGCACTAAAGGAAGCAGTCTTTGTTCTCTGCCAGCATTTGCTTTGCCGAAAGCCAAGAGAGGAGATGATAGTCAGACTTAAGCAGAAACAAGGAGTCCTGAAGCAGCATTTGAGCTTTCAGTCGTTCTCACCCTGATTTCTAGCACCCAGCTTCTCTTTCCAGGCCCATTACCACACCCTTCTTCATCAGGGCCGACTTGTGGATGAAAAGTACGGACTCGGAGACTGCTTTCAGCTCTGAGAATAAGATTCTGCTGATGGGAGCTCATCTTCCCCTGCTCTTCAGAGAAGGTTACAGCCCACCTCCTCACCATTCCCAGCGCAGACATCCTTATCCTTACAAAGCCTCCAGGCTGTCCCTCCTTCTGTCATTCTCCACTTACATGTCCTTCAAGACCCTACTCAATTCAGGCCTCTTCTCTGCGCTGGAGGCAGACAGACAGCCCTGTACTCAGATTTGGGCTCCACTGCTTCCTAGCTGTGAAACCTTGGGCAAGTTACTCAACCTCTCTGAGCCCACTGTAAGACATGGACCCACTGGAGTCACCTCATAAGGCTGCTCTGAAAACTAAAGGAGAACATGTGTTTTTGGTGCCTGGCATATTAGAAGTATCCACTAAATGCGTACTTTACCTGATGTCTGTGACTCTCCAATTACTCCAGACAAGTTTGCATCTCATCTGTTGTTAAAGATGAAAACCACAGGTCAGGAAGGATTTTAGCCCTCTAAATCATTTAAAAGAGGTCAGGTTTTTTCTCTTTTTAATATTTAGGCAAGACTAGAGTATGTTCCTTTTTATTAGTATTATCATCATCGTGATTAATAAAATAGCATCAAAAACTATTATTTAATGAACACTTCTATTGCTCCATGTGATCTTTTCAACAGCTTTGTGGCAGGTCTTTTATTTGTGAAAATATCCCCAAATTTAGCAGCTTAAGGCAGCAACAAATTTAATATACCTCCTGAATTTGTGGCCAAGGTATTTGAACGAGGCTCAGCAGGGCAACTCTCCTGCTCTGCAGCTACCCACTGAGGTTCCTTGGGGCTTTTGGTTGGTTTTCCTGGAGAATTCTAGTTCTCTGTTCTGGAGAATCCAGAACTACTCTTCTCCATCCTGGAGAATCCAAGATGGCTTCATTCCCACCCCTGGTATGTAGGGATGGCTGGAAGAGTGAACTCTGCCGGGACAGTCGACTGAAACACCGACAGACAGCCTCTCCAGCTTGGTAGTTTCAGCATAGTCAGACTTCTTAAATGGCAGCTCGGGACTCCCAGCAAGTCAGGAAGGAGACGCTGCCCAGAAATGGCACAGTGTCACTTCTGCAATTTTCTATCAATCAAAGCACTCACGGAGCCCACTTAGATTCAAGGGGAGGGGACAGAGACTTCATCTCTTGCTGGGAGGAGTGTTAAACAATGTGTGGTCCTGCTTAATCAACTATTATTATTATTATTATTCTCATATTGCAAATACAGCCCAAGTTTCACAGTAGCTGTTTTACTTGCCCAAGGTCACACAACTAGTAGTGAAAGAACAATTTCACACAACTAGTAGGGAAAGAACAATTCAGAAATGTCTAGCCCTCATGCCTACCCTCAAGTCTTAACCAGTCATTTGTGTTCTCTCTCTCTGTCTGTCTCTCTCTCTCTCTCACACACACACAGAAGCACACACTCCAGCAGAGCTGGAAATGAGTGCTTATTCAAGCAGTTCTGTTACCTTCATGGAGGAGTGCTGTGGGAATTGTAATGGCAATCAGTTTCCCCACTGCAACTGGAAAGTTGGTTAATGTATTGGCACTAATACAGCGCCTCTTCCCATCACAGCAGAATTGGCTGTTACTGTTATAGTTGGATTATGGCCACTTCTCCCTCCTTTGCAAAATTTAAGTCTGTGATGTTCTCGTCAAGGGAAATGATGATGGAGTTACAGAAGGCCAGTGATTAAATTTGCTTGGCAACAATCCGTAAATAACCTACACATTCCATTTGCCAGCTTTGATTTGGTCCCTAACTTCTACAAAGGGCTGACTTCCAGGTATTGCAATAGAAAATGAGCCAGGTGTCGGCAGGGGGCCATGGTGGCAGGGGGAGGAGAGGGAGAGCCCATGTGGGAGCCAGATTGGTCTCAGAACTTCAAGGAAAAGTGACGAGCAGATAGGCATCTTAAGAAATCTCACCAAAAAAAATTTAATTGGCTGTCCTCTTTCTTGCCCTTTTCAACTGTCTACCACACATCTCTTCCTGCCTCTGCCCACGCTGTGCCTGTGGTGGGTGTACTAGGACAGCTCACTTCTCTTCTGTTGGAGTCTGACTGTGGAATCCAGACTCTTCTCTCCCTCACTGCAGGTGATTTCAGTGGAGGCAGGAGAGGATGAGGGATGCCATTATTCCTGGATAATAAAGATTCCAGGAATCTTATTACTGTATGAGGATTCTCCTCAGTTTTTGTTCTCTCATTGTATAGGGGGGCCCCAAACTCTGTTCCAACTTACATAAAGAAAATGCATTCATACCCTTGCTCTAAATGCCACCAAACAGTTACCGGGTGATGAGAGAGAGTGAGGGAACTAAAGAGAGCTAGACTGAGAAAAGGGAATTTATGCCATCCAAAAAAGCATTGACAGAGAATGTCTGCCAGTTAGCACAGGTTCAATTCTATTCATAAAATAACAACCATGAAAAAAAACCACAAAAAACCAAGGACTTCACGAAATCCCTCCACTCACAATCTCAAATTTTCTTGGTCTTTTAAACTATGCTGTCCCTTTTGGCTTTGCTGTTTATTTTCTTTTTTTCTTGTTTTAATTAATTAATTTTTGGCTGCATTGGGTCCTCGTTGCTGTGCATGGGCTTTCTCTCTATTTGCAGCGAGCAGGGACTACTCTTTGTTGCGCAGCACAGGCTCTAGGCGCGCAGGCTCAGCAGTTCTGGCTCGCAGGCTCAGGAGTTGTGGCACATGGGCTTAGTTGCTCCATGGCATGTGGGATCTTCCTGGACAAGGGCTCGATCCCGTGTCTGTCCCACTGGCAGGCAGATTCTTAACCACTGCGCCACCAGGGAAGTCCTTGGCTCTGTTGTTTCAAGGAAAGTTAATTCAGGTGAACATGCTTTCTTTCAACATAGATATATTGAGGTATGCTGGGGTTTTGTTCTACTATAAAATTCACCTGTTTTAAGTAGTACACAATTTAACAATTTTTAATAAATTTACAGAGTTATGCAACCATCACTACAATCTAACTGTAGAAATTTCTATCACACCACTTGTAGTCACTCCCCATTCACATGTCCAGCCTCAGGCAATAACTAATCTACTTTTTGTCTCTCCAGATTTGCCTTTTCTGGACATTTGATATAGATGAGATTATAAATATGTGACCTCTTGTGCCTGACTTCTCACTTAGTATAATGTTTTTCAGGTTCAACTGACAGGTTCAACATCATGTATCAGGATTTCATTCTTTTTACTGCAAATTGTATTACACTGTACAGATATACCGCATTCACTAGTTTTATCCATTTAACCATTCACCAGTTTGTCCACCAGTCAATGGACATGTGGGTTGTTTCCACCTTTTAGCTATTATGAACAATGCTGCTATGGACATTTATGTGCACGTCTTTGTGTAGACAAGAGTTTTTATTTCCCTTGGGTAGAGACCCAGGAGCAGAATTCCTCGGTGATATAAAATATCTATGTTTAACGTTTTAAAAAACTACAAAACTACTTTCCAAAATGGCTGCACCATTTTACATTCCTAGCAGCAATCTATGGAGAATTCAAATTTCTCTACATCCCCACCAATGACTGCTACTCTCTGACTTTTTTTTATTATAGCCACTCTCTGGTATGTGAAGCAGTATCTCATTGTGAGGTAAAAAGCCTTAAGACTCTCAGATAAATACCTTTAATATTACTGCCATAAATCAGGAAGATGGAAAATTTTCACATTTTAATGAAAACATCTGTCTCTTTTCTAAGCACTTAGAGACTCAAAGTAGAATTTTACAAACTGTGTCTGGGGGTTAATTCTAGTTTTCTTAGCAAACAGGTCAAAGACTTATGCTTAATGAATAGACTTAGATCTTATTTCTGGTGTTATTGGGACATGTTAAACAAGTATCCTTTGTCTATCACTTAAAACACATCTCATATATATGGGAAATGTTATAGTATCTCCTACCACTTCCTACTCAACATGCCCATAACCCCTTGTGTTCTTTTCTCATATCTTGTAATACTCTGTAAGACTGTAGGCAGACTTCCATTCTGGGTAACCAGTGGTCATTCAGAAAATATCTGAGCAGGCTGAAGAAATGCTATAAGGTGATAGCAGCATTATTTACAATAGCCAAGATATGGAAGCAACCTAAGTATCCGTCAACAGATGAATGCATAAAGAAGATGTGCTGTGTGTGTGTATACACACACACACACACACACATATATATACACACATACCACATCTGGAATATTACTCAGCCATAAAAAGGATGAAATTTTGCCATTTGCAGCAACATGGATGGACCTGAAGAGCATTATACTTAGTGAAGTAATAAGTCAGACAGAAAAAGACAAATACTATATGTTTTCACTTACATGTGTAATCTAAAAAACAAAACAAATGAAGGAACATAACAAAACAGACTCACAGATACAAAGAAAAAACTAGAGGCTGCCAGAGGGGAAAGGGATGGGGAGAGAGGCAAGATAGGTAAAGGGGATTAAGAGTTACAAACTAATAGGTATAAAATAAATAAGTTACAAGAACATAACATACAGCACAGGAAATATAGCCAATATTTTATAAAAACTTTATATGGAGTATAATCTATAAAAATATTGAATCACTATGTTGTAAATGTGAAACTAATATAATATTGTAGATCAACTATACTTCAGTTTTTTTTAAAAAAAGGTAATACCTAAAGGAAAGCTCCCCCCGCCCCCCGCCCCACCATGAATAAAAAGCAGCATCCTTACAATAGGAAATCATTAATTAGGAAATTGATTGACAAAGACAGGTAAAGCTAACCAGCAATAACGGAGATAGGAAGGATTAATTTTAATCAGACCATTGTACAGAGGCTCAAATTTTATCAAATTTGAGCCAGTATGACCTCACACTGCTAAGATGGAAACAAAAGCTCATTTTTGTTGAACATGCCGCAAGAAAACTGGTGAATGACATAACAGTATTATCTGCAATACTCATACACATAACAAATATTGCTGTGTCTTTGTCAGGTTAGGGTGACCAACTGTCCCAGTTTGCTGGGGCTGAGAGGTTCCCCACAATGCAAGACTTACAGTGCTAAAACTGAGAGTCCCAGAAAAACTGTCATCAAACATGGAGGTCTGTGAGGAAAGCAGATGAGAAATTTTGTGGAAAAGTCTACACACCTGAATACCTGAGATTTTGTGTTTTAACTCTCCTAGTAATTGGCTTAGACCCTGAGGTCTAAGTCAATTGGCCCCTCTGACCCTGAGGAGTGTGAAATAGGATATCTCAAAGAACTTTTCTAACCCTGGTATTTTATAATTCTTTAGATGTGTATGGTTATAAATACAACTGTTTTATTTTGCTGATCCATAATCCACAGCCAGTAGAGTCAGGAAAAAATATATTTAGGTATAGGAATATGATATTCAAATTCAGAATTTTGCTACTACTGACACTTTAAGGATATTAATTAATAAATCGTCTGGGGCACCCCATGCTTATTTCCACCTCTTACAACTCTGTAAGAGTGAATGACATTATTCTATTAAAATACAAAATACAAATCTTTTTTTGGTACTGGAATTTCTCAAAGAACCCAAATTCTAATCCCAAGAGGTTAAAACTTTTCTCATGGGATTCAAAACAGACTCTGGCTTTAATTTCAGAACTTAGCACAGCACTTTATCACAGTTCCTGCCACACTGAAGAAGCCTAATAAATATTTGTTGAATTCAAATGAACTAATGAATCTTTGACTTTATTTTAAAGTTAATATGCCCAGAAGAGCTGGGGAAGGTTTTCTTGTCTGCTCATCTTTTCACTTTTCAAAAGGTTACAATAATAAGAAGTAACTAACACTGGGTTTATAAGCATTCAGTGGTGAAATGTATTTTAAAATATCTCGTAAGTAATAATGCAATATACAAACGTACCACATTAATGTGTTCTACTAGAAAAAGAAAAAGACACTGAATTTATAGACACTGGACTATATAGTCATTTAAAACTCAATGATTTATATGAGTATTCAGTGGAGCTCTGAATTTTCATTCTGAGAACCATAGCAGTTTTCAGAGATTATAAAAATCTCTGATTATTTGAATGTATCTATGTGCAAAAGTAAGATTAAAGAAATACAATGCTGATACAGCTTAATTTCATCTAAACCCAGAGATTTAAGATATGAAATACAGTTCAAAACAACAATAACCCCAGATAAAAACAACAAACAAACAAACAAACATACACACACCACCACCACTACCACCCCACCAAGTAATTACTTAGGGAGAAATTTGATCCAAACTTGAAAGTCAACTCAGAAGATTGATTCTTTACTTTTTAAAGCAAATGGCATTTATTTTGTTATGTACCCAGGATTTCTCAACCTTTGCGCTACTGACAGTTTGGCTGGATAATTCTTTGTTGTAGGGGGTTGACTGTGCATTGTAGGATATTTAGCAGCATCCATGGCCTCCACCCACCAGCTACCAACAAACACCCCCAAAGCTCCCCTCTCTGTCCCTTGTTGTGACAAAAAACAAAACATTTCTAGACACTGCCAAATGTCCCATGGTGGGCAAAATCACCCAGCTTGGGAACCCTGATCTAACCTGAGGGTATATGAACTAGCTCTGAGAAATATAATAAATAAGACCTTGAGATTTATAAAGTTTCTATGTCAACTATTCTGTAATAGTTTACACGCTTACCTACAATTATTACTTATCATAAAATAATGTCACTTTTGCCCTTAAACAAAATTAAGACTTTCTGCCCATCCCACCCCTATCCCTTGGAATTAATGTTGTTTCTTTGACCCTCATTCTCTCTTGTAGTTCAAATGCAGCTTTGTTTACCAAAGTCACATTTGGAAAGGCATCCAACTGTAACAAGCAGTCAGGCCTTTTGGTAATGTTTGCTATTTCAAAAGGTTAGCTTGTCAAATTTTAAACACTTCTCTGATACTGAAACTCCCCATCATTGTGTGTTAGTTTCATTCATTTCCATGAAGCTTCTACTAAGAAAGGAACATTTATTCCTTGCAATAAGCAAAAGATATATATTTTTTTATTTTCAGTGTGTTTGATAAAATACATCATGAGAAACTGAGGCAAGGTAGTTTCAAGAGCTTCTCCAAAACAATGAGAATTAGTGAATACAAACATTTCCTGAAATATTATAAAGATCTGTGGCTTTTTCTCCTCCAGTAAACCCCCTCATTCCTATGCATGATTGATTGATGTCCATTTACCAGAAGGAGTTCAATGAAATTAAGAAAAGTTTATTAAATATAAGTAATATCTAGCAATCTTGAGAACGAAAAAAGGAGCTGGAGAAATCAGGCTCCCTGACTTCAGACTATATTACAAAGCAACAGTAATCAAGACAGTATGGTACTGGCACAAAAACAGAAAGATAGATCAGTGGAACAGGATAGAAAGCCCAGAGATAAACCCACGCACATATGGACACCTTATCTTTGATAAAGGAGGCAGGAATGTACAGTGGAGAAAGGACAGCCTCTTCAATAAATGGTGCTGGGAAAACTGGACAGGTACATGTAAAAGTATGAGATTAGATCACTCCCTAACACCATACACAAAAATAAGCTCAAAATGGATTAAAGACCTAAATGTAAGGCCAGAAACTATCAAACTCTTAGAGGAAAACATAGGAAGAACACTCTATGACATAAATCACAGCAAGATCCTTTCTGACCCACCTCCTAGAGTAATGGAAATAAAAACAAAAATAAACAAATGGGACCTAATGAAACTTCAAAGCTTTTGCACAGCAAAGGAAACCATAATCAAGACCAAAAGACAACCCTCAGAATGGGAGAAAACATTTGCAAATGAAGCAACTGACAAAGGATTAATCTCCAAAATTTACAAGCAGCTCATGCAGCTCAATAACAAAAAAACAAACAACCCCATCCAAAAATGGGCAGAAGACCTAAACAGACATTTCTCCAAAGAAGATATACAGAATGCCAACAAACACATGAAAGAATGCTCAACATCATTAATCATTAGAGAAATGCAAATCAAAACTACAATGAGATATCATCTCACACCAGTCAGAATGGCCATCATCAAAAAATCTAGAAACAATAAATGCTGGAGAGGGTGTGGAGAAAAGGGGACACTCTTGCACTGCTGGTGGGAATGTGAATTGGTTCAGCCACTATGGAGAACAGTATGGAGGTTCCTTCAAAAACTACAAATAGAATTACCATATGACCCAGCAATCCCACTACTGGGCATATACCCTGAGAAAACCAAAATTCAAAAAGAGTCACGTACCAAAATGTTCATTGCAGCTCTATTTACAATAGCCCGGAGATGGAAAGAACCTAAGCGCCCATCAACGGACGAATGGATAAAGAAGATGTGGCACATATACACAATGGAATATTACTCAGCCTTAAAAAGAAATGAAATTGAGTTATTTGTAATGAGATGGATAGACCTAGAGTCTGTCATACAGAGTGAAGTAAGTCAGAAAGAAAAAGACAAATACCGTATGCTAACACATATATATGGAATTTAAGGAAAAAAATGTCATGAAGAACCTAGGGATAAGACAGGAATAGAGGCGCAGACCTACTGGAGAACGGACTTGAGGATATAGGGAGGGGGAAGGGTGAGTTTTGACAGGGCGAGAGAGAGTCATGGACATATACACACTAACAAACGTAGTAAGGTAGATAGCTAGGGGGAAGCAGCAGCAAGGCACAGGGATATTAGATCGGGGCTTTGGGACAGCCTGGAGGGGTGGGATGGGGAGAGTGGGAGGGAGGGAGACGCAAGAGGGAAGACACATGGGAGCATATGTATATGTATAGCTGATTCACTTTGTTATAAAGCAGAAGCTGACACACTATTGTAAAGCAATTATACCTCAATAAAGATGTTAAAAATATATATATATAAGTAATATCTAAAGTATGACAGCTTCAACCTCACCTAGCCAACTGCATACTAGACAACTTCTCTCAAAAACGTTAGTGTCTAAAATTCAACCTAGTCAAAGATGATTTCTTAATCACCTGTCCCCTCCAATACTTGCCTCTTTTCTGAATTACTTATCTCAGTGAATGCATCCCTATTCCTTCTCACTCAAGACAGAAACCTCATAATTGTATATATTTCTTATATCATCTGTCTTTCCATCCCACTGCCATGAATTCAGTCTAGGTCTCATATTTACTTTCTGTAATGTTGAGAAAATTAATAGTGTCCTGTTACGTGCTGGGTTGTGTCCCCCCCCCCACCCAGATTCATATGTTGAAGCCATTAACCCCCAGTACCTCAGAATGTAACGGTATTTGGAGAGAGGGGCTTCAAAGAGGTAATTAAGTTAAAAAGAGGCCTCTAGTAATGGCCCTAATTCAATATGACTGGCGTCCTTATAAAAAGAGGAGATTAGGACCCAAAGGAATGCCAGGGATGTGTGCACAGAAGGAAAGGCCATGTGAGGACACAGAGAGAAGCAGGCCTCTACAAGCCAAGAAGAGACACCTCGGAAGAAACCAAACGTGCCAACACCTTGATCTTGGACTTCTAGCCTACAGAACTGTGAGAAATAAATTTCTGCTATTTAGCTCCTCAGTTTGGAGATTGCAACTGAGGCATGTACAGGAAGCCACCACACTCCTCACCCCTAGGATCTAAACTTCCTGGCTCAATATAGACTTCAGTTCTGCTTCTGCTATCCCTCTGCTCACAAATCCAGCTGTTATTAGGCTGACAGTAATCTGGTAACCTAATATAGTGCTATCATTGTGTTCAATGCTCTGAACACCGAGATGAACAAGAAAACAACATCATCCTCAAGAACCTCAAAAATGCCTAGAGCCATACCAAGTGTGGTGAGGATGTGAAGCAACCAGGACCCTCATTCACTGCTGGTAGGAGCAGAAGTAGCAACAACTCTGGATGTCTGTTTGGCAGTATTTACTCAGGATGAACTTATCCATATCCTGTGGCCCAGCAAGTCTACTCCTGGGTATATACCCAACAGAAATATGTATATGTGTCCTTCAAAAGATCCATGCAAGAAATGTTCAAAGCAGCACTGCTTGTGGGAGCCAAAAACAGCCTAAGCACCCATCAAGAATGAATAAATTGCATAATGACATAGTGGAAAAATATACAACAATGCAGATGAATAACTTAAAATGAAGTATGGTACTGATGGGTGGGTCTTATAATGTTGAGCGTAGGATGCCAGTCTCAAAAGAGGCTATGTAGTATGATTCCATTTACAGAAGTACACAAAAGGCAAAATGAATCTAGAAGACAGGAGAGTGGGTACCCTTGAGGAGTAGCTAGAAGGAGGCATGAGAGAGGCTCCTGGATTGTTATTTCTTCTTCGTGTGGCTTTACACAGGTGTGTGTTCGGTTTGAGAAAATTTATAACATGCATACTTTTCTGTTTATATTATATATTTACATTGCATTGTATATTTCACTGTTATATTTGATTTCCATCCCACCGCCATGAATCATATATATATGATTTGCTATCATATTCCGCAAAAAGTTTATAAAAATTAAAATTCCAAAATCCCAATATAAATTAGTGGAAGATCCCAGATCTATTTCCATGATTTATTAATGCAGAAACTGAGTTTGCTTTTTCCTGAGATTTCCCCAGCTTCCAACTAAAACTGTCAAAGTCCTCTACAGCCAGCTGCATGAATATACAAAGGTTCCTGGAAGCAAAAATAAGTAGGAAATGTCAGAATACTCATATTGCACTTCCTGCCATCCCCTTTTACTGACTTAAAGAAAAAACGTTGAGAACCCCAAACTGAAATTCCCCCTTTCCATCTTCAATGCTCTAAAATCACAATCTTAAAAGGCATAATTTCAGAGAGAGACAGGCACACCAGCAGGTGCCATTTCTAATTCCTCAGGCTACCATCTGTGCAGAGTGCTGAGAGATAAAAGCAGTGATGAGAGCATTCTTTCCCCAATTTCATATTCATGGAATTTGTTGTTACTTAACTTTTCACGAATCGTTAGACTGAAGTACCTCTCCATTTCCCTCCCAAATACTGTCATTTGACCTGGTATCCAGCTTAATACAGCCTCTGCTTTTGAACAGATTTCCTCACAAGTGGCAATCTCTAATAGGGTCATGTCGAGAGGCAACCTAACTGCATGCTACCTAGTGCACGGAAATGTGATGAGGGCAATTTCAAATGGCATTCAATCAAAAAATCTGAAAGTTTTATTAGGTGAGGTTGGGGGCTTTTTCAGATGAGGCTCACTGCAGCTCGACTTTGACATTTCAACTAAGATTTCAAAGGACTGAATTTTTTAAACTGTACACATACTCAATGGTCCACATTGCCGTACGGATCAAATAGTTGGGCGTGTTTTTAAAATACTGAATGCAATTTCCTTTTCTTCTTCCAAATAAATACAATAGACCACTTGCCACTTAATCATCAATATGGAGGCTCTCTAAATGTGTGAGATAAGTTAAATATTAAACCATAAGATCAAAATTTGGGTGTTGCTGGGAAAAAATACTACTTCTGCGTTGCTGTTCAAAATATGCACCCATATTGAGTTACTGCATACCCCCTTTTTTCAGGATAGAACTGCTTGTGTAAGAACTGAATCCCAGAAAGAATTGAGGGGGGGGCTAGGATGAAATTGCTGGCCTTCTCCAATCCTTTGGCAGTTAAAAGGATAGAGTCCTGGATTAATAGGAATATATGCTGAAATAAGCCACAGGCCTTTGTTGAGGTAGGGGAGATGATGATGGATAGCTGCCTTTTCTGAGCATAAAAAAGTTCAACCAAAACCAGTTATAACTTTTCAAGAAATTCACGGCCCTGAATAGTCTAGGCAAAAACAAAAATGGTACAAAGTTGGGATTAAGTCATTATTCTGGAATGAGGCATTTTAAAGATAGGGACCACCTGAGAAGTGTGAGTCATCCTGACCTAAGTGGAGTAAGATTGTTAAGGTATTAGGTTTAGTCTCTTTGTATCTTTTCCATTCAGGTGACCCAACACCAAGCCAGGCTGAGAATTCCTACTGCAATTCAAGACAATAATCCAGATTTCTACTTGCCTTGCTTCTACCATCAATTTCTTTAGAGAAAGGGAGAAGAAAGGATGAGGGCATTACACAACTCCTAGTACCGTTTTAACCTCCACTGGGTTCTTACTACAGTTTTTATGGTTCCTGGCTATTCTGCCAGCCTTGACTCCCCTTCCCATCAACTAATCCATGTAGAGCTAACATGTGGCTCATCTCAGCTTTGGACTTTGTTCTTCAGACATCCATACTTATTTGTTTTTTTGGTTCTTTTATTATAAAAGGAATTATTATTATGTAATTGTTAAACATTAAGTAACTACAGGAAGGAGAGGAGAGATTTTTCTCTATTTCCAATAAACAAACCACATATTATCATTTTGGTAACTACCTTTCTATTCTTCTTTCATATATAATCTTATAGTAATTAGATAAGTTATATAAAATTTTATCCAATAATCAGAAATACAGTTGAGAGTATTTCAAGACATGCAACAATCTGGAAGCTCAACACTGAAATCTCAACAAAGGTCTCTAAGTTTTTTAGGCTTGGTATTACAGGTTTCCTCCACTATCTGAAATAAGAGCTTTCCTGCGAAAACTTTGATAAGCTGAAATGGCATAAAGCAAAGAAGCATTATTAAAACACATCTTGCTAATGGATGCACGAAATAAATCGAGATAAAGCACAGATGTACACAGATACAGGTCAAAGCTATGGTGGCTTGATGCTGAGTGTGGTTTCTGGGGAAGGAGCTTGGCGGAGCCACTCCCGCTATTCAGAGTGGGGTGCACTGCCTCTAAAATGACTCCCTGCAAAACAAACACTGAACACTATTTTCACTTTTTGCCTTTTTTTATAAAAGCAAAAATTATCTTCGAATAGTTCTGTTAGCATAAACAGGTACTAATGTAGGTCCTTCATAAAAGCCAAGTGGCACAAAGCAAACCTGAAAAGCAGTGGATAGCTATATAATATAATGGAACCCTTCTTCTTTAATGAGCCTATAGTCATTGGCTATCAAGTCTTAGTTCAAACCATCTCCACAGTCCTTTCCCTGCAATTGAAATTCAGGAATCAGGTAGGTGTCAGAGCAAAGAAGCTCTAAAATCAAGTTCAAGTAGGTTCTAGAGAGCTCTTCCCTCTGTTTGCCCTGCCCATATTCCTCCCTTCCACACAGAAGGATGACACTGGTCCACGAATATTCAGTTTTCCTTTCTGAGGATGTTATTTATCCCTGGATTCTGAGCCTGTGCTGCTCTGGAATGCCTGATCCTGACTTCCTCCCTCTTCCTAACCTAAATTTCCTTTCCCCACAAAGCCCAAAAATCACACACAAAAAATGAAAGATGGTGAGGGCAGAAGAGGAAAGGGATAAAGGAACAAGGAGGTAGGGAGAAGTGATCAACATTGAGAGATTCCAGCCTAGAATCTTTTGAGTCTTGGGAAAACCTTTCTGTATGCTCAAGAATAAAATGACACTCATTTATTTAACTAGGTCTTGTGTTAATGAAAAGGGAATGTATATCCTCAAACAACTGGACCGAAACACCAGCTCACTTTCTAGTTGTTGTTTTTTAATTGAAAATCATTAGTAGTATCACTTGATTTACTTTTACTGTTCATAACCAGCATCATGAAAAAGCTCAGATTTGAAAAGTTAATGGAAATAGAGAACGACTTCAGATTTTTAAAAAATTGCTGGCACCCTATTAAGCAAGTAGTGATATTGTGAAATATGGGTGTCTATCGCTGCTGTTTGTTTAATAGCCCATGCCTCCATTTTGCTTTACTATTTATGCAGAACATTTTGACTTTCGGAGAGAAGAGATTTTTCACAAATGCTATTAAAAATGCTTTGTGAGGCAAGATTATTTGGAGCTGCCAAACTAAAAGTGTGGCTTCGAGAATCAGTTAAGCATGGCTTAAAGAACCTAAAACAAGCATTCTATCACCCCAAGCATGGCAACAGTCTCTGGATGACATCCCTCAAAAAGGTGAATTTTAAAATAATTAAGCCTGCTTGTGTAATGGAAACCAAGTTCTGAGACATGTGGGATCCAGTGCTTTGTTAGAATGGTGGCCTTGCAATGAACAGATGTCATGTGGTTTTTACGGTCTGGTGTAGAAGGAAAGATTATGTCACCTCTTGAGAGGAGTCCATCAGCCATTAATCCCTGAGCACACATGCCCCCCTCCCTTCCAAGCACCCACCATAACATTCAAACACACTGCCTATCAAATTTCACAATACAGATCACTTTTCAAAGCACAACTACATGCTTACAAATATCCATTCATCATCGTCACATATTTCAACATAATGTTTTCTTCAATATACAGACATGTGAAAGTTCAAAGCACCTAGGAATTTCTTCACATATTCTTTTATAAAGCCAGGAAGTAAGTGTCCTGACCGACATGATGAAATCTTGAGGTCAACTGATTGTTTCTAGATCTCACAGCAAAATCGATACAGAACTAAGTTTGTTTCAAATCTCAGTTTTCTTCTGCCAATCCTTGTGCTACCCAGTGAGGCCCACAAAAAAGCTTAGGTTATGTAAGTGATGGGTTGCATCTCTCTTACTTACTGGCCAGTGATTCCCTCACCACCTTGTGCCCATTCTCATGCCTACAATAAGCGAGAACTGACGGTATCAACTCCCCATTTTGCACCAAGTATTTTTTCATATTTTATCCCACTGAATCTTCAAAACAAATCTATAAGGTAGAAACTGTGGTCTCCATCTTATAAGTGAACTCACTAGAGCTAAAGCATAAAATGATGTAATGTGATAAAAATTATTGGGCAGGAATTCAAGTATCAATTTGCCTAAATCCAAAACCTGTGCTCCTTCATCAGGCTATGGCAAGAGGTTTAATATCTTCCCTTTTCCAAAGAAGTGTTTATAACACTTTCAGAGTAACTCATGGTGGCGATCATGCCATATGGAAATTTCCTAGCAAGTGGCTCTGCAGTTGCTTTCAGGGCCTCAAGCTTGAGGACGCATTCATTCTCATTGGGAAGAAAAGGTCTCTATAGGTTGGTGTTAGGGACTTGAAGATGCTAACTGCAGAACTTATATTCTTCCTCTTCTAAATATTCTAACCAGTCAATACGAGGATTAAGATACAGTATTTATTTCAACATATAGTATCGTCTTTGTTATTCTGTTATATACTTTGCTGGTTATCTATCCATCATCTATTCTCCTCTTCCCTCTTCCTAACAGAAGCTCAATTTTGTTCAGTTACCATGTCTCCTTCACACCATCTCAGAAGGATAAGTGGACTCACCCTACTCAAGGAGTGGTTGCAAATAGTCTAAGAGTTATTCTACCCTTTATTAATGATTGGTTAAGGAATGTTCATAAACCACAATTAAGGCCATTGAGACCGCTCTGTTAAGAGGAATATTTCCCACTTTACGAGGAAAGACAAGAAAATAGGGAAAACATAAATGGTACCCCTGTTGACATTGGCAGACATTGGATGCACTCGGTATTTTTGTCTAATTATAATTACATGTTGAGAGAGGAGAGGGTGGGGAGTACTTGGACTATTTATCAGAGAGAGAGCTTGGATTAGTTATCAGTTAGAATTAATCACTCTCTAAGTGCTTTTCTTCCAAAGACAGTTCCTTTGAATTAATGGCTATTTGGGTATTGCCTGAAAGATGTTCTCAGGAGGAAAATTAGACTTGCCTGAAAAATTAAATCTCTTTCCTTCACAAATAATGGGCCTTCTACTGAAACCATAGTTTCCATATCAACCGGCTTTATGGTCCTTCACTAATGCTTCAGAACTGTGCAGGAAGTCACTTTTCCATGCTGACTTCCACAGAATATGATATTATGGTGAACTTGTTGCCTTTTTAATGTTCAGATAAGGTTCCAAATGCCTCTCAGGGTAAGTGCTGATTCTGAGCCAAACTGGAATCAGAAGTTGTTTCTCTCTGCTCTATTCGGAATTTGTAATTATTAGTTTAAATGGATGCCATGTATTCAGGAGAAAGAGCCAAGGCACAAGATGCTACAGATGGGAACTTCTTGAGATAGGAGAGTGGACATTATCCATGGATTCAAGATAGTAGGAGGAGATCTCTTTGCAAAAATCACTTGGGTTTGCCAATATTGAAGGCATCAAAGAAATATGGTATAACTGAAAAATACTGTGAAATTAGGTTTCGAGTGCCATTTACTCACTGTGGAACTTGGGTAGATTAATTTTTCTGACCCTCAATTTTTGCACGTTAATTAAGCTTATCAATATTCAGCAGAAATCTTTAAAGAGTCTATCTAGGTGGTCAGCCATCTTCCCTACAGGTTCAGTTTCATCTTCGTCCTTTTATTTCCTTGTTTGTCATGTAGACCAGGGCTTCCATAGCTCCCATCCACTAGCTGCCCCTGAGCCTGGGAAGTCAGACACAGCAATAAACAACACCACAAACAACATTCATGTTTTGCCTTAGTTTACAAAATGTATTCACATACATTTTCAAGTTAGTCATCATAACAATCCCACGAGACTAGTAGTATTAAGACACCTACTCTACAGATAGTGAAAATGAGACTCAGGATGTTGAAGCAAACTTCCCAAAGGCACTAAGCTAGGAAAAGGCAGATCAGGATAAAAATCTAGTCTGCTTGACAAAAATCTTGTGTTCTCCATGGGAGCCTGGAAGTCAAGAGAACCACTGTGGAAGCAGCTTCTGCTATAGACATTTCTGCTTGCTCTGCAGCTGGTTAGGGCATGCATCCCACTGCTTTTGTGAGAGTTAGTTGCAACAGGTAACAAACAAACTTGTCCTGGGTACTGGCTTCTGCAAAAATGAGCTCCCACTAGAACATACCTGTGAGCTTATGTCTCCTTCCCCAGTAGCAGCCAACAGCCCATGAGAGACAAATTCAGGGATATAAATTTCTGTCCCCATGCCTGAAGATGGGACTATTGGTGGTGTTACTTACACTCCAGAGCTTCCTGTGCAATCAGACTGAGGCTAGACTTGAAATGAACTCACATCTTTGCCTAGCTTCTTTCCCCACCCTACCTTGCTTGGCTCATTCCCTTGCAGAGTCCCCTGAGAGTGTGCTTTCATAAAACAGCTGCACAAGTAACTCCATCCCAGGATTTGCTTCAAGAGAACCCAATCTCAGGCAAAAATGGACTCTACGGTACCTGGGATTATATCCTGGTTTCACTACTTATTAACTGCGTGATCTTGGGGAAATTATGTAACTGCTCTAAGCCTCAGTTTCCCCATTTGAAACACAAAGATAACAGTAGGATCTACCTATTAGGATTACTGACAGTGTAAACTGTGGTAATCAATGATAAAAGCTTCTCTCCATGCCTGGGAAATAGTAAGCACTTAATAAATGTGTGTTGGTATTTATCATGATTATCATCATTATTGTAATTCTCACAACATCCCCAATCCATGCTAGTCCTTTGAAGATACAATTTCCTTAGCCCTACTGAACTGGGATGCTGGATGTAGGAAAAAATATACAGAAGAATAGCATATGCAGTGGTGGCAGCCAGGGAATTTCAACAAAACGGGGATTAAACCAAATGATATACTTTAAGAAACATCTAGACTTCCTGATGCCACTCATTCAAATCAATTTAGTAGACATTTATGGAGTGCCATGTGCCAGGAACTGTGGTAGTTTCTAGACATCCGAGAAGGGAATCTATTTCTCTCTTGACAAGTTGACGCTACAGGAAGGGGGAAGGGTTTTCATTTTGTGATGCACTAGTAATCCCCTCAAGTATTGCATACACAAATGTATAAATGTTGGCTATTAAGTCATAATACATTTGAAAGTCTCAGATAATTGCCCAGGAGGTGAAATAAACAGGCTTGGGGATAAATCTAGTTGTAATATAATTGTTAGTTATATAAGCTTTTAATGGATTATATTTTTAAGTACTATTACTTGTAAACTTTTGCTTTTAGCAAATTAGGTATCATTTGAACACACTGGCTGATGCCTAATGCCGAATAAGAATTAGAATTATATTTTGCTTGTTATGTAAGTAAATAATCTTGTTGCATGCCTGTTTAATGCTTGCGAAAACCATTCCAAACAATCTCTTTAGAATAAGAGTCTAATTACATATTTATCATTAAGATTACAGTGAGCTAATTGCCTTGGAGATATCTTTATCTCTCTCGCAGCTTGCTTAATCCTAATGCATGTTTTCAATAATCATTTGTTACTTAATTAACTAATTAACAAACAATACCTGTCCTATGGAAAATCCTAAATTAAACACTTGAGGCTCTTTAATTGAATGCTCAATAACCCAATATAGTCCTTAATATTAGAACTTTTAAATATTGCAAAGTTTCTATTGAATCACATATTAGTTTGCTTCTGTTATCTTTGGGGCTTAATTGGTATAAAAAGGGCAGTTGATAATACACAAGGGGTAGCCAGCACAGCAAGCCTCTGATGAAACAGAAAATATCCATTAATTGCTGCTGAACAACAGCCAAAGTTGGCCAGTCACACCAACCCTCAACAAAGGCAGACCATTCATTTAGATACAAATGTCCTTGCCCCATGAAATTAAGAAGCATACTTTGGGAGGTAAGCACATACAGGCCCCAAAGTCAACAGTTCCTGATGCAAAGCAGACACACCTGATATCTTGTCCCCCCTGCTCTCCTCTGTTCTTCTTTGAACTCACTGGGAGGGCAGTATTTTCTTCTATGGGTAAAGTGTTTATAGGAGATCTCGAGAGTATTCCTTTGTACTACATCCCCCCATACTGTTTTTCACGTCTCCAGCCTAGCCCTCCCTCATTTAACTTTGAAAATGCTGCTAGAAATAACTTTCGAAAACGCAAGTCTAATTATTAACTTCCCAATAATGGTTTCCCACCATTTTCTAAGGATTGCTTTCTAGCATCTTTGATGTTAGCAACTCTCCAAATTCTAATCCCTCATTTCTTACTGATTTCCTGATGTGTCCAGCCACCACTTCCTGTATCTTATGCTCCATTAATATTTACTATATGCCACTACCTTAAGTTTTCATGCTCATCTACTTTGTGCATTATCTGCTCATCTCCCTGGCTGCCCTACTCATTCTTCAAGGGTGCATCTTTCAAAGAATTACCTGCTCTTGAAACCTGTAGTCAGACTTAAAACCATCTCTTCCCATGTTTCCTATATTATCTCCATTATATAGTACATACCAAATTGTATTGTAATTTCTTGTATGTGTCTCTCCCAACTTAGGCTATGGAATAAGATGTGAATAGTTAAAAGCATGCATTATATGGTCCAGGAAATACTGGTTCAGATTTCTGTTTCACCACTATCTAAGTTTAGAGGGAAAATATTTAACTCCTTCTAGCCTCAGTTTTCGTATCTGTAAAATGGAGAGAAAACTTGTACTTCTCTCATAAGGTTATTGTGAGAACTAAACGGCGTAACGCATATGAAGTGTCAATAACATTGGTAAGTGATAAATCATTGTGAGTTCATTTTAATGTTATTGTGTACACTTAATATTGGATTTCTTGTGCCCAATACAGCTGTGACACACTGTATGTGTATGCACCCAGTAAATGTTGCATGGGTGATTGCATGAATAAATAACTGTATGAATGCTTGAAACAGAGAGAGAAACACTTTGAAGTAATCTAGAAGTTTGTGTTTCTTGTTTTTCGTTTTTGTATGATGGTTTAAAGTTCTTTCTCTCTTTCTTCTTCATGGCTTTAACTGATTATACAACCTGTAGTTTTTATTGTTACTGTGAATGAGATCTTTTCCCCCCAAAAAAAGGAATGAATTCTAAAACATCATTGGTCTGGCACAACTGTATTTCTATTACATTTTCAAACCAATTTCCAGACTAAATGGTAATAACATATTCCTATTGCAAATTTTCCTCAAATACATCTATAAGTTCAATGCTTTTCCAGTCAAAATCTCAACAAGGATTGATAAGCTGATTTTTTGAGGTATAATTGACATGTGCCATTGTATTAGTTTCAGATATACAACATAATGATTTGATCTTTGTATATATTGCAAAATGATCACAATAAGTCTAGCTAACATCTATCACCATATATAGTAACAAAATTTCTTTTTCTTGTGATGAGAATTTTTAAGATGTACTCTCTTAGCAACTTTCAAATATGCAATACAGTATTATTAACTATAGTCATCATGCTGTATATTATTGGGTTGGCCAAAAAATATCATTCGGGATTTTCCGTAACATCTTATGGAAAAATCCGAACGAACTTTTGGGCCAGCCCAATACATCCTCATGACTCATTTATTTTATAACTGGAAGTTTGTATCTTTTGAACCCCTTCACCCATTTCTCCCACCCCCAATATGCAAGTTTTTATAGATATTTGAAATTATGTCCTCCAGCAAAGGGATCAGTATGTTTCCATGTGGCTGCAGAGGGAGATCCATGACCATAAAGTAAATCAATAGAGAGGGAAAGATAGGTTGAATGCTAAAATTTTCTTAAAAATTGAATGTATTTAAGATCTAATGAGGTTTCTAATTTTCCCTTTATTTCATGTGTTCAAGCAGAGGTCAAACAATAAAACTGTTGGAGGACTACAGATTAGGGGCTGGATTATATGACACCAAATGCCTTTATGTCTTTATGATTCTGTGACTCTATTTGAAGTTCATAGCACCCTATATGTTTTACAAAAGTGCATGTGTTCACTGTTCTATTGGCTGTAGCATCCATTCATTCATCTCCTATACTGCTCAGTGTTCAAAGTTACTGCATCATCGTTAAGATTCCAATGAACCACCTTTTAAGTTTTCTTAGTGACTCATTTCAGGGAGCAGCAGCTGTAGTGACACTACAGCTACATTTTGCTTGCATTGTCTGTAGATTAAAAAATTCTTGGGAGGAATCTGAGCTTCTGGGCTGTGTAAAGCAGACACAAGAAATGATGCATATTAAGACCTTGCCTTTGGCCCATCTTGTTCCTAACAAAATATTTTCAATGTCTGTTTTCAAGTTTTGATATTGTTGTTTACATTTGGGGGCTTTTTTTTGTTCTTCCAGAAAATGAAATTCAAAACCTCCCAAGTTTGGCCCAGCAGTAATTTGATATAACTTTCTAACAATAATTTGATGTAACTCTTTTTTTTTTATGGTTAGGCTGAAACATTAGAAAATTAGTAGCTTAGAAAATATTATCAGTTGCAAACGTCATACTTGGAAAGTGATGTACACAGTAGGTGAAAACCATCCACCTCAACTTGAAAACATTGGGGACATAAAGCCCTGAGAGATGGCTGTCCATAGGGGGCTCCTCCCGGGAAGCACTGTGCCCTAAACTGACCCTCACCACTTTGTATTTATTATTACTATCTATAAGATAAACGCTAAAGTCGTTGCCTTTCAAAGGAAGAAGCAGTAGCTTCCATCCCTCTTAATATCGACCTTCATTTATAAAAATAAAAGCCCCACAGATAGTCTGAACTTATTTCAAATTAACATTATGCTCCGAAGTTTTGCTGCAAATGTTCATAATTTACCTGTCAGAGACTGTGAAAGACATCATTATAATCCCAATCAAAGAATTTTCTTTTGCTTGTTTAGAATGATTTCTCTGAGTTTCAATAACGCTTTTGTTAAATCACATAGGGTGAGAAATAATAATACGATATCACTTAATTGAATATGTCATCAAGACAGGAGGTACAATACTCCATTTAAAACACAACAGAGCTTGCTGGCTACCAAGTTGGATTGACTGCCCTCATTATGTACATAGTCTGCATTTCCTGTCACCTGTTCCACCCTCACCAGCAACCCAGCTCCACTGAGCTGTTGAAATCCTGTATTTCAAATTAGCTGTGAGCTTTCCATTCGTAAGCCTTTCTGCACTCAAACTGCTGGTACTATTTCAAACGCCAAGAGACTGAGCAGAATTCTGAAAACATACATTGAAAGCTATTTTTTAAATAATTTAGCATAAGGATCACAGCCTTTTCACCAAGGTAGCAATTAAGTCATCACTGCTGCTGGTCCTATAAAAATTGATTGGGCCTGTTTTTATCACCCATACCTTCTAAACTGCTTTCCTGTACAATCTGACACCAAAGTCAGAAATCACGCAGTGAAAACTGGTACCAGGAAAAGAGAAAAAAGGTCATTAAATAAAACTCGTATTTTTTAATATGTTCCACTGATATTAACCCTGCAGAAAATGACCAGGCAGGCAGGTAATGTTTCAGGTACCCATGTAATTATCATTGCTAAAGACATTTGTCCAATCAAACATAATTTTTCCTATTCAACCAGGAAAAATACACTAACTTTTACTTCAGGGACATCTCAATTTTCAGGACAGCTCAGCTGGGAAGACCTTTTCTTGCCTGTTTTTAAAAAATTCTTAATTTGCCTATGAGCAATATTTATACACACCAGCCTCTCTGACATGTCAAATCTCCCACCCCACTTCCCCTCCTCTGCTCCCATGAATGTCTCTGTCCTATTGTATAACAAACTTCCCCTGGAGAACCTGCTTATTATCCTGGCAGGTGTTGGGCTCTTTTTATTCCATGGCTGCAGCTCTCCATTTTTTAAGTTAAGCTCTGTGGCTTTCAGAGAACAGTCAGCAAGGAACATCAGCTGAGGCTTGGAGCCTGGCCCTCAGGCTTGGGTAACTTCCAGGGAGAGCTCCAACTCTGTCCTGACATTTCCAAGCACGTGATTCTCTTGCAGCACTGGTGCAGGTAAGAGGAGGGCTGGGCCCTGGGCATTTAGGACAATTAAAGGCTCGCATTTTACCACTGAGAAAGTCAGGCCCACCTTGCTTGAGAAAACCTCCAAGAAAAGCAGCTATCACTTGGCTGAACACCGACATTTATCTGGAATTGTGATCGCTGTTTTTCTTCTATTTTATCTTTTAGTCCTTATTACAACCCTGCAAAGTACATATTGTCAGCCCCATTTTTCAGAATGGGAAACTGAGACTGAGGGATGAAAAACTGCATCCCCCAAAACCCCAAAGCAGGAGGAAGTGACTTCTAATCCGCAACTGTACAAATCAGTGCTTCTCAAAATTGGATGAGCATACGAATCACCTGGGGGTTTTGTTGAAAAGCAGCATCTGAAGGTCTGGGATGAGGCCCAAGGTTCTGAATTTCTAACAAGTTCCTGTTGATGCCTAGCTGCTGGTCCCTGGGCCACACTTTGCTCAGCAAGGGTGTAGGTTATCTTTTTTTAATGAAGAGAAACCTTTAGTGGCAAATACAAGTAGACCTGTGCAAGGATGCCATGCATTGGCCCCGCGGACGCATAAAACCTTGAATCTGTGATGCCAAACAAGGTATAGGCAGGTTGTGCCAGGAATCATGCCAGCATCCATGTCCGACAGGCACTTTGCTCTCTGCCAGCAAGTTCTTTGGCAGTAGTGAGAAACGCCTATTTTTTTCTGGCCAGAATTTGAGATTTTTTTTTTTCTCCCGATTTTGTCCCAGTGAATGCTTTACAAGTGCCTTTTCTGCTTACAGATAACTCTATGTCTTTAAAGGAGCTGTTATATAAAGCTATAGCAGGGAGAGGGTAAATTCAAAAGGCCCAGGCGTCACTCCCATTTATGTTATTTTCTAGCTGTGTGATATGTAAGAGCATTAAACCTCACTCCAATCAGTTTCTTCATTTGTAAAGTAGGGAAGATAACACTTATTTCAATCAATGATGGGTTTATGGATACTTTTTAAATTATTAAAAATAATTAATTAGTTAGATAAACAAAAGTGGACCATGCTGGCACAACCACTTGGGAAAACAGAGTGACATATCTACTAAGCTAAGCTATGCCCCATGCCGGAGGGGTGCTCCTACAACCTCGCCTCTACGTAGATTCTCAAAGAAAATGAGAGCATGTCATTCACAAGTACCTTCATAGATGCTTTACTCATAGCAGTCAAAACAACGGAAGCAACCCAATGTCCACCAGTATTTGAATGGATAAATAAATTGTCACATAGTCACATAAATGATGCCAGCCAGCAGTAAAACGGAATACACTGCCGCTACACCCAACAACTTGGATGAATTTCATGCACAAAGTGAAAAAAAAAGAAGCCTTGCCCCAAAGAGTACGTACTGTGTGATTCCATTTAGGCAAAGTTAAGAACACGTAAGGCTAATCTATGTTGATAAAAGTCAGAACAGTGGTTCCCTCTAAGTTGGGAGTGAGGATGAGTACTGATGGAGAAGGATGTGAAGGAAACTTCTAAGGCGGTAGAAATGTTCTGCATCTTGACTTACACTGTGGCTGTCAGGGTGTGTACTTATAAAAAGTTAATCAAGTGAATACGTATGATTTGTACATGATAGTGGTGCACCAAGGGTAGGGCCCAGGCTCAGGCAACACAGGGTGTCTCATCCTTAGAGAATTCACAATAATAGTAACACCGACCAAAAGTCAGGTCTTCTTTTTATTAATCCCCATGTCCTTGCAATTCTAAACAATGCCAGTGATAAAATACTCCTTCCTATTGGGGCCAAACAGTTCCCACTGCCCTGCTTTAGGCATGTCACTGGGGCACTTTACCATAGGCAGGCAATTTAACAACAAAGAGTACTGAAGAAGCCACCGTGTATAGACTGATGATGAGAGTGTGTTATCACCCACACTAATTTTTGCATGTGAAGCACAAAAAGAAATAGAATAAAATTACACTGACCTATAGAGTTATGATCATCAGAAGAGCCAATGTTTTTTATTTTTTTTAATTGAGGTATAATTGACATGTAACACTGTAAATTTCAGGTGCACACCATGTTGATTTGATATATTTACATATTGCAAGATGATTGATACTTAGCGTTAGCGAACACCTCTATCGCATCACATAATTATCATTTCTTTTTTATGGTGGGAATAATTAAGATCTTTCTCTTAGCAAGCTTGATGTCTATAATACAGTATTGTTGTTTATAATCACTATGCTGTGCATGAGATCTCCAGGATCTATTTTTCTACAGTTGCAAATTGTACCCTTAAACATCATCTCCCCAGTTCTCCACCCCCCAGCCCCTGGTAACCACCATTCTACTCTGTTTTTCCAAATTCAGCTTTTTTTAGATTCCACATCTAAGTGATACCGTACAATATGTGTCTTTCTCTGACTGATCTCACTTAGCATAATGTCCTTAAGGTTGATCATATGGGTGTTTTTTAAACAGTAAAGGGTTTATATCAATAGATGTTCTAAAAATCAGAGGATTGAAGCCACACTGACACTTTTAAAATGCCTCATATACCAACCATTTTCTAATTTGTTTTTTTGTTTTAATTATGGACACAAGGAGCCTAGCTGGGAAGGAGTATGTCATGAGAAAGCCTCCATCTGAATGCCCCGCTTCCTTAACACCTGCCGTCTCATTTGAGGAATAAATCACAGATCTGCATCCATAAATACCTTATCTTTGCTGGATTAACAATTCAAATAGACGCTATGGGGGACACAAAACAAAAAGGAGGTAAATTTGTGAGGAGAGGAGGTAGGTGGATGGGTTTCTGGGGTCCTATTTGCACACTAATAATGAAAGGAGTCACGTATTAAGAGCAAGCATTAACTCAAACCTCTCAATAACCCTCTAAGGTAGGGACCATTTTTACCATTATTTCATAGTTGAGGAAACTTGAGACACAGAACAGTAAAGTAATATATCTTTCAAGTCTCATGACCTGTGAGTAGTGAGGGCAGAGTTTGCAGTCAGGTGGTCTCACTCCTGAATCTCTTCTGCTTCACTACCAGGGGCTCCAGACACTACCAGGGGCTCCAGACAGCTGCAACAAACACTCGTACAAAGTACAACAGTTCTTGAACTATTTTTGGAGTTCTCCCTCAGTCTCACAGATCCTCCCTACTCCATGGCCCCTGGATCTAAATCCTCTACCCCGGGGATTTTATCTCTGGACAAAATCAATGGAAAGTTTTGACAAAGGGTTCTCAGCCATTTTGTATTTGCCAATCATTAAACATTTCATCAGCAGAGGTAAACAGACTGAAAGACTGAAAATAACACTAAACAGATCCGCAGTAGTTGCGACCAATGAGTACTTTCTAAAGTTTTACATCATCTCCACGTTTATAAAAGTATTTATAATTGTGACGTCACTTGTTTGTGGTTAATCTTCAGGCCCACCACTCATCACTTCCTGCATTGGCCGTTACCACGCAGGACACAGTTTAACAAGAGAAGCCAGCCTGCAGGAGTGGGTAGGTGCAGGGACTATGGAGAGAGTCTTGGGTTTGAATCTGACCTCTCCTACTTGTTAGCTCTATAGGTTGGGGGTGGGGGAACTGGGGAGATGCTGTTTAAGGGTACAATTTGCAACTGTAGATAAATAAATCCTGGAGCTCTAATGCACGATATAGTGGTTATAGACAATAGTACTGTATTACAGACATCAAACTTGCTAAGAGAACAGGTCTTAATTATTCTCACCACAAAGAAGAAATGATAATTATATGATGTTGACAGAGGTGTTAGCTCATGCTACAATGGCAATCGTGGAAATAATTTAACCTCTCTGTTCCTCGGTTTCCACATCTGCACAACACACACAATTATGATATCTTCCTCATGGGGGATATTAGAAACAATTATTTAATTAATTGATACTTGAAAACATTTACACAAATACCTGTACATGCTAAGCCATATTTTTTTCATAAATAAATGTTACATGTATCATTTTCTTTGGTATCAGCCTTGATTTGACGCTATTCATGTTTCTATTACTTTCAAAAAATTATACCCCACTCCACATAATCTACATAATCCGATGACAATCCACTCAATGCAACATTTTCTTATGACAGAATAAAAATCAGAGTAACAGTATTAAAACTCAGGGAAAATAATGTTATATACTTATCAAAATTTCAGAGCATATACCAGTAAGGCAGAGATGTCCCGCTGAGATGAACACAGACCCACAGGCCCACATGGAGCATTTAGGGGAAATGCTGGTAATAAGCCCTAGTGGCACTCTCCCCACCTCCCTTCCCTCTGCATGATTGCCCGGACTGTATAACTGCTCATTCCTATTTAGTTCTGGCTCTTTCTCACAACCGCCCTCTAGTTGTGCCATACTATTTCCGCTTCACCCAAGCCACACATTCGAGAGGCATTCTCAGGAGTCTCTCACTCCACTTATCCCCCAACATCCACTGAGCACCATGAGTTCATCCCAGAAATGTCTGTCTCTTGACTCTTTGCCCTCCATTGCATTCCTGGTATGTTTTTGCTGCAGCCTTCCTGTCTTCCTTTTTCTTTGTCTATTTCACCTGGACTACCTGCCTTTAGCACTCACCCCAAGGCGGACCATCCTCCACATTATCCACCAGTTACATTCCTTGTTTTAAAAAATCTCATCCCAAGTTTCCCTCTTAACATCCGAGTTCCTCATTCATTAGTTCTTCCGCTCATTCATTAAATAGACACTTATTGAGCACCTACTGTGTGCCCCATATTACACGAGCTTTGGTGGTAAAATGGATACAGACATGGCCTTGAGCTCATCCGAGACCTCTGGCAACCCACCTGTCACCTGCCTCACTGGTGATGTTCCTCACGATGCCCGGGCCACAGCCCAGTGCTCTCTGAACACACAATGCCCTTCCAGGAATTTGCACATACTCCCTGCTGCCGAGAATTCCCTTCCATTCCATCTTCAACTGCTAAACTCCTCCTCATCCTTCAGGGGCACCATGTTCTGTGAAGAATTCCTCAGCTTCTGAAGCAGAATTCAGACTCCTTCTTCTGTCTGTCCCAGCATTTCTGGCTTATTTATTATGGGGCATTGTAATTATCTGTCTGGGAGTTGGGAGAGCCTACAGTCCAGATATTGTCATCTTTTGGGTTGTCCCTGTCATTCTGTATGGCACTTCCCAACGAAGATATGAAAAAGGAAGAGTAAATTACCATGTTGTTATGTAAGCAATGGAAGCACTGTGCTGAAAATGACAGGTACCCATCTCCTAGGGACTGGGACTCCTGAAGCCAGGTGTCATTTTTGGGTACAGGAACATAAGACTCCTAAGTTTCCAGTTTCCTGAGGAACCCTTAGGCCAGGTACCTGGAGAATATTCCCCAGTCTTCACTGGAGCAGCCAGTCTCTGAGGAGAATGAGACTGAGAGAGAGGATCCCCTAAGTTAGAATGGAGCAGCCTCTCCATCTAACATTCCGTGCTCTAAATAGCTCAGGGCAATGGGCAACAATTTGATGCCATGTCCGTTTTCACCAAGCAGGCGGCCACATGTGGTACAAGCCATAGAGGCTCCCACTGGCCAAGCCGCATGGCAAATATAGAAGGATCAGTACATTCAAAGAATGTAATTAGGTCCTCTAATAACCAGGCCTCATTTTTAAGTGGGGGGAAAAAATGCCATATTAAAAAAAGAAAAAAGACAACTCTAACTGTAGGCTTCTTTGAAACCATAAGCTGCCACTACGAACAGACATCACATTAACTCTCCTGGCTTGGGGCATTTTTCCAGATCCAGGTGACATGCATTTAAAAAGAGAAACTAGTAAGCTCTTAGCCAAGAAGAAGAGGAAGACAGAGAGAAGGAAGGAGGAGAAGATAGAGAAAGAAAAGGAGGAGGGGGAGGGGAGGGGAGGGGAGGGGGAAGGGAAGGAGGGAGAAACACTAATTCATGACTTTAAAGAACAGAGCCTGTACACCAGTCCCCTGGCTGCCTCTCATCCATCTCTCTGCTGCAACCTTGGTTCCTCCCATCCAGTCTCCTTTCCCCAAAACACCGTAACAAAGGGAAAAAATAATGTCTTAGGTGCTAACGCAGGTTTGAAGGCAAGGAAAAAAAAAAAAAGATGATCCTCCTCAACACAAGTTTAAATCAGCAAACTCCCTGCTAGCAATAAACAAAATCCTACAGGGTCACTGGAACAAAGCGCAGTGAAGGCCTGTCTGCTTGGGCGGCACCTTCCAGCCCATCGTGAAAGGGAGGCGAAGGGGCTCAACCGGGAGGCTTCTAAGCTCCCCCCACAGGCCCGCCCAGAAGAGAAGGTGGAGACCCCTACACTCCAGCTTTGCTTAGCCTGCCTTGGGGCATGAAAAAGCAGGCAACCAGAGAAAGCCGTTCTTCCAGGGGCCAATCCTCTGGGGGCTTCCCCTCTGCCTGCCTTGACACTACCTTTCCCCCTAACTGCCATGCATCCCCTCTTGCCCCGCCTCCCCCGCTCCCCAAAAGAATGGCCAAATTGCCCTGACACTGTGTCTTGGCAGAAGCTGTCCTGGGAGCTCACCTAAGTGTGAGTGGGCCACAGGGAGAACCGGGGCTGAGAAAGGGCCACAGCTTCAAAAGTCAAGTCATCGCAAACGACAGGCTGCTCTGCCCAGCTCCCAGCCAGCCGGGGGAGCAGGGTGCCCTTTCAGATCAGGTGTCCCAGCTCCGGCGGCTGAAATAACTGGTCACAGAGAGCTGCAAGCAAATTGCTTTGACAAGGCTGTTCCCGTTGTAAAGGTTCAAGGGTGCCGGCCACTAGGTCAGTGGCTGCCAATCAAGAGGACAGAAGAACCGCTCACTGAGCCTGTGATTTCTACCTAGGCCGCAATTATCCCGACTATTCCTGTACCTCAGCAGCTCCTCTGATTAAACCTGTCTCCCTTTTACTTCTCTTTCAGAGTGCGCTTCCCACACTAATTAGTTGCCTGCTTTCCACTGAGATGTCATACCCTCCATCAATTTATCTCTATTTCAGCCTGCTCAGAGTGACTTCCCCGGTTATCAAAATTTAATCACGCCTTCAAAAATGTTGAAAAGTGGTCATTAGAGGCAAAAGGCCACAGGATACAATATTCATTTTTCTCTATCTTCCAGCCATCCAGCTGGCATCTATAATGGATATCCTGGGGGCTGTGAGAACACGTTGATTTATGCAACCTCGGCCCCACTCTTAACTGTGCTCCACCAGGCTGCTTGAGAGAACAGGTTTTAACAAGGTCTGAGGTGGGAGGACATTAATCACAGCGGCATTGTGTGTGGAAAAGGGTGCCGTATAGTCGAAGAACCCCCTACAGTAGGGCAGTTAGATTTCTTTTTTTCTTTACCACCTTCTCAGTGATAAAAGAGTTTGACAATTGATTAGACCTTTCTGTAACCTTGCAGCCCTGTGAAATGATGAGAGAGAGAAAAGAGGGAGAGAATGATTCTCATACTGATGGTTTTAAATGTGCAATAACTTTATGATTCTTGACTGAAACTGGCTATCAAAATCAGTCCCAGCTCAATACCGTCGAAAAAAGAAGATCATTCTTGGAATAAGAGCCCTTTCGGCCAGATGTGTCAGAGCCAATCACAAGCACTGGGGTCCCGCGGTGACTGCTCTGGCCGCCTCGTGCAGTGGGTTCTGATAAAAATCACATCTGATAAATTCACCTCTGCCTGCCTGCTTGGCTGGAAAGAGGGTTTCAGTCCAAAATCAACAATGATGAACTGACATCTGTCGGCCACTGGGAACTGCTTTCCTTCCACCTCCCTCCATTTTGCTTCCTAGCTGCCCACTTCGCCATTCTGCTTCTCCTTTCTTCTTCCCACACTGTCCCCAAGCCTAAGGGAAGAGAAAGGTGGACACTGACTGCCCCCCCCCAGCTGCCCCGCTGACACGTTCCAATCTTGTGATACCTACAGCCCCTCTCCACGCTCTTCCCGCCCCTGCTGCTGGAAGCAAAGTCTGCCCTCACAATGGAACATGCAAAATAACTCTTCTGCCTTTTTTATTTATGGCAGAAACACCTTACATTAACAATTTTTTGATCCTCACTCCTGTCTTTGATACATGTGGTAGAGGAAAAAACAATCAAATAACACCCTGTAGAAAAACTTAAAGAGGACCTGGATAGCATGATAGAGATGGGTCATAAACATGATTTGCTGGTGGGCCTTCTGTACCAGCTCTCATGTTCTGACCTACGCTCATATGCTCATGCTTCCACATCCTGAGGCCCCAAATGACTGACTTTCTTTCTTCTCTGGGAATTCAGCTTAGTTTGGGAACAGGGAGGGGACTGCGACATAGAGAATATTTGGACGTGTGTCCTGACCTCAGGGTCAAGCCAAAAGAAACAACGGGATTGCTTTTATGTTGGAGTGTTAGGGAAGGTGATTCATCTGAAATGATACATGATTGTAGAGGTCATGCCTCAACCAGATTTCTCCCCGTGCACTTCTCTGTCTAGAAGAGGATCAAGCTTATGACCAAACCCAGAAACAGGTCAGGAAAGCAGAAGACAAATGGGAAGAAAGCCAGGTGATGTTTCTCTTAGTTTGTTGATTCCCCACCCAAAATCAGCTGTCCTGTTATGGAATACATTCCAGATACAAGGGCAAGAACATAGGCCTGATGACAAAGGCTGGGAATACAGAAAAGTGATAAGAAGGGATTGCACACATCTACCTTGAAATGGCACTGTTCTCCACAGTGGATCCTGGCACCATTGTGTTCAGGACCCAATCATGATGAGCCCTACACACCTCCAGCTGCATTTTTTACCCAACTTGGAGCCTGTCACCAGATTCCTGCCTTAGACTTCACTTTCCACCCTACAATTGCATCCCTCCAGACTCCTTGCCATACCTTTTTAACCCCCATTCAACATGGACCAATGCTTTCTTTAGTAACATGGTATCCATCCTTGTTACTTCTGGTCGTCCTATACCTTAAGAACTTACCTCAGCGCTGAGCAGTATGGCTAGTATTTACTTTGGGCATAACCCTAACCCTGAGAAAGGGAAAAATGCATGTGAGATTACAAACACACACCTATGATCCTCTGATCCAATAAATAAGCAGAATGATTGGCTGCATGCTGTAATCTGTTACTATCTGAATGTAGAGAGTTTCTCAAGCTTTCAAATCCAGTGATATTTGAATGGAGAGAACAACATCATGGAGTAAAATGAAAAGGTGTTGCCATCATAGCTTGTATAAAAATGAAGGACCGGGCTTCCCTGGTGGCGCAGTGGTTGAGAGTCCGCCTGCCAATGCAGGGGACACGGGTTCGTGCCCCGGTCCGGGAAGATCCCACATGCCGTGGAGCGGCTGGGCCCGTGAGCCATGGCCGCTGAGCCTGCGCGTCCGGAGCCTGTGCTCCGCAATGGGAGAGGCCACAACAGTGAGAGGCCTGCGTACCGCAAAAAAAAAAAAGTATGTGAGGATTTAATAAACCCTTGACCTTCTCTGTGAATGTACTGATGTTAAAAGAATGGAATGTTGTTCATCCCAATCCCAATAAAATAGTTTAAAAAAAAAAAAAAAAAAAGAAGGACCTTTTACATATCTGCAGTGTATGCGACAGAAAAGCATAAACTTGTAAATGTGAATGCAAATAAGCAGAAGTTTTTCAGTAACAGTACCTGATTTTATTTACTCTACCAGAAGCATGTTTCTACCTTGTTTGGACGGTTTTACTGCCTCAGCACATAAGAAGTGTGAAAATAATCTACCTTCCTCCAATTTTTTTTTTTTTTTTTCCGATACGCGGGCCTCTCACTCTTGTGGCCTCTCCCGTTGCAGAGCACAGGCTCCGGACACGCAGGCTCAGCGGCCGTGGCTCACGGGCCCAGCCGCTCCGCGGCATGTTGGATCTTCCCGGACCGGGGCACGAACCCGTGTCCCCTGCATCGGCAGGCAGACTCTCAACCACTGCGCCACCAGGGAAGCCCAACCTTCCTCCAATTTAGTGAATATTATTTTAGGGCAGGAGTACTTAACCTAGGGTCCATGGACACCCCCTCCCCCAGCTAAGAGGTCTTTTGATATGATTCAGGAGGTCTGAGATTTTGGATGGAAAAGTATTACTTCTTCATTTTTGCTATCCTCCAGCTGTAATTTAACATTTCAGTCCATTCTGAATATAGACCATAGAGCACTGACAGAATCTGTGACTGTGTCACCAAGAAAAATCACAGGTATAATCACATCACATTACAGTTGTCACAGATATCACAAATCATCACTTTTGTTTGTTGCTCTTTTGAAATTATAGCTGTTATTAAACCTGCTATTAGATCTTATCACTTAATACATTCATAAAGAAGGACACATATTACTTTATCACACATTGGTATTTCAATAGAGTAATTGATTTCCTTTGAAATTCTATGTATTCTATTGTATGTATTTACAATATTATTCTGAAAAGGGCTCTGTGGGTTCTCTAGACTGTAAAGGTATCCACGATACCAAAAAAAAAAGAAAGAAAGAAAGTTAAGGATCTCTGTTGTAAATAAATTCTGATATTATCCAGTCCCCCTTTTCATCATTTAGGCAGTGGGAGAAATAGATTCTAGCCACTCCTCCGATATAAATGTGTCTTACAAAATTCTATTTCCCCATTTCACATACCAGTCAAGCAATCAAAGTGGATTTTTTTTTGCATCTCACGGTGTATATCAGTTCTAGAATGATCAGAAGCTAAGTCTCATTATCTAAATGTTAGGTGTTTTTTATGAAATCTATAGCTAGCAAAGACAAAAACAGACAACAAATACAAAGCATAATAACTAGGTGACCACATAATTTATTGTCTAAACCAGGACACTTTGAGAGTGATAGAGAAACTATTAATAATTAAGCCAGGACAACAGTTGTCAACTGGAATTGTCCTCCAGGGAACCCTGCAGTATGGCCACATTAACAATGATTTAATTTCATGTAATATTAATAACATTTGTGCCTAGTTCCATCTTTGAGTCACTTAGATAAGCCTACCCATCCTAAAATATATTATGAGAAGAAGTGAGAAAAGTCCACTGATTAGCCTGGCAGAGCTCTCATGTGAGTGAGCCTTAATTGCAGATTTCCACATCTGAGGTATTGAAGTCAAGAAGACAGAGCAGTATTTATGTCTTAGGATTCAGTAGCTAAATTTTAATCTAAACTAGCTGAACAGATCCAGTGGCACCCCTCAATTCAGAGGAAGGTACACAGGATATTTTTTAACACTTGCCAAAGATTTTTTAATAGTGGCTTAAATATAATAATTCTAGTATGCCATTTTTATCACCATAATGCATGTAAACAAATAAGACTACTTAATACTGCATGCTATTACATTAAAATGCTTAGTTCTTCTATCACCTTACTCTTGGCAAGAATTATCCCCCAGTAAGTCATATAATTAATCATATAGCATGAAGCTGTTTGAATGTAATAAAATTGCTGTTCCATTACTTTCAACTAGGGGCGTTAAAAAATGTGAAGAAGAAGGTGGGCAACATTGAGGAATAGAGTTACAATATACTCAGCCCTGTAGCCAACAAATCATCTTATAACATACAAATAAATTAATAGTAAAGAGATTATCACTTTATATTCTTTATCCCTGTTCAGTTTGTATCCATTCCCCCCTTACCACTCTGGCCTACATGCTTCCCTACATGCCCTTGGTTACTCCATATGACGGCCTAAGGAATCACTGGAAGCGCTTAAGAAATACATGAATCTTTCATCTGCCAAGGGTGTGAAGTAAATGGTAAATCCAGCTAGCCAACTGCTAAGTTTCCTCAAAACATAAAGATCCCATGATTTTTAATCCAATACAACAAATATGCTGATGAAAATTATCTTAGAACACATCTCAAGATCTAATTCCAGACTGTTAGATTAGCCATGACATTGGTTTAACTACATCGAAGCCTGCATCCATCAATAGTTTTCAATCCAGAGATATTTTAAGGAATCTGTAAGTTGAAGGGGGTACTTCAGAAGACTCATCTTACCAGTCCAGTCAAGCCTTATTCTGCCATCTGAAAACATTGTGCCTTCAAAGCAAAAGAGGTATAGTCATTAAAAAAATCACGTCCAAAACTTAAGTTCAAAGTTCTATATTGAACAGGAAGGTGAAAGGAAAATATTTGCCAGAGTTTTAGGACTGTCCACATGCAGGAAGATGCAATAGGTATAGTTTTCCCTGTGTTTCCCACTAAGTACATTGAAAAACACTGGACATTATACATAAAACAAACATAGGAAGACTCAAAGTTGGAGAGAAGAAGACTCACTAGGAATCTCAGTGCCCATGTAACAACAAGGTAGTGAGTTCCCTGGGTTTTCTTTTTGCCTCGTGTATCTACACTTGGAGCCAAAGAAGGCAACAACCCAGAAATGCCAAAAAGAGAAGACAAAAAAGCCTCAACGAAAACCTGCTGTCTCTAGCCAAAAGACCAGAAAAGGAACATCCTAACAAGACAGAAAATATGCAGACAATAATCATTCTATATTAGCCAAACGCAGAAAAAATTGTGGTGCCATTCCTACCCACAGCAGCAAAGTCCAAATGAGAAGCTAGACTCCCATCCTCATGAGATTGTAACAAGGTGTCCCAACACCTGTACCAGGGTACGTTCAAAGAAGGTAAGAATGGAGTCAGGACTTTCATCCCTGCCAGCTGGTAACAATCCCTTCCCCCCACCACCACAGTGTCAGTGGAGACCACATGGGGATCGTGGACTTCCACCTCCATCTGTCGGCAACAAGACACCTGTCCACTTCCCTACTGGGGTGGTATCAGAGAAGGCCTCCTAGAGAGCTAGGACTTTCCCCATCTTCCAACAGTAGTGAAACCAGCCCCCACCAGCGATCAATAGAAAATCATATGGGAGAAAGAACACCCACTTCTACTTAGCTGAAGCAAGGAGGCCCCTCCTCTATGTAAGGGATGACTGAGTGGAGAAATTGAACTTCTGTCTCTACCTAGAAGTAACAAAATGTTGCCCTTATTTCCCCTGTCAAATCAATGTCAGATAAAACTAGCTAAAACAGAAGGCTTAAGTAAGATGCAAAATCTTATAATGTAATATGAAAATGTCTCCATTTCAATGAAAAATCTCTGGTCATATCAAGTACCAAAAAGAGCTCAAATTGAATGAAAAAACAATCAATGGATTCCAACACTGAGAATACAGAGATGGCAGAATCATCAAAGATTTTAAAGCCATGACAAAAAATCTTTAACAAGTAATTAAAAGGAAATAAGAAAGAAAAAAATAGAAAGCCTCTACAAAGAAACAGAAAGTATTAGCAAAGAAATAAAAGGTATAAATTTACCAAATGGAAATTTTGAAACTAAAAAATACAATAACCAAGATAAAAATCTCAGCAGAGGAGCTGAAGAGCAGAAAGGAGGGGACAGAAGAAAGAATTGCTGAACTGGAAGGTAGAAAAAGAGAAATTACCCAATTTGAACAACAGAGAAAATATACTGGAAAAAAGCGAGCAGAGCCTCAGGGACCTGTGAGACTACAGCAAAGTATCTAACATTCATGATCAAGTCACAGGAGAGGAAAAAACATGGCAAGGCTGAAAAACTACTCAAAGAAATAATGGCTGAAAACTCCCCTTATTTGGCAAGAGACATAAACCTACAGATTCAAGAAGCTGACCAAACCCAAGCATGATAAATCTAAAGAAAGCCATGCCAAGACATAGTAATTAAACTTCTGAAAATTAAAGACAGAGAAAAAAGTCTTGAAAGCAGCCAAAGAAAACTGACACCTTACATACAGGGGAAACAATTTTTTGAATAATATCCAAAATCACAGAGGCCAGAAGGAAATGGTAAAGTATTTTTTAAGTACTAAAAGAATGGAACTGTCAACCCAGAACCTCATACCTAGCAAAAATATTCTTTAGAAATAGACAGTCAAGACATTCTCAGATGAAGGAAAAGTAAGAGAATTTGTCATCAACAGACCCACCCTAAAAGAATGGCTATGAGATAAAAAAGGGTGAAGAAATATTATAAAAGGAAAAAATGAGGTAAAGGAGTAAAGAGATATAAAGGAGGTAAGATTTTTATATTTCACTCTAACTGGTAAAATGATGACACCAGAAGACTGGGATAAGTTATTAATATATAATGTACTGCCTAGAGCAGCCACTGAGAAACTGTACAAAAAAGTACACTCAAACACACTATAGATAAATCAAAATGAAATTCTAAAAACATGATTAAGCAAACCACAGGAATGCAGGAAAAAGTAAAGAGCAAAAAAAGAAAACAAAAGGAAAACAAGAGATAAATAAAAGCCACTCAACATATAAATAGTTACATTAAATGTAAAAGGTTTATATACAGCAATTAAAAGACAGAGATTGGCAGAGTGGATTAAAAAATATGACCATTTTATGTTGTCTATAAGAAACTCACTTTAAATATAATGATATATTCAAGATGAAAGTAGAAGGTCAGAAAAAGATATATCATGCATACATTAATCAAAGGAAAGCATGAGTGACTATAGTAATATCAGATAAAGTAGACTTTTCAGTAAGAAAAATTACCAGACATAGAGAGGAACATTATATAATGATAAAAGCATCAGTCTACCAAGAAAACAAAGCAATGCTAAATGTATATGCACCAAACAACAAAGGTACAATATGAAGTAAAGTAAAATGAAGTGAAGTGAAGTAAAATCTAATGAACTGAAAGAAGTAGAAAAATACAATAACTATAGTTGGAGATTTCAATAAGCCTCTCTCAAAAATTGGTAGAGGACCTAGATAGAAAATCAGCAAAGATATAAAGGAACTCAACAATACCATCAACCAATAGGATCTAATTGACATTTATAGAACCCTGCACCCCAAGACAACAGAATACACATTTTTTCAAGTGCACGTGGAGCATGCACCAAGATAGAACATGTCCTGGGCCATAAAACAAGCAGTGACAAATTTTTAAAACTTTAAATCACATATAGTGTGTTCTTTGATCACAATGGAATCAAGGCTGAAATCAAGAACAAACACATAAGAAGAAAATCTCTGAACACTCAGAAAGTAAACAACATTTTTCTAAATAATTCATAGGTCCAAAGGAGAATTCTCAAGAGAAATTTAAAAATACATTGAACTAAATTAAAATGCAACATATCAAACTTTGCGGGGCACAACTAAAACAGTGCTGAAAGGAAGATGTATAACAGTAAACGTATGCTTTAGAAAAGAAGGAAAGTCTCAAATCAATAATCTAAACTCTCTCCTTAATAACCTAGACAAAGAAGAATAAAATAAACCCAAAACGAACAGGAAAGGAAATAGTAACTTTAAGAACAGAAATTAAAGATATTTAAGACAGAAAAACAGTAGAGAAAATTAATGAAACAAATAGCTGGCTCTTGGAAAAAAATATCAGTAAAATTGACAAGCCTCTAGCAAGACTGACAAAGAAAAAAAAAAGAGGAGACATAAATTAACAATATCAAGAATGAGGTGGGATATCACTACAGATCTTGCAGGCATCAAGAAGGCAATAAAAAATGCCACTAACACATCCACATACATAAATTTGATAAATTAGATGAGATTGACTGATCCTTCACAAAATATGATCTGTTACAACTCACCTAAAATGAAATAAATAACGTGAATGGCCCTGTGACTATTAAGAACTTAATAATTCAGAATTTTTAAACTCCCCCCCCAAAAAAATCTCCAAGCCCAGATGTTTTCACTAGAGAATTCTACCAGACATTTAAAGAAGAATTAACACCATTATACAACATATCTTCTTCAAATTATGAGGAGAGAACACTTCCCAATTCATTTTATGAAACTAAAAATATTCTGATATCAAAAACAGTACAAAAAATAAACTATAGGCCAATATCCCTCATTAATACAGATGCAAGAATTCTTAACAAAGTATTAACAAATAGAATTCAACAATACATAAGAATTATACACCATGACCTAGTGAATGCAGGAATGCAAAGTTGGTTCAATATTCAAAACCAATCAATGTAATCCACCACAACCAGTTAACAACAAAAAAAGTCACATGATCATAATCAGAAAAAGCCAGAAAATCAACAGAAAAAGCCCTTGACAAAAATTAGTAAGATAAAAACCTCAGAAAAATAAGAATAAAAGAGGATTTTTTCAATTTGATTAAAGACCAGCTACAAAAACCTACAGCTAACATACTTAATGGTGAAGGGCTGAATGATTTGCCTCTAAAGTCAAGAGCAAGGTTTATGTAAGATACCACTGGAAGTTTTAGCCAGTGAAATAAGGCAAAAAAAGAAAATAAATGACATGAAGATTGTAAAGTAAATAGTAAAACTGTGCTTATTTGTGGATAACATGATTGTCCAGGTAGAAAATCCCAGGGAATCTTAAAACAAAAAACAAAGAAAGAAAGAAACTCGTATTATTAATAAGTGGGTTCAGCAAGGTCACAGAATACAAGATAAACATAAATATATCAATGTATTCATATATACTAAAAATGAAAATGTGAAGACTGAAATTAAAAATGCAATACAATTTACAATCACTCACAAAAATAAAATACTTAGATGTAAATCTAATAAAACATGAAGAGGACTTATATGCTAAAAACTACACAATACGGATGAAATAAGTCAAAAGATTTAAACAAATGGAGAGATATAGTATGTTCATCAACTGGAAAAATCAACATGGTAAAGATGGTCAATTCTCCTCAAAATGGAATTTTCAACAATTTACATAGCACTTATATTGTATTAGGTATTACAAGTAATCTAGAGATTACTTAAAGTATACAAGAGGATGTGCATGAGTTATATGCAAATAATACATAATTTTATATGAAGGACTTGAGCATCCACAGATTTTGGTATCAGTGGAAGTCCCAGAACCAATCTTCCATGGATACCAAGGGATGACTTCACTGGTTTAAACAATGTCTATTAAAACCCCAGCAGAAGACTGTGTGTGTGTGTGTGTGTGTGTGTGTGTGAGAGAGTATGTGTTAATTTAGAACAATATTATTCTAAAATTTATGTGGAAAGGCAAAGAAACTGAAATAGCTGAAACAATTTTGAAAAAGAATAATAAAGTGGGACGAATCAGTCTACCTAATTTCAAGAATTATTATATTACCACCATGATGAAGACTGTGCGGTACTGGCAGAGGTACAGACACAAGGATTGATGGAAAACAACAGAAAACCCAGATATAGACCCACACAAATATGCTCCACTGATTTTGACAAAGGTGCAAAAACAATGCAGTGGAGGAAAGGTCATGTTTTCAGCAAACAGTACTAGAGCAATTGGACAACCATAGGCAAAAAAAATGAACCTAAACAGTAGTCTCACACCTTATAAAAAATTAGCTCAAAATGAATCATGGGCTTAAATGTAAAACTGTAAAATTTTAAAAAATTAGGAGAAAATGTTCAGGATATAGTGCTAGGCAAAGAGTTCTAGGACTTTACACCAAAAGCGTAAAAGGAAAATTTAATAAACGTGCTTTATCAAAATTAAAAACTTTTGCTCTCTGAAAGACCCTGGGAAGAGGATAAAAAGACAAATTACAGAATGGGAGAAAGTATTTTTGCCAACCACATCCTTCACAAAAGCCTAGTATCTAGAATAAACACTCTCAAAATGCAACAGTAAAAAAAATTACAGTTAGAAAATGGGCAAATACATGAACAAAGATGATATACAGATGGAAAATAAGCATATGAAAAGATGTTCATGTGATTACCCATTAGGAAAGTGCAAATTAAAACTAAAATGAGATACCACTACACATCTATCAGAATGGCTAACCTAAAATATTGTGACAACACCAAATGCTAGCAATGGATGAGGAGAAACTGGATCACACATAAATTGCTAGTGGAAATGTAAAATGGTACCGCCACCCTGTAAAACAGTTTACAGCTTCTTATAAAACTATGCAGCTACCATACAAACCATCAGTTGCACTCTTGGGCATTTATCCCAGAGAAATGAAGACCAAGATTGACACAAAAACTTTATACAAATGCTCATGGCAGCTTTATTCATAATAGCTAAAAATTATTGTCTTTCCATGGGTGAGTGGTTAAACAAATGTGGTATATCCATACTACATAATCCTACTCAGCAATCAAAAGGAACAGATTATTGATATGAGCAACACCCTTAATGAATTTCCAGAGCATTATGCTAAGTGAAAAGAAATTCCAAACGGTTACATGGTTTCTTGAAATGACAAAACAATAAAAATGGAGAAAAGATTGGTAGTTGCCAGAGTTTAAGGAGGGGATGAAGGCAGGAGGGAAATGGGTGTGGCTATAAAATGGCAACACGAGGGATCCTTATGGCGATGGAAATGTTCTGTTTCTTGACCCGTATCATGTCAATATTTTGACTGTTATAGTGTACTATGGTTTTGCAAGATGTAACCACTGGGGGGAACCAAGTAAAGTATACAATGGGATCACCCTGTATTATTTCTTTCAACTGCAAGTGAATTTACAATTATTTCAAGACTTTAAAATATTAACTTTAAAAAATGTTTATCAGCCAGGCAAACAAACAGAAAGAGTACCATTTAATCTACAATGAGATCTTAAAAATAGTTTCAAATCACTAAGAAGAAATGGTTACAACATTAAATTTACTTTATAAGTTGTTTCTATACAATTTCTCTTTTGCTGAATAAGCTAGATCTCTAATCCTAGCTACAATGAAATAGCTTGTAGCAGACCAATGATCCTACTGAAATGTGGAGATTTTTAATTTTTTAAACATCTGTTTGAAGGCATGATAGAGCTGCCTAGTGCCAGAACTTGTGGAATCAGATCCTGAGGAAAGAAGAAATTCACTGAGCAAAGTCAAACTTTCTGCATATCATTTTTCTTTTGAGGGGTATCTGTTCATTCCTGGGACAGTAAAGATGCTGAGAAGCCAGCTGAGTCTTATGCCATCTCATAGAGCAAAGAGGCAAAAGGTGGAGTTCAAAACTATCAATGTAGGAAGGACTTGAGTGGCCGATATTTTGTAAAGAAGGCAGATGCAAAAATCTGAGCTGGATACTCAGTTTTCCCTTTGATATATTTGCCTAATAAGCTGCACAGAGCAAAACACTAAGACCCCAAGAAGAAATCAGCTGAAAACACTGTTGAGTTTGAGGCAGTCTTATGGTATTAGGGATAAAAAAAAAAAGGAAGTCCAAGACCTACTAAGAGAACAGGACACAGTCTCAGTCAGGAAGCCTGGAGAGCTATACCACGGAGGTGATGGCAAACTAGAAATAGACTGAGCCTTACAAAGACTGAAAATCAGCCTCAAGTCAGCTCAGTCCCTGCTTGGACTGAGATGACCTGCCTTTCTATGGCTTAAAGAAGAGAATAAATTCTGCTTGGAGGAAGAAACATCCAGACCATTCATATTTTTCATAATCAGTGCCAGGCATTCAATTAAAACAATTTACTGGTACAGACAGATACAGAATAAACAGAGGGAAACACAGAAATGGACTTACAAGTAACCCATATATTGGAATTATCAGATACAGATGTGAAAACAATTTTAATTGTCAAAGGAAAAAATGGCAAAATGGAAATTATCACCAGAAAACCAGAATCCATAAAAAAGAATTAAATGGAATTCCATAATTTAAAAATACAATAATTGAAATTAAGGAGAACACAAAAGATAGCTTGAAAAGCAGATTGGACCCAGCAGAAGAGAGAATTAGTTAACTGAAACTTTCGAGTAGGAAATATCCAGACTAAAGCATTGAGAGTCAAAAGAATGGAGAGTACATAAAAGAGTATGTGTGTGACACTGTGTTAAAAGTCTAACATGTGTATAATTAGAGTCCCAAAAGCAAAGGAGACAGAGAATAGGACAGAAACAAAATTTGAAGAGATAAAAATTGAGTATTTTCTAAAACTGATGAAAGACATCAAATCACATATTTAAGAAATGATAGCTGGATAAATACAAAGAACACCATGTCTAGGCTCATCACAAACAGCTAGAAACTAAAGACAAAAAAACCACAGAAAGAATACATTATCATAAAAATAAGAAGTCTGATAGTTGATTAAGTTTTTCAATGGATGCAAAAATAAAAATATCTTTACAATGCCAACCTAGGGTTCTAAACTCAGGAAGAAAAATTCTCAAAGGTAAAAGAGGAATAAAGTCATTTCTAGACAAATGGAAACCAGAAGATTCACACTAAAGGAAATATAGAAGGAGTTGTTCTAGTGGAAGGGAAATTATCTCAGACAGAAATAGAGACGCAGGAAGAAATAAAGTGCAATGGGGTATATATGTAGATGAATCCAAATACTTTTTTTTTTCTTATTGGAGTATAGTTGCTTTACAATGTTGTGTTAGTTTCTGTTGTACAACGAAGTGAATCAGCTATATGTATACATATTTCCCCTCCCTCTTAGACCTCCCTCCCACCCCACCACCCATCTAGGTCATCACATAGCACCAAGCTGAGCTCCCTGTGCTATACGGCAGGTGCTATACACTAGCTATCTGTTTTACACATGGTAGTGTATACATGTCAATCCTAATCTCCCAATTTGTCCCGCCCTCCCCTTCCCCCACTGTGTCCACATGTCCATTCTCTATGTCTGCATCTCTGTTCCTGCCCTGCAAATAGGTTCATCTGTGCCATTTTTCTAGATTCCACATATATGTGTTAATATACAATATTTCTTTTTCTCTTTCTGACTTACTTCACTCTGTATGACAGACTCTAGGTCCATCCACATCTCTACAAATGACCCACTTTCATTCCTTTTTATGGCTGACTAATATTCCATTGTACATATGTACCACATCTTCTTTATCCATTCATCTGCTGATGGGCACTTAGGTTGTTTCCATGTCCTGGCTATTGTAAATAGTGCTGCACTGGACAAATACTTATTTTTTTAATCAATAATAATCTCTTGAAAAATTTAAAATGTAAAAGTATGACAACAATTAGAAAAATAAAGTCAGGTAACTGGGATATGTTGTCTTTAAAATATGGTCACAAATCCTTTGATGCTCCTCCATCAAGAGCTATGGACTATATCCCATTCTCTTGAGTCTAGGTGGACTTGTGATTGCTTAAATCCATAAGGTGTGGAAGACATGACAATATGTGACTTTCAAGGCTAGGTCACACAAGGCCATGCAACTTCCACCTTGCTCTCTTGTTCTTTGAGCCCTGAGCCACTATATAAAGAGTCTGATTACTCTTAGACCACCATGCTGGAGAGCTTGAATTGGGCCTCTAATCAATAATCATATCTGATCCCTTCCTTCAATTATCTCAACCCAGACACTTCACACATGTGTGAAGAAGCCATGTGTTCAGGTCAGCCAGCCAGTCAAGTCACCCCAGCTGACACTCTGGACATCATGGCGTAGAGACAAGCCACTCCCACTGAGCCCTTTCAAAATTTCTGACTCAGAGAATCCAGAAACATAGCAAATTGGTTATTGCTTAATGCTACTAAATTTTAGGATAGTTTTTTACACTGCAAAGATAACAGTGATACAGAATTCAAGTCATCTAATGTCCTAGAACTATCTGAGAAATAGTAAAAGAACTAATTTATATTGGAGTCTGATAGGTAAGTACAATTAAGTTGCATAAGCAAATATTTCTCATCAATTCTTCATAAACTGCACTTGCTAGTGAAGTTTTTGTTTTGCTTTTGAATGTACCCTTGAGAATAGTCATGGGAGAAGTCATTGCAATATTTTAGGAAAACTGTCAGTGTAATTACCTGTACTACCTGTATATCTGTCACCATCACTCAGCTGCGTACACTCCCTCACCATGGAAAGCTGTAACAAGCATGGATGACATAAGTAGTGTGAAAATCCCTAATGGCCAATGCATTTTTGTTTAGATCCTATGGAAATAGAAGATCCTGAAATAAACATTGGAAAATCTCTTTCCAGTTTTAGCTCCAGCAAAGGAAAAGCTTGACATATTGCAATTGAGTTCTAGCTCCATCTCTGCCACTATTCAGCTATGTGACCTGGGAGGAAAAAAATCACCTAAAATGTAAATTCAGCTTTATAGAATTGAGAATTTTACAACTGAAAGAGATGAACTTTTCCAAACCCATTATACAATGTAAACTGTAAAATCAAGAGGTTCCACACGATCATCTCTAAACCTATCCAGATTTTAAAATTCAGTAGGAAAACATTTGCCTTTGCAAAGAATATAGGTTCTAGTCCAGAGACATAAAGCGTTGAGAATTATAGTTAGGTACTCAAAGAAAAAGGGCTTGTTTTCCCTTCTACCAATTTCTCTCTCTCTTCCTCCTCTACATTCTCTCTTCCCTACCCCACAACTACAGACACGTATGAAAGCCATAATTTTCATTAGAAGACTCATGCAGATTCATAGCTGAAGTTATACAGACTCCAAAATGAAAGTGAAAACACACAATTAACCCACAAAACAGAGCTCATACAATATTTGTTTCTAGTGTCTAGTTATATGTCAGCACAATTTAAATGTGGCATTGCTGGGTAATATCTGCTTGAAAGAAAACTGGTACAAGCAAGAAAAAGCACTCATTATTACCTCTCGTTCTTTGCACCCAAAGCACACAGTAGATACACAGATTCAAAATTAACTATAAAATCTCCAGTGTTGACTAAGGTCAGGTGGAGACTAAGAATACCGAAGAAATAGCACAACCATTTGAATCAATTTCATTCTTTGAAAAGGTGCAACTCAGTATAACAGAATGTTGAAGTTTCTTCCTGCCTTATTTTTATACAAGGTGTACAAACAACAGCAGATGCCAAGAGGAGTTGTGAGGCTGGGGTGAGGCTGGGGGGCTTGCATAGACTATAGACTGGGGAACTTGGATGATTCTTTAATCCCTCACGCATAATGAGGGTATAAAAATTGTCAGGATCACGTAGAGAGCTTGACTGGTGTTGTGAGAGGTGAACTCAGCGACTGAATACTGAATTAGGGAACAGCCTGATTTTTAGAGTCTACTGGCAGTCTACAGGCGACAAAACCATAAGACATTCTCATGGATTATATGGGGACCATGAATGGGATGAAGTTGTGTTGGGTTGTTTTCAACTCAGTGTGGAGAAGGCTGCTTAAAAGCAATCTCAGAAGACGGAAGCCAAAGGATTTCTAAGGTCTTTGGAAGGAACCAGACACAAGAGAGAGAGATCAATAAAACAGCAATAACATTCCAACAACTGGAAGGAGCATGTTTCCCAATACACCCATGTGAAAAAGTTTTTCATAACTGCCTGAGAAGGTGAAGCAACCTGGACTGCCTGAGAGTATCAGTTAAGTTATGAACTTTCTGGTGTTCCTTAAGTCCTCCTTTCGGCCCCTTAAGCTCAAAGGGATCAGAAACCACAGGAAGCAAGCTGGGGGAAGAAGAGTAGGGAAATGATAAAGCCCTAGGTAGGACTGGGACAAAAGTAACTTTAAAGCACGTTTGGAATTTTAATTATTATATGAACTGGATTTTTAATAACTTAAGAGTAATGAGAAAAGTCATGAGACTGCTGGATTTTCACCCAGGGCAGGAAAGGAACTTTCCACACTGAATACATTTTTAAAGAGCAGTGAGAGTCAAAAATCAAGCTGTCTCATGATTGTACCCCCAAAATTCAGCTTGTTCAGCCTAACAGTGTCGTGAATTGTATGCATATTCTAAGCCTTTTGCCAAAATTATCCAAATAATTGTCAATTCTGCCTTACTTTCCTGAGACAAACATGAACTGAAGACGTTGCTATTTCATTTCTTAGTTCCAAAAAAATTTACATTATAAATATTATAAATAAGTTGGTGTATGAGAATAGTGAACAAAAAGTGGAAGAAACTGGTCTTAGAAACTGGTCAATTGACAGTGCTGTGTACATCTACTACTTGCTGAGTGTTACTTTAGGCTTTGACAACGCTATTAGAAAAACAGATATTACCCAGCATTGCCACATTTAAATTGTGCTGACATATAACTAGAAACTAAAAACAAATATTGTATGAGCTCTGTTTTGCTGTGCTCAAAAAGCTGATCATCTATTTCTAAAATCATTGTTTAATAATGTGCTGGTCTTGCCACATGAAGATAAGGAACTGACCACGTGGTGTCATTTCTCTACAGTGAGAAATGACAATGCTACAATGGCTTTGTGCTTACACATCCTCTGTGGACCATCTGGTCCACCCTAGGAAACAGCAGGATGCATTGCACAAAGATGAGCTGGAATTCGGCTACCACCTGTAGCCAGAAGTTTGAATAGGAAAGGAACCCTTCACCCACACAGGAGCAACACACTATAGAAAAGTCAGGATCCATGAACGTCTACCCTGATTTCTATGCGGATTTTGCTTAAATTCTCTAGTGTATTTTTTGTCAAACCATTGTAATTCTCCTTAGAAAAAGGATCATGGGTATTGATGTATCCTTGTGGGCAAACAGAATATTTTGACTATATACACATTGTATTGAAAAACTAAAGTTATTTTAGCTACAAAAAAACAAGTCAACTTCAGTGCTATCTATCTACAACTCCTTAATGCTTATTTATGTGTAATATTTCTCAGTTTCTGGTTTCTATCTTTATTATTTGCACTTGTATCAAAATACATTCATTTTCATTAAGTGAATGGGTGAGAATTACTGGTCAAATCAATGACACCTAGTTATGATAACTGTATTTCACATCCATAATGGAAAAATGTACTTCATTAATTTTATATTAGTTCCACTGCTTATATTTCTCAATCCAGTGGCCTGGACTATTTTCCCTCTTCTCCCCACCACAAGAAATGCATTTCAAAAAAGCAGATCAACATAAAATTCCACTGGCGTGGAGTGCACATAGTGGGTATTCAATTAATGCTTGCTGATCTGTGAAGAGCACTGTATTAGCCTATAAACTCAATCAATATAGTAAAAGTGATTTGCACACTACACACAGGAGTGAACAAATTCACATTTGATTTTCCATTTGTTTGTGAACAGCAAGTGATTCCACATGTATTTTTATTAAGCTGATTGCTTCCTGATGTATTTTTTTCTGATGGAGGTTATGAAACAGCATCCTGCATGGAATCAGCCCACAGTTTACTGAGGTCATATTTATGCTGTGGGTGAAGAAAAACACAGTTGTCTCTATTTAGAAACACGCCCCCCCCCACGCATGAAGTAAGGCCAATTTATATATGTTGAAGGCTTATTTGAAAGTATCTCACTAAACCACATCATCAGTAACAATGTGAGTCCAGTAGTTTTCTCCACATACATGATGACATTACAACAGAAAACGCTGTGACCCCAGCTTAGCTGGTATTAAAAAAGTTTTATTTGGGTTTGGGTTATGATTTTGATTTGAGCAACAGTTCAAACTGAAATAGCCAGGTGACACACCTCACTTGCATCCTCCTCTACCAGCGTGGAAATTGGTTGAGTTCCTTCCGGGTAAACAGAAACAGGAGGATGAAACTTCAGTGCCTACCCAGCTCCCAACTGATATTAAAGGACACTCAAGTCCTGTCAAGAGAGACAGGATAACAACATCACCTGCAACAAAGGAAACTCTCAAAAAAAGAGAGATAAAAGAAGCCACGTGTTCTAAAGTAACCCACGTACAGCAAAATTATGGCCCTGCTCTGTTTATACACAGGGGTACCATTTTCATACACTATTATGGTCTCAGATTATATATCTTTAAATCATCCAGCAAAAGTTTCTGCCTCCGCCTAATGCTGCCTCTAATTTAGGATGAACAACTGCTCTCATAAAGAAAAACTGCTGCTGCTGCTGTTTATTAGGAGGCAGAAAGGTCCACTGACTCATGTCCCAGGATTAAATGAATGTGGAATAATAAGAGCTGATTTATTTGTGCTCTGCTAGGATAAAGCCGCCACTGCTTTTACAAGAAACTATTCATCTGAGGCCCAGTACAGCTAGTAAATTGTGGCTATTGCTGAAGTGAGTCTCTAGGCCTTCGTGTAATCTACAGTGTGAAGAAGGAATGTGGTAATAAAGCCATTGTGGGCACTGGGTTTATTTAAAAGGTCCCCCTTTAATCCCGATCTTCAGGGCTTCTAAAGTCAACCTTCTGAGATCACTTCTGGAAATTCACCTGTCCCTGGCCCACAGACTGCATTTCTAGCTGTGGAATTTAAAGCCAGAATTAAAAGCATATAGCCCCCAGTAAATAAACACCAGAGCAGCCATGTCTCTCACCTCAGATTTTTCTTTCTGGCCCAGTGTCCAAGGACAGCATTTCTCAGACTCTGGGCACACACACAGTGGCAATCAGAATGTGGCAGTCCCAGGACAAAAAGAACAGTAGATGTTTGGACCTTCTGTGTTCCCAAACTATCCCCCCGATAATTTACTGGTAGTCATCCTATGCAGGGCCTTGGTCCAGACATCTCTTTTAAATGAAATGTTAAAACAAACCAATGGAAAATTCCAACTGACAGAAATCAGCAAAAAGAGGTGCAGTTGCTGAAGCCATAACACAATGAATGCTACAGAGAACTCTGGAAAGAGTGGTAACTGTTCTCTATCCCCTCTAGAATAACAGCTTTTCAGAAACAAAAATCATACTTTAGACATCGCCGTCTAATTAATTCTGGCTCACCATTGTTATTCAATTGTTGAACTGAAAAAATAAACAGTATATTAACTTAAGAGCCAATCAAAATAAGCAACAGCTCCCCTGAAGAACAGTCTCCTCCATGTCACAATTAACGGAACTATCGGAAATCATTTTCAAGTTGCTCTTCATTTTACCTGACCTTGCTTGTCAGATTGTTTCTGGAAGAATGATGATCTGCATGCTTTATCATCAAGATGATGAAAATAATAACAAAAACAACAACAGTAATAATAGCTAACCCGAATTGTACTTACCCAGTACCTGGCATTGCTTTAAGCACTTTTGTAATCCTCTCCCACTGGCCCTTCATAACAATCTTATTGGGAGAAGGCCACTGTTATTCCTGTCTTACAAATGAGGAGACTGGCATACAAAAAATTAGGAAATGTGCCCAAGGTTTCCCAGTTTGTAAGTGGGAGAAATAGGATTTGAACCTAGAGGGTCTGGCTCTGTGCTCCTAACCTCTAGGCTACATTTTTTTTTAAACGTGTGGAAAACGTAAGTATGTGTAGCTTGCAGGATTTCTGAGGACTTACTTATCCTAGCAGGGGCCAAGAAATTTGGTCAACTTTATTAAATGTCACTGGAATACAGAGTTTATTTTAACACTCACTCTACCAAAGCAAGTACCATTGTACCTAATTTTGATTCTCCTAATTTCACTTTCTCTTGTGGCAAAATTGTCATCTGACTTTCTCTCTATACTTTCTCTCAAGTACTCTTTAATGAGAAACAGGAATTTTGCCTGTCCTGGTTTCCCTGCCATCTTTCCTATAACTGACCTTCTTCTTCCCCAAATTGCTCGCTTGGCACCATGATCCAGGACATGGTAGTGTGTAAGATTTTTGTATTACTAAACAGGCACTGGCCCAGTCACACACTGAATGATTTGGCTGAGCAAAAAGAAGAGGTTGGAAAAATCCCACATCCCAATCCTGGTTTGTGGCTACATGCCCTTATGTATTACATCTTGACCCAAGTCATCATGTTCCAGGAAAGACAGATCAACCACTATGCCCTGACTACAGAGTTTTCCCTTTGTAGCTAGACTAGAAGGGACATAGGCCTCAATGGGCTTTTCTCCAAGGCACAGAATACATTTATGTTTACCCTTCATGGGTGAGATCATCTATTAATTTTATGGTGGTTCACTCTGGTTTGTGTTCAACGCTATGATTTCATTATCAGCTTTGGAAGGATGGGATCAGGGGAGCAAGTGGAATCCACTTAGCAGTTGCTAAGAAGTCTGGCCTGGGATTTACTTGTAACTATCACAGGTGCAAAGTGTTTGCTGTGCTCTGTGACAGCCTCCCTCTTACACCAGTCCAGACTTCTGCAGACAACACTTCTCACCCGCAGCGGAATTTGTCTCTTGGCTTTGGCTACTGAGACTAAGCTAGAAGTTAGTAGTTTTGTGTCTATTGTTGTTTTCCTTTTTCTCATCGATTCTGTCTTATCCATAAAAAAGGCTGTATTTCTAAGACCTAGTTTTCCTACCACTTCACCTTAATTTGAGAATCACAAAGTGAACATTGCATTCTTAGATAAGAGCTATTGCCTACGTCCTTGCTACTCCAAATGCCCTCAGAACAGTAGCATTGGCATCAACTGGGAATTTGTTAGAAATACACAACCTAAGGCCCCATCTTATACCTATTAAGTCAGACAGTTCATTTAACAAGATCTCCCAGTGATTCACATGCACACAGAGTTTGAGAAGCACATGTGGAGGTTATAGGAAGTTTTTTGTTGGTTTGTTTGTTTGTTTTTGCGGTACACAGGCCTCTCACTGTTGTGGCCCCTCCCGTTGCAGAGCACAGGCTTGGGACGCGCAGGCTCAGCAGCCGTGGCTCACGAGCCCAGCCACTCCGCGGCATGTGGGATCCTCCCGGATCGGGGCTCGAACCCGTGTCCCCTGCATCGGCAGGCGGACTCTCAACCACGGCGCCACCAGGGAAGCCCTGATAGGAAGTTTTAAGTCCCTAGTAAGAGACTGAGCAAGCTAGTGCTTTAGACAAGCAACAGCACTGGTCCTGTCGTAAAGCTGCCTGTTGACTTGGAAATATTCAGATTTCCAAATGTTACAGGCAGCACAGAAAGAGCTGCCTCTTTCAGAATTGTTATCACTGACATTTCAGGAGGTCTGCCACAGAAGAAGTAAAAGGAAAGAAAGGAAGTATTCCATTCTTTATAATCTGTTCTAAAGATACTACCTCATACTTCACAAGTTATTTTTTAAAAGATCAGTGGTGATAATAACTTAAAGGAGCAAGATAACCCCTTGATTTTCTCCCTTGCATCACTGCAAGTATGTCACACTCAAGCATTCCTAAAAGCTCCCTCCACTCTAGTGAGAAGAACCTTGCACTCCAACCACACAACCAACTGCTCTTGAGGTTTGTATGTTTGTTTGTTTTGCGGTACGCGGGCCTCTCACTGTTGTGGCCTCTCCTGTTGCACAGGTTCCGGACGCGCAGGCTCAGCGGCCATGGCTCACGGGCCCAACCGCTGCACGGCACGTGGGATCTTCCTGGACTGGGGCACGAACCCGTGTCCCCTGCATCGGCAGGCGGACTCTCAGCCACTGCGCCACCAGGGAAGCCCAGGAAATATATTTTGAAATTATATTTTAAATGTTTTCTTCCATCTTATTTTAAATAAATAAATGTAAATTCCATTTTCATTCTTTATCATAGAACATGGCTGTTTTTTGGAATAAGAGTCCACAGATTGGAGCTCCTCATTGATTTTCTTGCATAACTCATACCCCTAATGCATCACATACAATTCTCAATTCCTAAATTTGATAAAGAACTTAACATCTGGTAATCAAGCTGAATGCAGGAAATTTCTACATTTTTATTTCTCTTCCAAAATTTCCATAAATTTTGCCTACATCTGATATAATAATGATGTTTTAGCTACTCAGATGGAAACTGAAGTTTCCAACATAAGTTTCATAGAAATAATCATGTTATTTGCATGCTAACAATTCATTATTTTGCATAACCTTTAATTGACTGACAATCACAATCAATACCTCCTCCAGACACAGGAACAGGGACCCCCGTTTTGGGCCCAGGCTTTAGAAGTTCACATTCTCCTCTCAATGGAGCCAAGGTGCCGTGCCCGCCCAGTGAACACATCCCGCTTCCTAAACCATGTTCCAGGTACGAAGCCAGGAAATTCCCTGGCCAAATATCATGAAAAAAATTTAGGTGTGAACAAAGTTTGGAAGCATGGTTTAAGTTGTTCATATACTACCTAAGACCCCTTACAATGTGGGACAGATTTGAGGTTGAAGCCTTCAGGGCTTCAGAAGGCTTCAGGGCAAGAAGGCTTTAGGGCAAGGTGGCGAGAGTGGGACCTCTTTGCACCACCATGTTTTGGAATATCAAAGATTTCGAGAACTGGAAATTGGAATTTAGATTTCCAGATCATTATGAAGATTTATTTTACCAAGTAAGGGGAATAGAACATACTTTAAGAGTTTATTAGTTTAAGTTATACCTTTAAATATTTAGATCCAAGGGATATGGACCTCCCTTTGTATTCTTGTGCATGATCCTATCAATGTTAGGGTCAGGCCTGATTACAAGAAGACATATAAATAGTGTGGGAAACACACACAGATGACTCTTGGGAGGTCCACAACCCTGTTGGTGGGAGCAGTGGTGACCAGAGCATCCTTGTAGTCAGAGACATTCAGAAGTCATGGGCACCCACGTGAGCTCTACAGATGGAATTTAGAGTTCAGATTAATCTAGAAAGGTAGTTACATGGAAGTTGTTTAAAAGAGTTTCTACTATACTTAACTTCATTAAGCCTCAGTCTTGGATCCGTGAAATAAAGATAATCACATCTAACACATAAGCTTACTGTGAGGAATAAGCAGATCAGCCTATAGAGTACTTAAAATGAGGGCCATAAACATAATACACAGTAACAACCACTTTTTTATTCCTTTTTGCCTTTCCGCTAAATTTTTCTAGTTATAACATTAATAGTAATACCAAATAATTATATACCAATCAGTTTGTGCTTCTGAGGATCCTCTCATTATCCCATTTTAACAAATTAGGAAATTTAGGCACAGAGAGGGCAACTTGCCCCAAGTATACAGAGCTGGTTAAATGGTGGAGCCAGAATCCAAGCCTCGGCATTCTGGCCCTAGAGTCCTTGTTCTTCGGTAAGTCCTTCCTTGTGTCTTTTATCCCTCTCTTACTTGGATAAGACCCTCTTTTTATTTTTTATATTTACCTCCTTGAAGTGGTATTGAACCTTAGATGAGCCTATTAGAAAAACATGCTGGCTACATCAAATGGATTAGCTATATGGTACAAGTGCTTCATAAACTTTCAAGTATTAACAGCATATATGGTGAAGATAAAGACATTTTCTGACCTCTTCCTATACCCTAACCTTCCCTGGGTCATACAACTTATAAAAGATGACATTTAACTTCCAAGTCATTATGACCTCAAGGATATTTCTGGCCATTGTCTTTATATCCATCAGTTATTTTATGTTTATGTTATAGGTGTGTGTTCCTTTTTTTATTTCTAGGTGAGCAGTTCTTCAGCACTGGAACTTTAACTTGCTCCTTTCAGCCAAATTTTCACAGTTATTATGGCAAAGTCCGAGTTGCTTACTACACCCACGTAAGTCAAGGTTATCAAGGAGCTTATTCAGCACCCTATTCCCAAATATGAGAATTACAAATAAATGGATCAAATTCACTGATTCTAAGACACTATCTCATGTATATATCCCCAAACTAGGTCTGCACTGAGACAATCATGAAGATATTTCCACTCCAATGAAAGACGTTTAAAAAAAAAAATCAGTATGATTAGTTTTCACTGTAACTATCCAGTTCAGAAATTTCAAATTTGTGGTCCCCAAGTTAAAAGAAGTTTAGACAGCTAGCTAGCTAGCCCACAGTATTTAAAACCTCTCACCAACATTTAAAAATCAGATTTTACATAAAACCCAGATTTCCAATTTCTCTTGAAAACTAGACAATCTCTTCACCCAACCCAGATCTGCACATGGCAATCATCAGCTGGACATGAATTCTCCACTGTCACTGCCATTTCCTAGAGTCTTACACGTTCTGGTTCAGCTATCCAATTATCTAACTGAACCCAACAGGCATCTGAGTGTAATACTCCTAATCCTGAAGGTTTGGTGAAGTACAGACAAAATTAAAGTTTGATGTTTCAAGAAACTCTCCATCACCATTAGATGTAGAAGCTGGCCAAGAATTTTTCATGATCGAATTATATGAGTTGAAGTTAGATTCAATTATACCAACCTCACTGCCCTTTATTCTTTTTAAGTCACAAGGTTTTCTGTTAGATCATAGCAAGACGTTACATTAATCTGACAAGACTTATTATTTACATTCATTGTTTCAATACAACTCATTCCTGTGGAGTTCCCCAGCCCATTACTCTATTTTTCCAATTCTGTAAGTTAAGACGATGTGTGAAGATTCTGAGTTGCCCAGAGCTGCCGGAGTGAACACATTCTTCCTTTACACAATCCTAGTAATTCCAATGAGTTACTTCCATCATTATTTCAGCATTGGAAACAGATTTTTACACAGGCAAACAAAATTCAAGCAAATTTGTCATGAAGATAGCATGTCATGACTAAAGTTTATTTGCATTGTAATTTATTTAAGTGACTACAAAATCTGAACAAATAGGAGTTGTGACTTTCTAATAGTAACAGAGCAAAAGATGAAAATGTAGTATTTTATGAATATGATTAATGATCATAGAATAAATCAATTAAAATGTGTATTCTTAGAATCACTGACTTCTAGCCCCAGCTCTAAAACTGTATTTCAGTCATTTAATAAAACAATATCTTGGATGAGAATTTTTTGACAGGAATTTTAGTCTGCAGAGTGGACCCCTTTTATAAATACATGCTATAATAATGGTATTTTATTTTGAGATGTAACGTACAGTAACTTGCTTGGGTATAAGAATACAAAGATACAAAAGAGTGAGACAAAATTCTACAGGAAAGCATTTTAATATTTTTATCCTCTAAACAGCCTTCTTTTTTTATCAAAAAACAATTAAAAACCCAGCATTCTGATTTTCACTATATTATTTAGACAGACCACTTATTACTATCACTAATTCTGCTTGAAGCCTGCTTAAATGCTGAGCAAAACATGCTAACAATAATATGCTTTTGGTCTCCAAGATGCCAAAACAAAGAATGCATTCAGTTCTATGATTCAGTTGGTTTCCTCTAAACAGCTGTCAACAAGAGCCCAGCCTGACCTTCTGTGGAAAGAGCAAGGTGGCTGGCTGAATTTTCCATCATTATATCAAGAAAACAAACAAATGCTGTGTGTGGTGGGGAGGGTAGGGGGAGTGAGGTATGGATTATGTCTGTTTTACCCATTAGGAAGCGAGTTTGGCAAGGGAATGTAGAGAAACAGCCCACTAATTTTTATTCCATTTCAAGACACTAAATAAACCATCACATTTCCAAGTGGAAAGGCAAAAACCCCAGCCTCCCCCAAAGAATCCCTGCTGTCTCTCCACCTTGTCCTAGCTACAGTTGATTTATCTCTTTACTATGCAAACCTACCCACCCCACAGGGCATCAGCTCCTTAGAAAAAGTCCATCTGCCTTGAGAATGTGCCAGAGTCACATTTTCTAAAATCGCAGACCTTCACTCCAGGCTTTTATTCAACTATGAAGTGGAACCAAATGAAGAAAATAGGACTGTGCAAAGGCCGACTGGGCTTATTTTCATACCTAAATATGACTCCAGAATTTTTCTCATAACACACAAGGCCATTAAGCCCTGGGAGTCTTTTTACTGCATTTCTGAATGTGGATCACACAGGGTTTGGTTGTGTACTAGGTAAAATAACTTGCCTGGATGGATAAAATAGAGCTGATGATACAAGCTAGATTACTGGTTTGGAAGAACAAGTCCTAGGTACAACCTGGAACTCAAAAACCCCGTGTTCACAGTTGCCTGATTAATTTGGGAAGATAAAAATTCAGACACACACACACACACACACACACACACAAAGTGTAAGTTAAGTATCATCCTAAATTTCACAATCAGCAAGGAACCAGTCACCCCCCATGCCTTCCAATATAAGAGAAGATGAAATGGTAAAGAAGAGATTAAATCAATCTAAATATGATGCTGAAAATAAAACTGAGCTGGGAAAGGGGAAATTTGTTAGGTATGGTGGAAGCTAAACTCCTATAATAAAGAGCACAGCCCAAAATACAATGGCTTAATCAACATAGAAGACTTCTTTCTCATATCATAGTTTAGAGGTTGGCGGTCAGTCCAAAGTACTGAGAGTCATCCTCAGTATGTGGCTTCTATCCTTGGGTTCAAAGTGATGACTCCAGCAAGTCTTCTCCAAACCAGCAAGACAGAAAAGAAAGTAGGAGTTAAACAACTTCCTTACTAACAAGATGACCTAGAAGTTGAGCCCATTGCTTCTGCCCATATCCCACCAGCTAAACCTTAACACATGGCCATCACACATGGTTGCAAGATACACTTGGAATGATTGGTAGTTATTAAATGTTAATTATATCCAAAAAATAACTTTGTGGAGGAGACCCTGCATCCATCAGGCTAGAGGAGGCTTTAGTCTCTAGCTCTGCCAGGATAGGGTGGTGAAAATTCTCTTATGAAAAGTTAGAAGGGAAAATGGATATTGGGAGACAATTAACAGTATCTGCTATACCAATACATCCTCAGACTCCTTCAGTCCCTTCTTCAAATTGTTAAAGGAACACAGATACATTAGCATACATTCAATAGCCAAGAGAAATAAAGATTCCCAAAAGGGAAAAAATATCAATACAAAAATTCATAAATCTCTCTGGTTTTTCTCAAGCAGACCATATATAAAGCCAGCTTTTCCCTCTCTTAGCATAGCTTTATAACCAGCTTAAGTTCTACAATTATTGCAGAATAATTACCCCCAACTGGATTTTACCTTGCCAGATAAATGTCCCTCCATGAAATTCTCAAATGGTTGCTCACACCCTCCCTCTCTCAACTTCTCATACTCTGTCCTCCTCCACAACTTCCCAAGACCAGAAAGAAAGGTGAAACTAGGCAGCATTGCCTTCCTATCATTGTCCACAGTAAAGTCAAATAAAGCCTTTTTGGTCCATCCTAAGAAAATATAAAGTTTTCTTCTTGTGTTCCATTTGGAAGAAAATAAAATAAAGAGAAAACAAGTCAGTGATATTAAAAATTCAACGAAAGAAAATGATTATATATTACAATGAAGAGGCAAGAAAACATACAGCAGCACTTTGATATGTAGAATAGATATATGCTGTCAGAGCCTCCTGGGGAGACACTGCAGAAGTCATTAGTGCTACTTGCGAAATATTCTGGGTTTGCTTGTTTGGAGAAAAATTAGGATTTACCCACTGGATCATTAGTGATCAGAAGGATCCATGTGACTAGTTTTGGCCAGTGAGTTCTAAGCAGAAAAGACATGCATCTTTTCCAGGCCAGATCATTTAATTGCAGCCACAAATCCTTCCAGAGCTTTCATTTCCATTGTCATGAGTGGACCTAGACTCTGCACTGAAGATCATGTAGACTATGACCATGTCAGCAGGACAGCTGACCTCAGTGGACATGAAATATGACAGATATAAAACTTTGCTCTTTAAGCCACTGAGATTTAGGACTTGCACGTTACCAAGAGAAACTTCACCTTGCCTGACAGATGCAAGCCCTTCCTCACACAGTTACTTTTTGGAGTCAATGAGTGTGTAATGACTACCCACTATATGCCAGGCACTCTGCTCATGTCACCTGCACTAACCCTCTCTCGCACAGATGACGAAACTGAGGCAAAGCTCCACAGCAAGTGGATGGTGGATTTAAGATCTGAGCTCTGACTCTGTATCTGTTGCTCACTCCATTACCCCAACTCTGTTTATTCAACCACCAAATCCTTTTTAATTAGTCTCAGACCACCCCACTTAGTCTCCAGAAAAATCTACAGTTCCCAGTATTCCTGTGCATTAGAGACATTTTCTTCTCCAAATTGGCACACGCTAGCAAAATCTAACCTTTTCAAATCACTCTCCTCAGAAAGCACAGGAAGAGTTCAAACGTAGGAGTTAAAAGAACAATTTTCCTTTTGGAAAGGTCTTTCCTCCCAGCCAAGAACAACAAGGCAGCAAAATCTGAATGATGGGCTCTCCTGGACTCCTTATTAGCTGTCCATGGCGATCCCTGGCCCAGGTTGGCCGCACACTGCCATCATCACTATAGAAGCACTCGTTTCCCCATTATGTGGCGGAGCAGGTGCCGGATGCAAAGCTGGACGGTGACCCAATTTACTGTGCGGCAACAACAGAAACGCACCCCAGCTGGAGAGAAGACATTTCAGCTTTGCTCTTTGCAAAGATATTTGTATAGATAAACAGAGGTTTATGTGTGCACAAAGAGAATAGATTGTCCTCCCGACGCCCATGTGTAACTTCAATTCTGCCAGCAGTCATCATCATAATAAGTGAGGTTTATGGAAGGCTCTTTATCCAGAAGGATCCCAAAGAGCGTCACAATAACTTCCCAAATTGCAGGCAAAAAGCCTTCTTTCAGATCCATGTGGAGAATTTCATCGCTAATATTCTGCTTCCCTGGCACAAGGCCTCCAGATGTCAATGAGAGATTACCCACACATCAGGAGAATGGAATATTGGAGTCAAAACCTGCCATGGGGCCAGGAAGAGGGGAATTTTGCCCCAAATACATATAATAACTGTGTCTCTGCCCACCCTGGGGACTGGAAATGACAGCTGCTTAACAGCCACCCATGAGCATGGCACATATGGCTCAACGTTAATAGTCAAAAACAACATTGCTGCACCCACCGGAAAACTTCATGGGGAGGTTAGGCATAATGAATTGGAATTTGGCCTATTTCCTCTTTCCAGATGTGCCACAGGCTCACTCATTCCATTTTTAATAATGTGTACAAATTGAGTTGGAGTAAAAACCAACAACTCAACTGTGAGTTTGTTTCTGAAAACAAAACAGCTCTAGCAAAGACTGAACTGGGGGAGTTTCTAGTTGCTGGGTTATGATTTGGGTTTTGGTTTCCTACTACCCTAACAACTGTGGCTTGAGTTGGAGGGAATTTAAATCTTGCAGTTCTGTCTAAAGAATTACATCACCTCCTTGAGATGCACTTCAGGGAAATTCAGATTGAACTGGATCATGCCTTAATTCAACTTCTTGAGGAAGGTAATATATTACCCCCATTTTCCAGATGCAGAAACTGAAGCCCATGCTCACACAGCTGGTAAATGGCAGGGTCAGGATTCAAACCGAGTTTCTTTGACTTGAGCCCAAGATCTTACTGACTTTAAGTATTATGGGGAAAAGAATATACCTTAATATGTACTGCTAAATACATACCTTTTGTAAAAGAGATAAACGATTGAAAGATTTAATGTGTATTTTTAAACCAAACAATCCCTTGAAATCCAACTATACTTCATTAGGTACAAGTTAGTAGTCACTATGTGTTTTATTTCATATTGTGTGAATCTCTGTGCTCAACCAACAAATGAGTAAGTATTTCTATAGACTGATACGGCCTGGGTTATGACTAAATTATATCAGGAATCTTAAAGTCTTCTAAAGAAAGCTAAACTCATATTTTAAGCTTTACATTAGGCAGTATAAAAACTAGAGAGTACAAAACTGTATATTAGAGACTATATGAAAAGAACTAAACTGGATAGAGAGTAATGAATGTACTAATATCCTCGGCTATTTGGAGAATCAGGCAATCAGCCTGGGACGGAAAAGTTGGAATATAAATCTTACTCTGGACCTTGAAGAATGAATACGAGCGGCAAAGTGACAGTTATTTAGAGCTATCGTTGCTTCGCTGTGCTGGCTCCTGGGCCAGTGTACCTACGTATCTGTCTGGCTCCCATCTGCCTCCCACTTAGGCCCTCTCATCAGCTCCTGGTCTGCACCAAAGGCCAACAAACATTGATGTGAGTAGAGGACAATCCCAGGCAGTGTGAAGGTAACCTAAACTCCTTTTCCTATCATGTCTAATTAAATTTAATTAACTCTTCTGATCTAAAAGAGAAAGATCCAAACATTTAAAGTGCTCTATTGGAACTCTGAACTGACCCCTGCTTCAAGATGGCCACCTGAACATCTTTACTGAAACACTTTCTTACCCTCTCACAAATTACTATTGAGATGACCATAGAAATACAAACGATAAATGATAATGTGTTTGTGTTTTGAAACTCATGTCAGAAATATGAACCGAAAGAAGGCTTCCTAAGCAAAGCGCCAATGGCGCATATATATATATATATATATATATATAACTGTGACTTCTGTGCACAACAATTAAATAGATATAAAACAAAACCAACTAAATTATGAACAAGACTGAAGACAAAGAACTAACAGCAATATTTACAGCAGAGGTGACAAAAGAATTAAAATATATATGGGGCTTTTACAAATCAATAAGAAATTAGCAATAACCCACCGTAACAAATGAACAAGGAAATAAATGTATTTAAAAATGTTAAACCTCACTAATAATCAGAGAAATGACTATTAAACAGTGGTATGCTATTTTTCATCTGTCATACTGGTATTAAAAATATTATGCTCAACAAGTGGCTGTGTTTTTAGTCGTGTGTGAACTTCTAAACCCATGACACAAAGGAAAATTTTCACATATTACAAAATTGATATCTTTATATGAAAGATGTTTTAATAAATTTGAATGAAAAAACCATAACATTAGAAAAAATATTAATATGAAAACATGTTCTCAATGTCTTTATACAGTAGTTATAGACTTGTGGAAATTATTTCCTTTACTACTCATAATGCAAACTAAACATAAACTAAAACAACTCAAATGTTTTGAATACATATTTATATTGTCTTGATAGTCGGAATATTTTCTTCAACAATAAATTCTGTTGATTGTTTAAAAATATATATTATGCTCAAGACAATGATATTGTAATTGGAAGTACAAACTGCTAGAATCTTTGGGCACGGATGTTTGAAAATAATGAACAAACATTTCTTCATGCCACTTGACCTAACACTTTTACTTGTATGAGTTTATCATAAAGAAATAACCAAGAATGCGTGCAAAGATATACTCCAAGAACGTTCAGCAAAACACTTTTCATAACAATGTAAATTGGAAAAAACTTAAATGTCAAAAAAAAATAAGGAACTGATTAAGTAAATTACAGTAAATCTGTTTAAAACAATACTGTGCAGCCTTTTAACATAGTGCTATAGTAGTATATTTTTAAAATAGAAAAATACTTAGGATATTCATTTTGTACATACAGCATGATCCCATCTTGTTCTTAAAACACACACACACACACACACACACACACACAAAATGAAAGAGACAAGAAAAATGTTAACATCTCTGGATGGTGAGATTACAGATAATTTTCTACAATAAACATATATTCTACTTTTGTCATAAGGAGAAAAAATGTCATTAAGAAAACAATAGCAAAAAAAAAGAAAACAACAGCACTGACCTATACAACTCTGTTGGAAGTAAATGTTTAGCTATAACCTTGCCCCAAAAAAGCACTGAAATTTTGTGAAGGTATTACTCTCACAAAACAGCAGGCTTCACTCTCCAAAGGAAATAGTAACTGATAGAAAACCCAAATCATTACAGGAAATTAGTTTCCAAGAACAGTACTATTTCTGAAGCTAAACCTTTTGTTGTGAACCAAGCCCAAACTAGAGCGGTTATTCATTCAGTGTTATCTATGAGGTTTATTCCTTCAAAACCTCAGCCTCATCCACTCTTCTGAGCCAACCCCTACAGAGATTTGAGGTGTATGGCTATTAGGGTCTGGAATTAGCCTTACTGATTTAAGCAGTTAATGCCCTCTTTGCACGGGGGCTGGGGTATCCTGGCACTCCTGGGTGACCACAGAGCTTCAACCTATTCCCAATGTCTGTCCAGTTGTTCAGTAGGGACAACTGTTTCTGCTATGGTGTCTGATGTCATATCTCCACAGGAATGTTAGTTCTGTTTTGGACTAAACGCTTACTTCCCCAAAATTCATGTACGGCAGCCCTAACCCCGCCCCCCCAGCATGACTGTATTTGGAGATGCAGCCTCTAAGGAAGTCACTGAAGTTAAATGAGGTCATATGAGTGGGGCCCTAATCTGATAGGATTAGTGTCCTTATCAGAAGAGACATCAGATCACTCACTCTCTCTCTACATCAGGTGAGGACACAGCAAGAAGGAAGTCATCTGCAAGCCAGAAGGAGAGCTCTTACCATGAAATGAATCAGCAAAACACTGATATTGGACATTCCAGCCTTCAGAACTGCAAGAAAATTAATTTCTGTTCTTTATCCACCCAGCCCATGGTATTTTGTTATGGCAGCCTGAACAGGCTATGACATCTTCCTTAAGACTCTTGAATGGACCCCATCTGGCTGCCTGTTAGTAGGTTGCCTCAAAGCCTGACCATTGTGTCCTGTGCCCCCAACTGTCTGGTTACTGTAAACTTGCTGAATACACTAAAACCATAGATTTCCTTATGCTTTTCTTGTTGTACTGTCACTATCTGAAACATATGCAGACATGACCTCTCCTCCAAATCATCCATTTGCACCATTCCCATCCCCATCACCTCTACAACCGTCTGGGCTCCAAATCAAGTCTTGTCCCTCTTAGACTCTGCAACTTGGACTGCTGGCCTCTCGACCCTAAAGACTAAACCTGCAATTTTGTCAGCTGTTCTAAACCGGAAGTATCAAAACCTACTTCCTTGAATTTTTTCCCTCCTCTACCCTGGAGCACTGGGGCTCAAGCATGGTTTGCAGTCAAAACATTCAAGGTCAGAAAATAGTCCCCTAAAAGCCTTGACATAATAGCTAATCTGATTATCAAACCTTATTTCACTTCTCCATGGATGAGCTGAGGATTTTATTTTCTTTGGTGGGAGAAAACAAAGGAAGGGACATTTAGTGGATACTCTGACACACACCAAGTTTACCCCTTCCCTGTTCCCAGAGCTCTTGGCCCCTGATGGCTCCCAGCTGGGTCACCTTCTGAGAACTGTCCTTAACTGAAGAAAGCCACCACATTCAAGGTCACTCCCCTCCCTCGGATAGCCTATATTCAATCACAGGTGGACGTGGGGATACCAAGGCCAGTCCCCTTAACTCAAGGGGATGTAAATCTGCAGAGCCACTCTGGCTCCAGAGCTCCTTGTGGGATTGGCTGAAGTCTTTGTTGAGTCTGCCTCTCAGTTCAACTTCTCCCTGTGCCCAATCCAATTTCTTTCACTCACAAGTGCTGATCCTAAAGGTGTCCCCAATAAGCTTCTGCAAACAAATATCTTAGAGTCTGTTTTCTATGGAACCCAACCTAAGACAGAATGATCAAATAATTAATGCATTTCTGGTGGTGTAATTTTTCACTTAGCATATTCCAAAACAGAGCTTTCAAAATTCTTTCCTCCTTTGCTCAGCTCAAAAGCCCATTGACGAAGAACCCCATTCCATGACCCTGTTTATATCAATCCCATGAAATCTGCACAGCTCAAACTCCAATTCTTCCATGATGGTTTGAGTTCAGCTGGACTTAGGGTGAACCTTAAGTCTGTTGTGCAATGCACTGCCTGGTTTGCGTGAAGCACTCAATAAATACTCCTTTTTAAATACACCACACACACACACACACACACACACACACTTAGGATATGTGTTTCTTATTCTATCATCCTTGTGCTTCATTTATTCATTCAACAATAATATGACACCTACTATGTGCACTGTGCTTGTCAGGGACTGTGGAAGTACAAGTACAAAAGCTGTCATGAGCTACAGCACATTTCTCCAGAAGATTCACTGCCATACTGAGACAACTGGGAACCTTCTGTGTTGATTTAGGATGAGGCTGACTCCAGGTTAGATAGTATGTGAGAGATCAGAGAGTGTAAGATGTAATATGCCCTCAGAGCACCAGCTGGTTGGGGAGAGGAGGTATTCACAAGGCAATGTATGCCCAGCACCAGATGAACACTTCGGCAATAAATGAAACAATATCAAAAGGGTAGGCAGGGGCTTCCCTGGTGGTGCAGTGGTTGAGGGTCCGCCTGCCGATGCAGGGGACACGGGTTCGTGCCCCGGTCTGGGAAGATCCCATATGCCGCGAAGCGGCTGGGCCCGTGCGCCATGGCCGCTGAGCCTGTGCGTCCGGAGCCTGTGCTCCGCAACAGGAGAGGCCACAGCAGTGAGAGGCCCGCGTACCGCAAAAAAAAAAAAAAAACAACGGGTGGGCAGGATAACAAGACAATAGTCCTGGAAAGTCTGCAGTGGTAAATTGTCACCTCTAAGAAGTAGAGGGGCACAAACTGAACATTTCAGGATTAACTTTTCAGTAAGCTGCTTCATTTTATCTTCTCAAGAAATCTCTTTATAAAACTTTTCCACACAGAAGTAACTTTTGTATTTTTTCCTGTTAGAAAGGCCCTGCAGACTCCAGATATTAAACATTAACCTCATATATAATGAAACCCCTAGACGGGCTCTCTAGGAAATGTCTCACATTTGCCAGTCTAATGAAGGAAATGTTCATTTCCATGGCTGGATTGTCAACTTCTACTTTAAGAATTTTTTGTTTTTCATTGTAATTTTGGTAGACTTCAAGAGAAATGAGCTCAATTGTTGAACTTAATATTCTATTTGCTACACACCCATGTGCACAGCAATCACTATTAGAAACTCATTACCTGAAAAGTTGGGGTTTAAATTAAGATCAACTGATCTGTTTTAGAAATATATTAAATGGGCTTTGACTGTCTGCACTACACAGTGGGCAAATTTCTCATGATGACCATTACTAAACTGAAATGTAATAGAAATGACTGGAGCCCCTTCCATAGACAAAACTACTGATAAGAGACACCTAGTGGTGGTTTCTAGAAATTACATCGTCTGCGTTCGCAAAAAAAATCTTGTGTTAACGACTGTTTTGCTCCAGGTCAAAAGGCGACAGCGAGTTTTTCATGGAGACAGAGTTTGGATTGATTCTTAGGTTAAGTAAGTTAAGGTAAAATCTTGTACATTTCTCCAAAAATGGAAGTGCACTGTAACAATTTCAATTTTCCTACTGTTCAAATAAAAGGAAAAAGAAAGTAGACATTTAAAAATATATTTCATTGCTCAGGACTAGCACACGTTTGTTCAACAATGATGTCACTCTTTCTGAAGATCAGCATTTGGGTTAGATTCACCATAATGTAAATTCAAGACTTAGAACCAGCTCTACAAACATCCTCACTAGACCTATTACAAACTCTCATTTGGCACCTGTGCCTCATAAAATATATTCATCCTCCTTGCACCTAATTTCAAATTACACTGCACCTCTTCACAGTTCTAATCTCACTGGCAACTGATCATATATGGCACTTTTCTCCAACTGTAATCTTATTTTTCGCTTATTTTTAACTGTTTTCCATTTCAGCCTCCTACTAAAACTCTCGTTTTACTGAGCTTATTGGAATATCTGAAACCCCATTCCCCATGCACATTTCCTCTAAACAAAACTGAGTAACAAAGTGAAACGTGCGGTACAGACAGGAGTGTTCTTGAATACCAGAATCTTTTTTTTCCCCATACTCTCTTCCATTACGGTGTATTACAGGTAATTGAACGCAGTTCTCTGTGCTATACAGTAGGACCTTGTTGTTTATCTATTTTCTATATATTAGTGTGTATCTTCTAATCCCAAACTCCTAATTTATCCCCCCAACCCCCTTTCCCCTTAGGCAAACATGAGTTTGTTTTCTATGTCTGTGAGTCTGTTTCTGTTTTGTAAATATGTTCATTTGTATCATATTTTAGACGCCACATATAAGTGACATCATACGGTATTTGTCTTTCTCTTTCTGACTTACTTCACTTAGTATAATCTGTAGGTCCATCTATGTTGCTGTAAATGGCATTATTTGATCCTTTTTATGGCTGAGTAATTTTCCACTGTGTGTGAGTGTGGGTGTCTGTGTGTGTGATGGACATTTATGTTGCTTCCGAGATAGTGAGGGAGCTTCAAGATGGCGGAAGAGTAAGACGTGGAGATCACCTTCCTCCCCACAAATACATCAGAAATACATCTACATGTGGAACAACTCCTACAGAACAACTTCTGAACGCTGGCAGAAGACCTCAGACCTCCCAAAAGACAAGAAACTCCCCACGTACCTGGGTAGGGCAAAAGGAAAAACAAAGTACAGGGACAGGACCTGCACCAGTGGGAGAGAGCTGTGAAGGAGGAAAAGTTTCCACACACTAGGAAGGCCCTTCGCAGGCAGGGACTGTGGGTGGCGGATGGGGGGAAGCTTCGGAGCCACGGAGGGGAGCGCAGCAACAGGGGTGCGGAGGGCAAAGCGGAGAGATTCCCGCACAGAGGATCGGTGCCGACCAGCACTCACCAGCCACAGAGGCTTGTCTGCTCACCCACCAGGCAGGCAGGGCTGCGAGCTAAGGCTCGGGCTTTGGTCGGAGCGCAGGGAGAGGGCTGGGGTTGGCAGCATGAACACAGCCTGAAGGGGGCTAGTGCGCCACAGCTAGCCGGGAGGGAGTCCAGGAAAAGTCTGGACCTGCCGAAGAGGCAAGAGACTTTTTCTTCCCTCTTTGTTTCCAGGTGCACGAGGAGAGGGGATTAAGAGCGCTGCTTAAAGGAGCTCCAGAGACGGGCGCGAGCCGCGGCTAAAAGCGCGGACCCCAGAGACGGGCGGGAGACCATAAGGCTGCTGCTGCCGCCACCAAGAATCCTGTGTGCGAGCACAGGTCACTATCCACACCTCCCTTCTGGGGAGCCTCTGCAGCCTGCCACTGCCAGCGTCCCGTGGTCGAGGGACAACTTCCCCGAGAGAACACACGGCGCGCCTCAGGCTGGTGCAACGTCACGCTGGCCTCTGCCGCTGCAGGGTCGCCCCACATCCGTACCCTCCCTCCCCCCGGCCTGAGTGAGCCAGAGCCCACGAATCAGCTGCTACTTTAATCCCGTCCTGTCTGAGCAAAGAACAGATGCCCTCCGGCGACCTGCACGCAGAGGCGGGGCCAAATCCAAAGCTGAACCCCGGGAGCTGGGCAAACAAAGAAGAGAAAGGGAAATCTCTCCCAGCAGCCTCAGGAGCAGCGAATTAAATCTCCATAATCAACTTGATGTACCCTGAATCTGTGGAATACCTTAATAGACAACGAATCATCCCAAATTGAGGAGGTGAACTTTGGGAGCAACGATATATATATATTTTTCCCTTTTTCACTTTTTGTGAGTGTGTATGTTTCTGTGTGTGATTTTTGTCTGTATAGCTTTGCTTTTACCATTTGTCCTAGGGTTCTGTCTGTCCATTTTGTTCTGTTTTGTTTCGTTTTAGTATAGTTTCTAGCACTTGTTATCATTCGTGGATTTGTTCTTTGGTTTGGTTGCTCTCTTCTTCCTTTTTTTTTTAATTACTTAAAAATTTTTTAATAATTATTTTTTATTTTTATTATTTCATTTTATCTTCTTCTTTCTTTCTTTTTTTTCTCCCTTTTATTCTGAGCCATGTGGATGACAGGCTCTTGGTGCTCCAGCCAGGCATCAAGGCTGTGACTCTGAGGTGGGAGAGCCAAGTTCAGGACACTGGTCCACAAGAGACCTCCCAGCTCCACGTAATATCAAACAGCAAAAACCTCCCAGAGATCTCCATCTCAACACCAAGACCCAGCTCTGGTCAACGACCAGCAAGCTACAATGCAGGACACCCTATGCCAAACAACTAGCAAGACAGGAAGACAACCCCATCCATTAGCACAGAGGCTGCCTAAAATCATAATAAAGCCACAGACACCCCAAAACACACCACCAGACGTAGACCTGCCCACCAGAAAGACAAGATCCAGCCTCATCCATCAGAACACAGGCACAAGTGCCCTCCACCAGGAAGCCTACACAACCCACTGAACCAACCTTAGCCACTGGGGACAGACACCAAAAACAACGGGAACTACAAACCTGAAGCCTGCAAAAAGGAAACCCCAAACACAGTAAAATAAGCAAAATGAGAAGACAGAGAAACACACAGGAGATGAAGGAGCAAGGTAAAAAAAACCCACCAGACCTAACCAATGAAGAGGAAATAGGCAGTCTACCTGAAAAAGATTTCAGAAAAATGATAGGAAAGATGATCCAAAATCTTGGAAATAGAATGGAGAAAATACAAGAAACGTTTAACAGGGACCTAGAAGAACTAAAGAGCAAACAAACAGAGATGAACAACACAATAAATGAAATTAAAATCTCTCTAGAAAGGATCAGTAGCAGAATAACTGAGGCAAAAGAACGGATAAGTGACCTGGAAGATAAAATAGGGGAAATAACTACTGCAGAGCAGAATAAAGAAAAAAGAATGAAAAGAATTGGGGACAGTCTCAGAGACCTCTGAGACAACATTAAACACACCAACACTCGAATTATAGGGGTCCCAGAAGAAGAAGAGAAAAAGGGACTGAGAAAATATTAGAAGAGGTTATAGTTGAAAACTTCCCTAATATTGGAAAGGAAATAGTTAATCAAGTCCAAGAAGCACAGAGAGTCCCATAAAGGATAAATCCAAGAAGAAACATGCCAAGACACATACTAATCACTATCAAAAATTAAATACAAAGAACAAATATTAAAAGCAGCAAGGGCAAAACAACAAGTAACACATAAGGGAATCCCCATAAGGTTAACAGCTGATCTTTCAGCAGAAACTCTGCAAGCCAGAAGGGAGTGGCATGACATATTTAAAGTGATGAAAGAGAAAATCCTACAACCAAGATTACTCTACCCAGCAAGTATCTCATTCAGATTTGATGGAGAAATTAAAAGCTTTACAGACAAGCAAAAGCTAAGAGAATTCAGCACCACCAAAACAGCTTTATAACAAAATGCAAAAGGAACTTCTCTAGTCAGGAAACACAAGAGAAGGAAAAGACCTACAATAACAAACCCAAATCAATGATGAAAATGGTAATAGGAACATACATATCGATAATTACCTTAAATGTAAATGGTTAAATGCTCCAACCAAAAGATACAGGCTGGTTGAATGGATAGAAAAACAAGACCCATATATATGCTGTCTAAAAGAGACCCACCTCAGACCTAGGGACACATACAGACTGAAAGTGAGGGGATGGGAAAAGATATTCCGTGCAAATGGAAATCAAAAGAAAGCTGGAGTAGCAATTTTCATATCAGACAAAATAGACTTTAAAACAAAGACCAGTACAAGAGACAAAGAAGGACACTACATAACAATCAATGGTCTTGGGATCAACCCAAGAAGAAGGTATAACAATTGTAAATATTTATGCACCCAACATAGGAGCACCTCAATACATAAGGCAAATACTAACAGCCATAAAAGGGAAAATCGACAGTAACACAATCATAGTAGTGGACTTTAACATCCCACTTTCACCAATGGACAGATCATCCAAACTGAAAATAAATGAGGAAACACAAGCTTTAAATGATACATTAAACAAAATGGACTTAATTGATATATATAGGACATTCCATCCAAAAACAACATAATATTCATTCTTCTCAAGTGCTCTTGGAACATTCTCCAGAACAGATCATACACTGGTTCACTAATCATGCCTTGGAAAATTTAAGAAAACTGAAATCGTATCAAGTTACTTTTCCGACCACAACGCTATGAGACTAGATATTCAATTACAGGAAAATATCTGTAAAAAATACAAACACAAGTAGGCTAAACAATACACTACTTAATAACCAAGAGATCACTTAAGAAATGAAAGAGGAAATCAAATAATACCTAGAAACAAATGACAATGAAAACACGACGAACCAAAACCTTTGAGATGCAGCAAAAGCAGTACTAAGAGGGAAGTTTATAGCAATACAATCCTACCTTAAGAAACAAGAAACATCTCAAATAAACCTAAGCTAACCTTACACCTAAAGCAATTAGAGAAAGAAGAACAAAATACCCCCAAAGTTAGCAGAAAGAAAGAAATCATAAAGATCAGAGCAGAAATAAATGAAATAAAGAAAACAATAGCAAAGATCAATAAAACTAAAAGCTGACTCTTTGAGGTGATAAACAAAATTGATAAACCATTAGCCAGACTCATCAAGAAAAAGAGGAAGAGGACTCAAATCAATAAAAATAGAAATGAAAAAGGAGAAATCACAACGGACACTGCAGAAATACAAAGTATCCTAAGAGACTACTACAAGCAACTCTATGCCAATAAAATGGACAACCTGGAAGAAATGGACAAATTCTTAGAAAGGTATAACCTTCCAAGACTGAACCAGGAAGAAATAGAAAATATGAACAGACATTAAGAGTAATGAAATTGAAACTGTGATTAAAAATCTTCCAACAAACAAAAGTCCAGGACCAGATGGCTGCACAGGGAAATTCTATCAAACATTTAGAGAGGACCTAGCACCCATCCTTCTCAAACTCTTCCAAAAATTTCACAGGAAGGAACACTCCCAAACTCATTCTATGAGGCCACCATCACCCTGATACCAAAACCCAACAAAGATACCACAAAAAAGAAAATTACAGACCAATATCACTGATGAATATAGATGCAAAAATCCTCAACAAAATACTAGCAAACAGAATCCAACAACACATTAAAAGGATCATACACCATGTTCAAGTGGGATTTATCCCAGGGATGCAAGGATTCTTCAATATACGCAAATCAATCACTATGATACACCATATTAAAAAACTGAAGAAGAAAAAGCATATGATCATCTCGACAGATGCAGAAAAAGCTTTTGACAAAATTCAACACCCATTTACGATAAAAACTCTCCAGAAAGTGGGCATAGAGGGAACCTACCTCAAGATAATAAAGGCCATAGATGACAAACACACAGAAAACATCATTCTCAATGGTGAAAAACTGAAAGCATTTCCTCTAAGATAAGAAGCAAGACAAGGATATCCACTCTCACCACTATTATTCAACATAATTTTGGAAGTCCTAGCCACGGCAATCAGAGAAGAAAAAGAAATAAAAGGAATACAAGTTGGAAAAGAAGAAGTAAAACTGTCACTGTTTACAGATGACATGATACTAAACATAGAGAATCCTAAAGATGCCACCAGAAAACTACTAGAGCTAATCTATGAATGTGGTAAAGTCTCAGGATACAAAATTAATGCACAGAAATCTCTTGCATTCCTATACACTAATGATGAAAAATCTGAACGAGAAATTAAGGAAACACTCCCATTTACCACTGCAACAAAAAGAATAAAATATCTAGGACTAAACCTACCTAAGGAAACAAAAGACCTGTATGCAGAAAATTATAAGACACTGATGAAAGAAATTAAAGATGATACAAATAGATGGAGAGATATACCATCTTCTTGGATGGGAAGAATCAACATTGTGAAAATGACTCTACTACCCAAAGCAATCTACAGATTCAATGCAATCCCTATCAAACTACCACTGGCATTTTTCACCAAACTAAAACAAAAAATTTCACAATTTATATGGAAACACAAAAGACCCCGAATAGCCAAAGCAATCTTGAGAAAGAAAAACGAAGCTGGAGGAATCAGGCTCCCTGACTTCAGACTATACTACAAAGCTACAGTAATCAAGACAGTATGGTACTGGCACAAAAACAGAAATATAGATCAACGGAACAGGATAGAAAGCCCAGAGATAAACCCACGCACATATGGTCACCTTATCTTCGATAAAGGAGGCAAGAATATACAGTGGAGAAAAGACACCCTCTTCAATAAGTGGTGCTGGGAAAACTGGACAGCTACATGTAAAAGAATGAAATTAGAACACTCCCTAACACCATACACAAAAATAAACGCAAAATGGATTAAAGACCAAAATGTAAGGCCAGACACCATCAAACTCTTAGAGGAAAACATAGGCAGAACACTCTATGACATAAATCACAGCAAGATCCTTTTTGACCCATTTCCTAGAGAAATGGAACTAAAAACAAAAATAAACAAATGGGACCTAATGAAACTTAAAAGCTTTTGCGCAGCAAAGGAAACAAACAAGACGAAAAGACAACCCTCAGAATGGGAGAAAATATTTGCAAATGAAGCAACTGACAAAGCATTAATCTCCAAAACATACAAGGAACTCATTCAGCTCAATATCAAAAGAACAAACAACCCAATCCAAAAATGGGCAGTAGACCTAAATAGACATTTCTCCAAAAAGATAAACAGATTGCCAACAAACACATGAAAGAATGCTCAACATCATTAATCATTAGAGAAATGCAAATCAAAACTACAATGAGATATCATCTCACACCAGTCCCAATGGCCATCATCAAAAAAATCTACAAACAGTAAATGCTGGAGAGGGTATGGAGAAAAGGGAACCCTCTTGCACTGTTGGTGGGAATGTAAATTGATACAGCCACTATGGAGAACAGTATGGAATTTCCTTAAAAAACTAAAAATAGAAGTACCATACAACCCAGCAATCTCACTACTGGGCATATACCCTGAGAAAACCATAATTCAAAATGTGTCATGGGCTTCCCTGGTGGCACAGTGGTTGAGAGTCCACCTGCCGATGCAGGGGACACGGGTTCGTGCCCCAGTCCAAGAAGATCCCACATGCCGCAGAGTGGCTGGGCCCGTGAGCCATGGCCGCTGAGCCTGCACGTCCAGAGCCTATACTCTGCAATGGGAGAGGCCACAACAGTGAGAGGCCCGTGTACCACAAAAAAAAAGAAAAAAAAGAGTCTTGTACCAAAACGTTCATTGCAGCACTATTTACAATAGCCAGGACATGGAAGCAACCTAAGTGTCCATCAACAGATGAATGGATAAAGATGTGGCACATATATACAATGGAATATTACTCAGCCATAAAAAGAAACGAAATTGAGTTATTTGTAGTGAGGTGGATGGACCTAGAGTCTGTCATACAGAGTGAAGTAAGTCAGAAAGAGAAAAGCAAATACCATATGGTAACACATATATATGTAATCTTAAAAAAAAAAAAACAAGGTCATGAAGAACCTAAGGGCAAGACGGGAATAAAGACACAGTCCTACTAGAGAATGAACTTGAGCATACCGGGAGGGGGAAGGGTAAGCTGGGACAAAGTGAGAGAGTGGCATGGACATATATACACTACCCAATGTAAAATAGATAGCTAGTGGGAAGCAGCTGCATAGCACAGGGAGATCAGCTCGGTGCTTTGTGACCACCTAGAGGGGTGGGATAGGGAGGGAGGGTAGGAGGGAGGGAGACGCAAGAGGGAAGAGATATGGGAACATGTGTATATGTATAACTGATTCACTTTTTTATAAAGCAGAAACTAACAGACCATTGTAAAGCAATTATACTCCATTAAAGATGTTAAAAAAAAAAAGTTGCTTCCATGTCTTAGCTATTGTAAATAGTGTTGCTATGAACACAGGGGCACATGTATATTTTTGAATTATGTTTTTCTCCAGATGCATGCCCAGGAGTGGAACATAACAGCAACTTAGTTTTTTGAGGAACCGCCATACTGTTCTCCATAGTAGCTGCACCGATTTACATTCCCACCAACAGTGTAGGAGGGTTCCCTTTTCTCCACACCCACTCCAGCATTGGTTATTTTTAGACTTTTTAATGATGACCATTGTGTCTGGTGTGAGGTGATAATCCTTGCAGTTTTGATTTTCATTTCTCTAACAATTAGCGATGTTGAATATCTTTTCACGTGCCTATTGGTCATCTGTATGTCTTCTTTGGAAAAATGTCTATTTAGGTCTTCTGCCCTTTTTTCAATTGGGTTGTTTGGTTTTTTGTTATTGAGTTGTATGAGCTGTTTGTATATTTTGGAAATTGAGCCCTGTTTTTCCCATCTTTTGCAAATATTTTCTCCCATTCCGTAGGTTGTCTTTTTGTTTTGTTTATGGTTTCCTTTGTTGTGCAAAAGCTTATCAGTCTGATTAGGTCCCATCTCTTTATTTAGTTTTGCTTTTTCTATTGCCCTGGGAGACTGACCTAAGAAAACATTGGTATGATTTGTATCAAAGAATGCTTTGCCTATATTCTCCTTTAGGAGTTTTATGGTGTCATGTCTTATATTTAAATCTTTAAGCCATTTTGAGTTGATTTTTATGTATGGTGTGAGGGATTGTTCTAACTTCATTGATTTACATGTGTTTGTCCAGCTTTCCCAACACCACTTGCTGAAGAGACTATGTTCTCTCCATTGTATATCTTGCCTCCTTTGTCAAAGAATAACTGACCATAGGCGTGTGGGTTTATTTCTGGGCTCTCTATTCTTTGAACACCAGAATATTTTTTGTTGTTGTTGTTTTTGATTGATACAAACAAATGCACAGAATCAACTGGCCCATAGTTTCCACCAAAGGTCTGAGGCAGTACATTTTTTGAACACCAGAATCTTGACTTCAATTTTCAAGTGAGCCCATCTGAACTGAGTTCACAATAGGGAATGAATAGCATGCATGGGCTAAAATAGCACAGATATGTACTGTAGTTTGTGCCTGTGTGTGTGTGTGTGTGTGTGTGTGTGTGTGTACAGTACAAATAAATAAGTTTAGGTCTGATGTTAACAACAATCCCTTTTCACCAGGAAATTAGAAAACCTCTTTAGGCAGTTCTAATGAGATCCAGATTGCCTAGAAACATCATCCAGGTTCAGCATCATCTATGTCAAGTACTCTGCCCTGGAATAATGGCTTCCTTGTATTAGGGGTTATACTCATTGCTAGGGAAATTATCAGTATTGGTCTTTAATTATCAAAAGTTCAGTATTTAAATGTAGACTCTTTATCTGCTTTAGTACTATGGCTGAGCCACTAATGTTTGTAACTAATACACGGTTGTGCATAATATGGAAATTCAGTGGATTGCCTTTTCTTCAATACAGCTCTATAAAATACATGCTATACCTGCCTCATTACTCTGGGCAGCTGTTTCCACCACTGGGCACAACATGTGTACTGCAGTCAGACAGAAGGTATCTTGTAATATGACCCCATCAATACCTCTCAAAGTCTCTCTCACTGTGAAGATACCATATTCTTTCTATGTTTTATCACATGAGATGGGCATCCCCTTGGCATTTGAAAAGTAGCAGAAGCATGGCACTTAGCCACTTTAAACATAATTATAGCTACACAGGTGTTATGGAATCACAGAAGGATTTACAGCTAATGGATTCTAATTCCCCAATTCTTCAGGGCACAAAGACCCAGAGAAGGTATGTTATTTTCTTCAACAGATGCTTCTTTAAGTGCCTACCCTGTACAGTGGGATGTAAAAGTAGTAAGACAAAAATCTCCCTGAGAAAATTTTATTCTGAGGAAGGAGATAGTAAGTAATGTTGTAATTATGATGTGACTCAGTAATCATTTCCTTGGGACAGAGATATTTGCCAAATGTGATCACAATATAAAAGAAACAAAGCTGGTTAATGGAAAGTTGGGTCTTTGCATTTGCATTCTACTGCAGCTTCCAAAACCCCACAAAGGCAACCCCAGAAGAAGCTTCATATTTTGTGATAGACAGACAAGCACATACACAACTTGGGGCCCTGAGGCATCTATAAATTCTGAAAAGCCCTGACAGGAGAACAGCATGCCTACCATCAACTGCATCACACTCTCTTAAGACAAGATGAAGCCACAGTTGGGCAGGCCTTGATGGGGACATCTCATTCCCACTCCACTCAGCATCAGCTGGGGTGGCTCAAAGGCTGGAGGCTCTAATCATCTGAAGACTCCATCACTCACCTGTCTGCCACCTGGGGGCCGAAAGAGCTGGGACTCCTTGGGGACATCTCTCTAACCCTATGTGGGCTCTCAATGTGGGCTCTCCAGCTCAGCCTGGTGGCTTCAGCTAATAGTCTTTTTTGTTTTGTTTTGTTTTGTTTTTGGCTTAAACAACACAAATTTATTATCTTAGAGTTCTGTAATTCAGAAGTCTGACATAGGTCACAAGTCACAACATGCTTCACTTAAGGTGACGGCAGTGATGATTCCTTCTGGAGGTTCATTTCCTTGTCTTTTCTAGCTAGTTAAGGCCACCTACACTTGTTGGCTCGCGACACCTCCTCACATTACTCCAACCTCTTGTTTCCATCATCACATTTCCTCCTTTGACTTCTGCTGCCTCTTGCTTATGAGAACCATTGTGATTACACTGGGCCCACCCAGATTACCAAGGATAATCTCCCCTAAATCCTGATCCTTAACTTAATCACATTTGCCATGTATGGTAACATTCACAAGTTCTGGGGATAAAGACATGGGCGTATTTGGGGAGCCATTATTCTTTGGCTGAACTTCCCACCCATCAGCTCAGAGCTGTCAAGGTGTATGTCCCAGTAGGGAGAAAGCCAGGTAGCAACGGCATCCTCTTTGATGACCCTGATTTGGAAGTCATGCAGTGTCCCTTCCACTTTATTTTAATTGTCATCAGCGAGTTACTACAGACAGCCTTTATTCAAATGTAAGGGCTATGAAACATTACATCTTGAAAGGAGGAATGTCAAAAATTTGCATACATTTAAAAACCACCAGTATCTGTGTGTGGGAGCGTATATGTGTGTTTTACGTACGTGCATACACAAAAGTATTTTTAAAGATGAAGTGAGCACACACCAAATTCATGATAGTGATTGCTCCATGGGGGAAATGAATGGGACCTGCAAAATGACCCAAAATTTGTTCACATTTATCCTTAATACCTTAATATTTTAACTGAGAATTAAGATTTTAATATGACACATATTAATAAGTATCAGTCCTAGGAGGTCTGGAATAATGCATATAGTAGGTTAATTGCATTGATAGCCCCAATTAAAGTTCTCCCTATATCCACACCATTTAAACTACCACTTCATAGCCCCTCCCATCAAGAGGCAGAGTCTGTTTCTCCACTCCTTGAATTGGGCTGGCCTTGTGACTTGGTTTGGTCAACAGAAAGCAATGGGTCTGGTGTGCCAGTTTTGAGACTAGGTTTTAGGAGATCTTGCACACTTCTTCTGCTTTCTTTCTTTCAGACACCTGTGCTCACCATGAGAACAACCCTGAAATAGCTTATTGGAGGATGACAGGCCACGTGGAGCGCAGGTGAGTCAGCCCAGCTGTGGCCATCATAGACCAGCCAACCCCTGTCCCTTACCAAGCTGATAAACCAGCTGACCACTGTAAGAACAGAACAATAGACCCCAAATAGAGTTGCTTATGCTAAGCCCCATGTCATCAAACCAAGACTTAATTACAGTTTCAGTTCTCCCAGAAATGGAATGGTAAACTAGTCAATCAGGAATTGCCTGATCAGCGCTAGTTAGTTAAGTGGCCTGATAGATCCCTGCCACCTCCTAAAAAAAACTAACCTTATATAACCAACCTGCTTTTTTGTCTAGTAGAACTTCCTTGTTCCTGTTCCCTTCTGCTACTGAGGTCTTTCATCTTGTTCAGCTCCTCAGAGCTCCTTTCTATCTGCTAGATCGGAAGCTGCCCAATTCAAATCAATTTTTGCTAAAATAAACTCTTAAAAAATTTAATATGCTTCAATTTATCTTTTAACACCACCCATGCATGAGCTTCCCATGTAGCCCCTGCACTCCTGAGAAATGATTAATGACATAAGCAACCAAATTTTGAGCTGGTATGTTACACAGCAAAACGGCCTGATACAAAATGCTTGTTACTGTTCTCTAAGCTTTTCTGTATTTTTACATTTATTCAAGATAAGAAAGAAAGACAGCAAGGAAAAGTGGAACAGAATGAAAAACTAAAGTCGCATTGATGGAAGTTTCAAAACCTAAAATGGCAATGGGTTCCTTATTTTGACTGTCATGAATAAAAAAATCCCAAAGGTACTTATTATATTCTTTGTATTTAGAAGGAGGCCTTTCGATATGATTCAAATACTACTATTAAGCATAGCAAAACAACCAAAGCATGTTAATTATAACAAGGAAATGGAACACTAGAAAATGCATACTTGTTGATATGCTGCTTTGATCCACGAAACACAATACTTACAGTAATTAATCTTCATTTATTCCCTGCGATGAAATGGGTATTTCATCCAATAATAGACAACTACTTTTTTTTTCTTTCCTATTAAATAATGGCAGTTTAAAACAGCAAATAACAATGCAAGGTCAATGAAGTAGGGGCTAACTAAATTAAATTTTCTTAGCCCAAATCTTCCACATTCTTCCAAGGAGAGTCAATAATGGGAATGTTTTTGCTCATTGTTAGGGACTGAATATTTGTGCCACTTGCCCCTGCCCCACAATTCATATGTTGAAGCCCTAATCCCCAGTAATACCAATGTGATGGTATTTGGAGGTGAATCTTTGGGAGATAATTAGGTCATGAGGGTGGAGCCCTCATGAATGGGATTAGTTCCCTTATAAGAAAAGACAGAAGCCAGAGCCCCCCCTCACTCTACCATGTGAGGATACAGCAAGAAGACTACCATCTGTTAATCAGGAAGAGCTTCCCTCATCATAATTCAACCATGCTGGCACCCTGATCGCAAACTTTCTAGCCTCCAGAATTGTGAGAAATAAATCCCTGTTGTTTAAGCTCCCCAGCCTATGGCATTCTGCTATACAGACTGAACTAAGACACTCATCCAGTAACTTCTTTATGTACTAATCTTTAAAAACCAATATAACTATGTGAGGAAATTTATATTTATATTTTGGTAGTTTATTTTTAAAAAAACAACATGAAGTTTTCAATATTGAGCAAGAGAAAGAGATTTTAACTGATCATTTCACTACCAATGAGACAATATGCCTTTCAAATTTTGCACAACTGTCGCAATTTCATTTAATTTTATCCTTTTAAATAAAGATATCTCTTTATGTTCATAACTAAAAAGAATTTTACTGTTTGGTGCAACTCTTTTCCTATCAGGAGACTCACCAAGGAGAAGCCAAATCTTTCATCAGACCAGGTAACCTAACTTTTCGTTTGAAAATATATGACGTTGAGTGTGCACACACACGTGCATGCACTGACCTGGAAGTCATTCTTCCAAGGGCATCTGTAAGGCTCATCACATCAAGCGGATCAAAATTAATTATCAGGGGAGGCAGCTATTATGGTTCCATCCTCTTGGACCAATGCATATGAAGACAATGGTGGAAAATCAATAATGTCACTAGGTCAAGGGCACTTGACAGTACAGAACCAATAAATGCTCTTCGTCCATATTTACACAGAGCTGATCTTCAAAAAAAAAAGTGACTTCCAAAGCCATAATCTCTACTCATGTGAAAATCTCAAGGCTTCTGTGGAAGTTACTGTCCAGTACATATTTCTGCTGTCAGGCTACTTCTGTCACCGCATTTAAACCATGAAGTGCGTTTGCGTCTGATTCAACTATTATGGCAGGAAAATGACCTGTGAAGTTCTTTTGAGGAGCCTGGCATTTTGCATATATTATAAAAATACAAAGAGGAGGAAAATGTGTTAAAAATGAAGTTTATGAAAAGTCATCCAACTAAACTTTACATTTCATAGAATACAGAGACTGCCTGATTTGTGAGACTAAAATGGGGGGAGAAAAAGAAACCTGTCAAGGCAAAAAAACCCTCCATATTCTCGTGTTTTCAAGGGCAGTTGTTAACTTTTTTTCTATCTACAAAATCCCAATGGTAAGTGGAAAATGTGCCAAACTATATTATTTGACCTCTTTTTGGTGGTTCAGATGTGCAAAGAACTTAATAGATTGGAACATATGCTTTATTTGGGGGGGTGGGGTGTAAAGTGATTAATGTGTGTGAACTAAGATTTGAGAGCAATCTGCGATTGAAAGCGATGACAAAAGCCTCAATTTTTTATGAGTTCTCTAAAGGAAGAGACCTTGGTTTCATGTGAGGTAGGCTAGAATTATGTCCCTCAGAGGTAATGGTGACTATCTCTGCTTAATTCACAGCAATCAAATAGTTGACTAAGAGGCAAAACTTCTGAGTCTGTACCACAACCTGGTGCCAGAACATGGGGAGGGGGAAGGAGAAGCTTGGACGAAGTGAGAGAGCGGCACTAACATATATACACTACCAAATGTAAAATAGATAGCTAGTGGGAAGCCGCCACATAGCACAGGGAGATCATCTCTGTGCTTTGTGACCACCTAGAGGGGTGGGGTAGGGAGGGTGGGAGGGAGATGCAAGAGGGAGGAGATATGGGGATTGTATGTATATGTATAGCTGATTCACTTTGTTATAAAGCAGAAACTAACACACCATAGTAAAGCAATTATACTCCAATAAAGATGTTAAAAAAAAAAAAAAAAAACATTGGGTGTCTCTCATCACTGATACCGTGAAATGAAAGAAATCACTTGAGGGCTGAAGGGCGCTGCTATTTTCCACATCAAGACATTTTGCCAAGAGGATGCACAGGCATAGAGGTCAGGGAGAGCCTCATTCCTGCTCTCACTTATCCTTAGTTGGGGGATTGGAGGAAGGGGAAGCAATTAACCATTTCACTTCTGATCAGAGATAATTGTGTCATTAGAAGTGGGTGTGTGTATGTGTATGTGTATGATGTGTATGTGTGTGTGTGTGTGTGTGTGTGTGTTCACACGCACGCCACTTGACTGATCAGAAATCAAACCCATGGCCGTGTTTCCTGACCCAGAATGGGAATTTTTATTCCTTAATCATATCCCCCTGGCTGCTTCACTGACCAGCTTCAGTGCAAGATTTGATGCGAGCACATTATTTACAAGAATTAAAGAGCTTGGGGAGTCTGATGGCAGAAGGAGGACATTTTTTTCACAGCAGCACTCACAAGCATCAATACTGCTAAAAGTCAGTCCGCATTTCCATCAAAACCTCCCGATTTGCAGCCATTTATAACTTGGCTATAAAAATCACTCCTAGGCTGTAATTCGGCAAATAGTGCCTCAGCTGCGGGGAAAATTGTCCCCTCTTGGTAGCTGCTGGCCTGTTTTGGTTTACCTCTTGTTTTAGTGATTTGAGGGAGATACACAGTTATTTGAAAAATGCTCTTTAAATGTAACCCTCAGGAGGCGAAAATGTTAGCACTTTAAGGCATTCATTTGTATTTCCACCTCCAGTGAAAGGGGTGACGTTGACTCTACAGTTAATCCTGTCATGGTCCCAATTATTTCTGGCATTTTTAGAAAGCAAAGACAATGGGCAAAGCCTTCCATTCGAAGGCAGTTAGTCAGCAGAAAGGCTCTAAATACTTGTGAGGTTTGTATTTTCCGAGCCACCTCGAAGGACGACAGGCTGTTGACTGTTGTCTCAGAGCTAATTTCCTCCAGTGAAGACCAAATCACTATGATAGCACTGGAGAACTCAGCATTTTTAATTGCCTCAAGGTGCTTATTTGCAGGGAAGGGATAAACTCAGGAGGATCAAATATGGAAGGGAGGAAAACTCGGCTCAGCCTCCCAAATGAACCAGATCATTTTCTCCTCTCATCACTTTCACATCTGTGATTTTCCTCCTTCCTCCCAAGAAAGGCACACGCTCTTCTCTGCCATTAAGGAGAGATGATTACTAGGGCCCGAGTCAGATGTTCCTGGTCTGTTTCTAGAGCCCCATTTGCCCTCGCCTGTGCACTTTTAAGAGAAGCCAGGCAGCTGGCAGCACCCTCTGCATCCCCAGTGCAAAGCCACCTGGCCAGCTGGGGTGCACCTGAACGGAAAAACAGAGAGATTGAAAGTGCACTGGGGAAAAATAAGCCCTCAGCACTTAAGTCATGGGAGGAAGAACGTGACAGTTGGCACTAGCATCCAGACTCTCAAGAGTAACCAGCTTTCCCGCTGGGAGACCTGCAGAATTTCCAGACCCAAAGGCAGGTGGTCCTGGAACTCAACTTTCTGGGAGAGGAGGAAAGACGTTCGTGTCATTCCCTCACATTCATCAACTCAGGGTATAGTCCTTCAGATTCTTGAAACTCAACATTTATCTTTTTTAAATGTCCCTGGGAGAGGAAACTACTCCCATTTCACCAATAAGGAAAGCACAGACAGAAAAGCCAGCTGATGTGTTCTCTGAGCCAATGATGGAATCTTGTCTCCTATGTCCCCACTTGGGACTCTAGGTATCCTGGCCTGGGGCATGGGGAGGGAGGCCAAAATCCTCTTTAAATCTTTTGTGAGTTCTAATAAAAAGAAGACATTTTAAGTCCTTGCGCTTGGAGTCCAGCACTTATAGCACGACAAAGGCCCCTGCCCTGGGACTCATACATTCAAGAGCCCACTCTTGAATGCCTCCTATGGTTGGGGGCACATGCCTACCCGGAGTCTTTGACCTGACCCCTTCAAGACCATGAACCCAGTATCTCCTGACCAAACCACCTCCACCTGCTCTGGACTTTCCCTTATCTGTCTTGCAGACAAAGGCAACAGGCACATCCTTGGGCCCAAGCTGTGGAATAGGGGTGGATGCAGAGAGAGCTTAGCCATGCAGGACGGAGTGCCCACACATGTGTGTGTGTGAAGCCCCTTGCAGAGCAGGACAAGGCAAGGTGGGGAGTGAGGAAGATCTGGTGTGTACAGGGCTGCTTCTCCCCACAGGGCTATGTTCTGCACACTAGTCCGGGAATTCTCAATTCTCAGTATGCTGGGGATGTGACTCTACGATTCTATCAAAATAAAAATTAACCATAAGTACACACAGTAACATGAAGCCTTTAAGAGGCTTTTGCTTTTTACTCTCTTTCCTCGCTGGCCCACTTCCAAAGTCAGTTTTGCTAAAGCTCCTTTAGTTTCAGGCTACTATTGAGCTTTTAATTATTGTATGTCTTCTCCAATGCAAGAATGCTTACTTACAACTTACAGAATCCCACCTGGAAGACAAAAATCTAGCTTCCTAACCTCTACATGAACAAAATCAGATTCCACTTGGATTAAAGATTAAGTGCATTGTGAATCCCATATATAACAACCTGACAAAGCTCTTGAAACACTTTGTCAGGTGGAACTATAGACCCCTGGCAGAAGAGGAAGAGTCAGGGCAGTAGCCGGAATGAGTGAACACAGGATGGAGGCCAAAAACACACTAGAGGGCAAAGCAGGCAGAGCACTGGGGCTCAGGGCACACACAGAAGCCAAACACAGCAGTAGGGAGGTGTCCATCCAGAGCCAGGGGTCATGCCAAAATCAGACGTCAGGGAAAAGCAGCAGAGCAAAGCTAGATGAGCAAGAGGACAGCAGAAGCAGCCAGGTGAACCTACACACTTTGACATGGAGACCAAGAAGGGAGCAGTACCTCAATTTCCAGCACAGAGCAGAAGACACTAACTCCTCATGTCTCTATGGCACTTGGCAGGTTACAAACCACTTTTGTATATAATATGGGGTTTAATCCTCATGTACGGCAAGTTATGGATTATTAACCCCATTTAAAGATGAAGAAACTGAAGCTCAAAGAGGTTCCTCATCTGACTCGGTGTAAACCTGAAGGAGAAAAGAGGAGGTTCTTGAGGCCGAGTCTTCTGATGCTCGACTGAAACGCATGCTCTTCTGACACCACAAGGCTTTAAACTCGGCACACACACCACACGTGGGTTATGATGACAGCTCTCAGCTCACACAACAATGCTCAGACTTTCTGGATTCCCTTTTGTTATTTGCTGAGATTGGGATGGGAGGGGTGAGCAGAACCTTCGTACTACTTCTGGTTGTCATTTCTCGGGGAGCCATTTATGGCAGTTCCATGAGTCTGACCTCTGGCAGCACCCTAGACATATCATGCCAGCATCGAATTTATGACGATCCTAACTACTGCCATCCAATCTGCTAAGATGTGCAGAGCACAGACACCAGGAAATATGTCTTTCTGTACATACAATACAGGGGAACTTATTTGTTGTGGCAGCAAGGAGCAGAAAAGGACATTGCTCTTGGGGCCCTAAGGGGAAAAGAAAGATGATGCATGATGTAAGGTAGGGTATTAATCATGCCTGACACCTCCGGATAATCAGCTGGAGTTATGCTTGGGAACAATTGCTCTTCAAGGATGGAATGGGAGAATAATAAATGGGGAGGGACTTATCAAATGAGATGGCCTAACCTGATAAGATACTGAACTCTGTAGCTCAGCATCCTTCCTGGAAAGCTGGCTGCAATTAAATTCGAGAGTTGGAGGGTTGTCAAAATGGTTGTTAATGTTTTGTTTTCCTTTCATCTCATCTGCACTGGAGTCATCCCAGAAGAAGCTCCAAGTCTGAGTTTAGGGGACCTACTACCTGTCAAAGCTATTCTCCTCGAGGTCTGTAGCATCATGAGGCGTTTCCTAGAGAAGGCTGACACCACGGGCAAGTCTCCAGGCCAGCTCAGGCAGGGGTGGATCTTAGTTCGGCCTGGGTACAGACAACTGCACTGTAGGATGCCTGACGAAACATGAAACGCAAGCCCTGTGATGGCGACCTGGTGCCACACAAAGTATGCGACGAGACTCTCTCTTCAATGCCGAGTTGTGGCTCAAATTAACCTCAAGCCAGGGGAAAACACCAGTCCCCTCTCCATGAGAGCACAAAGGAATGAAGACAAAAAGCCTACGGAAGTGACCAAGGAAGAATTAGGTTAAATCTAGTCCTTTCATAGCAAAATTCTACTACCAGGTGAGTGGCAAGTTGAACAACCTGTGATATTCATGAACACGTGAACATGATCCCTGAAGAGTCCAGTCAAACTGCAGTCTATCTATCTATCCATCTATCTATCTATCTATCTATCTATTTATGGCTACGTCGTGTCTTCGTCGCTGGGTGCGGGCTTTCTCTAGTTGCAGCGAGCGGGAGCTGCTCTTCGCTGCGGTGCAAGGGCTTCTCATTGCAGTAGCTTCTCTTGTTGTGAAGCACAGGCTTCAGTAGCTGTGGCGCACAGGCTTAGTTGCTCCATGGCTTGTGGGATCTTCCCGGACTAGGGCTCGAACCCTTGTCCCCTCCATTGGCAGGCAGATTCTTAACCACTGTGCCACCAGGGAAGCCCAAAATGCAGTCACTTCTATTGTTTAGAATTAATGCCAACCTCTGCCTACACTCACACATCCGAAAACACTTTACTATCTCAACCCTCTTGAACTTGAAAGGATTAAGATATAAAGTGGAGCCATATCTTTTACTGAATTCTTCATTTCCTATGTTACGAATCAGTTCTCAGATTTTTATTTTTAGTAAAAAATGGTCTACACCTCTACAGTCCTCTGCACTTCACAAAGAGCTTTTTTCACTTCAATAGTCACAACTCTGCATTTTATTTCAACAAACAATGACTGATCACCTGTTTTGTGCCAGTCTCTCTTCCAGGCACTAGGAAATGCAAAGATGAGTAAGTTAAGAAGGCTGTCTTGAAATACCCAGAGCTTAAGAAGGAAGACAAATGCATAAATGGCGTATTATGTAATAAGAGCTGCGACAGAGATATGGGCAAAATAATATATGAACACAGATGGGGTCAAGTGACTTTCCCAAGGTCATACCATTGATACGTGGTAGAGGATGGAAAGGAATCCATGACTTCTAACTCAAATCTGGAATGGTTTCTACCGTACCAAAGCTACCTTCTTAGGTCAACCACACTCCTAGCCCTTCATTAAATTCCTTTCAATGATTTAAAAATCATGATTTATAAAAATTGTTAATTTGCTCTCTTTTGCACCTGTCCGTCAGATTCCTTTCTCCACTTAAGCCCATACACTGATTTTATTTCTCAGTCTTAGCCACTAACTCCCAGTGGCCACGCTTGACCTTTTTTGCCCTTTAGGTTGTAACAAGATTCACCAGCTTCACCCAACCAAGAAATCCTCTTCTTGCTTGCTCTCCATCTTCTGTACCCTATATTCTGTTCGGGCTCTACCAGGCATGACACTTCCACAACTCAGCCACAGGAACTATGAATTCTTTAAGGCAATCACCATAAAGGAGGTTTCGCATTTATTCTAATGATGCTGTGATTGTTCATAGTCATATCACATTAGGAACTTTTCTTTTGGAGCTACACTTGGCATTTGCAATTCCTTTTGCTTTGAATAGCTGTAATGGCAAAACTTCAGCCTTTTGATGTTGGCTTTGATTTTTGGAAACAGTCAAAGATCCAGCCAGTGAAGATAATTCCATTTGTCCTCAAAACAGGTTACTACCTTAATTAATTGATATTTGCTTTCTATAGTGGTTCATAAATGGACTCAGTGAGTAATTCTGACATTTTTTGAACAATGTTACTATGACTGGAATAAAAATATAAACTTCCATGGTGATTTCTTTATGGAGGTACAGAAGTCTAAGTATTAATATTTATTATTAGTGTAAATAGAAATGCTAAGTTATTTTCTTTTCTTACATTTTTGTTTGTATTCTTTTTTGCTATAAAAAATGTACTGAAAGAAATGCGCAAGTTCCCAAGATAACTTTTTAAAGTAAAGCCTATTTGGACATATGAAATCTACAATATTTGTCAAAATATGAGTTATTGTCTAGGTAAGTGCTTTATAGACAATGTTCTGTGATATCCCTAGAAGTCTGAGGGACCTCTCAGAGGCAAGAAGGGTAAAAATTAGGGGGCTGCCTCTTAGGAACAAAACCAGGTCCCCATTCTACCCTGCTCACCCTGAAGCTACCAATACAAGATGCTCTGTTTTATCCATTTTCCACACTGGCATTCTGGTTACATTTTGTTTAAAGATACAGTTTGCTGCTAAATCAATTTTGAAAGGCACTACTTTGAGTATAAATACTGCTCTTCCCACCACCCACGTATCTCATGTATTCACACATTTTACTTATTTATTTCATTTTATTTTACTTTGCTAAGTTACTTCCCTGGGGCTAAAACTGATTTAAAGTGATGAGAATGTTCTGAGTTTCAACCCATTAAATATGTAAAGATTCAAATGCAAAAATGTCTGTTCTGACACTGAAGAGTGACAGAAATCAGTTTAGCATCTCAGTGAAGATTAACAATTTCAGTAAAAGGCATTCAGGCTACCTGGTAAAGGGACAGCAAAACAGTTTAGTGATTAAAAGGTGATTCAAGCCCATACACCAACTAGACTAGCAATGAGGTCCTTAAAACCTTCTGGATACCACTACACACCTACTAGAATGGCCAAAATCCAGAATACTGACAACAACAAATATTGGTAAGGATATGGAGCAACAGGAACTCTCATTCTTTGCTCACAGGAATGCAAAATGGTACAACCACTTTGGAAGAGAGTTTGGTGGGCTCTTACTAAACTAAACATGCTTTTACCATACAATCCTGCAATCATGCTTCTTGGCATTTACCTAAAGAAGTTGAAAACTTACATCCACCTGAAAATCTGCACACCACTGTTTACAGCAGCTTTACTCAGACTGGCAAAACTTGGAAGAAACAACCAAGATGTCCTTCAGTAGGTGAATGGATAAATCAACTGTGGTACATCAGAAATGGAATATGATTCAGTGCTAAATGAGCTATCAAGCCAGGAAAAGACATGGAGGAAACATTAAATGCATATAACTATGTGAAAGAAGACAACCTGAAAAGGCTACGTACTGTACAATTCCAACTATATGACAATTCTCCAAAAATATGGAGACAGTAGAAATGTCAGTGCTTGACAGGGGCTGAAGGAAGAGAGGGATGAATAGATAGAGCGCAGAGGATTTTCAGGGCAGTGAAAAAAAACACTCTGTATGATGCCATAACGATAGATATAGGTCATTATATATTTGTCCAAATCCATAGAATCTACCACACCAAGAGTGAACTGTAATGTAAACTATGGACTTTGAGTGATTATGTTTTTTTTGGTTTTTTTTTTGCGGTACGCGGGCCTCTCACTGTTGTGGCCTCTCCCGTTGCGGAGCATAGGCTCCGGATGCGCAGGCTCAGCGGCCATGGCTCACAGGCCCAGGCGCTCCACGACATGTGGGATCTTCCCGGACCGGGGCACGAACCCGTGTCCCCTGCATCGGCAGGCGGACTCTCAACCACTGCGCCACCAGGGAAGCCTGTGATTATGATTTGTCAGCAGAGGCTCATCACTTGTAACAAATGTACCCTCTGGTGGGGGATGCTGATAATGGAGAGGCTATGCCTGTTTTGGGGGGAGGGGGTATGGGAGAAATCTCTGTATCTTCCCCTCAAACTTTCTGTGAACCTAAAACTGCTCTAAAAAGATAAAGTGTTAATAAAAACCATCAGAGTAACACCTCCATCTCTAGAGGAATACAAAATATGTGATAAAATTCAACAGCTCTTCCTGGGGGTGAGGAGTGGGGAGGAGGGACCACTTAGAGCATTAGGAATAGGAGGAAACATCCTTAATCTGGTAAAATGAATCTCCTTAAATCCTACAGCAAGCTTAATGGTAAAACATTTGAATTAATCCTTTTAAAAGCAGATTTCTATTGAGTTATTTGTAGTGAGGTGGATGGACCTAGAGTCCGTCATACAGAGTGAAGTAAGTCAGAAAGAGAAAGATAAATACCGTATGCTAACACATATACATGGAATTTAAGGGGAAAAAAATGTCATGAAGAACCTAGGGGTAAGACAGGAATAAAGACACAGACCTACTAGAGAATGGACTGGAGGATACAGTGAGGGGGAAGGGTAAGCTGTAACAAAGCGAGAGAGTGGCATGGACATATATACACTACCAAACGTAAAATAGATAGCTAGTGGGAAGCAGCCGCATAGCACAGGGAGATCAGCTCGGTGCTTTGTGGACCACCTATAGCGGTGGGATAGGGAGGGTGGGAGGGAGGGAGATGCAAGAGGGAGGGGATATGGGGGTATATGTATAGCTGATTCACTTTGTTATAAAGCAGAAACTAACACACCATTGTAAAGCAATTATACTGCAATAAAAATGTTTAAAAAATAAGCAGATTTCTATTTAATATCATACGGAAGACACTGGCCAGCTCAATAACAAAAAGAAATAAAGGAATAACAATTGAAAAGAAACAAAGCTATCATCATTCATTGATCAAGCTCATTAATTATACTGCTCAGATCCTAGATATCCTTTCTGAAGCCAATATTAAAACTTGTCATCTTCTGTTGAATCTCAGTGGTGGGTACATAAGACTCCATTACATGATTTTCTGTACTTTAGGTTTGTGATCATTTTTAATTTAAAACTTAATATGTTTTAACTTAAAGTTTAATAAAAATACCTGCATCTTGCTTAAGTAAAAATAACCACCAGGTGGTATCTTTAACATATCCAAATGAAACTAAGGGAGAGGAATAATTTTCAATCCTTAATTCTTTAAATAAATATTTAGTAATAGCAATAAAGATCAGCTAAAATATAACATGTACCACAGATTAAAACAATGCCTAAGAGAGCATTCCCAGGAAACAGATCAATTTCATATTTTGTGAATTGTCCCTTTGGCCTATGGCTCGTGACATAAAAGTCTAGAACAGAGCTGTCCACATTTGAACATGTGGGCCCAGCTGGCTTCGAGATATGAAAAGCAAGACTTGTGAGATTGAAAACAAATTTTCATTTATTTTTGGACACAAAAAAATGCCAGTAAGGCTAAATCTCTTACAAAGCATTTGGGTGATCAGAATTAAAACATGAAGAAAAGGATAATTTACGACTTGGCTAATTGTTTTTTCTTCTTAGCAGTCATAGGTAAATTCACATATACACATATGAAATATAGAAATATTTTACTAATATAGAAAATACCTTACAAATATATCACAATCCCACTAATTTCTAGAGCTGCGGTTCTCAGCCTGAACTGGAGTGGCTCCTCCAAGATGTACGGCAGGTCCTTGAAAGGAGGCTTGGCATGTCCCATTCCCCCCACAGCTAATCATGTCACTTATAGTCTCTGAAGAGAGCGTTACCTAAGTGATGGAATCCTGAATCAAGGGGAATATTAACCTCCATGTTGAGGAAAGGTCAAACCTTCATGTTTGAAACACTATCTAAGTTATCAAATTATTACTGGGAGAAATGCGGCCTTCTCCTGCTTTGAACCAGAGATGATTAGAATGGGGTAGACATCTGAGTGAGTGATGCTATAACCTCATTTTACACGACTTGGTTTGCTGCCAGTGTTTGTAGAAGTCAGATTTAATTTTAGTGACACTATGAAATATAGTGTGTTGCACATAAAATATTAATGTAGCACATAATTGGGATGTTCAAAATAGCCAGGTTTATGTACACTGATAAATACTGACTTGGTGAAATGCTCTGTCTAGACCACCCCCTACAAAAAAGCAAATTATAATATCTATTCTAATTCCAACTCACTCAAACTTCCTCTGATGCTTCTCTCCTGTTGATGTACGTTAGAAGGACCCAACCAGTTTATGAGAACAAGCCCTCTTCTTTGGGATAACAAGAGAGTGGATCTAATAATATAGGACTAGACAAATTAATATACCTTATCAGGAAACGGCAGTGAAGCTTCCCCTGTAGTTTTGTTCCTTCAAAGGTCAGCTAGCTCAAGCAGCTTACTCTCATCACCCAATCTGTGTGGATTTATCACTGACCTGTGAGTTTACACTGGACTTTTTCAAATTTGCTAATAAATAACTACGGAGCCAGAAGAAAGGGACTGACCATAAGCAACAGGGCAGTAACAGGAAACTTTCATACAGTAAGTAAATTTTTCAACCCCTCCTCACTCTCTGGTCTGAGGATTGTACAGTATGGAAGAAGCATTTTCACAACCCTAAAATCTATAAAGAAAGCACAATATTGTGGTAGGGCCTGGACAGTTTCTGAAATTTTCACTTGGACATTGCTCTTCTCGTAGGGCTAAAATTTTCTCACTGATCCCTGGTTTGCTTAAGATTTATCTTTGTTATTGTTTTCTGCTATCCTCTTTACACACACTTAGAGCCATGCCTTGGGAGGCTGTTTACTTGGTGTTGGGAAAGTCCATCTTAAAATGTTTCCCCATCCAGTCTGTCATCTTCATAGCACATGGGGACATATGGAGTCCCTGTGCACACAGCACATTTGAGACAAGCTCCCATTAGCACTTCATAAATGCTATGCCAGAAAAATCAGAGCGAAGGATCAAGTCCTCAGAAATAGGTCCCCTGTAACAAGCAATAGTTCCACGTAAACGTAGAATTGCATAACGTCTCACTGGCAACATGGTATATTCAACAAAACAGTGGTTCTAGACTTACAGAAATACAAACTCCAATACCGAGTTTGCCATGTATGATCTGACAACCTGCCAAAAACTTTTTCCTCTAAAGTTTTCCAAAGAGATGTTTTCAACCTTCTCCATATCTTTCAAGTTCCCAAACAGCAAAAAACCCTTCCCTCTCATCAGAGACCCTGCCTCAAACTTCTTAGAGAAAACAGACCCCCCTCAGCTTCCTGCCCCTCTCCTCTACTAAGTCACTAAAATACGTACCTGTTCTGCCTCCTGCTTTCCTGTACCAATGCAAGAAGCTGCAGCCTTTGGGCAAATGCATCACCTTGGCCCTGGAACCCATTTCCATCCCCTTCTTCTGAGACCTTCCTCTATCAACTACCCTCTTTGTATGTATCTTCAATATTTTCTCTTAACAAGTATTTTCACCTCAGAAAGGTAAGTATCATCCAGACTCTCCCTCCTTTATTAAAACACATCATACATACCCCCCATCTGACTATTTTCTCCATTTAGATGTCAACACTCATCCCCTACCATCCTCTTCAATTCATTGCAAACAGGTTTTTCTCTCCATCACTCCTCTGATAGTGGGTCACCCAAAGTCACTGACCAAAAATCGAAGGACACAGCATTAGATACTGTTGATTTTGTCTTTTCTTTTTTCTACTCCTTTGCCTTCCATGACATCTCTCCTTCTGGTCTCTACATACCTCCCCAGTACTTCACCTCAGCTCTATTCACAGAAATCACTTCCTCTGCCTATATCTTAGGTATCCCCTGGGGTTTTGTTCCCAGGCTTCAGCTCCTCTCCTCCCTGTCACTCTTTCTGGAAGGTGTCTCCCATGCCTCTATATTCAATCGTACTTCATATATGCCGAGGACTAACAAATCTTTGTGGATAGCCTGGATTGCTCTCCTGAGTACCTAAACTTAATATGCCCCCCTGTCCACTGAATGACTCCACCAGGATATTGATGTTTTAATTTGTATATTTTCCCCACCTCATTCTCCCAACCTGCTCTTCCAATTAGTCCTGTCTTCAGTTGGAGCACAGTTATCTACACCATGATTCGTACCAGTCCCCTAGGAGCCATTTTTACTCCTTCTTCTGCTATGTACAGATCAAATCAATCATTAAACCCTGGTCAAACCATTTCCTTATATCTCTTAAATCTGCCTACTTCTTTTCACTTACATTATCTCTTTATTCTTTCAGATTGCCACCAGTGCTGAGACATCCAAATAAAACACAGTGCAGCCAGGTGACTTATTTCAAATAATAACTTATAGCTAGTTCATCATGTTTTAAAATGTGTTGGGTTAATACTGAAACAGTACCTCCTAGAGTTATAACAAAAAAATAAAAAGTAATGGTGAGGTTAATTTACAAATAGAAGTGACAGCTTTAAGAATTTTAAGAACTATGTGAGAAGCTTTTCACAAGTATTTTATCTGAAATTATGGAAAACAAAATATACACTGGGCTTAAACTGTGCCTTTCCAAAAGGCATGAACAGCAAGTTCACCGAAAAATAAAGATCAGTGACTTATAAGTAAAAATAAATTTCAAGCTTAGGAGTGGAGATTCTGAACTCAGATGGAACCAAGATGGAATCTTTCCTACTGACTTGGGCAATTGCTGAACTTCTGAGCTTGAATTTCATCATTTGTAGAAATGAAATAATCATACTGTATGAGTTGGGATGCTTGTAACCTCAAGAAACAGAAACACTAACTCAAAATAGATTAAACAATAAGAAACATGACATCATATTCAGCTGTCTAAAAGAAAAGGAAGAAATAGCCTCTTCTTGGGCTTCTTTGTTTAGGATCACAGAATCATTTCCAGAAACTCCCAGCCTACTCTTCTTCATGTCTCATTGTCCAGGACTGAGTATCCTCACAGGCTGAACAAATCACTACCTGCTGTAATGGAATTATTCTTACATCAATCAAGCCCATCCCTCAAGCTAGAGATAGGACAGCTTCCCTGAGACATAAATTGCAAAGGAGAAGGGTGGATTCTTAAAAAAGCTGCAGTTCTGTTAGGAAGAAAGGGAGGGAAATAGAGACTTGGTAGATGTCTAGCACTATCTCCTATGAAAACTAACTTCATGGCTTTGACACAAAGATGAAATGAAAAAAATGCACCTAAAGGATTTCGCATAAGGCTTGGTATATACAGATATGATAAATTCTCAATAAATATTGGCTACTTAAAATTTTCATTATTCAAAGACTTGGTCTCTGTATCATTCATGAATTAGATTTCCTTCAGGCCTCTTCTATCTTAGCAAACAAACAATAAATGTTAGCCAGCTTTAATAATAATGATAGTAATAGTACTTATGCATAGAGAGAATGTGAAAATATATACACCAAAATATTAAAAATAGTTTTCTGCAAGAGGTTGGATCATAAATGCTTTGAATATACAATTTCATTTTTGCTACCTTGATTTTAAATATTCTATGCTGAAAGTATGTTATATATGGAATAAAAAATATTTTAAAATGTTTATTTTTCTCCCTCATAGATCCTCAAGTTTGTGTGTATTAGCAACTGGTCACTACAATTTATCAAAATGTTAATATATGTTTGTCTCCCCCTGTTTTTCCTTTCCTGTGTTTCAAGCAAATAGCCAGGCATTTAGTATTTCCTTGCTTCAGAAATTTTTTTAACATATTTATTGGAGTATAATTGCTTTATAATGATGTGTTAGTTTCTGCTGTATAACAAAGTGAATCGGCTATCCATATACATACATCCCCATATCCCCTCCCTCTTGCATCTCCCTCCCACCTTCCTTATCCCACCAGAAATATTTTTTATATAAAGCAGAAGCTACTTGAAGACAAAACTCTTCCTATCCTTTGTGAAATATAAAATTCTTTTCAGAGATTGTTTACCTTCTGGATAAACCTCTGGAGATGGTGGGGGAAAGACAAATGTCTTTCAGGATTACTAGAAAAGAGAAAATAATTTTAATCTCTTGGACTGTTGAAAAAGACAAAAGTTTAGAGGTCCCATGACAAGAGAGATCCACTATGGTAGCTTCTTGGAAGGTGGCCAAGAAAGAAATGGCTTCATGATTCACCGGGGAAGAAGGACTGTAGACACAGGCTTCCAGCCTCGGCATAAGGACCTATGCCTTAAGCACGATACCCTGAAACCACAGGGAACCATGCCATAAGGTCAGGGGGCACAGTGGCAACTCATGCTAACAGTCTAGCCCTATAGCTGACGAACTGAGGGTCTATTCTGGCACTGAACAAGACACTGAAATACAACCACATTTCTGTGTGGGAAGTGTTAACGCCAGTGATGTCTGAGATTGAACTTCATCTTGGACACATGAGAGCTCCGAGTCACATTTAAGTGGATTTAAATAAAAGGATGAAATTATGTCTTACATAATTGGTTTTTGTGAACTGAAAGGATGTCCTTCATTGAAAATTCTGTAACGTGGTTATAGAAATGTGGAGGTGGAATAAAACTGGTAATTTGGTTTAACCCCCTTGCTTTAAGGATAAGGATGCTGATTCAGGAGAGGGTAATGTCCTGTCCATAACTGCACAGTTTATTAGTGGCACAGCCAGGGCTGAAGCTTTTACAAAGATAAGCTATATGTGTTTTTGTGTGTATGTGTGAAAGGATTATTCACTACTCAAATAAAATGCTCAAGTTAGATCTGTAATTGTCTGTCCTAAGCTTTTGATGACAAAAGCAATTTCTCATTGTATTACATAACTAATGTGGATACGGAGACATCAGAAGATCTCATCACGAAGATGTCATAGGAGAGAAAGTGTATCATTGAATCCTTTTCATTCTGTCGCCAGTTCGTTTTCCCCTCCCAGCATCAAATGACCTCTTAGGAGATATGGCTGCTCACAGGCCAAGACCACAGGAGCCAGACGCCTTCGCCTTCTATTCTGGGATCTGACATATAGACTCCCTCAGTGGCCTTGGTGAATTCCTTCACTTTCCTGCCTGGTTCATCCTAGACGTCATAGTAATATTGGCTGCAGAGGGGTGGCCAAGTGATAAGAGGCATCAGAAGAACTCAAGAAGAAGGATTACATACAATTTCCCTTTAGTCCTTTAGATAAACACAATCTTCAGTGTTTAAATTAGAATTATCAGAAAGGGCTATTTGTCCCATTTTCTGGTTTTTGGATAATCAATATTTGTGCACAACAGGGGTCAAAGACTCTGGTATTAAAAGGCTTTGTATATTGCAACAACCTTTCAGATGTATTCTACGTTATGTCAACACCATGTCTTTGATTCGTACATCGATTGTATGGGATCTGTTGTGTGGCAAGCAGTGCACATTTACCTCTGTTGTTCCAGAGAACAGAGATAGGAGGAAGAGTTCCAAGTTTTTAAGCAGCAGAATTTGCTTCAATATAGGTGTCTAATATTTACAACAATATTTGCCATAATATATTTCTCAAAACACTATTCCCTAAGTCTTACTTGGAAAATACTGCATAACATAGCACTCTTCTAGAAAATCACAATGTTCATGAAAATATGAAGGGTTCTAAGAAGTTGTATACAAGAAAAAAAACTGCACTGGTTTGTCAAACCCAGAACTTTACAAACTTCTTTGACCACGGAACACATTTTTCCTCAAGCATGAGTGAACCATAGCAATAAACTGGTCCTCTGAAAATACAATTCTGGGTTGAAAAGGGCTTTCTCAAAGAGGGAGGAATTTTTGTCACTAGAGTTGCAAGTGAATGATTATATAACCAATTGCCAGGAAGTTTCTGGCGATTTCTGCACTGGATAGGATAAAGGACTAAGGAGAGGCTTCTAAGATCTCTTTCAATTCCCCAGATTCAATGAATCTATTCCACTCTAAATCAGTAACACTGTTTAGTATCTTTTGTGCCTACTGTTAGACGTAAAGAGTAGTATCTTTTTTGTCTACCATTAGACACAGATGCCACTAATTGTACTAGAAAGGCTCCTTAGATCCCCTATCTCATTTTATCTTTGTGATAGCCCAGAAAGGAAGGTATTATAACCCCCAATTTATAGATGAAAAAGAAACTGAGTGTCAAGTCGCTTAAATAAATTGCCCAAGTGGCACATCAGGGATTGGAACCAAGGTCCAAGCATTTTCTACTATGTAGTACCACTTCCCTAAATCATACCTTTCTCAAAAGGAGACCACAGCAGATATGGTTGGACCTGGAGTCCTGATGACTCAAAGGTATGAAATGATGCTGTTGGCATTAGCCTTTGTAGTCATTAGTAATAATATAGAAATAAGGCACCACTTATCCGGGCACATGGAAGGGCTGTCCTTCCTGGGTCTCTTGGGATCGGGTACAGCCATGGGCCCAGGGCTTGCCAGTTGATTGTGGACAGGAATGATGTGTCAATTCCAGATTGGAGTGTCTAGTTGCAAGACCCTCCAGAGCTTTTTCACGCTCCTCAAAACAACCAACAGTTTTTAAAAGACAGTAGTAGCTGCTGGCACGTGGGCCACAGAAAGACTAGGAGTAGGGCCTTCTGCTGACCCATGATGGGAATGCAACAGGAAAGTGGGTTTTGGAGGTCACTGCATAATCTAGCACAGTGTTTCTCAAAACTTCGATGCCTAAGAATCACCTGGAGAGCTCCTTCCCCAGAGATAAAAATTCAATATATCTTTTATCTTTAGATCAAATTTCTAACAGATCTTTAGAAATGTGGATTTCTGAAACGTTTCTAGATGATGTTGATGCTCCCAGGCCACACTTCATGTAGCACTGACCTGCCAATCCTGCCTGACATATCCTCTAATCTAAAGTTGCTACCTCTCTGTTCTCCAGTCAGGTGCTATCTCATCACCATCTTCATTTGCTCCATATGGCTTAACACAACTATTATTATCTATTTGTTTGCTTACATATTGTCTATCTCCTCCATTACGACATAAACTCCATGCAGATTGAGACTCTGCCTTTTTTTTTTTTTACTGTGTATCCCCAAAATGCTGAACAGGGCCTAGAATCACAAAATGAATAAATGAATCAGTCAATCAAGTGCTTTGAATGTCTACAGTGCATTTTAACTTCCGTTCAGGCCCTAAACTCCCAAGTACCTTCTTTTGATAGGGAGACACTGAGAGGAATAAACACATGAACAGATCTGGCTAAATGAAGCCCCAACTCCATCCATCAACCTATAGGTGCAGAGCCATTTGAAAAGGCCACTAATTCAGGTTGCTGAGGTTCTGAGCGTAAAATACCTCTCTCCTCTGCCTTGACTCTAGAGCCATGAGAGCAAATGGATCCATAAAAGTCAGGAGTGCAGAACAAAGTTGGTTTCTTCTTTTCATATTTTTCTTCCTCAGATTTCCATGGGGGAGGCGAGACTTTGAAGACACAATGCCTAGGCTTAGCAGGAGAGCACTCCTTAGAATCATGTCCCTGATAGCCCAAACTGTATTTAAATTACATGAAAAATTCATGAGTTTCATCAAAGCAACTTCAACCTATTATCACCACATACTCCCTCGTCTAGGAAATAGATCCCTACTGAAAATTGGGAAAGATGGCAAAGGAGAAACCAGTGTTAAGAAGAAGATCCAGCACATGGCCAGTCCATACCACTTCTGGGTCCACCTACTTCACAAATGGCACTTCTTCCAACATCTGGCAGAGGGGGAACAACACAAAAAAGCCCAGAGTATGCTCACTGCATCCTCCTCTAGGTCTCTGAATCATTTCTTAGAATTAATGAGGAAAAATAATTTGAGTATCTACTATACATAGGAACTACTTGCAAAAATTGGAATTGATTTAGAGATAACTTAAAGTGAGTCTCAGATTTGCACACAATGAGATTTTTAGGGTTTGCTTTAAAATACTCAATTCCCCTTTAATCGCCCCACATACACACCCCCTCCAAAAAAAAAAAACCTAGGGAGCAGAGACAGAAGAAACAGGATAGGCCATTAGCTGATAACTGTTGATGCCAAGCAGATACCGAGAGTCAACTATGAAATTCTCTGTACAACTGTGTATGTTTGAACATTTTCATAACAAAAAGTTTTTTTACAACGAGATTCTCATCCAGCATATCACACACACACACACACACACACACACACACACACACACACAAATCCCAGTGTAACTTGCTAGGTAGAAAGACAAGCAGATAGTACATAGCAAAGGTAGATTCATGTGGTTCCTGGGATGGAAACACACGGATGTATTTTAACATCATTTACACTCTCAATGATAATAAGACAGTGTAAGGAGCAAAGTATATTCTCAACAATTGTCAGTGTGGGAAGAAGTACAATTGTAAAGATTTATTCACTGCTGTTTTTAATGCTTGATGTTTTGGAGTTATTCTTAGAGTAAAATAAAAGGTGTTTCCTGTGCTGAAAGCATTTTACATGTTCCTCTTGTTAAGCAAGACTTTCTTTTTTCCCCTCTGCAGTAAGTTTGGTGGGGAGAGTGTGCACTTGAACTTGGGAAAGATGTATGGAAAGTGTGTTGCCCCCGAATTCTCACTTAAAACAGTCAATATTGTGAGCATTATTACAAACACTTAATGTCAACTGCAACTTTTACTAGAACTAACTTAAGCCTAGATGGTGATTTTATATTTTTTAATTTTAAAAATGTTTAAACTGAAAAAAAAATCTCAGGGAAATGTGATACATAGATGTTGCAATTTAGCTCCATGACACTACATGCTTGGCTACCCCATGCCCCCAAATTGTCCAGCCTATGCCTTCATGGTGGAGGGAGAGAGCTGCCATAATTTGTAGGCTGCCCTTCATAACTCCTTTGCACCTGGTGAAGGGAGCCAGAACAGGAAAGAAAGAGGCTGGTGTTGGGAGGCAGATAGACTCCGACTGGAATTCTAGCTCTATCTCTTCCTAGCTGTGTGACCTTGTGTGAATCTTACCTCCCTAAATCTCATCTGTAAAATGGGGAATGGTATTACCTCTACATATCAATGAATCACTGTAAAGTATTGATCAGAGGAGAACCTATGGTTTGCGAGGAAAGGAGATTATTCAGGAGAAACTTTGCAGGGCAGCCTGTCCTTGGGTGGGGGCGAGACAAAATAAGGAAAGAAAACAGGAAAACAGAAGGACAGTTTGAATTCTTTTACCTCCAGAGAGAGGGTAGCCAAGAGCAAAGACAGAAACGACCCAGTCAAATTAATGTTCTTGGTTTAGTATGTGCTGAGCATACTCCAACACCCAGGTGCCCTGGCAAGATGCCTCTGATGAACGAAAGTTGCATTAGAATGAGACACCATGTGAAAATAAGATAAGCTATAATTAGGGGTTGCACCAGAGTCTACTTAGCTCTACCTGGAAAAGAACCTGGGAAGAAGTTTGTGAATGTTATAAAGGCGAACAAAATGAGTTATCTATTAATGTGTTAAGATGAAGCTGTACATCTAGGAGAGAGCTTTAAGAGTCATTTACCTGTAACTACTTCTGCTGACAGTGTTTGGTCAGTGTTGGGGAATAAACTTATGTTCTAGCGTCAAGTCTGTGCCACTGACATTGCTTAGAAGGAAATACCAAAAATAAGCAACCCAGAGCTCAAGAAAGGATTTTCTCCCTCCGGGTGCCCCGCAAAGGATTCAGATCAATCCAGAGGGCCGGGTGAAGACAGGGATAGAACAGGACGCCAACAGTTCCAATTCCACAGAGTTGTCATGCAAATTAAATTTAAAAATGTATGTGAAGTATCTGGAACACAGTAGGCCTTCAATACGTGATAGCTCATAGGATTACCACTGTCATCATCAATGTCATCATCATCGTTGTCATTGGTACTACTGCTATCTTCTCAATCCAGGTAGGCTTCCTCCTGCTTAGAGACTCTACTTTTGCCTTCAACGTTAATGCCAACCTCAGCACCTCTTCACAGCCCGCAAAAGTAACCCACACACTCCCAAAACATTCAGGAACCATGGAGAACTACCAAAGACATAGCAAATGAAAGGCTTTACATCACATTACTGAGAGTGAAGTCTACAAATTCATTCAGACACATCTGTTTTCCCCTGTCTGGTTTCTTCTGGCCATTCAGCTGTCTCCTCGCTTGTCCTTCCCTGAGCTGGGGACAGCCTCACCAATTTAATTCCCATCCCCCAGACCCCTCGGTGTTTCTCTGCTCTTCCTTTCTCTTTAGAACCTCCACTGCTTCCTCCCTTTCTTATGCAGAGCAAGTCCTCTCTCACCCAGACTTCACATATCCTATCCAGCAAAGAAAGGGTCTTCAGCTACAAGAGACTCTTCAAAGACAGTACTTTGAAACAGTATGTTTGCCCTAGTAGCAGTATTTACAATAGCCAAGTCATGGAAGCAACCTAGATGTCCATGGACAGGTGAATGGATAAAGAAGACGTGGGGTGTGTGTGTGTGTGAGTGTGTGTGTGTGTGTGTGTGTGTGTGTGTGTGTATATATATATATATATACACACAATGGAATATTACTCAACCATAAAAAGAGTGCAGTAATGCCATTTGCAGCAACATGGATGGACCTAGAGATTATCATTCTAAGTGAGGTAGAGTCAGAGCAGAGAAGGACAAATATCCTATGATATCACTTATATGTGGAATCTAAAAACTTGATACAAATGAACTTATTTACAAGACAGAAATAGACTCACAGACACAGAAAACAAACTTGTGGTTACCAGGGGTGGAAAGGGACAGGGAGAGGGATAAATTGGGAGTTTGGGATTAACAGATACACACTACTGTAAATAAAATAAACAAGGTCCTACTGTATAGCACAGGGAACTATTTTCAATATCTTGTAACAACCTATAGTGGAAAAGAATCTGAAAATACATATAAAATATATATATATAAGAATATATATGTAACTGAGTCACTTTGCTCTACACCTGAAACTAACACAACATTGTAAATCAACTATACTCCAATAAAAAAATAATAAATTAGTATGTTTAGTTACTTCATGTCATCATATTTAATTCTAATCTCACTCCACTAATCACTCAACCTCACAGCGATTCTTTCATCCTTCTGTCCTCTCCTTAGAACTACTTATTGGCAAAACTTTTCTCTCCAATCCTATTCCAAGCACTGTTCTAGACCTGATATGGCTTTCTCATGCTGTCTGTGTCTGTCTCCAGTCCCCAGTCCTGTGGATCAACTTCCCCTTTGTCCAGAATGTCAACTATCTAATCTGGAAATTCAATCTATGTTTAGTTGTTGTAAGAAGAGAAAAGACAAGGCAAGAAAACTAGTAACGGAATTAAGATACTGCCAAACTTGAAACTAGGCACCAAGTTAACACTTCTCATTTTCTGTTTCTCAATGATGATAAGTAACTTGGTGGCCTGTAACTAAATTTGCATATGCCAATGTTCATGTATACCCGTGGACACACGCACTTGAGTGTGTGAAATAGAAAAGGCAATCCTGAGGGCTGAAGCTGAGGTTTAGGAGGTCTGGCTCTTCTGAATAAACACATAAATAAGCACTAGCCTGTAATCTATGCTAATAGATCTTATATTTCTAGGGTAACTCAGCGTTTATTAATTGAGATTCATCAAAACACAATATTCTGTCTCATGGAGTTTTTTCTGCATCTTCTTCCCTTTCCCACTAAAAAAGATTCAATTCTAAACACAAGACGAAGAAAAGGAAAAATGAGAGCAGACATAACCCAGTCAAAAAACTTAGATTTATGGAGTTCAACCTTGAACATATTTTTTTTAAAAACATCAAGCATGTGAATTAAAGCTCCCACCAGGCAGCTATAATTTATACAGCAAGCACTTGGCAGGTAATCCAAGTGCACTGTGATATGGGTAGCAAGGGGATCATCTTCACAGAAAACCAGACCCTCTTTGTGACAGGCCAGGGGGTGAGTAAGAAGCACACTCACTTTGCAGCTATAATAAGGTGTTTCCTATTTAATGGACCTTTGAGAATAAATGGAACAAGAAAAACCTAAGAAGAAAAAGTGGTTCACCACCAGAGTGTAAGCATGAGCCCGTGAAAAGCAAAAGGCAAAGGGAGTTGACCCAAAATAGTGACCTCCACCTCGTTTGCAAAATTTCAGGCAAATCAAGTACAAAAGAAAGAAAGTACAATTCAAGAGAAGGCTTTGATATTTTTCAAGCTAATTATTTCATCTGTTTACTCGTTTTTCAAATAATTCATTTTTATTGTTAGAGATGGAATAAATACATTGATCTCCAAAATAATATTTTTGATTCCTTGTTTGATTCCAGGCAATAAGGATTCATATTCTTTTTCTGAAGACTTATACTATATTTCTCAGCTAGCCTTTGTCAAACCACACTGCCCTAAAAAAAAATCTACTTCATAACTGAGCTTAAGAAAAAAGGTAAAACTTTGTCATATTTGCTTATAAAGGAACATAGAACACAGGTTTCTCTCTCACTCTACTCTCTACCCCTTAAAGACAGACGCCCAAGTACAGGAATACCCCAATATTCCTGAAATTGAGGATGGGACCCAAATGATACCAGCTGATTTCAGGCAGACAGTAACAATTATGAGCAGCATCCCTGAACCTGGAGAGCACTATTTTCTGGTTCTATGATTACCTGGCTTGAAATGAATTCTTCTTGAGTGGCATTCACCCTATTTGTAAGCATGGTCTCTAATAGTATGAATTCACACTCTCGCTCTGTTCTGATCTGGGTTCTCTCACACAACATGAGCTCTTTGGAACACTGATGCCACGTGATTCTCTACTTTAGGTTTGTGATTTTCTATTCCCTTCTGCTTAATGCTTTTCTTGGAGGAAACCAGCTGAAAGTTCTAAGGAATCAACAGGCAAGAAGGAACGATGAAAATGAGGAAAGAGCACCAAAGTAGGAGTCAAAGCCCTAGATTCTAGGCTGGGCTCTGAGATTGACACAGCTGTTTTACATGCAGTGTGCAATCTGCACTGCTGAAGGGGTAAAGCCTCTTTGCCTTAAAAAGACAAAAGCCAACGGCAAAGTCATCATCACAAATCAGATGTCATAAACTGGCAGCCCTTGTACTCTTCCTGCTCTAGTGCATTTGACCAACGAATATACTAATTTTTTAATCAATAAATTTCAAGCAACACTGCAGATTTACAGATTCTCTTGAAAATCTGCCGGATCAGTAAAAATGCAGATTTACGGATTCTCTTGAAAATTTGTCAGATCTTATGAAATAAACCTATATTTGTGCTTGTCGAGAATTGTTGCTTGTCAAGAGAGCATGGACTCTCCAATTTGCTGCATCCTCATCACCCCCAATGATTCATCGACACTTATCCTAACTCGCTTCCCTCCTTTAGGTTACCTGCCTGGAAGGTGAATTAAGGCATTTGTGTTGGCTGCCTCCAGTCTAGAAAAGGCAAAGGTAGGTAAGGAGGGATCGCAAGGTAACAAAGAACATGGAGAAGCCACAGACACACATCAAAGGTTGAAGGCTTGAACGTGTAGGCACATTTACAAATGGATCACAGCTCCCATTAGTTAGGCAGTCTCCCCCTCACTGCTGGATATACAATAGATAAATAAATAGCAAGAATACATGTGATATATATTTAGATTGCACATTAGACTTTAAAATCTGTGCCTAACTGAATGCATTAGCCCGTGTTTTCTGTTTATGTCTCCACAATGCCATGGAAACACAGCACGGCATCCTAATGGGTCTCTCCTGGCAATAAATAAACAAAGCCTTTGTCTATTCATGTTTCAATTTCTTTTTTTATGTAATTTACAATTTCAAAAAAGAAAATAGATTGGTGGTAGTTTTTTTCTTTCCTGGCTGCCCCTTCCAGTTTCCTTTCTTGCAAAGTACCTCTGCAAGAAATGCAAAATGCACCTTCTAGTGGTTGCTGAAATCCACACCAGCATCATCAGCACTCAGAGAACAGGATTCTCCCAGCCGGACTCATCTTTCCCCTTCATCAAATGCCATGATAATTAAACTCTGTAATGAGGTTCTTCAAGCATTTCAGTGTAACCCAAAGAGCACTTAATAGAGTTGTTTAAGGTTGAAAGCTGATATAAAACAGACACAAAATCTGGTGGGGTTTGCTCCCCTCCTTCAGTCTAAAAGGCAATATCCAGTCCATTATTATAGAGAGAGCAACAACAGTCACAGCCCTTAAATGGCTCCACGATGGCCGCCACACGCTCTCGCCTCCCTGGCTCCACAGCCAGTGGGAGCCGACAAGTCACTCACCATGCCGCCGTTGCCCTAATGTGCAGGGGGCAAGGTGAAACCCAAGCTCCAAGTGCCGGGGGTACCATGTCTCACAGGGCAGCTCTCTCCTGTCTGGCACCTGCTGTCCCCTGCCCGGCTGTAACCCAAGACTCCGAAAGGCTGATTATTATCTGCATGGAGAAGTGGGCAGATTTAATTAGGTTGCTCAACTCTGAAGAATCCCCTGAACCCAAGTGCAGTGACCTTGGTCACACAGGGAAAATGAGGGGGGCAGGCCAAGTACTACTTCTCCGGCGAGCTAGCAGGTGAGTTCCTGCAGAGACCCTTGCTCTTGGCTTCAAAATATTAGCATGCTAAAAAACATCCCAAATAAGCCAACTAGACTTTCAAGTTATTCTGATATCATGGACATATCTATGTTTTACGGGACTTGAAGCTTCTACACTTTTAAGATCCTTCTTTAAGAAAAAAAATGCAACATTATAAATGTAAAATTTGGTTGAAAAGTGACTATTCATTTATAATAGCAGGCAAGTAAGTCATAACAATTAATAGTTTTTAAAATCCTGATAACTGCCAAGAACTTTACAGATCCAGAAGAAATATATACTTTTACTAATTAACTTCCTGGCCTGCCTCTATAATACTTGCTACTTGTATTTTTGTTTGTGTCCACTTTGTCTCTTTGTATGATGACAAAATTTAATATTTTCTTTACAGAAAATAAAATTCAGTCCCTCCTCAATCAAGGTTGTCCAAAACTTGCTTTTCCTTACTGAAAGTTTAGAAACATTTTTTTTCAGCTCCATGATTTGTTACTGTAAAGTCTTATACATGTTTAGAATTCTTGCTAACTTTGGGAAAATATCAAATGTCTTTTATATATGTAGGATTGCAGAGTTCTTCAAGTTTCCCCATGCAATGACAACTCTTAAACATTCTTGGAATTTTAAGCATCCATTAACAAGTTAGTTGTCATCCCTCTAGTGCCATACTATGAGTTTTATGTTATCTTTGTCAATGATCATCTTTTGTGTCAGGTCAACAGGAAATGTAAATACTTCTCCAATGTATTCATATTATTCCTTCCTTTTATTAGCTGGATTATCTAATGACCCAAGAGCCTGGTCATTAATTATTTTAAAAATGTATCTCTAGCTCTCATTGAATTGCTGCTGTTGGTATCTTCTGGATCTGATCCACCAGTTCCCAAACCTCACTGGTTGCTCATTACAAAGGCACCAACTCCCAAACTTCAGCTACTGCATATTTCACAGAAAAGTCTAACAGGAAAAGGGGGGCGGGGTGGATGAGAGACAGATAGAAAACTTAATTTATGGAGGTTAAATTATGTACTTTATTTTAGTAAATGTTATAAAAACACACCATCATGTGAACAAAAAGCTTCTCAGCTTTAAGGTATATCTGTCTCTGCTGACATCATTTCTTTATTTACCAACTGCATAAGAACTACTTTACACTAAAGAAACCCAAGTTGTAGTCAAACTAACTATATCAAATAAGTGAATTAACAATAAATCAATACATGGCATATTGCCATAGTTCTGTCCTTTACTAATACAAAAACTATAGGTTTAGAAATAAATCTTGTTAATACCAACTGCTTTATTAGTTAGCTCATTAGCAAGAACAACAAATATAAAATAGAAATTTCGGTTAGTTAAGCAGGTTGAGAGGGTTCATTTAGCAATTTGGGTTCTTTTTGAAAATGAGATGAGCCCTTTAACTGAATTGCAAAACTATTAAATTAATTTGTGTGAGCTTAATAATATAAGTTAGAATAGGGGATAGATTTGACTAAAACCTGAGTAGATAGCTGTGTTGGTAAGCAGAGTCTGACATATTTTGGGAAAATCTATCCCTCTTAACCCTGTCTGGACTGAATTTGCTGCTTTATTCATTTTTTAAAATTAATAACCTATAGACACGCTAGAAATCAATTACGAGCAAATAACTGAAAAATTCACAAATATGTGAAGATTAAACAACGTGCTACTGAACAACCAACAGATTAAAGAAGAAATCAAAGAAGAAATCAAAAAATACCTTGAGAAAAACAAAAATGGAAATACAACATACCAAAATTTATGGGATGTAGCAAAAGTAGTTCTAAGAGGAAAGTTCATAGAGATAAATGCCTACCTCAAGAAACAAGAAAAATCTCAAACAACCTAAATTTACACCTCAAGGGACTAGAAAAACAGGAACAAATGAAGCCTAAAATTGGTAGAAGGAAGGAAATAATAAAGATTAGAAGAGCAATAAATGAAATAGAGACTAAAAAGACAGTAGAAAATATAACTGAAATGTAAAACTGGTTTTTTGAAAAGATAAACAAAATTGATAAATCTTTATCTGGACTCACCAAGGAAAAAACAAGACCTCAAATAAAATAAAAAATGAAAGAGGAGACATTACAACTGATACCACAGACATACAAAGGATCATAAGAGACTACTATGAACAATTATATGCCAACAAATTTGACAACCTAGAAGAAATAAATTCCTAGAAACATGCAACATTCTAAGACGGAATCATGAAGAAACAGAAAATCTGAGTAGACCAGTTATAAGTAAGTAGATTGAATAGGTAACCAAAAACCTCCCAACAAACAAAAGCCCAGGGCCAGATGGCTTCACTGGTGAATTCTACCAAACAGTCAAAGAGGATTGATACCAATCCTTTTCAAACTCTTCTTAAAAAAAGAAGAAGAGGGAATGCTTCCAAACACGTTTTACAAGGCCAGCGGTACCCTGATATCAAAACCAGACAAGAGGGCTTCCCTGGTGGTGCAGTGGTTGAGAGTCCGCCTGCCGATGCAGGGGACATGGGTTCGTGCCCCGGTCTGGGAAGATCCTACATGCCTGGAGCGGCTGGGCCTGTGAGCCATGGCCGCTGAGCCTGCACGTCCGGAGCCTGTGCTCTACAACAGGAGAGGCCACAACGGTGAGAGGCATGCGTACCTCAAATAAAACAAAAAAAAACCAGACAAGAATGTCACTAGAAAAGAAAATTACAGCCCAGCCAATATCCCTGATGAACACAGATTCAAAAATTCTCAATAAAATATTAGCAAACTGAATTCAATACATTAAAAGGATCACACACCATGATCAAGTAGGATTTATTCTAGGGATGCCAGGATGGTTCAATATCTGCAAATCAATCAATGTGACATGCCACATTAACAAAATGGAGGATAAAAATAATATGATCATCTCAATAGATAAAGAAAAAGCACTGGACAAAATTCAACATCCATTTATGATAAAAACTCTCAGCAAAGTCGGTACAGAGGGAATGTACCTCAACATAAGAAAAGCCATATATGACAAGCCCCAAACTAACAATATTCTCAATGGTGAAAAGCTGAAAGCTTTTCCTCTAAGATCAGGAACAAGACAAGAATGCTCACTTTCACGACTTTTATTCAACATAATATTAGAAGCCCTAGTCAGGGCAATTAGGGAAGAAAAAGAAATAAAAGGAATCCAGACTGGGAAGGAAGAAGTTAAACTGTCACTCTTGGCAGATGACATAATATTATATATAAAGGCTCCACCAAAAACTGGTATAACTAATAAAAGAATTCAGTAAAATTACATGATATAAAATCAGTATGCAAAAATCTGTTGCATTTCTATACATTCATTTAAAAAATTATCAGAAAGAGAAATTAAGAAAACAATCCCATTTACAGGTACATCAAAAAGAATAAAATACTCAGGAATAAATTTAACCGAGGACATGAAAGACCTACACACTAAAAACTACAAGCCATTATTGAAAGAAATTGAAGAGGGTACAAATAAATGGATAGTCCATACTCATGAATTAGAAGAATTAATATTGTTAAAATGAACATACTACCCAAAGCAATCTACAGATCAATGCAAACTCTATTAAAATTGCAATGGCATTTTTCACAGAACAAACAATACTAAAATTTATATGGAACCACAAGAGACCACAAATAGCCAAAGCAATCTTGAGAAAGAAGAACAAAGTTGGAGGCATCACACTTCCTGATTTCAAATTGTATTACAAAACTATAGTAATCAAAAAGTATAGTATTGGCATAAAAGTAGACACAAAGATCAATGGAACAGGATAGAGAACCTGGAAGTAAACCCACACACACATATATGGTCAAATAATTTACAATAAAGGAGTCAAGAATATACAATGGGGAAAGGTCTCTTCAATAAATGGTGTTGGGAAAACTGGAAAGTCACGTGCAAAAGAATGAAACTCAACCACAATCATATATCATACACAAAAATTAACTTAAAGTGTAGTTAAGTGTAGTAAAGACTTAAGACATAAGGCCAGAAACACAAAACTCCTAGAAGAAAACATAGGCAGTAAGCTTCTTGATATAGGTCTTGGCAATGATTTTTTGAATCTGACACTAAAAGCAAAAGCAGCAAAAGATAAACAAGTGGGAATACATCAAACTAAAAACCTGCACAGCAAAGGAAACCATCAACAAAATGAAAAGTCAACCTACAAAATGAGAGAAAACATTTGCAAGTCATATATCTGATGAGGTTAATACACCAAATATATAAAGAACTCATACAACTCAACAACAAGAAAACCAAACAATCCAATTAAAAATTGGGCAGAGGATCTGAATAGACATATTTCCAAAGAAGACATACAGATGGCCAACACGTACATGAAAAGATGCTTAACATCACTAATCATTAGGGAAATGAAAATCAAAACCACAGCGATATATCACCTCACTCCTGCTATAATTTTTACATACAAACAACAAGTATTGGTTGGTGAGGATTAGAGAAAAGGGAACCCTTGTGCACTGTTGGTGGGTATGTAAACTGGTACAGCCACTACGGAAAACAGTATGAAGTTTCCTTGAAAAATTAAAAATGGAACTACCATATGATCTGATAATTGCACTTCTGGGCATTTATCTGAAGAAAATGAAAACACTAACTCAAAGAGATACACCCCCACGTTCACTGCAGCACTATTTACAACAGGCAAGATACAGAAACAATCTAAGTGTCCATTGATGGATGAATGGATAAAGAAAATGTGGTATGTACATATATAAATAATGGAATATTATTCAGTCATTAAAAAAAGAATGAAATCTTGCCATTTGCAACAACATGGATAGAACTTGAGGGCATTATGCTAAGTGAAATAAGTCAGACAGAGAAAGACAAATACTATGTGCTTTCACTTACATGTGGAATCTAAAAAAAAAGAAAATTAAAAAAAAAAACAAGCTCATAGATACAGAGAATGGATTGGTGGTTGCCACTGGTGGTGGGCAGAGGGTGGGGTGGGAGAAATGAGTGAAAGGGTTAAAACAGACAAACTTCCAGTTATCAAATAAATAAGTCATGGGGATGTAATATACAGCATGGTGACTATAGTTAGTAATGCTGTATTGCAGATTTGAAAGTTGCCAAGAAAGTAGATCTTAAAAGTTCTCATCACAAGAAAAAAATTTTTGTGTAGCTATGTAAGGTGATGGATGTTAACTAGACTTTGTGGTGATTATTTCACAATATATACAAATATTGAATCATTACGCTATACACTTGAAACTAATATAATGTTATGTATAAATTATACTTCAGTTTTAAAAATGCAAAAAAAAAAAGAAGTTAAAGCAATTTGGAAAACGCTCAAAAGCCAAGAAGGTATTTACATTTAAGCATTGGTTATTTTATCAGAGAAAAATCACCAATTTAATGTTCTAAGCAAAAGAAACATGAGTAGCAAGCTTCAAGTGAGTATGTTACCCAAGAAGCTCTATAGAATGAGACTATTTTGAGAAGAAGGCCCTGCTATGAGCTTAGGTGGCCCAGGATAGCCATATGAATCCAAGAGGACCTTGGGTATCTCTGGACTGAACGGAGATGGAATCCATTTACTCAAATAGTTAAGAGAACAATTAAATGATAACAAAATTGTTCCAGTTTTGTGTTCCAGAAGTGTTTTACTGTTCCATGCATGTTTCTGCCTGTAATAGGCACAACAAAAGCAATAAAATCTTAGAAAACAGGTTTTCATAGTTTACTAAGACTTTACTATTCAAAATATAGTCCACAACCAGGCAATGCCTGGGATCTTGTAAGAAATGCAGAGTCCCAGGCCCCGCTTCAGACCTCCTGAATCACACACACGTCTGCACCGGTGATTCATATGCCCATTAAAGATGGTCAAGCACTGGTCTTTTTCAAGTAGTAGTGGCCAATGGAATTTCCAAGTCAATGACCTGATAATTTAATTAGAAGTGTTTTAATCAGATTGTGAAAATAATATATGCTCACTGCAAAAACAACAAAAACACAAAGACATTACAAAATGTTATAAAATTATAAAGTGAAAATCACCTAGAGAACTGTCCCCAGATAAAACAGTTAACATTTGATGTAGATCTTTCCAGCCACTTTCTATATGTACTGCAAATTAAAAATAAGGTAACTGGGGCTTCCCTGGTGGCGCAGTGTTTGAGAGTCCACCTGGTGATGCAGGGGACACGGGTTCATGCCCCGGTCCAGGAAGATCCCACATGCCGCGGAGCGGCTAGGCCCGTGAGCCATGGCCGCTGAGCCTGTGCGTCCGGAGCCTGTGCTCCGCAATGGGAGAGGCCACAACAGTGAGAGGCCCGCATACAGCAAAACAATAAATAAATAAATAAAGTAACCTATATATGCTGTTTACAATCTGCTTTTTATACTTCAGCAATAATATGAGGACATCCTTTCATGTCAATAAATGTAGTTCTGACTCGTCATTTTAATTTTCAGGGAATATTCTACTATACAGTGAAATGTATTTCAATAGTCTCTTATTGTTGGACAAAGAATGTATATATACTATTTCTTTAAAATAAATTCCTAAAAAAAAAAAATAAATAAATAAATAAATTCCTGGGCTTCCCTGGTGGTGCAGTGGTTAAGAGTCCACCTGCCAATGCAGGGGACATGGGTTTGAGCCCTGGTCCAGGAAGATCCCACATGCCACAGAGGAACTAAGCCCGTGCACCACAACTACTGAGCCTGCGTGCCTAGAGCCCGTGCTCCGCAACAAGAGAAGCCACCAAATGAGAAGCCCGCGCACCGCAATAAAGAGTAGCGCCCACTCACCACAACTAGAGAAAGCCCGCACACAGCAATGAAGACCCAACGCAGCCAAAAATAAATAAAAACAAATAAATCAAATTAATTTAAAAAAAGACCTTAAGCAAATGTTGCTAAATAAATAAATGAATTCCTGAAAGCAGAATTTCAGGGTCAAAGATTAGGCACATTTAAATCTATATATACTCTGCAAGATGGCCTTCCAGATAATGTGAGTGGTATCGATCTCTGTAATCTTCACCAATCTGATAGGGAGATAGTTGTATCTTATTGTCAAATACCTTTAAATCATATCTTAATGTAAGTGCTTGTAGAGGTGTCTTTTTTGTGTACCTTCAATATTAATTAAAAACATAATAGTGTTCAGTAATTCATGTCCTTTGTATTTTCACATTAAATATTTAATTGTGTACCTGTTCAGAAAACTGGTAACCTAGAAGATAAAACCATAGGGTGTGATTCAGTCTAGATTTTTCCAAAACGAAAAGTTTGATTATTAAGCTGTCGCACTCTCAGTTCTCTTTCTACCTCTGGGTACATACAACCTTTTGAGTTTTCTCTGTGAATCTCTCTTTCCATGCCCACTAGTTACATGCAATTCTATCCCCCAGAGATACCCGTTCAGCATTCATGTTCTCACTCCAGATTGTATCCCTCCCAGGTCACTGCACTACCTACATGTTGACAAATGTCAGCATCTCTAGCCACATCTCTTTCTAGCCCAGATCTGAGCAGTCCTCCTCGTGTGTGCATGGTTGTATTCCTTAGCTAGCAATAATTTTCTCTATATTTTAACACTATGCAAACATTTTTCAAGACCCAACACGAACATCACTACTTTTGAAACCCTGCCTGAGTGCCTGGCAGATCCTTTGACCCCACTTTGCACTGCCCACGTCTCCATCGCTGCCTCATCGGAGTGTATGACTGTGTATGTGCAGGTAATTGTTGGGTCACGTGCCCTTTTCTTATGGGCAGATTTTATTTTCCCATCTCCTGTTTTCTCAAGTAGTAACACTGAACCTGGCACAAAGTAAGTAATCCGAACAACAGATGAACAAATCCATAAATGAGACTACAAACCACTTACTAGTCCCCCTCATCCCAAGTTAAAAAGAAGAAAACTGAGACCAAAGAAATTAAATACAAACAAACAAAAGAAAGGAAGAACAAAGTTCTGGGTAAAAACATTTTAGAGGACTGTATTATTTACTAACTTAATACATTTTCTTAATGAAAGTGCTTAATTTCCAATAAAGAAAATAAATGAAGAACATATTTTCAGAGAATAGAAGAAAAACAAAATTTTCTGCTTATAGCTCCCCACAGCTAATGTTGAGTGAAAATCGAGTACTTTTCTTTTCTTGCTTTACCTCCATTTTTCAAAAACACCAACCATTATTTAAAATTCTCTGCCCATCACTCAAAGAAACAGAGACAGTTGTTCATTCTGAGTTAGGTTTTTGTTTATCTGACCAGCAGGGTCAGGATAATAAATCACTCAACCCCTAGGGAATAAAGAAATGCTTAATGGATTTGTACAGTTACCAGGGGGAAAAAAATAAAGAGAAAAACTTCCAGGATTCAATTCATTTTCAAATACTGCACAGTACTTCAGAAAAGACTGCACGGAGATCATATATAGGTGAAGCAGATGGAAGGGAAAAAAATCAGAGAAGTGGCATTTCCACTGGAGAAAAATATACGGTCCATTTTTCAAACATCCCACAAGAAGAACCTCTTCTTTCACCCTTCCTGTAAACAAACATTGTACATTTCGCCCAACCCCCAAGGCACCCCTGGCAGTTGGCTGGCAGTACCTTTTGCACTTGTGATGATGTCTGCTGCTGCTGATCAGGCTGAAGGCAGCCAACAGCCACCCCAGGCATCACTTACAGGCTCTTCCTGATATAGAAGCCGTAAGATGTGCGGGAGTTCAGGACAAGGACAACACTTTTTTTTTTTTTTTTTAACATCTTTATTGGAGCATAATTGCTTTACAATGGTGTGTTAATTTCTGCTGTGTAACAAAGTGAATCAGCTATATGTACACATACATCCCCATATCTCCTCCCTCTTGTGTCTCCCTCCCACCCTCCCTAACCCACCCCTCTAGGTGGTCACAAAGCACCGAGCTGATCTTCCTGTGCTATGCGGCTGCTTCCCACTAGCTATCTATTTTACGTTTGGTAGTGTATACATGTCCATGCCACTCTCTCACTTTGTCCCAGCTTCCCCTTCCCCCTCCCCAATAACACACTTCTTGCAACACTTTATGTCACTATTCTAATTCCACAAAGGCCAGAAAATGCACTAGGCTTTGCTTCAAAGGGTCCTTGGGAATGCAGGAAGAAAAAGCCAAAAGACTAAGGTGAAGCTATTGAATAATTTAAAGTTTCTTACCTGAGGCAATGGGAGAACTGTTTCACTGAATATTCATCACACAGAACAACCTATATTGTAATACTGCCAAATGTCAGAGCGTAAATTGTCCATGCAACTTACAATAACAGCTGATACTTCCATGGAAGCTTTTATCCTGAATGAGAGTAAAATAGTTTTCCTTGCCCTACTCCAGACTTGCTGTGTGGTCTTAAGCAAAACACTTAACATATCTGTGTCTTAGGTAGCCTGTCTGGGGAAATTTGCTTTTGTCTCAGCTGCAGCCTAAGCATTTGTGAGAACATCTCACTCTGGAATCAAAGAAGTTATACACAGATACAAATTTATGTATTATACCAAGGAAACATATGTGAAGCTCCTAGCATTGTGCCTGGCACAGTTATTTAACAAGTGTTATTTACACCCCCCTTTCTTCACCAGAGAAAATTAAACATCTTTTGTGTTCACTTAAGACAAAATAAGTTAGAATAAAATTAAGAGATTTTTCTCCCCAAAGACGACGGTATTCTTCCCTTCATTTTCGCCTTTTTGTAATATGTATCGGTGCTCATAGTCCTATGCAATACTTGCAATGCTGTAATTATAGAAATAATTAAAGGACTGATTCGTGTACATACATGGGGAGATTAGCAGCCTAATACTGAGGAGTCGATTTTGAAGTTATGTTCCTGTCACCTCTGAGCAGGAACTTCGGATGGAAGACCCAGAATTACCATATGTGGTAGGACTAGGGTCTAGGTATGCTGCAGTTTTGCCTCAGCTGGCCTGACATCCAAGCATATGACAACATTTTTGCTTCTTTTACAAGATTTCCTGGAGTTTGCACTCCCTTCATGATCTTGGCAGAGATTCTGCTCCTGAAATAACATACTGAATCCTCACCAAAACCGTGTGCTACCGAAATGCCAGAAAACTGCCAGTGTGGGCAAGATCTGAGAGTGACAGTCACCACCTCCTACCTGGCCAACCTCATCTTCCCATAGGTTCTTGGAGGAAGTGTTATTTTTCCCCCTAAAGTAAAAATGCTTCTTACATTCCCTGAATTCTTTCTAGAATTCTTTCTTACCTTCTGTCTATGAGCAAGCTCTGTAAATGACCTTGTTCAAAAATGGATTGATTTCAAAAAAATCCTTATAGAATGCCACATATAAACCAAAAACCCCGAATGTAACTTATTTCCATGTCTTCAATGTTAAAATCAAAATGCTTCTCATACTAATGTTAACCAAGTGCTCTTTGTCTTTAAAATCCAGGACCAAAATATTGTTCTGTCTATTAGGCCAACATCTATTTCTTGTTAAAAACAGAAAGTTGAGTCTTTTTTTACTTTTCACTAACATCAGTCAGCACATGAATACCTGACTCACACTTAATAAACTCAAAACTTAACAGAATCATATCTTTCCAAAGATGTTGAATTAACGCTTTCACCAACAGATTTTTAATAAGCACCTTCTATGTGCCAAGGACTGTTCTTAATGCTGGGGATCTAGCCATGTAAATGACAGTCTCTGCTTTTCGGAGAACTTCCATTCTAGTGAGCAGAGGTAGACAATAAATCATAAATATGTAACATGATGGAGTGGTCTTTACTATTCCAGATGGGATCAGGGAAGGAATGATATGTGAGGAGATTCCTAAAGGGAACAAGAAAGCAAAACTTGCAGATATCTGGGAAGAGAGCATTCAAAGGAGAGATTCCACAGCAGAAGCCCACTTTAGTGTACTTACCTGAAGCAGGAAGGCCAGGTCTCTAAAGCAGAGTGATGGTGGGGGGGGCAGTGAGAGGGGGTAAGATCTGAGAAACTCAGGGCCAGAACATGTAGGGCCAGTAAGGCCCCGACAGTGACTCTGAAAGAAAGTCTGAGTGAGTTGGGAAGGCAAGAGAGGACTTGGAGGAGAAGAATGAGACGATGTGACTTATATTTTGAAGGATAACCCATCTGGCATGTGGAGAACAGATCTCAGAACTGACAGCCGAATAAAAAAGAGCAGCTCCCCTGCTTCTTACGGAAGCCCAGATGGAGGGGATGAGCAATGGTCAGACTCAGGATGTATTTCAATGTATTTCACATCCCACTAGATATGGGATATGAAAAAAAAAAAAGTGACACATCAAGAATGACCCCAAGAACCTCGGTCTGAGTAACTGATAGACTAGAGCTGCCATTTACCAAGAAGTAGAGTAGGTTGGGACTGGAACAGGAGAATCAAGAGTTCAGATTTGAGTATGTTACACCTGAGCTTCCTATTAGACATCTAAGTTGAAATGTCAAATAGGTAGCTGAATATGTGAGAATGACATGCAGAAGAGGTTTCCAGGCTGGAAAGGTAAACCAAAGACTGTTTGTTGGCTATGGAATGTATCATAATCCAACTGTGCTGGCCAGCTATTTCGGCAGTAATGCTGTATAACAAACCACCTCAAAACTAGATGGCCTACAACAAAAATCAGCTATTTTTCTGGCTCATAGGTTTGTGGGTTGGCAGGGATGACTCTATCTCAGGCGGCAGTGTGGCTGCACTGGGTTAAGTTTAGCTTTGCTCTGAGTGTCTCATTCCTGGATTCATACTGAAGGGGCCAAAGACAGCTGGGCATGCCCTTCTCAAGATGATCACACGAACCAGACAGAGCCAGAGAAATATACATCGTCTTTTAAGGCTTTGTCACAGAACCGGGTACACTGTCACTTCTGCCCATATTCTATTGTCCAATGCAAATCACCTGGTGAAGCCTGATATCAGTAGGACAGGGTAACGTCCTTGACATATAGTCACAGGAAATGCAAAATCACACGGCAAAGGACATGTATATTTCTAACACAGGGAAGGCTGGAAGAACTGGAAGAATGATCCAATCTACCTTTCACCTCATACTGTAGCCTTAGCTACATCTACAGCTCATGACAAAAGACTCTGTTCAGATCCTGTAATCTCTCAACCCAATGAGTTTCCTCGAATGTCTATTTTTGAAAGCCATTTTATAAATGTATTCAAGGTAATTATGCTTGGATTTTTTTACTAACAGGAAAAATAGGTTGGCATTTTCTAATAACATGGTACCCATCATACTTCAAATGCCATTTCTTTTAAAAAAATCTTGATCAGTGCTTCTCAAACTATTTGTGGGGGAGGGCTATTTCTTTATTTCAACAAGCCACAGACCTATCATTTTTTAAAATACAATAAAATTAATTGCTAAGACTGACGTTTTTAAAAAAGCAAAGATATACAAATTTCAAGTCCATGTTTTCAGGAAAGTACTTGGTCACATTGCTATAAAAGTTTCTAAATAAATACTTATTCTTCATTTCTGCACCTATCTTGCTGAAGACAACAGTTTACAGAATAGCATCAGCCCATGGGCCACACTTAGAAAAGCACTGTCCTAGATGATCCTACCATAACCAGATCACTTTACCCCCCAAATCTTACTATCACTGAATAATAGCAGTTTGAGCAAAACTAAGTTGCTAAAAATGTGAAATTGAATTTGACCTATACCCAAGTTTACTCAACTATTAATTCAATTTGCCAGGCTTTTTTGGTCCCCAGGATTCCATGCTTCAGTTATTAAGTAAAAAAGGAAAACGTAGGGCTTTGTCAAACAGCCATATCCTGCTTTATGACTTTTACCATGTTTTTCTTGATTCTCATGGCAATCCCTTTTAGAAATTCCATCCATGCTGTACACACACAAATTACTAAAATCTCCTGGCCACATCCTGAGGCTTCCTTAATTGACTGTTATCAAGCTGTGCTTTTTAAATGTTCCAGCATTTGATCTTTTTAAAATGCTTCTGAGATTTAACTGGTGTCAAACTGGCTGGTCTAATTTCCTGCTATGTCTTTAGATCCTTTTTTAAAAATAATTGGGTGTCGAATTAGGGTTTTCTTCTTTCTTCCTCAAGGGATTAGTACTAAATTTAGTTAAAAGTCTGACCAACAAAAAAAATTCTATTCTGTTCTGCTAGCTTCCTATATACTTGGACTTGCTGTCTCTCAAATCACACAGTATGCTAGAGTCCAGAAAAAATTAAGCCATGCTTACTCAGCCCTGTTGAAAGGGGGCCTGATGGACCTGGAAGTATCTAGATGACCCGAATATCAGATTTGAAAATGGGATTTGCTGAACCTTGTTTGAACAAAGAACAGCCCCCAGAAGTCCTTCGTGTGGTGAAAGAGGAAGATCAAAGAGTAGTGAGACTAGTATTAATGCTGAAACAATAACCTCTTTCCAGAAATATTCTCAGAAGAACACGGACCAGGCAGAGGCCCAAGACTCACCATCAGCAACTGAACCTTCTGAACCCTCCACAGTGCTGAGGCAGCACTAAGAAACATTCAAGAATTGAGGCAAATCTCCCATCTGCTCCTAAGCTTTTATTATTATTGTTGCTGTTGTTGTTATTATCATCATCATCATCATCATAGTTGCTAATTTAAAGCAAAATAAACTCATAGATACTGAATCATTTCTGTTCTCTCTTGGAAACTCTTTCTTCCTAAATGATAATGAATAGCCTAAAAACTACTCTGGAGCAAGAAATTGTTTATTTTGGGCCACATCTATGTAATGCCAACACATCAATTGATTACTCAGTTAAAGCTATTGAAGAAAACATAAAATCAGTCTGCAGCTGAGCCGAACTGTCCAGCCAATTCAGACAAAAGAGTCCAACCTGTAGACAACCAAAACACAACCTTCATAACATGATGTTCTCATTCATCACACTATTCTTATAGCCTCATTGAGGACAACATCTAATTCACCTTTTGTCTCCCAGAGAATCTCGCATTAATAGGAGCCCAGGTAAATGCTAAACAAATCATTAAAAGTCATCTGTATTTTTAAAAAGGTGTTTAAAATATTTAACCCAAATAGTGCACTCATAGGTGGAAATCAGCGTAAGAAAATATTTAGATGTTTTGTGGAATCAAAATGCTAAGTAGTTACATTCAGTTCTTGGTTTTACTTAGAATGATAACAATCGCAAATGTCAACTCCTCCACCTTAGCTTAGTCAGATTTGCCTCAGAGCGACCCTAGGAAATGTCACTTTTCCTCCTCATCTGCCCTTACTCACATTTCTAGCTCCTAACACCAGGAAGACATGCTGAGCCATGTGGGTCCCTTACATTTTAGATGAGCCAGGAAAGACTGGTTTATAAACTCTGCTCCATAATGTTTTGTGTTAGGTACCACAGAGAAACTCAGAAGAACTGATATACCATGTTTTAAAGTATAATTTTATATCCTGAATACAATATTATATAAAAAAGGGCAGACTACACTCAAAATATAATATAAACTAGAAACAATAACCAAATTTTGCTGTGATGGTACTTTATGTTTACATACACATTTATATAAACTGAAACCTCTACTAATAGACTATATTAATGGAAGCAACTATAGATCTTTTCTCAAGAAAAGATCCCAGTAAGTCTAAGATTGTTATTGTGTTAGTCTACTCAGGCTGCCATAACAGAATACCACAGACTGGGTGGCTTAAACAACAGAAATTTATTTTCTCCCAGTCTTGGAGGCTAGAGATCCAAGATCAAGGTACCATCGGGGTCGGCTGCTGGTGAGACCTCTCTCTCTTCCTGACTTGTAGATGGCCACTTTCCCTGTGTCCTTACATGGCCTATTCTCTGTGAGCACGGACAAAGAGAAATCTATCTTGTTTCTTCCTCTTCTTGTAAGGACACCAGTCACATGGAATTCAGGCTCCACCCTGATAATTTCATTTAACTTTACCTCCCTAAAGGCCCTATCTCCAAATACAGTCATACTGGAATATTATGGACTGAATTGTGCCCCCTCCACACCAAATTCATATGTATTCATACCTATAACATTTGTAAATCATAAACATATAAAAACAATGAGAACATTTCTTTAATAAATGATATTAAGAAAACTATGCTTTATTCCATAACAAACTCTAAACAGATTAAAATTAAATCACAGGAAGGAAGGAAAAGTACCACAACGAAGAAGATTAAAATAAAAGAATAAATTATAAAAGATCAAAATGGGTAAGATTAAGAAAATTAAAACACCTGTGTAATAAGAAAAATGCAACAACGTTTAAATAAAAAGGAAAGTAGCAGGTTGGTGGAAATGTCACAAATAGGAAAAGGGATAGCAAAAGAATAGAGACATATATTTTTATATATTATATACTGATATATAATATATAAAATCCTATAAAATATTTAAGTTGCTAAGATTTCATTAGAGAAATGCATAAGAAAGAAAATACAAATATGAGAGATAATCAAACACGACAAAAAAGTATCCCATTTGTCAAAAAAAAAAGAAAATTAAAGCCATAATAAGTAACAGTTTGCACCTAATAAGTAACCAATTTTTTAAGAAACTTAATGCTGGGGATAAGGCAGGAATCACATGTTCTGAAACATTACTACAAACTATGCAAATTTTAAGTCTTTTAAGGAAACATTTGGGAAACACACATCAAAAGTGTTAGAAATGTTTCCCATCAGTTGAACTCAATAATCCATTCTTGGGAAAACACTACTATTAAAAAACACCAAAAAAGCTATATAATGATGTTCCTTACCTCTGAAGGGGACACTTTTGGTTGCCTCCCTAGCCAACTGTGATGCTTGTGTACCAACTTGACTGGACCACAGGTTGTACAGATATTTGGTCAAACATTATTCTCGGGATGTCTGTGAGGGTATTTTTGGATGAGATTAACATTTAAATCAATAGACTAAGTAATTAGATGGCCCTCCATAATGTGGGTGGGCCTTGTCAAATCAGTTGAAGGCCTGAATAAAATAAAAGGACTGCTTCTCTCCTGAGTAAGAAGGAATTCCCTATTTAGTGGGTTTCAAACTGGAATACTGGCCTTTCTCCTGCCTTTGAAAAAATCAGCTGATTCATTCATTCATAAAGCATTCATAGACTATCTCCTGACAAATTCTGTATATTTCAGTTTATGCTGTATTAAAAGAGATCTTATGACTTTATTAACTTGAAGGATTGGAAAATTAATGGCACTATACTTCCTTTGTTTTGAAATTCAACAAATTAAATATTAATAGATTTTCAAAAAAAATCATGAGGAAAAGAACAACAGAAAACCCGACTCAGGTCGCAAGCAGCCTATTGGTCTATTATGCAAACAGCAATACCAATATGGCTTAAGCCATGACTAATGAGGCTTTCTCTTAATTTCAGATACAAATATCCTAAATTGCATCATATACTTACTTCTTTATTTTCTTATTTATCATAGCCAAAAAATATCGTAATTACCTAATCCATATGAGAAGAGTAAAGCAAACTATCATTTGTCAACTCAGTGGGAGATTATCCAGGCATTATAAAGTATAAATACTAAAGCCATGCAACAACATGGCAAAATGTCTCTCAGGTAAAGGATAATGTTGATAAAATAATGCTAAATATTGCTCAATAAAAATGAAATAGGAAAAGCACTGCAAATACATATGCGAGCATAATGTCAAGTGCAAAAAGACAATTGCATAGTGTTATAAATTTTATATCAGTTAAATACATTTTGTTAAAATACATATATTTTGAATAGAGATTCCTATACCATAAAAGCATACAAAAAATGGTTTGGATACACACCAACTTCATATTAAGGGTGGTCTTTGTGGAGAGTTTGGAGTGACTGGGTCAGACACTGCGTTTTAAGCAAATATTATGAGCATTAACATTTATTCAGTTTAAGTGGTAGATACATAAGTCTGTGTTATTTTTATTTTGTAATTTTCTCTATTAAATATTAAGTGAACTAAATATAATGTATATACATAAGGACGCATGGATAACTTTTATTATTGCAATGGAAAAATTAGTGATTTCTTTTAATTTCCTAACATTAAAAAAATTTAACTACAAGCTAATATTTTTAAAGTATTATTCAAGACTTGTACAAACCTTGTCATTGAAAAGGCATTGAGCTGACTGTGGAGTGACCTGTTTTCTATGTCTTATTCTGCCATAAACTTGTGTGATTGTAGTCATTATACCCCTTTTGGAGGGAAAAGGAAATAATTAAACCTTAAAAAAGAAAGAAAGAAAGAAAGAAATCCACCACAAAGAAAAGGATATAGCTGAAAAAAGTAAAGAGGGACTTAAAGCACTTTCAGAGCATTTCCTCTCTCTCTCTCTTGCCCACTGCTGCACACTCCTCCCTTTGTGTTTGTTTTTTCTGTGTCCAGACAGACTTCCTTTGTTTCTTTAATCTACATGGACTAAAAACCACGGTCACTTAGAGCTTACATATTATGCGTCGAGAGAGAGAGAGAGAGAGAGAGAGAGAAAGAGAGAGAGAGAAAATTTCTTGATCTCAATGTCAAATTCCCAAGGAAAGAAATTCAGTTAGACCAACTGGATCAGGAGCCCATAGATGACCCCGTACACTGTGGCAAGAAGTTTGGGATCACACAAAAATCATTCTAAGAGGTAATATTCTTGAAAATGTTGCTTCTTCCATTCCTTTCTGGTGAGTCACAGAGCTTTATAAAGGCTCTGGCAAGAACTGCAAGAAAGCAACTTAGTAATTTTATTTAAAAAGAATGTCCCAGGCTTTCCTGGTGATGCAGTGGTTGAGAGTCCGCCTGCCGATGCAGGGGACACGAGAGACCCGCGTACCGCAAAAAAAAAAAAAAACTGTCCCAAACTTATCTGACCAGGGAAAAATTTTGGGAGGAACAACTATTACCTGAAGCCACTTTGGGAATCACTGCACTTTACTATCTGTATGAGCCTACATTTCAGATCAGAAGCAGTACGCTTCTGTGGGAAATATAATTTTTAAGAAAACAACTGTACCACAAATCATTTATGCTAATAATTGCTCTCTGTCATATGCTGAAGTCTCTTTCAAACAAAATTACCCAAATAATTGCTTTAAAAAAAAAAATTGCTCTTCTGAATGGGTAGGAACTTAGGATAAACTTTTTTTGATATAAAGTTCCCCATATCTTGCTACCTTTTTCTAATAACATTGGTCTCTTATTATTGGCAGAATTATAAAGAACCCAGAGATGAGTTTCCATCCACAGCACCAATAAACAGGTCTCAGAAGGGAACTAAATGCAGGAACTAGATTCAGGGAGCAGTTTCTCAGTGGGGTTGATGCAGAACTTAGACTTCGGAGTGCCTATCAGTATTAACTGCAGATTCCACAGTTAAATAGCAATGCCCTTTTAGTTCTTTCATTTGCTGTCAGGTTTATATTTAAAACTTATATAGAGGATCCACATCTTCCACGTGATGAATCAGTGTAGACTTTAGCTTTGGTTTGCACGGGTGGCCAACCAATACATTTAGCTCTTTATTCCTAGGGGGAGTCTCCAGTCACTAACTTTATTACGCTTCATTGAAAATGTGTAATTTCAGTTCCAAGTTTCAAATTGTGTTTTATTAGTAAGAATGATTTGCTGTTCCCTGGAAAGTGATTTGAAGCCTGAGATAATTATAGAATCATAGAACTATCAAGCACATCCAGAGGTCACCTAGCCCATATTCTACTCTCAAAGCAGACCTACGCCTTAGATAAGTAAGGCATTTTTCTAGCTACTGTGCCCTAGAGGAAATGATAATATATTTTCCAAGTGTTGTTTAAACCCATGTTTGAAAATTCTGACCAGTCAGTATGGCCCATCTTCATACTGAATAAATAGAAGCCCTGCAATCTGATAGGAGACCCTTTACCATACCCTATTATTTCTTTCTACCAATTTTTCTAAGGGCTTGAGAGTTCATACTACTAATTCAGCTCTTGGAGTATCCAGTCTTTTCTTTCTTGAATCAAACTCAGGCATCTAAAATTTAATTTATTTTCATATACATGTCACTTAAGCCATCTTTTTACAGGTATCTTTGGTCTGCCAATAATGTTACCATTCTCCTGATCACCCAAGCTTAAACTCAAAAGTCATATTGGACCCCCCTTCCTTTCCCTCCAGCCACACATCCATCAGTAATGGTCTCATGATGTCTATTCTTAATGTGTCTCCTGGTTACCAGTCTTTTCCATTTGTACTGATGCTGCCCCTACCCACAGGCCAGCTCCCTATTGCTTCTCATTTCTTTCTCACCCTCGTAAAGCTTCCTAATTGGGGCTTACCTCCACTGCACATAACACAAAACAGCCATATATGCAGCATCTTGGAAAAAATTGGGAGTTCTCTTTCTCTCATATAACAGTAAGGCTGGCGGTAGGCAGTGTAGGATAGTGAAACAGTTCCACAGAGTCATGAGAAACCCAAGATACTGCTGGCTTTCCATCTTTTATATTCTAAGCGTATTCACAGAGCAGTTTTATTGCCTAAGGCTGCCTCCTACTTTTTTTTTTTTTTTTTTTGCGGTACGCGGGCCTCTCACCGTTGTGGCCTCTCGCGTTGTGGAGCACAGGCTCCGGACGCGCAGGCTCAGCGGCCATGGCTCACGGGCCCAGCTGCTCCGCGGCATTTGGGATCTTCCCGGACCGGGGCACGAACCCGTGTCCCCTGCCTCGGCAGGCGGACTCCCAACTACTGCGCCACCAGGGAAGCCCTGTCTCCTACTTTTAAAGTACATTCTCAGAAGACCCACTCTATGACTTTAGCTTGTATCACACTAGCCAAAACTAGACAATGCCACCCCTAACTTCAAAGAAGGATGGCAAATGTGGTTGCATATTTTAGATTGTTTGTTTCCTTTCCAAGCTGCTGTGTCACCATTCCCAACAAAACCAGAGTCCTGGAAGGAAGGAGGAGGATGCCTATGTGGTAGAGGCTCAGGAAACTCTGCAATGGTACACTTGCCTTCAAACTTCCCAAGGCCAACGTGAATCTGATTGCCAGATTGAACTTCTCAGAGCACAACTGACCATGTCAAAGCTTGTCCAATCCATTCAATGCTTCTTCACATGGCATACAAAGTAAAGGGCAAGTTCCTTGGACTACCCATGAAAAGCTATAATAATCAGGCTCTAACCTATCTTTCCATTACTGCACTCCAAGAAGCCTATAATGAAACTATACTGAACCACTTGCTGTCTTCAGCTCCACCCTTCTTATGTACCTGGAATGCTCCCTCTCATGTCTTAAAATCCTCTCCATTCTTCAAAGCTCAACTCAAATTTCACCTCTTCTGAGTTCCTGATCACTCCTCTTCTACTTGTCTTTAATGAAATGCTACTAATAGTAACAGGGACAGGAGTTTTATTTCCCACGTCTCTGTGCTAAACTCTTTATGCCTGTGACCTCCTTTGATACTAACAACATCCCCTGCAAGATATATTTTATTATCCCCATTCTACCAAGGAGACACCTGAGACTTGGTCCAAGGAACCTGCTCAAGTTCACAGTGCTAGTAAATTACAGTCAGCGGCCCAGTTCAGCCACGTGGAGGCAAAATCTGTGTTCTTTTCATTGTGGCAGGGCAACTCCCTCTACTAAAGCACCAAGCTTGCCGTCTGAAAGTTTCTATGGTTCTTTGTCTTCTAAGAAGCGTATCGTATTGATCTTCCTATTCCCTATACCTAGAAAAGTCATCATGGTCATAAACTGAATGTCCTCCTAAAAAAGAAAAAAAAGGGCAAATACCTCTATACCTCTAAATCTTTAATGGTATATCTGGAGATTCTGCTTTGAGGACATTTTTAATTCTGTTAAACTTTGTTTAGTCTACTTCTATGACTCTTCATTTTATGCATTATAAATTCTCTTTTCAGAAAATACCATTTTAAATAGCACTCTTTGTTTTTAAGAAGAGTAGTATACCAAAAAGATTTTTTTCAACTTTTTACTAAGAAAATTTTAAAACTTACTGAAAAGTAGCGCATAGAATAATGAATCACATGTGCTCAATGTCCATATTTAACCATTTTTAACATGTTGCAACATTTACTCTAAGTACTGCTTTGATGAAGTAGTAAAAAGTAAATAATACATATGATGACATTTCTTCCCTATGTACTTCAGTATGAAATGCTTACAAAAAACAAGCAAAACAAAACAAAACAATACCCAGTAAGGACATTCTCCTTTATAATCATAATACCATTATCACATCTACGAAACTCATGGGAATTCCTTAATAAAAACTAATGCCCAGTTTCAATTCAGGTTACACATCTGTAGCAAGAATGCATGAAGACAGCCTTCATTATAAAAGGGGCCGACAAAACCACAGATCTGCTGTAATGCATTGAACAAAATTTTGGTATTTTATTTCATCAAGAGTCTATGGAGATAAGTTAGGAGCTCAGGATTAACAGATATACAGTACTATATATAAAATAGATAAACAACAAGGACCTACTGTACAGCACAGGGAACTATACTCAATACCTTATAATAATCTATAATGGAAAGGAATCTGAAAAATAATATATATAACTGAGTCACTTTGCTATACACCTGAAACTAACACAACATTTACATATATTGTAAATCAACTATAATTCAATTTAAAAGAAAGAGTCTATGGAGGTAATAGTAGGGAACAAGTGGCAATGATTGCTAATTCTTTAATTTAAATAGGGCATTGCCTCTTTTTTTTCCCTATGTGAAAAGAATTTCTGAGAATGTATGTGTATTTTCCAAGCATTGCAGTATACCATAGACATCAATCTTACCTGCCCTCCTCTCTAACAAGTTGCCTCAAAGAAAAATAAAAGAAAAAATGGGAAAGAAAACAAAATTCCCATCAAGTATTATCTTCCCATGTGATTACTTATGACAGCTAGAGAATGAAATTGAGCCTAAACTGCCAACAGCTATATTTTCATAAGTGAAGGCCCTACACTGATTGCCAGTGGTAAAACAGTACAATAAAAAAGGAAAACAATGTGAACTGCTCACACAACACCAAGCAGCTTTTCCAGTTTGCTTTGTTTAGTCTCTCTTTCAGGGTTGTGGAAACAACACTTTAGTTCTGGTTGAGAGGGCTCTTTTATTACAACACAATGCAAATTTTTTCATAGTAACTTGTGTAGAAATAGTAGGCTACAATCTTTTAAAGACACACTACCCACATTCTAGATACATCATTAACAATATCCAAGTGAGAAACATCGTATGGCATACCACCCATGAAAGTCTGACTTGTGATAACAGGCTGGCAGACAATAGTGGGGCACAATTGGTTTCCGAGCGCACAAGGCCTTCTGTCTCATAATCACTGTGTATCAGGGATGTTGGTGTTCATATTGTGACCTCACGTATATTTCAAAATGTTTTGCTCATATTAATTACTTGGGATTCTACTACTAACAAATCATAACAGCTAACATTGATCTAGAGGTTACTGTATGCTGGGCTATCTACTTAGTACTTTGTAAGCATTAACTCACACTTCACTTAATCCTCAAAAAGCAAGAAGCAAATTATGCTATACATATGATCACACTCTTTTTGCTGATAAAGAAATTAGGACTTGTGAACACATAGAAACAGAGTAGAATGGTAGTTACCAGGGGTTGGGAAGTGGGGGAAATGGAAAGATATTAGTCAGAGTACTAATTTTCAGTTATAACATGAATAAGTTCCAAAGATCTAGCATACAGATGGTGACTATAGTTAAAAATACTGTATTGTATATTTGGAAGTTGTTAAGAAAGTAGATCTTAAGTGTTCTCACCAAAAGAAAGAAAAGTAAATATGTGGGGTGGGGGTGATGAATGTGTTAATTTGGTTATGGTAAATATTTCATAATGTATAGGTATCTCAAATCATCACACTGTATACTTTAAATATATAAAATTCTATTTGTCAATTATACCTCAATAAAGTGTGGGGGTGGGGGGGAAGTAGGACTTGAAAAGTTTAAGTAAATAGTCAAGCTAGTCTGATTCCCAAAACCGTGCTGTTAAAACTCCACACAATTTCTCTCGTAAGTGATATCGGGGGAGAGAGGAGATGATGAACACAGCTTCTGGTCTAAGAAGGTGTCAGCTATGAATTCTCCTGAGACTAAAGAGAAAATGAACCTGCCTCTTTCCCATACTCACTTATTTGACCTTGTCATCAAGAGGTCATCATCCCCATGTCGAGAGACTGCACATGCACAAAGTAAGTACTCAGTGCTAAGGTGGTATAACTGGGACATTTCCATTAGCTTCCAGACTAGGATAGCCCAAAATAAGCACACATTCTCTTGACAGAATCACCATGCATGCTTCCACACCAGCTAAAATTCACCTCCCCCTGGTCCCAATACCATTCACAGTCAACGACTAAGTTCACGTACCACAAAAGAGGAAAGGAACGTTGGGGCATACGAACAGATGTTGTAGTACCAAAGCAAAAAGATAACTTCTGTTTCCAATAACATGATGATTGAAATAACCAAAAATTTCCTATCCGTGGAAAAACCTGTAAGCCATAAACAAAATATAACAAATATCGCCTTAAATACATTCCTAAAGTCACACACACAAAATTATGTAAGAAAAATCTCCAGAAAAAAACACAGAGAAAGTACTGATTACCAGAGCCTAAATCTCTGGATGTTTTGGGAAGGGACATGAGATCAGATACCAGTTTAATCAACCAGAAAACTTGGATTTTAGAAGCCACATAAATAGGATATAATATCTCAGGTCATCAAAAAGTAGGTGGTTGTAGTTGAGAATTCCACCTAAAGTCAGAAGCTCAGGACTCACAGGAAGCAAGATCTACCAACAAACCCAAAGAGATGACAATAAAGTTTGTCTCATGCTAAACTCTAAGTGGAAAAACAAGTCTTCCCTGAGAATTCATAATCATCCATGTGAGTCTTAGGTATGAATTTATACTCCTTGTGAATTAGTACTTCTTGTTAAAAGTTGTGCTAAGTCCAATTAAGATTTAGGACACCAAAGAAACCCAAACAAAATAAAAATCATATTTTCCTATGGGGAAAACAAAGAAAAGTGGATACACAGAAACCTTCGTAAACTAAATTCAACAGAGAAATGAGCTTTTAATAGACAAGCAGAAAACTGCAGCAACTTCCATACCTGGGAGGTGCCTGAGTATGATTAGATGAAGGAGGATGTCTACCCAAAAAGACAAACATTGAGAGGTTGAGGGGAAATGAGCACAGTCTCAAATAATAGCCTGAGCCGGCAGGTAGATTTGAATCCGTAAGAGTCTCAAATGTAAATCAAAGCCTGACAATCCATTCATACACATTGCTAAGGCTCCACCTTGCACTTTGCTGAGAAAGTAGCAATGAAAGAGGAGCTGAAAATCTAAGAGATATTTCAGAGACACACTCATTTCACAGAACTTTCATTTCAGGGCCCTGCTGGCATTAACTCAAAGTTAAAACAAAAATATCTGAGACTTCAGCTCAAATCTTCCAGCCTCAAAATTTACAAAATTGAAAAGGTGTCAAGAATGGACGTTGGGCTAATCATAGGTAAACCCGATGTAATCAAAACTGCAGACCAGCCATTGCTAAACTCAAATCTAGGAGGACTCTGTAACATCAGCCCTCGTCTACCTTCAACTTAGAATAAAGGACTTGCATTCTCCGGAAAATAAACAAAAATAACAAAATATAATACTTCTTTATCTATTGTTACTGTACATACAAAGTCTAAAATATAATATAAAATTATGAAACTTATAAAAAATAGAGAAAACTTGTCCCAGGAGGGACATCCAGCTTTGGCAGCATCGCAAGACTCTTCTTGGGAAGACTACTCAGGTCTCACCTCAAAGGGAACTCTGGGGGAGTCTGCAGAACTAGACCACTGGGGATCATAGACAGATGCTGTGGGGCTTACAGTAACCAGTGCTCAGAATTTGGCAAACTGCATACCTGCTTGCAGCCAAGCAGAGATCCCAGCTAGCAGCTCTGCCCATCTGCAAAGCTGAATCAGTGACCCTGTCTGGCCAGGGAGCTCAATTGGCAGTTCTGCCTGACTTGGGGGATCAGCTGTCTGTAGAATGTGTTCTATGGGCCTGCCAGGGCAGGGAAGCAAATCCATAGCCCCGCCCAACTGCTAAGCATAGACTCAGTCCTACCCAATCAGGAAGCCTGGCCAAAGATCTCGGAGTATCCTATAGCCCCATGCAAGCAGGAAACCAAGTCCATAGCTCTGCCCAACTATGGAGCATAGCCTCTGGCCCCACATAAGCAGGGAGCCAGAACAGTGGCCCTGGGCAGTCTCAAAGCCCAGCCTATGGTCCCAACAACTTCTGAGCCCAAGCTACAGTCCTGCCTGATTGCTAAATATAACCTATAGCTTTGCCCAAGCAGGGGGCCCAGACAGTGGCCTCCTCCCCATCCTGGCCCAACAGCAGAGCACCAAACCTGCGAGAACAGCTGAAGGCACCACCTGGACAGACAGCCAGGCCAGCAACCTCCCCAATAGCACAGTGCAGCATAGCCAGCAGCCTATCAAATCACAAAGCCCAGCCTGAGGCCCCATGTAACTTCAGGGCACAACCTACAGCCTCATCTGATTACACAGCACAACCTGAGGCTTCAAACAACCATAAAGGCTTGCCTGCTGCCATTCCTGGACACAGAGTCCATCCACCTGCACCATACGGTCAGGGAGCCCAGCTTGAAGCAACATCTAACTAGGAGAGATTGCAGAGCCCCAACAGCTCTACCAAAACACGGAATCCAACGGGGGGCACCGCCCTGACAGGGAACACAGCCTGAAAACTCACTTAACCAGAGGTGATTTCAGAGTCCCCCTCGTGTCTCCAACTAACCTCAGAGCACAACCAGCAGTCCTGCCCAAACAGGGGGCCTACCCAGCGGTCTCACTTAAATGTAGAGCTCTGCCAAGATAACCTCCCTGACCGCAGAGTACAGGCAGTGGCCTGGCCCAACTAAAGAGCCTACTAGCAAGCCCTGCCTATGCATAGACACTACCAACTGATCTATCCATTACTTTGAGTTGAGCTGATGGATGAAGGTCTTTCACTGCCAAAGCAAACATGTAAAGTCTAGAAAAGGAGACCACTTAATCATATGCACAAATACCAATACAAGGATACAGGATCACAAAAAATAAGGTAAACATGATATTGTCAAAGGAAACTATAATAAAGCTCAATAACTGACCCTAAAGAAATGGCTATCTATGACCTGTCTGACAGACTTCAGAATAATCCTCTTAAAGAGGTCTGGTGAACTATAAGACCACACAGAGAAACAACTAAAGGAAATTAGGAAAATAATGGATGAACAAAGAGAATTACAACAAATTAAAAGACACTATCAAAACAACAACAACAAAAAGAAAACAAAAGGAATCCTAGAGTTGAAAAAGACAATGACTGAACTAAAGAATTCAGTAGAGAGCTTCAACATCAGACTTAACTAAGCAGAAGAAAGAATCGGTGAACTCTAAGCTATTTAAAAATAATCCAGTCAGAGGAACAAAAAGAAAAAAAAAATGAAAAAGAGTGAAGAAAGCCTAAGAGATTTATGAAACATCACAAAAAAATAATATATGCATTATAGGAATCCATGAAGGAGAAGAGAAAGAGATAGGGACAGAAAGTTTAATTAAAGGAATAATGGCTGAAAAATTCCCAAACATGGGGAGAGAAATGGACAAACAGATACCTGAGGCCCAAAAGATCCCAAATAGGTTGAACCCAAAAAAGGCTGCAATAAGACACATTATAATTAAATTGTTAAAATTCAAACACAAAGGGAGAATTCTGAAAGCAGCAAGAGAAAAGCAACTTGTCACATACAAGGGAGACACCCCCACCCCCATAAGACTATGAGAGACTTCTCAGAAGAAACTTTCGAAGCCAGGAGATAGTGGATGACATATACAAACTACTGAAAGAAAAAAGCTCAACCTGGCAAACTTGTTCTTCAGAAATAAAGAAGCAATAAAGACTTTCCCAGGCAAATAAAGCTGAGGAAGTTCACCACTAGACCTGCCTTATAAGAAATGCGAAAGGGCATTCTACAAGCTAAAATGAAATTATGCTATTTAGCACTGTAAAAATATATGAGTGTGTAAAACTCACCAAAAAAGGTCCATAGGTAGTCAGGGTCAGATTCTCTAATACTGTAATGGTGATGTGTAAATCACTTACAACTCAAGTTTAAAAGTTAAAAAACAAATGGATTAAAAATAACTATAAATATAATAATTTGTTATTGGACACACAATATTAAAAAGATGTACATTGTAACATCAGTAACCTAAAGTGGGGAGAGGAAGGAGGTAGAGGTAAAAGTTTAGAGTTTCTATATGCTATCAAAGTTAAATTATCTGCTTAAAATAGTATAACTATGGGATATTTTATGTAAGCCTTGTGGTGACCATGAAGGAAAAACCTGTAGTAAATACACAATCATATCAAGTATCTCTTCTGACCACAATGGTATGAAACTAGAAATCAATAACAGGAGGAAAGCTGGAAAATTCACAAATAACCGGAAATTAAACAAAACACACTTGAATTCAACCAGCAGGTCAAAGAGAAATCAAATGGAAAATTCAAAAATATGTTCAGATAAATAAAAATGTAAATACAACATACTAAAACTTATGGAATGCAGCAAAAGCAATTCTAAAAGGAGCTTTTAAAACTATGAATGCATATATTAAGAAAGAGAAAGAGCTCAAGTTAACAAACTAACGTTACACCTCAAGGAACTAGAAAAAAAGAACAAACTAAGCCCAAAGTTAGAAAAAGGAAGAAAGTAATACAGATTAGAGCATAAATAAATAAAAGAGAGACTAGGAAAATACTAGAAAAGATTAACAAAACTAAGAGTTGGCTCTGTGGAAAAAACAAAGTTGATAAACCTTTAGCTAGACTAACCAAAAAAAAAAGAGGACTCAAGTAAATCAAATCAGACATGAAAAAGGAGACATTACAACAGATACTACAAAAATACAAAGGATCATAATAAAACACTATGAACAATTATATGCCAACAATACCAGTATATCTTCCTCACAATCAGAAAGAAGTGGCATTTGAAAACAAATTATAAATCTCCTCAATTGATTTTCCTCATACAACTTAATCTTAGGCCAAATTTTTGTTTAATTATTATTTTGGTAGATTTTATTTATTCGTTTATAATAATTTTAATATACCATTTCAGAGAATAATACAACAGATACATATCCATACAGGATTAATAAATACCAACATTAATATATTTGTGCATATTTTAACAATTTTTGAAAAATTCCAGATTTGGTTCAAGCTGACCCTTGTACATCTCCCCTATTCTATTGCCTCTATCTGCTAGCCTATAGCAAATCACTATTCTGATTTTGCATACATCTTTGTTAATCTTTTCACTTTAATCCATAAACTGTGTCCATAAACAATATTTAGTACTTATGAATATCTTTAAATTTTACATAAATGCTATCTTACTCTTATTTTTCTCACTCAGTCTTATTTCTTAGAGTTCTGTCAAATAATATATAGACTTAATTCATTCCTCTTACCTGCTATACAGGATTTAACTGCATGGTTATACCACAAATCCATTCTCATATTAATGGAGATATAGATTATTGCTAATATCTCCCCTATTACAAAAGAACTGTAATCAAGAACTGTAATTGTAGAGCTATATGAAAGGTTTGCTAGGGGTAAGTAACTAAGAGCTGAAATCTACTGAATGAATACCTTCTAACTTATTAATAATGAAAAATTGCTTCTTAAGATGGTAGTAAGAATTTACACTTCACCCAGTGAATTTCGAAATTTCCCATTCTCATACATTCATACTTACTATTGTCAGACTCTTCGTTTATTACCAATTTGATAAAATGTGAAATGGTTCTCTAGTAATTTTTTTCAATTTCCCCTAACATGACAAGTCTTTATGTTCATTAGTCATTTGGGTTTCCTAGTCAATTAATTGCCTATTAATATCTTTTTTTTTTAATATAATTGGTTTCTTTCTACTTGTTCTGTGGTAGTTCTATTTATGCTCTTGATATCAATACTTTATTTGTTTATTGCATTGAAGACATCTTTTCCCAATCTGTGGCTTGTCTCAACTTTGTATATAGGGGGGTTTTAAGAATTAAAATTTTTAAATATTTTATTCTTCATATATTTATTAATCTTTCACTTCATGGTTTGTACTTTTTATGTCTTGTTAAAATAAATCCTTCATTACTGAGAGGCCATTAAAAAGACATAAATGAAAAAATAAATTAATATCTTTACTCACACATACACACAAAGATACTATGAAGGAAGACAGGGCAGATTTGAAAAAAAACTGAATAAAGATTCTAAATATTAAAAATATTTTCCTGAACTTAAAACATTAATACATTGAATAACAGTTTAGACACAGCTGAATAGGGAATTAGTGAATTAGAAGAAGTATTGGAATTAATAATTCAATTCAGAGACATAAAAAGATAAAAAGGTTAAGAGACAAGAAGAATAGAATAAGGTCCAATAAACATCTAATAAGGATTCAAAACTAAAAAAGGGAGTACCCTAAGTGTCTGCATAAATTATGCCTACTCTGAAGTAGGTTTTATTTTTCCCAATTTATGCAGAAGAGAAGGGCGCTAAGGCTTAGTTGAATAATATGTCTAATTTACACAGATGTTGCATGACAAAGCCTGGATTCAAATTAAGATCTGATGCCTTCAAATTCCATTTTTTTTTTTTTTAACAGTAAGCCACATTTTGCTCCTACAAAATAAAAACAATGTTGGGACTCCCATTTGTGTCTGATTCACTCTATACAGAGACATTAGCAAATCAGCCCTACAAGTGCCATGTTTTAGAATTATCTTAGCAAAATAAAACCTCTATGAAACTAGAAGTTCAGCCATGGCTAATTTCATGTCAGACATAGCCATATACATTTATGAATAACAAAAATGTAATCCTGGTCTCTCACTGTATAAAAGATTAAAGACAATCCACTGAGCACTGTGATGGTTAATTTTATGTGTCAATTTGACTGGTCCATGGAAGTGCACAGATGTTTGGTCAAACATTATTCTGGGTGTTTCTGTGAGGGTGTTATGGGTAAGAGTAACATTTAAATTGGCAAACTAAATGAAGCAGAGTGCCCTCCATAACGTGGGTGGGCCTCATAGAATCATCAAATCAGTTGAAGGCCTGAATGAAACAAGTAAGGGGAATTTTCTCCTGCTTCACTGCCTTCAGTTGAGACATCATTTGTTTGTTTTTTTCCCCTGCCTTTGGACTGGAATTATATACCAGCTCTCCTGAGTTTCCAGCTTGCCAAGTGCAGACGTTGGGACTTGTCAGCCTTCACAATCACATGAGCCAATTCCTTACAATAAATCTTTTGAGATACATGTATACATTTTATTTCTTTGGAGAACCCTGACTAATTCAAGCACCATTGCTTTTAGGGTTAAAGCTGATGAGTGAATAGCACTAGATGTCTGAAATCAATAAAGAGGAATTGAAGGCAAAGTAAATGTAAGAATTTCACTTACATTCAAAGAACCTCTCTCCTCAAAGTGTGAAAACTACCTAATGTCACTAAATTCGTGGAAAATCTTGCTTTAAAATAAGTATATAGAGGGCCAGGAGATGCAAATTTAAGACCCAGCATCATGTTTGAGTTCTGCAGAACTTTATTAAATGTTGTCCCACTCAGGTTTCCATAAGAAAGGAACACTTACATTTCAGATCTGGATAAACATAGTAGGTTAGATCAGGAGAGCCTTTCCCATCCATATTTAACATAAAGTGACAAGAAGATAGGCTTTCCAAAAACAGAGGGTTGGTGAGCATCCAATTCACCAGCGTCCCAATAGCACTGGCTGCTGCCCAGTTTTGGATGGGAAGCATGCAAATGAAGAAGGACAGCAGGATTTACCACTGACCCTCGGGAAGAGGTAGCACAGACTGACCCCTACTGTAACAGCTACGAGATAAACTCGTAAGCAATGAAACTGCAAAAGATCTTATAGGAATTACAATCTGGAGCAAATCCTGTAGCATTTGGGATGCTTAGCAGAACAAATGGGTGACATTTAATCTGTGTCTATATTAGAAAGTCTTAGCTTTAAAAAAAATTTCACTTTTAACTTAATGTTGCATTTTAAGCAGTGCACACACAGAAAAAAGTTTGCGGACTATTGTTATTTTTGTTTGAAACATTATTTTGGTTCCTGCTGTGATCTGGTGAAAACAAATGGCAACCTGACAATTAACATCTATTTCTGAATATGACTTTACTGAAAGAGAAATGTTTCCCACACTGGAAAATAATACATTTATAGCATGAAGAACTATATAGAACAATGGGTTTGAAAGAAATGGATTTGTATCTCTGTTTTGGCACTTCCTATCTGTATAATCATAGCCAATAATAACACTAAAAAAAAGGTACCATTTATTGGGAACTTACTATGGACAGCACTTGGCTCAATACTCTACATTTATTATCACATTAATTCTTATGACAACCCTATGAGTTAGATACTATGATTTCCTTTTTTTAAAATGAGGAAACTGAAGTTCAGAAAGGTTAAATGCATTTCCCAAGATGACTTAGCATTTCAGACCTTAGGTTTCTTATCCATAAAGCTTGGGAACTAGACTAAAAACCCCCACAAAATTCCTTTCAGCTCTAACACCTATAATTTTCTTTGAATGGCTCTTAGAAAAGAAGGACTCTATCATTATTAACATTCCCCACAATGTTCAGCACAATTTATAAACTGAACTCACCAATAGGTATTTGTTGAAAATGGCCTAGTTTCATTTAAAAAAATCAATCCATAAGTTTTACAGTTTTTATTAAACCAACAAATAAAGTGAGTGATCACAGTCAAGGGCTTTGACTAAGCATGCACCTCGAAGTAAAAGAAATCTTCTCAGGAAACCAAACAAGATCCAGGATATAATCATGACCTTACAACGTTTGCACTTATTCAGGGTTACGGTGGTGATTCACTTACAGCAAGATTCTCTTAGAAAAGAGTACTGGAGTATTGCCTGTATCTTTTTTTTTTTTTTTTAATGTTTTGCTTTGGGTGTTCAGCAAACAGAATGATGAGTGGCTTTGTTAATATTTTTTTTCTGAGTAGGTTTAGGGACCTTCACTAGGAAAGTTTTGGCAATGATTCATTTGCTGTCATTGTCATTCTCCACTACATTTAAGTCCACTAGGACCCAACTAACTCAAGATACTGGATTTTATTTGGAAACATGGGGCACTGAACAATGACCTAAATGTGATAGATAATCTTTGAGGAACGGGAAGAGAGAGAGCCATTGAAAATCAAAAGCAATGTTAACATGCTGTGAAAAGAGTGATAAAAGTGCAAATCTATAGTTGTCTGGAAAACCAAAAGGTAGAGTTATAAAACCAAGAAGGAAAACAAAGTATGTTTCCCAGAACTCGATGTCCATATGACAGAAAGATAAAAAACCAAAAACTTCAGAAAGTGATGAGAAATGATAGATACATAAAAAATAAACTAGAACAAAAATAAGAGTAGGAGAGAAGCTATAATTTCAGGCGGTGCTATACTTTTAGTACCATGCCATCAGTGGGACCATGGTACACTACTTACTATGTATCCAATTTGAAATTGACATCTGAATTAGGTTTAGGACCACTATATATATTTGTGTGTGTGTGTGTGTGTGTGTGTGTGTGTGTGTGTGTGTGTGTGTTAGGCACTTTTAAATTTATTTATTTTTAACATCTTTATTAGAGTATAATTGCTTTACAATGGTGTGTTAGTTTCTGCTTTATAACAAAGTGAATCAGCTATACATATACCTATATGCCCATATCTCCTCCCTCTTGGGTCTCCCTCCCACCCTCCCTCTCCCACCCCTCTAGGTGGTCACAAAGCACGGAGCTGATCTCCCTGTAAGACCTACTATATATTTAAAAGATCAATAAACAAAGTGTTATTTAATTACTACTGTTGTGTATACTTTATGATATGCTGCTTTTTCAGCTTTTAAAAATCTTTTGCAAGAATGTAATTCTAACATTCCAGTACAACGTCTACAGTCATTCTAATCCACCTCCACCTTGGCTGAATAACAAAGAAAATACTGTCACCCAATTTACAAACACAGCAGTCCCCCTTTATCTGTGGGGGATACATTCCAAGACACCCAGTGGGTGCCTGAGCTGCAGGTAGTACTGAACCCTATCTATACTGTGTTTTTTCCTATATGTACGTGCCCATGATGAAGTTTAATTTATAAATTAGGCATAGAAAGAGATTAACAAAACTAATAATAAAATAGAACAATTATAACAATATACCGTAATAAAGGTTATGCGAATGTGGTCTCTCTCTCTCTCTCTCTCTCTCTCTCTCTCTCTCTCTCTCTCACGTCCTGCCTGGGATGAAGTGGGATGGCTCGAAATTCCATCATGCTACTCAGAGCAGTGTGCAATTTAAAACTTATGAATTGTTTATTTCTGGAATTTATCATTTAATTTTTTTGGACAGAGGCTGACCACAGGTAATTGAAACCACGGAAAACAGAATGCAGGTGGAGGTGGGGGAGGGGCTACTGAATATTGAACACATTGCTAGGTATCTTGTAAGCACTGGGAATAAAAAGATGAAATTTCACGTTCCTGCTTTCAAGAATTCACAGTCTAATAGGGGAGACAGCTAATTATAAACAGTTAATTTCAACCGAGTTTTAAAGTGCTGTGATAGGTGGAACAGGGTGCTGTAACCAAGTTTGGTCCTAAGAACATTGAAACCTGCATAGCTCAAGGTAGAGACAATCTGCTACTTTAAAGCTGCCCGCAATTTTCTTAATCACCTTTGCGGAAGGTAAGCTGCCCTTTTGGAGGATATATATGTGGGGTTTTGGGGTGGGGGTGGGATTTGGGGGGTGAAGGAGAGTGGCTTATGTCATGTCATTGGGTCACTTAGTAAAGCAAAGAACAGCCTCTTTGGAGATGAAGGCATTAAGACCATGAGTAATGAAACTTTTCTGCCGCTGTCTAACAACGGCACACGGCTCATCTCTACAGCTCTCCATCATGTGCTGGGCATTGTCCTACGTGCTTTACATGTATTGACTTCTCCCACTCTATGAAGTAGGATGAGTATTAGTTCTGCTTTTTTTTTTTAATGAGGAAACTGAGGCCCAGAGAGGCGAAATGCCCCAGAGCACACATCAAGTAAATAGTGGGGTCAGGCTCCTAACTCATAGAATTACCAGAGCCTGGGTGCCTGACCACTGCTCCATACTGCTGCCCCTGCCTTCAGTGTGGCTTTTCTGCAGGTAACTACAGTGGATCAATGATGTTCACTAACTATGTGACACCACCCCCATCAGGAGGTGCGGGTCTGTGAAGCTTCCTTCCAAAGCTGGGCAGGTTCTGTGACCACTCTGACCAACGGATTGTGGCAGACGTGACGTGTGCCAGTTTCTAGGTCTTAAGAGACTGGAAGCTTCCACCTCCTCTCTCCTGGAATACTCGCTACTGAGTTTTTTAACTCAAAGACAAACATGGGTCACAAGGAATATATTCAAGACTAGTGAGCCCTAAGATGTCATTAAGAGATTAGACTGCCCTGTTGAAGAGACCACATGAAGAGATGCTGCGGTTTTTATGAGACTAGGCGGAGAAGGGGAGGAAACAGTTGAGTCCGGCCTTCCAGCGAGCCCCTCCAAGGGCAACAAGAGAAGCGTTCTTAGACCATCCAGATAATACCTACCTTCTGCTGGATATCACTGAGTGATCCCAGTCAATGCAAAGTGGAACGGAAGCTGATCACTGCCCCAAATGCTAACCCTCAAAATCATGATAACAAAAAAAAATGTTATTTTAAATGACTGAGGTTTGGAGTCGTTACTCAGCAGTAAACAGCCAGAACAGAGACACTGCCTTAGAAGTGGATATAAGGTAGGACATGAGGGAAACACGGACAGTGAAGAAAGGTAGGACCCTGGGGTCTGGTGTAACACTCTTCCCACTAATAGGAGGCAGGAATCCCTGGAAGCAGTCAGGGATTTAAGAGAGAAAGACGGCATGCATGCAAGAGAGACAGAGACATAGTGGTTATTTTAATCTAAACTTTTATCTTCTACCTGTGAGTCCTTCCTGTTATCCTTAAGCCTTAAGTTTTATGAAACATTAGAGCTAGATTAGCGCAAAGGAAAATGTACAGCGGGACAGGGAAGAAATAAGCAAACAGTCACACCCCACACTCCATGTAGCATAAAGTAAATGTCCTAGATCTTAGGTCAGACTGCCTGGAGTCAAATTCCAGGTCTACAAATTACTTGTTTTATCCCCTTGGACAAATTACTTAGACCTTTGTGACTCAGGTGCCCCATTCATAAAATTAAAGTTAGTCCTGACTCCTTAATGCCTCTATCTCCATCATCAGGGAGAACAGGGAGCCTCAGAATCCTTCCTCGTCCTTCCCCTCAACACTAACAATCTTACCATGGATATCTGCCTTGAGTACCAACTTGGTTTCAGGAGGATGGAGAGAAGGGTCTAGAAACCTAGAGAGCGACTAAAATGCCAGCAGACAGCAAGCATTTTAGGCATAGAGGGTGTCATGAGAAAACAGCCAGGGGTAAGATGATAGTCTTTGGAGAACGAGGAGTATTTCAAAATGACATCATGTCTGGTGGGTAGAGTAGAAGGTGTAGGGAGTGGCGTGGGTAGAAGGACATGAGTTGGAGGGGGAAGCAAGAGCCAGACCATAAAAGCCTTATTTCCCATGGAAAACAGCCTGGACTTCGTCTTGATAGCAAGAGAGGAGCAATTATAAAGTCTGAAGTTGCAGACATTTCATACTTATCACACGTAAGTATGAAACCTTCATAAGAAATTCACAAGGCAAGTAGGGAAGGTACTGTTATTCCACCATGAATAAGGAAACTGAGGTCTAGAGATGTAGTCACTAGGACTCAACAAGTTTGTAGTCTTCTCGGGCCTAAGCAACCTGAGGAGCCACTCAACACATACACACATAAAGATAACAGTTACTTCATAAGTCCTTTTGCTCACCACTCTGGAATTCCACTGTAGAGACAAAAAACAATAAATATTTTCTAGGCAATCCAGCTCATACACCTAAGTTTACATCTCATGCTACAACAATGAAACGAAACAGAAGTGGGTGGGGTCAGTTAAAAATGCCAAGCTTTTCCAAATGATTCTTTTCAGCAAGATACATCTGTCTGTGACCTTTGTTCAACCAGACAATATCCCAATTGTCCATATAAAAAACAGGAAATGACTCTGATGGCTAAAGCACACATCAGGGTTAGGGTGGAAAAACCCACATGACATCCTGACAACGAGGTATCACCAATTAGTTTCATGATCACCTTGTCTTGGCCTTTGCTGGCAATGTGAATGAAATTCACATTCTTTCCTGAGCAAAGAGACTTCTAAATCCAAGTCTACTTTGCTCTAAATTTTTATGTTTCAATTTTATCTACAATGCTTCATTCAAAACGATTAAGGAATAAAAGAAAGATAGTCAGTCTCTCTACAATCATTAACCTTTAAAATTTCTAACCCAGAGAGAGTTCACTGTCCAGACTTGGACTCCTAACTATTCCTACTAGTTAGGAATATTGGAATTTTTCAATAATATGAGACCCTGTGCTTTTAACAGTATGCCTTTATTTTTCAGATATTGAAGCCCACAAAAAACTAGCACCTTTGCTAACATCAATGACACTGGAGGAAACAGTAGTATTCAGAGGCTCCCTCCTCTAAGGAAGAGAGAACAAACAAAAGACGTCTACCTCTATTATTCGTTGGTGGTCGGAAATTCAGCAGATGAAAGGAAATGGAGTTTCAGACCATTCCAGACTCTTTATTCTGTGACATCTCACTCTTTACTCTCACCATAACAAAACAAACAGGAAAAAAAAAATCACCATTATTACTTTTCTAGTATGTGTCAGAAAACGAGCATATTGTAATTATTACTTTCTTTTTGCAAACAGGCGCCATTATTTTGCCATTCCTCCCAGATGCTCCATCCTCTCTCACCAAACGCTCTCACCACTGCCACTATTGATTCCTTTATTAAGTCCTTAGATACTTCCTTAAGTTTTATCACATAGGCCCCTTGGCTCCATCCTCATTGCTCCTGCCTTAAACAATCCAAACCTCTCTTTCATTCATTCTCCACTCGAATAATCAGCATTGTCTTTCCAAACTGTAAGGCTCATTATAAACCTGCCCACCTCAACATTCATCTAAGATGATTTTAAAATTCTTCAAGATACATGTTAAATTCCTTAACATGGTCCCCTCTCGTCACCTATGACTTAGCTGTAATTCTAGCCCCAGGGTGAAGGGTGGGGTGACGGAGTCCACAACTGAAAGAACTTACTCTTGTCACATGAAGCCAGCAGAGGTGGTCTAGAAGCAAATCCAAGCAATTGTTTAGATTAGCTTGAAGTCTTTTATGTTCCCGGTCTTAAGAGAGAAGACAATCAGGTCCTTCAACAGGCCTGAGGTCCTCAGCCTAGAATTCTGGGGTATCACACAGGGTTACATGAAGTGGGTATTGTGATTGCCTCTCCAGAATAAATATTTTCCTATTGGAGAATATTTCTTCAATTCTCCAATTTCTCCTTCCTCCTTTTGGGAAACAACTTCAAGGCTTGAGCTGCACTGACCCCAGGAGGCTCTCTCTGACTGGTCTAAAGCAAGCTCGGCCATGGCATCCCTCTTGCCACAGGGAAAGATCAGTGATGGGCCCTAATCCAAACAGCCCAGAGCATTCCTCTGGCCCCTACGACTGCTTCAGAGGCAGGTACCTAATCTAAGATGCTCCCATCACCGTGAAACTCTGGACTTCGATGAATGTGGGGAGACATTCTGTCTCTTCCCCTGGCTGTGAAGAAGGAAGCATGTGGCCTGGAGCTGCTGGCAGCTACTTGGCCACTACAGTAAAGTCAGACGAAGGATAAATCCAATACATATGTGGGTGGGGAGGCAAGGCAGAATACTCAGATAATCACAGAAAAATGGAGCTTCATTCCTGAGGACATTGAGGACATTTAGGTTGTTTATTACATGAGCCAATAACTTCTCTTTACTGTTTAAACCCAGATCTACCAACTAAACCTTCCGAGCTGATCCTATACCCTCTCTCTTTTCCTTCTCCAACACAGTCCCCTATTCCTTGTAAATTCTTTCCTCTCCCCACCCTCACTTCATCTATTTTATCTCTGGGTCTCAGGAGAGGCTGTCAGAATTCAATTCCTTCCTCTGAGCCAGTAGGGACCTAGAAGTTTATATATGCTTCTGACCCTGTGGACAGGAGGTAGGAGGCTCTTCTGGTGCACTGATCTCAAGGTTAAATATGTTATCGACAATTAGACTTTTCTTCTCCATATCTCCAGCACAGCTAGTAATGTTAAAAACGTTTAATCTTTTGTCAACTTGAATTGCACTCCCAAAGGTCCCCTCTGTTAACCTGACTTCGCTTTGCAGCAAGTCCTGGGAAAGCCAGAAAGAAAGTGAGCAGTAGGGGAAGGGGAAAATCTCATCACTCCACTGCACACCAAATTGCTCGTGGTACCCTGAAAAGAAGGGCTGGTAAACAGTTTTCTGTCTTTCCACATACCCTTGCCTCTGCCCAGAATGCCACACCAGGACTCCGGTCTTACAGATGTTGGCCCACCTTTCAAGACTTAGTGAAAGGATGAGGTTATGAAGCCAAGAGTACAACTGAGCAGCCTCTCCATCATGCTTCCTTCCCATTATGATACAGACTTCTGTCATAGCTCTTGTCATTCTTTTTCAAACTTACTTATGTTCAATTCTGACTCCCTTACCAGACCCAGATGATAAATGCCAATGAAAGCAAAGTCCCTGTCATATAGTAAAGGCTCCAAAATTTTCTTGTATGTTGTATCTCATCTATGAGCTAAAATATGGAAAGGATCAGCTTTAGACTTCTTCCATAATGGAAGTCTCCAGTGAAATATTATAGACAGCAGGAGAAGGAAAGAGAGCTTTGAGGAAGATAAGGTCTGAACCCTTACGAGAATATAAAAGGTGTCAGGCAGGTGTCATGCCTGAGACACCTGACCCTTGTGCTGAATCACTCAGACTCAGCAAACCACCCAGTAGACCTCCTGCCAAACCCTAGTTAATTCGCCTTAATTAACTCACCCAAATCATTACTTCACCAACACAATGCTACCTCCTTTAAATGTAACCTAACAAACCCTATCCCTATCCTAAGCTCTTCATAAACCCTGACCTTTACTTTTTCAAGAGGGTACACTTGCAGCTCTCTAAGCCAGCAATAAATAAATTCTGCTTTTATCTTTTAGATTTGAGTCCAGGGTCTTAGGAATTGTGATTCCTTTTAACAAATTATAGTCTTACTTATGGAGAGACCTAAAAACATACTCAAACTATAATGAACATGGTAACTTTCAAGTAGGTGAAATAAACTCTCTCCCAGCTAGTCCACTTTTTCCCACATTTCCATCTCCCCACTAACCTCTCCACAAGTATTTTGTTTTCTGTTTTATCCTTTCAATAAAATAGAAATTAAAAAGTTAAATCCATTCCTTTCTTTTCCATTCAATAAAGCTCAAAGTCAGTTGTTTAAAATTACAAGAATTATTGAACAGATCTTTAGATGAACAAGAAGAACCATAAGGATCTAAGACATAAATCATCCAAAATTTAACCACTTACTTGCCCAGATGCCCAACAACATTAGGGAGAGACATTCCCAAAGTGTCTGAGCTACATGAGATTTAAGTTTCACTGCAGAACTTCAAATAAAACTTCAGTATAGATTTCCAGCAACAAATTAGTATTTTCTAAAGGGAATTTTTTCATTTTATCCTGTTATTTTAATTCTTGAAGAGATTCTACTGCTGGTATTTTTTTTAATGTACTCCTCTTTCTAATTTCACTGAAGCTATTTCTCTAATATAGTATCATCTTCAATTTATTTTTTAAAAATTCAATGCAGAACTTCGACTAGCCCCAAAAAGCGATTATGAAATTCAGCCTATGTGCTTTGGCACTGACATTTCACTTATGCTAGGCATGGCAGATGGGGAACTGGGCTGAAGTCTGTTTTAGCTAACTGGTAATAAAGTGGTTTGATCCTAGGAATCTTCCTTTTTATCCTCTTTGCTGATGGTTAGGATAGTATGAGAAAGCACGAGCACAGCGACCGTCATACAGGAACCACACAGTGAACGTTTTGTTCAAAGACAAAATTCAGTGTAAGAAAAATAAATATTGTGGTAGCTATTTGCCTCCAAAATATCTCTCCCCAGCCCCAGTGGCATTATCCTTACTTGCACTCTTATGGTTGGATGGGGTGAGCAGAAGAAGAGATGCCACTTCTGGAGCATTTAACTACCCCTGTGAGATCCTCCAGAGCCTTCTTTATCCTCCCACGTAGAGACTAGCTGATCTATCAGACTGGACCCCTGAATGATTATGCTGAACAGAACTTTCTAATGATCTATGATGAATATGAAACATGAACAAGAAATAAACCTTTGTTATTTAAAGCCTCAGACAGTACCAGGTTATTTCTTACTCCACTAAGACATAAGTCTATCTTGACTGATTCAAATGTAATATAATCCCTCCAAGGTATCGAAGTCATTCGGGTACTAAAGATACATCCTGATAAAGTGATTTCACCTAAAAGTAATCTTTCTGGATACTGGTAATATTGTACTAAGAAAAGATTATATGTCACACAATTCTTGCAATTAAGAAATTTCAAGATATGGGGAGATATTACTTTGCTCAAAGGGTACAAACTTCCAGTTAAAAGATTAACAAATTTGGGGAGCTAATACACAGCATGGTGATTACAGCTAATAATACTATATCATATACCTGAATGTTGCTAAGTGAGAAGATCTCAAATGTTCTCACCACAAAAAAAAATGGTAGCTACATGACCAGATGGAGGTGGTAGCCAATACTAAGACGGTAATAATTTTGCAATTTATAAATGTATCACATCAACATGTTGTACACCTTAAACTTACACAATGTTATGTGTCAGTTATATTTCAATGAAGCTGGAGGAGGGGAAGAAATTTTAAGTACAAACAGCATGAAAATGGCCTCTCGTTTCACTTAATGTTAAAACCTCAACTGACAAACTAAACTCTAAAATCAGAGGCCAAAGCTAAGTGAAAATAGCTCAAACCCTTTACCATACACTTCCCGCTCTAGCCCCAGTAGGGGCCAGGGCTGCCAGTATAATTGAGGTTTGTCTGCTGACTGCTGTTACCCCAGATGCTGTTGCTAATAATTATAACCAGGCCTGCCTCCCCACCCCGCTTTCCTCCTTTCCTTCTTAGCACGAGTCAACAAACTTCCTTTTAAGCTCTGTAGGGGGCACTAGCCTTTCTTTTGTTCTTGGCAGAGGGAGGAATATTTTTAGAAAATAAGTGTACTATTTTCAGAGGGGGGTCATTATCAGCCACAAAATGAGAAGAATGTGTGTCCCGAGGGCTCAGATAGCCAGTTACCGAATCCGACCTCTCTGACTCCAAACCACAGAAGGCTCACCATTCTGTATTAGCTCTGGTTGCAGAAGCAATTCAGGATGACGCCTCCCCTCTCAGGCTACCTGGGCCTCAGTTCCTAGGGAACAAACAGGGCTTGCAGTCTTAGAGTTAAAAATAAAATCACATCAAGGTTGGGCGTCATAAATCTTCACTTCAGCAACTGGGTACATCACTACAAATTTCCTGGAGATCAGCTAAGTTCTTGTGACAGAAATGTCGTACAGTGTCTCTCTGCTGGGGATAGTGTGGGCATGAGGTCGGCTCCTTCAGCTTGATAAACGCAGTCTGTGCCACTGATACTGCGTGCCTGGACATCACCAGTGCCGCAAAAAAAAGAGAGAATATGTAAATGTTCTCCATAGATTTGTATGTTAGACTCCTGGAGGCCTTTCTTCTCCCCTCCCTACCTCTCCTCCCCTTCTTATAACTGAAACAGCACTCTGGAACCAAACTCTCCCTTTTCCAGAGTTCCTTCACATTTTCTCAAAGAACAGTGCTATTAATTCCTAAATTAAGCTTGCCTTCTTTTACCATCATGGCAAAGTGCAATTACAGTTTAAAGGGAATATTTATGTACATTAGTTAACGACATCATTGCAACTTACGGCTCACACATCAACACTTAATTAGTGTAAGCATAAGTGACATAATTGCTACAAGGCATGCATTTACTAGTAATGTGAGGTAATTTCATGCACTATGCACATTTTAAATGTCTACTTTATACTCTGTCAGGCTGAATCTTTTAAATCAATAAGGGATATTTACATGGATCAGAAAGCGGTATTCTTCCCTATTGTAGACAAATATACTGCTACGGCCTTTTGAAGCATTTAATACCCTACAGGATTTTTAAAGGCAAAAGGTTAAAAATGGGCTGCAGTCCCTGCCCTCGGGGATAAAGAGAACCCCCTAACATATATAGCATTATCCACATTAATTATACGCATTGTCCTCCTTCATTTACAACTATTTAATATGTATTTAAATGTCTCTCCAGGTATTACAACTTCTAGATTAGAAATATTTCTGTGAAAGACAGTGGTTCTGTAAAATGGGGAGTTCCAAAGCCCCCCTCAAAAATTGCAAATACTTCTAAGAAATTATGAAGAGAGGCCTTTCTAAAATGTACACTTTTAAGCTGTGACAAAGTGAGAGAGTGGCATGGACATATATACACTACCAAACGTAAAATAGATAGCTAGTGGGAAGCAGCCACATAGCACAGGGAGATCAGCTCGGTGCTTTGTGACCACCTACAGGGGTGGGATAGGGAGGGTGGGAGGGAGGGAGACACAAGAGGGAAGAGATATGGGAACATATGTATATGTATAACTGATTCACTTTGTTATAAAGCAGAAACTAACACACCATTGTAAAGCAATTATACTCCAATAAAGATGTTTAAAAAATAAAAATATTTTTAAAAATTTAAAAAATAAAATAAAATGTACACTTTTTCAAAGCAACTCCCTGCAGAGAATTCTCCAGCGGCTGTTCCTATGCTTCACTGTCAAGTCCGAACCCCAGCCTGAGACAGCATCAGCCCTTCCTGATCTAGCTCTAATCCACTTTCCAGCCTCCCGGGAAGCTGCACTCCAATCACTCCGAAGACTGGGCTTGTCCCTCTCCTGTTGCTCATGCTATGCTCTCTTCCTGCCTGGGGTCCCCGCTCTCCTTCTCGTGTCAGCTCGTCACAGGTCCCTACTGCACGCTCCTCTCTCACATCTTGCGGCATCAATCACAGGGCGTGGTGTGACTCACGCATCTGTGTCCCACACTAGATGTCGGACAAGACTCAAATGATGAACTGGATTTCACTTAGCTGATCTCCATGTAACTATGATGAACACAGTTTCCTACAGAGGCAGGAGAGTGTAGTGAATGAGAACCTGGGCTTTAAAGGAAATCAGTCTTCAATTCAAGGTGATTTTAGTGAAAATACTTCTCTGTGCCTCAGGTCCCTCGTGTGTAAATGGGGAGAAATGGCTTAAATGCCGACTGCATAGGTGGGCTGACTCTAGTTGGAGTCCTTGGATTCTTGGACATGGATTCTTTCCCCCAGGCTGTTTCTCTGCTACCCAAGCCCACCTTTATCCCTGAATCTCATCTACAGGCCTGTCCTATCTCACTCATGTACCCAGCTCTGTTTCCCAACATCCCAGCCCTGGAGAGCAACTAGGCCCCCTACTGCTCTAGAGCAAAATTTTCACAGTGCCATCCACAGCAATGCTGTACTTCTAAATTAGCTTTTCCCCCCAGGAAGGCAATCAACACTCTACCTCAAGATAGAAGTGTCCTAGATTTAAGTTCTACCTCAGCTACTATGTAAGTTATTTAGCAACTATTTAAGTACCAACTATAGGCATGCCTCAGAGATACTGCACGTTGGGTTCCAGAGTGCCACAAGAAAACAAATATGGCAATAAAGCAAGTCACATGATTTTTTTGGTTTCCCAGTGCATGTAAAAGTTATGTTTACACAATACTGTGGTCTATTTGGTCTAATAAGTGTGTAATAGTGTTATGTCTAAAAAAAAGTACATATCTTAATTAAAATATGCTTTATTGCTAACAAATGCTAACCACCATCTGAGCCTTCAGCAAGCAATAATATTTTGCTAGTGGAGGGTCTTGCCTCAATGTTTATGGCTGCTGATTGATGCTGAAGGTTGGGATGACTGTGGCAACTTTTTTTTTTTTTTTTGGCCATGCCCCGTGGCTTGCAGGATCTCAGTTCCCTGACCAGGGATTAAACCTGGGCCATGGCAGTGAAAGCACCAAATCCTAACCACTAGACCACCAGGGAATTTCTTAAAAATAAAACAATAGTGAAGTTTGCCGCATTGATTGGCTCTTCCTTTCAGGAACAGGTTTCTCTATAGCATGCAGTGCTGTTTGATAACGTTTTACCCACAGTAGAACTTTTTCAAAATTGGAGTCAATCCTCTCAAACCTGCCACTGCTTTAACAAGTAAATTTATTGAATATTCTAAATCCTTTGTTATTTAAACCATCTTCACAGTATCGTCAACAGGAGCAGATTCCATCTCAAGAAACTACTTTCTTTGCTCATCCATTAGAAGCAACTACTCATCCATTAGTTCCATCGTGAGATTGCAGCAATTCAGTCACATCTGCAGGCTCCACTTCTGATTCTAGTTCTCTCGCTATTTCCACCACATCTGCAGTTCCTTCCTCCACTGAAGTCTTGAACACCTCAGAGTCATCCATGAGGGTTGGAATCAACTTCTTCCAAACTCACATTAATGTTGATATCCGGACCTCTTCCCATGAATCACAAATGTTCTTAATGGCATCTAGAATGGTGAATCCTTTCCAGAACGTTTTCAATTGACCTTTGCCCGGGTCCATCAGAGGAATCACTATCTATGGTAGCTATTGCCTTACAAATTGTATTTCTTAAATAATAAGCTTTGAAAGTCATAATTACTCCTTGATCCATGGGCTGCAGAATGAACATTGTGTTAGAAGGTATGAGAAAACAACATTAATCTCATTGCACATCTCCATCAGAGCTCTTGGGTGACCAGGTGCATTGTCAATGAACAGTAATATTTTGAAAGGAATCTTTTTTTTCTGAGTAGTAGGTCTTAAGAGTTGGGCTTAAAATATTCAGTAAACCATGATGTCAACAGATACGCTGTCATCCAGGCTTTGTTGTTCTGTTCATAGAGCACAGGCAGAGTAGATTTAACATAATTCTTAAGGGCCCTGGGATTTTCAGAATGGGAAATGAGTACTGGCTTCAAGTTCAAGTCACCAGCTGCATTAGCCCCTAACAAAGGAGTCAGCCTGTCTTCTGAAGCTTTGAAGCCAGGCACTGACTTCTCCTCTCTAGCCATGAAGGTCCTGGATGGCAACTTCTTCCAAAAGGAGGCTGTTTTGTCTACGTTGACAATCTGTTGTTTAGTGGAGCCACCTTCATTAACTACCTCAGCTAGACCTTCCGGACAACTCGCTGCAGCTTCTACATCACCTTGCTGCTTCACCCTGCACTTCTATGTTACGGAGACGGCTTCTTTCCTTAAACCTCATGCACCGACCTCTATTAGCTTCAAAAGTTCTCTTCTGCAGCTTCCTCACCTCTCTCAGCCTTTGCAGAATTGAAGAGAGTTAAGGCCTGGCTATTGATTAGACTTTGGCTTAAGGGAATATTGTGGCTGGCTTGACCTTCTACCCAGACCACTAAAACTTCCTCCATATCAGCAGTTAAGACTGCTTTTCTTTCTCATAGTTCACATGCAGTGGCGATTTTAATTTCCTGCAAGAATTTTTCCTTTGCATTCACATCTTAGCTAACTGGTTGGTGCAAGAGGCCTAGCTTTCAGCCTATCTTGGCTTTCAACATGCCTTCCTCACTGAGCTTAATCATTTCTAGCTTTTGATTTAGAGTGAGAGACGTGTGACTCTTCCTTTCACTTGAGCACTTAGAGGCCACTATAGGGTTATTAATTGGCCTAATTTCAATACTGTTGGGTCTCAGGAAATAGGGAGGGCTGAGGAGAGGGAGAGAGGTGGGAACAAAAGCCAGTCAGTGGAGCAATCAGAACACACACGACACTTATCAATTACGTTCACTGTCATATATGGACGCGGTTTGTGGTGCCTCAAAACAATTAAAACAATAACATCAAAGATCAGAGATCACCATACGAATATAATAATAATGAAAAGTGTGAAATATTGCAAGAATTAGCAAAATGTGACACAGAGTCACAAATGCTATTGGAAAAATGGTGCCAAGAGACTTGCTTGACACAGGATTGCCAGAAACCTTCAATTTGTAAAAAACGCAGTATCTGCGAAGGGCAGTAGAGTGAAATGCAATACAACCATGTATGCCTATTTGTTTATTCAGGATGCAAAGGTGAGTGAAAACTACCTCATGGAATGCAAATGATTCCGACTGAGTCTGGGGCAGGTCTTAAACCTGTCTGAGGCTGTTTCTTTAATGTGGAGACCATAAGCCCCTACTTAGAGGTCTATGATGAGGATAAAAAGAGAAAACGTATATGGGGATATATTATAAACAGTAAAGTGCTATGCAAATCAGGATTATAAAATTCTTATCCCTTCTCAATTTTCTTCCAATTCTAAGTCCATATTAACCTAGCAGCGAATGTGGCGTAGCTAAATGCACTTTCCTCCACAGTTTCTTTCTGCGGAGCAGGCAGCATTCCCCATAAGTTCAGACCTTCCTGCTTGACAGGCTAATGTGCTGTTGCCATCCCCCTTGATATTAGTCTAATTCTGATTTGAGGCTACGGAAGTGACAAGTGAAGCTATTTTAGAGGTGCCTGGGGTCGTAAAACATTTTGAAAATTATTTTGCTGTCGAAGTCATGTCAGAATAAATCTGCATGAAGATTCTGTGGTTCTGAACTGAACATGAGGTGCCTTTCTGCTTATGCTCTGGAGAGGGCTGGCATGATGAACACTGCCATCATCAGTCACTTTGCTGAATGCCAGAGAGGCCCGCACTGAGCCCACTAAGCCAGGGCCTCAGGGATTCGCTCAGCCACTCTGAGGAAGCTTTGCAACCAAGAGTGCCTAGAAGGGTCCAGGAATAGGACATAAAAAGTCTCTTGCCACCAAAAGACACACTTTTTTAAGTGTCAGAAATGAATGTCTTTTTTCAACAGGAGAGATCCAGAAAGCATCGAGGGGTGTTATCCATCTTGTACTTTCACAAAGAATGATTGAGAAAACTTGTAAAAACCAGAATTGAAATTCTCTAGCCATTTATTCTTTTCTCTCAGTCTGTGCATTGAGCCTAGCTGCCCTGTTTAAATAATGATAGAAATAAATCCAATGAATATGGGAGGACACTGACCCACACACACACACCAAAAAAAAAATAGACAGCTATTTAACAATAGCTCTGAACTAGAAGCTTTCAAACAGAGGAAACTAGGAGGTGTCATAGAGGTGTCTTACTTATGACCACAGATGGGAGAGGAGCTTATGGAGAAACCAAGGGTGGTGGGACCAGAGTCTGCACTACAAACCTCAGTTAACCTCAGTGAAGTTAACTATTTCACTTTTATCTGTGTATTTTTACAGGGTGGGAATCCACATATACAAAAGATTAGCTCTACCTCCAAAGTACCAAAATGACTGAAAAGACAAAGGTAATTTCTAAATATTTTTTCTTCTAAGCCTCGCAAACTAAGCTATGATGTCCTTCAGGATTAGAACCCTATGTTATCCATTTATGTATCTACCATATCACATGGTGCTCTATGCAGAGAACATCACCCATGTGTGCGTGTGGAATGAATGAATGAGCAAATAACTATGAACAAACTAAGAGGAAGAAAGAGGAGGGAGATGAAGAGAAGGAAAAAGAAATGAAAGGAAAAAAGACGAATTGCATAGAGAATAATTAGCACATAAAATTCATGAATAAAAATCAGAAAATATGTTGGTTTGTTCAGCTTGAACTGCCTGGCTGATAAAAAACAGCCAGGTAAGTCGAGGGCTTTGTCAAAGGAAGAGAAAGTAATTGCAATGTGTTCTTCTTCCTGTACTTTGTTTACCTTCCTCCGCAACTGTAGACCCTAACTGGACACGAAGAAACAGAAAGAAAGGTACCTTTCAGATGAAAATTCCTCTTGCATTTCGCTAAGTTATCTCAATGTCCTGGTTCCTACAGCCTTCTACAGATCTATAATTCTAGAACACGGTGGCTGAGATTATTCTGCCTGTTGCCGTCACTTAATTCTATGCACAAAGGTCATTCAAATATAGCGCCACCATCACATAAGTCTGCCCCACTAATGCACTAGGAGGATTCAAAGTGGTGTATCAGATTCAGCAGCTTTCAGACAAAGAATATTATTTTTAATGCACTGTGGCAAAGTAAGCGTCAATGGTGCTTTTGACCTTAATTATTTGTGATAATAACTAGCTGAAGAGAAGCACATGGTTCTCAGAGATGAAAGAGCATATTTCCACAAACCTCCATCAAGTAACTATTATTGATGATTCTAATCTTTTTCAATAAATATTTCAGAACATGGCAGAATCATGGTGTCAGTAGGAGACACGCTCAGAATGTCCTCCTGGATAGGGGCTATTATTTTCTAGTTATACAAAAAAAGAGAGAGCTTTTATCTCCCTTCTCAGTAGACTGATCTATTTATGTCACAAACCTCCACTCAAAGGTTTTAATAGCTAAGAAACAGTTGCTCCATGTCTTCTTTCAAACTCCTAAACCATTCTCGCCCTCCATTTGCCTCATGTATGTCAAATTATATCTGCCCACCATCTTCAAAAGCTCTAACTCTAGGCCCTGGGGAAAAGTTGCATTTGAACAAGGATGGGTCTAGACTTGGTATAGAGTAGAGACTCAAGATGAGTTTGGATAAGCACAGATGAACTTCAAAATAGGGCCAGCCCTACTTGTATAACTCATCTGCCCTGTTTGGCTTACTATTCATTGGGTTTCCGAAACTCCAATTTACAATCCACAATAAAACATTTGTCAAGTTACTTATAGACAAGATTGGACATCTATTTTATAAAAGTAACGATATAGTAACAATAATAATAACAATACCTGCAACTTTTAGCTGTCTTCTGGCTCTTCAGTGATGAAAACAAATACAACAAAATCCTAACTATTGCTAGAAGACAAAGGCTTGGGTCAATTGTATTTTCTCTCTGAAGGAGCCAAAGTCTTAAAAACACGGGCTGGATATTTCATACCCTTCAGCCATGCTGTACTTCAGTAAATGGTGAGCGCTCAATAATCCTCACTGACCATGAGTACATAAAGAATGGAAAGTTCCAGCTAGGCTTTGCAGGAAAACTGAGAAATGAAGCCAAGTTACCAAAGGAGACCCACTGAATCACACAGATCCTACCTCCAGATTGTGTCTCGCACAGCTTCCCACTTCACTGCTACAGGCCTGATTCAGACACTGTTAACTCTGGCCGGGGCAACTGCTCTTGCCTTCAAACAGCTTCCAGAAGGGTGGATCAAAATACACTTCATCTACAAAACAATTAAGTAGATACAGGATCAGAGTGACATCTAACTTCTTACCAGCAACCCTGAATGTTAGAAGACAAAGATGCATTCAAAGTTCCACAAGATTCTGGACCTAAAATTCTATGGTCATACAAAATACCAATCAAGCATGGAGAAAAAATAAAGGCATATTTGGATTCTGTGCACGGCACAGAATGTTGATAAACCAAGTACTGTTTTTGAATCCGACAAAAAATGAGCATCTACTACAGACAAAAAATGAAGTTGAAACCAAAAAAGGGAAGATGTAGGATTCCAAAAGAAAAAAGCTACTCCAAGAGTGCAAGACACTTTGTAAGGCTAACAACTTTGGAGTGGTAGGTAGATCAAAAGAGCAACCAGCCCAGATATAGCAGGAAGTCAATATGCTCCAGGAGGGTTTTCTCTGGGAAGAAAATACTGCTTTTGCAAAAAATGAGGCTGGATCATTTTGAGAACATTGTTTAAAAAAATCCCTTTGATTCTGACAACCACTGGTCCAAAAATGCATTAGTAAAGTAAGAAATTCATTTATTAAAAGTCAATAAAAAAGCAAAGACAGAAAAAAGAAGAGCTACCCCAAAAAGCCATTGTTTAAATATGAGTCATGTTAAAATGAAGCAAAACTGTAATAAAAGCAAATGCATTTGACTTTGACACTAGAAACATCCTTCCGCAAATGGCAATAATGTTATAACGTTGGACGTAAAAGGAAGGAAATGGAATCCAACACCTTTATTTGAATTTGCGGTGAATAATATCTACATAACCATAAAAACAAATAATATTTATTGGTTTTCAGCCTTCAGTAAAAGCTAAAGACAAAGCTCATAATGATTATGGCTTCAGAAAGAAAGGTAAATGTTTCATCATGACTATGTAAAGTTAAAAGAAGAGCTGCCAGAAACTGGGAAGTAAAAGGGCGAAAGAGGTAATAGAAGGAAGAGCAGGAATATAAGCATACTATTTAGACTTATGAAATTAATCACAGGAAGGAGTAAAAATAAAAATGTATAAAAGCGGTTGGTTTGGGGGAGTGAAACTGAGGTTGAGGAAGAATAAGCAGAAAAAAATTATGTGTTCATTTAAAACCTGTCTCTGCGTACACAAAGTAAACAATACATATATCAAATAATTATGTTGTACACCTGAAGTATGTACAATTTTTATTTGTCAATTATACCTCAATAAAGCTGGAAAAAATAAATGGACAGACATCCATTGTGTATTTCCTTTAAATCAATGATATAAATAAAACATATTAATATGGACAAAAGGAAATCTTAAATGAAAAAGCACAGCATCACCTCAAATATATGTTTGTGTTGGGTGTACATGTGCTTAGGAAAAAGCCCCGAAAGATATATGCCAGCTCATTCATGTCTGTACATCTAGAAAATGGATTCCTGGTGATTTGTCACTCTCTTCTTTACATCTTTACAGATTACTTGATTCTTTTTTTTTACAATTAGCATATATCTAAAAAACAGAAAAAAAATTTACTCTTGAAAATTAAATTTTAAAACTGTTCTTAATCCTACAATTAGTCAATTCTAAAATACCAACATACTACTTCTAGATTTTTTAGTATTTTTAAATATTTTTAATATTTTAATAGATTATTTAAGTGGAATCATGACTATATATATTAACACTTTACGTAAATGGGATTATACCATAATTTGTTTCAAGCGATTCCCCATGCGTTTATTTACAACACACTCATACCTTCATATATCACCTATTACACAAACTAGCCAGAATGTCCGTTTGTCCAACATGTCTGCTTTCCCCAGAGGAGAAGATCCTGTAGCCAAGAACCATGTTTTAATAATCCTGTATCCCCAATTCCTTGCACAGCAAAGGCATGTAATGTGAATTTTGATCAATTTGAGAAAAAGTTCGATGTACTTTCCCCCTGTGTGCAGAGTTACCAAACATTCCCCTTCACAAATACTGTGTTCACGCACACAACAAAAGAAGCAGGGTGGCTACGTAGCAACGTAAGTCCCTGATGTTGCTCCATCTTCCCTTCCTGATCATCTGAACAGTTAGGAGGGCTTTTCTTTCCTGCTTGATCATTCCACCTGAGCAAAAGTAACCTCTCCTAAAAGCTAACTGTCCAGCAGGAGGGCTTTTGTGGGCATTCTGATGAGCCTCCAGCAGAGGGTGCAGCCGTTCCCAACAAAGATCTCTGAGATTGTAGAAAGTCTCTTTCCAAGAAGAGATCCCCTTCCCTTCTGCTGACAGATCTCCACTGTTTGAGATTCATTCTATAATGGTCCTCATTTCCACAATGAGATAACAGATTAGGCCACCAGTTTTAGTGAGTCCTCACTCCTCAAATGCCTACCCTCCTGACAGCACCAGAGCAGACAGGCACTGTACTAGGCTCCCATGGGTGACAATTACATCAAGAGAAGTAAAGAGTTCAAAGGAGACAGGAAGCAAAAGGAGGTAGGGGAGAAACAATTTCAGACTTTGAAGTTTCTCCTACTAATAATCTGTCAAATGACTCCAAAACCAGTTGTACCAACTTTCCTATTAAAATCACTTAAACTTTTTTTTTTTTTCCCAAAAACACTTCATAGGTCTTTGGTTATAAGTTAAATTAGGACAAAATTTCCTATCTCTAGTACTCAAAAGTACTCAGAAAAGAATACGGCACATTTAAAAAAATTAAAAAACAAAAACAGCTTATTTTTACCATGGTTTCAAGAACTGCATTTAGGCAATGATAATTATATGATGGTGGTCAAAACGTTTTTAAGTAAACATTTTACTGAAATAATACAAACTATGAGAAAAATGCACCAACTACCAATATACAGCTCAATGAATTTTCACAAATTGAAAACCACTCTGACCACCACCCAGATAAGGAAAGAATACACTACCAGCATTCCAGAAGCCACTTCTTCATGACCCCTCCCAGACAAAGGTAAATACCACGCTGAAATTTTATCACTATAGATCAGTTTCGCTTGGTTTTGAAATTTATGTAACTAAAATCATACAGAAAGGTACTCTGTAAACAGTAGCTACTATGGCATCACTAGCATGAAAACATTTTGCTAAATCAGGAAGAGATAAGGAGTTGTACCCCTCACCCCAAGTAAACTCTAAACAAACTTTGTGAATAATGATTGAACTCAGATTCATCCACCCTGAAGATGGAGAATCAGGACTCAGAGAAATTATGTTAACAAGATCACATCCTCAGCTCAGTAAGTAGCTAAATTGTGGTTTGGACCTAGATTGTTCTCACTCCAAAACAGATACTCTTCTCTCTATGCTACATGGCCAGATAAATAAGTATGTTATTGCACTTCTACTAAAAAGTATCACCCCACTTGGGCTTCACATAGCTTAGAATACTGAGTTGAGCAAATACTTGGTTGCCCTTCTTTGGATTGCATCGTCTGTTGGCATCACAAGGCAAGTTCTTGACTGGCATGAGTGTAAGCCTGCTTACAGGTATAGGCCATGTTTATATTATACACTCAGTTTCAAGTCATTGGGGTACAACCAAGGAATGGTTTTATTTCTTTTCATGAATATTTCCAAATTCAACATTGTTGAGTTTCCCCTCACCGTTGCTTAGGGACATTGAGGCAGATGCCACAGTTTTCTAGACACTTTATAAAACCCCAGTCTAGTTAATATTTCCATCTCATATTTAATTCAAAGCTAACCACTTCTTATATCACAGACTGGATCAGTGGTTCAAGGAGCCTAATATGGAGAGGAGGGCATGATCTGCTTTTACATTCTTCCTTCTCCACCATGTCCTTGAATTGCAGAACAGGAAAAACAATGTACTTCCAGGTTCCTCTTTCCCTTCCTTCCCCTTGATCTCAATCCTTATGGTTGAGTCCTAGAAGGAGAAATAAGGGAGGCAGAGATATTCTTATGTAACTGGCCACCTGTCAGTAACGAGGAGGCATCGCTGGTCTCCCTCTGCTGCAGTCTGGTTCTATGTAATGGTGATGGCCCTTGCCAGTGTGGGGCCCCTGTCAACGTACTGCCCTCCACATAAATCAGGGTTCTCAACAGCAGCACTACCGACATTTTGACTTGGATACTTCTTTGCTGTATGGCCTGCCCTGTGCATTATTGGATGTTTAGCAGCATCCTTGGCCTCTACCCATTAGATGCAGTAGCACTTCCTCATAATTGTTACAACCAAAATTTGTAATTGTACCCTGGAGGGCCAATTCACTCTGGTTGAGAACCACTAACAAAGACAGCATGTGTATAATTCCTAAGCAGCCCTGCCAGTGACGTTTACCTTCAAATCCTTCCCTGGGTAGGGTATCCACTTGCTTAGCCTAGAAGTCACCTGGGCAGTCCAAGGATATCTGATGCACCTTTAACCTCTATGGTCATTTAGGTGTAGCCATGCTAACAGTTGTGGTTCTCTTTTGAGTGCTCCAAAACAGGTGAAAGTTACAATGGGGGTGATCCCCATCTATTTCATTAGAGACATTACATCAGTATCCCTTCTGTACTGCTGCTGTAAGATATTTCAGTAAAGATTCAGCCCTTAGAAACTCTGGGTAGAAATTCCAAACAAGAAGGAACCATCCTCTATATTCATAGTCACCCCCAAAACTTGAGTCTACATTTCAAGCTCTTGCAAGAACTCCCTTCCATGCACTTCTCCATGCATTATGCAGCTCTCCAAGTCTTCAGAGAGGAAATAAGGTTCGACATCCCCCCGCCAACTTCTTTTAAAATATATCCTAATTTTGGGCTTCCCTGGTGTTGCAGTGGTTGGGAATCCGCCTGCCAATGCAGGGGACATGGGTTCAAGCCCTGGTCCAGGAAGATCCCACATGCCGCAAAGCAACTGAGCCCATGTGCCACAACTACTGAGCCTGCGCTCTAGAGCCCACGAGCCACAACTACTGAAGCCCAAGTGCCTGGAGCCCATGCTCCACAACAAGAGAAGCCACCGCAATGAGAAGCCCATGCACTGCAACAAAGAGTAGCCCCCGCTCACCACGACTAGAGAAAAGCCCTTGAAGCAACGAAGACCCAACACAGACAAAAATAAAACTATAAAAGAAAAAACTATATATTCATATATATATCCTAATTTTTATGAATGACCCTTCTCTTGGCTTGAGGAGACAAAAATCACTTCTTTGCTCTGGACGATGGGGCAAGAAAACTTACAAGACTACAGACCTCTGTGATTCTCTCCCATTCCCCGTTGTTATGGGCTGTGTTCCCCCAGAATATGTACGCTAAAGCTTCAATACCCAGTACCTCAGAATATGATAGCATTTACATATAGCGTATCTAAAGAAATAATTAAGTTAAAATGAGGTCATTAGGGTGGGCCTTATAAGCCTGGTGTCCTTATAAGAAGAGGAAATTTAGAAACAGGTACAGAGAAAAGACCATGTGAAGACACAGGAAGTAGACAGCCATCTACAGGTCAATGAGAGAAGCCTCAGAAGAATCACACCCTGCCAACACTTAGTCTTAACTTCCAGCCTCTAGAAACATGAGAAAATAAATTTCTGTTGTGTAAGCCACCCAATCTGTGGTACTTTGTTATGACAGCTCTAGGGAACTAATATACACCAGTCTTATTCTTATCAACTTGGGCTGAGGAGATGGTGAAATGAGAAGGGCCAGTTGTACCTCTTCTTATTAAGTCCTGGAGAGTTTTCTAGCCCAGTTTTCAGTGTCCCCATTTAAATGAGGGCTACTTGGACCCTGTTCAACACTGAGTCCTTATCACCACTTCTGGAGCAAAAGAAAAAAATCCCACTCACTGACATGTTACACATGCATCTATTTGGATTTTAATAGCACCCAAAAAGAAAACCAGACTTTCAATACTGCAAAGAGAAAAATAGCTCCTCTGTTGTCCACTGCTATCACACATCTCTTACGGCAAGAGCACCTTGCCTATGTGAACCTGGGTGAAGTTTCTACGATGCAGTGACATGTCTGCTTGGTAATTTCATGGACAATATACCAGAAACATGGCTGACATGCGGGATTATCTCTTTGCATTGCTGGCTGGGAAACTGTTTTCAAACACTGGTCAAGGTCTGGATGACACCCTTCTAAGCTAACATAAATGACTACCTTGAGTCCTCCAAACAATCCTAGGACAGAAAATGATCGCGGCAATCACCTAACCTAATCCCTCATCTGATGTTTCAATGACTTCTCTCTACCTATGACCATGTTAGGTTACACACAAAGCAGAACGCTTGAGAAATATAATTATGCTAGGATTCTATGTGCTAGTCCTATTTGGACGGTGAATGAAGCCTTATGCATAGTCACACCTAAAACCCTGTTTTGAAAGAAGCTGTTGTTCTTCAAGATTCCTAGTTGAACAGGAAAACACTGCATACATTCCTGGTCACCTCCCTCAGCATTTTGCTGGACTATGCTTCAGCATGTGACTGGGATCAACTAGGTCTGAAGAGTCCATAAAGTAAAAAGAGGACATCACAAAAATGTGGTTGATCAGTCTTAGCCTAGAACAAACACTTAACTGGATATTTCACCTCAGGCAAATCCACTGGCCACTTTTGATTTTGATTTTCAGTTTCTTCATCTTAAAACAAGGGGATAAAAGTAGAGTCATAAATGTTGCTCTAAGTTTTAAAATTCCTCAAATCTCACCCTTTGCTGCTCATCTAATTTTGCCTACACCCTTCTGAGAAACTCCTTTTATCTATATTACCCAAGTCTCTACAAACACCTTACAAAGACCTTTCCACTCTGGATGACGCTGGTGAAACATCCTTGAAGTTACACTAACTTTCACAGGGTCCGCAAGGGGGTCAGGGAGTGTGTTAGTTTTCTACCACTGCCACAAACACAGTCACTAAAAACAACACAGATTCATTATCTCACAGCTGTGCAGGTCAGAAGTTTGAGCTGGCTCAACTGCTTTCTCTGATCAAGGTTTCACAAGGCCAAAATCCAGGTGGTGGCTAGCTCACACTCTTAGCAACACCTGCAAAGTTTCTCTTTCCTTATAACTTAACACATAGCTTCTAGGAATTAAGGCATGGACATCTGGAGGGCGATGATTCTCCTTACATGGTAATAGGGAAAAAGGGATTGGAGTCACAGAAATAACTTCCTCCATAGTACAGATCTGCCCAGGGGGGTTTCTTTTCTCTAATTCAACTACACACTTAAAATAGTAACTCACGATATTGGTTCAATATGACAGAGTAGAAGGACGTGCTCTCACTCCCTCTTACAAGAACACCAGAATCACAACTAACTGCTGAACAATCATCGACAGGAAGACACTGGAACTCACCAAAAAAGATACCCCACATCCAAAGACAAAGGAGAAGCCACAGTGAGACGGTAGGACGGGTGCAATCACAGTAAAATCAAATCCCATAACTGCTGTGTGGGTGACTCACAGACGGGAGAACACTTATACCACAGAAGTCCACCCACTGGAGTGGAGGTTCTGAGCCCCACGTCAGGTTTCCCAACCTGGGGGTCCGGCAACGGGAGGAGGAATTCCTAGAGAATCAGACTTGGAAGCCTAGCGGAAATTGATTGCAGGACTTTGACAGGACTGGGGAAAACAGAGACTCCACTCTTGGAGGGCACACACAAAGTAGTGTGTGCATTGGGATCCAGGGGAAGGAGCAGTGACCCTATAGGAGACTGAACCAGACCTACCTGCCAGTGTTGGAGGATCTCCTGCAGAGGCAGGGGCTGGCTGTGTCTCACCATGAGGACAAGGACACTGGTAGCAGAAGTTCTGGGAAGTACTCCTTGGCCTGAGCCCTCCCAAAGTCCACCATTAGCCCCACCAAAGAGCCTGTAGCCTCCAGTGCTGGGTCACCCCAGGCCAAACAACCAACAGGGAGGGAACCCAGCCCCACCCATCAGCAGGCAAGTGGATTAAAGCTTTACTGAGCTCTGCCCACCAGAACAACACCCAGCTCTACCCACCACCAGTCCCTCCCATCAGAAAGCTTGCACAGCCTCTTAGATAGCCTCATCCACCAGAGGGCAGACAGCAGAAGCAACAAAAACAACAATCTTGCAGCCTGTGGAACAAAAACCACATTCACAGAAAGATAGAAAAGATGAAAAGGCAGAAGGCTATGTACCAGATGAAGGAACAAGATAAAACCCCAGAAAAACAACTAAATGAAGTGGAGATAGGCAACGTTCCAGAAAAAGAATTCAGAATAATGATAGTGAAGATGATCCAGGACCTCGGAAAAAGAATGGAGGCAAAGATCGAGAAGATGCAAGAAATGTTTAACAAACACCTAGAAGAATTAAAGAACAAACAGAGATGAACAATATAATAACTGAAATGAAAAATACACTAGAAGGAATCAATAGCAGAATAACTGAGGCAGGAGAACGGATAAGGGACCTGGAAGACAGAATGGTGGAATTCACAGTTGCAGAACAGAATAAAGAAAAAAGAATGAAAAGAAATGAAGACAGCCTAAGAGACCTCTGGGACAACATTAAACGCAACAACATTTGCATTATAGGGGTCGCAGAAGGAGAAGAGAGACAGAAAGGACCCGAGAAAACATTTGAAGAGATTATGGTCGAAAACTTCCCTAACATGAGGAAGGAAATAGCCACCCAAGTCCAGGAAGTGCAGAGTCCCATATTGGATAAACCCAAGGAGAAACACGCCAAGACACATAGTAATCAAATTAGCAAAAATTAAAGACCAAGAAAAACTATTGAAAGTAGCAAGGGAAAAACAACAAATAACATACAAGGGAACTCCCATAAGGTTAATAGCTGATTTCTCAGCAGAAACTCTACAAGCCAGAAGGGAGTGGCATGATATACTTAAAGTGATGAAAGGGAAGAACTTACAACCAAGATTACTCTACCCAGCAAGGATCTCATTCAGATTCCATGGAGAAATCAAAACCTTTACAGAAAAGCAAAAGCTAAGAGAATTCAGCACCACCAAACCAGCTCTACAACAAATACTAAAGGAACTTCTCTAAGTGGGAAACACAAGAGAAGAAAAGGACCTACAAAAACAAAAACAAAACAATTAAGAAAATGGTAATAGGAACATATGTATCGATAATTACCTTAAACGTGAATGCATTCAATGCTCCAACCAAAAGACACAGGCTCGCTGAATGGATACAAAAACAAGACCCATATATATGCTGTCTACAAGAGACCCACTTCAGACCTAAGGACACCTACAGACTGAAAGTGAGGGGATGGAAAAAGATATTCCATGCAGATGGAAATTAAAAGAAAGCTGGAGTAGCAATACTCATCAGATAAAATAGACCTTAAAATAAAGAATGTTACAAGAGACAAGGAAGGGCACTACATAATGATCAAGGGATCAATCCAACAAGAAGATATAACAATTATAAATATATATGCACCCAACACAGGACCACCTCAATACATAAGGCAACTGCTAATAGCTCTAAAAGAGGAAATCAACAGTAACACAATAATAGTGGGGGACGTTAACACCTCACTTACACCAATGGACAGATTATCCAAACAGAAAATTAATAAGGAAACACAAGCTTTAAATGACACAACAGACCAGATAGATTTCAATGATATTTATAGGACATTCCATCCAAAAACAGCAGATTACACTTTCTTCCCAAGTGTGCTCAGAACATTCTCCAGGATAGATCACATCCTGGGTCACAAATCAAGCCTCAGTAAATTTAAGAAAACTGAAATCATAGCAAGCATCTTTTCTGACCACAACGCTATGAGATTAGAAATCAATTACAGGGAAAAAAACGTAAAAAGCACAAATACATGCAGTCTAAACAATACGTTACTAAATAACCAAGAGATCACTGAAGAGATCAAAGAGGAAATCAAAAAATACCTAGAGACAAATGACAGTGAAAACACGACAATTCAAAACCTATGGGGTGCAGCAAAAGCAGTTCTAAGAGCGAAGCTTATAGCTAGACAAGCCTACCTCAAGAAACAAGAAAAATCTCAAACAATCTAACGTTACACTTAAAGGAACTAGAGAAAGAAGAACAAACAAAACCCAATGTTCGCAGAAGGAAAGGAATCATAAATATCAGAGCAGAAATAAATGAAATAGAAACAAAGAAAACAATAGCAAAGATCAATAAAACTAACAGCTGGTTCTTTGAGGAGATAAACAAAATTGATAAACCATTATCCAGACTCATCAAGAAAACGAGGGAGAGGACTCAAATCAATAAAATTAGAAATAAAAAAGGAGAAATCACAACTGACACTGGAGAAATACGAAGGATTATAAGAGATTACTACAAACAATTCTATGCCAATAAAATGGACAACCTGGAAGAAATGGACAAATTCTTAGAAAGCTATAACCTTCCTGGACTGAACCAGGAAGAAACAGAAAATATGAACAGACCAATCACAACTAATGAAATTGAAACTGTGATTAAAAATCTTCCAACAAACAAAAGTCCAGGACAAGATAGCTTCACAGGTGAATTCTATCAAACATTTAGAGAAGAGCTAACACCCATCCTTCTCAAACTCTTCCAAAAAATTGCAGAGGAAGGAACACTCCCAAACTCATTCTATGACGCCACCATCACCCTGATACCAAAACCAGACAGAAATACTACAAAAAAAGAAAATTAGAGACCAATATCACTGATGAATATAGATGCAAAAATCCTCAACAAAATACTAGCAAACAGAATCCAACAACACGTTAAAAGGATCATACACCATGATCAAGTGGGATTTATACCAGAGATGCAAGAATTCTTCAATATACACATATTAATCAATGTGATACACCATATTAACAAAATGAAAAAGAAAAACCATATGATCATCTCAACAGACACAGAAAAAGCTTTTCACAAAATTCAACACCCATTCATGATAAAAACTCTCCAGAAAGTGGACATAGAGGCAATCTACCTCAACATAATAAAGTTCATACACAACAAACCCACAGCAAACATTATTCTCAATGGTGAAAAACTGAAAGCATTTCCTCTAAGATCAGGAACAAGACAAGGATGTCCACTTTAACCATTATCATTCAACATAGTTTTGGAAGTCCTAGTCATGGCAATCAGAGAAGAAAAATAAATAAAAGGAATACAAATTGGAAAAGAAGAAGTAAAATTGTCACTCTTTGCAGATGACATAATACTATATAGAAAGAATCCTAAAGATGCCACCAGAAAACTACTAGAGGTAATCTATGAATTTGGTAAAGTTGCAGGATACAAAATTAATGCACAGAAATCTCTTGCCTTCCTACACACTAATGATGAAAAATCTGAAAGAGAAATTAAGGAAACACTCCCATTTACCATTGTAACAAAAAGAATAAAATACCTAGGAATAAACCTACCTAGGGAGACAAAAGACCTGTATTCAGAAAACTATAAGACACTGTTGAAAGAAATTAAAGATGATATCAACAGATGGAAAGATATTCCATTTTCTTGGATTGGAAGAATCAATATTGTGAAAATGACTATAGTACCCAAAGTGATCTACAGATTCAGTGCAATCCCTATCAAATTACCAATGGCATTTTTTACAGAACTAGAACAAAAAAATCTTAAAATCTGTATGGAGACACAAAAGACCCCGAATAGCCAAAGCAACCTTGAGGGAAAAAAATGGAGCTGGAGGAATCAGACTCTCTGACTTCAGACTATACTACAAAGCTACAGTAATCAAGACAATATGGTACTGGCACAAAAACAAAAATATAGATCAGTGGAACAGGATCAAAAGCCCACAGATAAACCCACACACCTATGGTCAACTAATCTATGACAAAGGAGGCAGGATATACAATGGAGAAAAGACAGTCTCTTCAATAAGTGGTGCTGGGAAAACTGGACCTCTACATGTAAGGAAATGAAATGAGAACACTCCCTAACACCATACACAAAAATAAACTCAAAATCGATTAGAGACCTAAATGTAAGACCAGACACTATCAAACTCTTAGAGGAAAACATAGGAAGAACACTCTATGACATAAATCACAGCAAGATCTTTTTTGATCCACCTCCTACAGTAATGGAAATAAAAACAAAAATAAACAAATGGGACCTAATGAAATTTAAAAGCTTTTGCACAGCAAAGGAAACCACACACAAGACAAAAAGACAACCCTCAGAATGAGAAAAAATATTTGCAAACCAATCAATGGACAAAGGATTAATCTCCAAAATATATAAACAGCTCATGCAGCTCAATATTAAAAAAACAAACAATCCAATCAACAAATGGGCAGAAGATCTAAATAGACATTTCTCCAAAGAGGACATACAGAAGACCAAGAAGCACATGAAAAGCTGCTCAACATCACTAATTATTAGAGGAATGCAAATCAAAACTACAATGAGTTATCACCTCACACCAGTTAGAATGGGCATCATCAGAACATCTACAAACAACATATGCTGGAGAGGGGGTGGAGAAAAGGGAACTCTCTTGCACTGCTGGTGGGAATGTAAATTGATACAGCCACTATGGAGAACAGTAAGGAGGTTCCTTAAAAAACTAAAAATAGAATTACCATATGACACAGCAATCCCACTACTGGGCATATACCCAGAGAAAACCATAATTCAAAAAGACACATGCACCCCATTGTTCATTGCTGCATTATTTACAATAGCCAGGTCATGGAAGCAACCTAAATGCCCATCGACAGACGAATGGATAAAGAAGATGTGGTACATATATGCAATGGAATATTAACCATAAAAAGGAATGAAATTGGGTCATTTGTAGAGACACGGATGAATCTAGAGACTGTCATACAGAGTGAAGTAAGTCAGAAAGTGAAAAACAGATATCTTATATTAACACATACATGTGGAACCTAGAAAAACGGTACAGATGAACCGGTTTGCAGAGCAGAAATAGAGACACAGATGTAGATAACAAACTTATGGATACCAAGCGGGGAAAGCAGCAGGGGCTGTGGGTGTGGTGGTGGGATGAATTGGGAGATTGGGATTGACATGTATACATTGATGTGTATAAAATGGATGACTAATAAGAACCTGCTTTATAAAAAAATAAATTAAATTTTTTTAAAAATTTGCTTTAAGGAAATATATAGTGTATACATTCCTGGCTAATTCTCCTTCTAAGGAGATATTTAATGCAGTCTTTAAATATACTAATGTATTTCATGCTATGGGGTTCTGTCTGCTTAGCATTTGCCCATTTTTTTAAATAAAAACATTTTTATTATTCAAACTAGAAAATAAACAATAGTTCAAAAAACAAAAACAAATATTAACTCATATTTATTTATGGCTGTGTTGGGTTTTCGTCACTGCACGCAGACTTTCTCTATTTGCAGCCAGCGGGGGCTACTCTTCATTGCAGTGTGCGGGCTTCTCATTGCGGTGGCTTCTCTTTGTTGCAGAGCACAGGCTCTAGGCGCACGGGCTTCAGTAGTTATGGCTCACAGGCTCAGTAGTTGTAGCTCGCAGGCTCTAGAGCACAGACTCAGTACTTGTGGCGCACGGGTTGAGTTGCTCCATGGCACGTGGGATCTTCCCGGACCAGGGCTCACACCCGTGTCCCCTGCATTGGCAGGCGGATTCTTAACCACTGCACCACCAGGGAAGTCCCATTTACATTAAAATCACATTTAATGTGCATTACTACATGTGCGGTACTTTACTTGTATTTAAATCATTACCTCATTTAATCCTCAGAAAATTATATGCAATTAAATCCTATTATCATCCCCATTTTACATTGGAGGCAACTGAGGCTCAAATCTTAAATACCTTGTCTACACAATTTGTTAAGTAGAAGAGCCAGGATTTAAACCCAGTTTCTGTGACTGCCAAAATTATAACCCCTCAACATTTTACTGCTGAGAAGTCAGAGGCTCACAGAAATCTTCTGACTTCCCCAAAGACACGCAGATGGTTAATGAAAGTGTCCAGAATAAAATCAGATCCAAACCAGTCTGTGTATCCTGCTCTACCTGGCTGGTCACTCACATGTGTTCACATGCGCTAGATGCTCTGCAGTCAGAGTTGATCCAACCACACATTTGTCCTTACTTCACTAGCTTTTATTATTCTTCTCTCCACATCTCTGAAAGTACAGGTTCTCCTGTAGCCACGGTAGCTTTGAAAATAGTGGCACATTTTTTAATACTATAAATGCTATACTTTATAATACTAAAATATAAATTTGATAGAACTAGGATTTGGAGCTTGGACCCCCATAATTACCTTCCAGCACAGGAGGCAGAAAAGAGCGTAGCTACCAAGACCAACGGGAAATGGAAGGAGGATAATTCACCATCGGAAATTGTGTATGAATGACCAGAGTCTATAATATTTACTCTTCTGTTTCATTTGTAAGTACTTGCTCAAGCATGTAAATACACAGGTGGTCCTAAAATTGCTACAGCCCACTGTGTAATTGATGACACACAATACTAAAGATTTATTCATGTCCCTAGGGCTGGATATTCATTTGAACATAATATAGAGAGCATTTAATAGCTCTTTTCATAACTCATTGATGGGGAATTTTGAAATTTTACTGAAGTTTCTTCCAAGTATGGATGTTGAGATCATGGCCAATTCTGTGAAGAGTATTATTTCAGACAAATAAAACTCAGGAAGTTATTGTGTAAGCCTCTCTTATTCAATATCTTTAAGGAATAAAATATTTGACATAAATTAAGTGTTCATGGTTATTCTTATATAGCCAATCAGTTCATAATAATCTTTACACAGATTTTCTCATTTAATCACCCAAAGCAGCCCTTATGAGATGGGTGTTGTTATGTCCAACATGCACATGGAACTAAGGTCTAGAAGTGAGAAGTACCTTATCAGATAACTAGGAAGAGGCAGAATCCAGGATTCCAAATCGTCTCTGCCTGATGCCAGAGCCCACACCCTTAGTACCTTTCCTGCTACTTAATTAGCATCTCCTTCAAAGCCAAAACTTTTAAACAAAGTTTGAAATTTTTTTAAACCGCTCTCAAATTTCTGCCCTTTGAAGCAACTGCTCTTGAACATAATTCAACAACTGTGGTAATAGGTCTAAAGGTTTGGATAACAGTTTTCTGTTTACTTCCAGGTTTGAGACTGTTTTCTAGAAGTAGAGATTGCTAAAAATCTGATCACTTGATAAAATGGGATGTTTCTACATATTTAACATTTTAAACACTTCTATTTCTTAATCATTTACGTTCATATCCTTCTTTACCTAATCTTTTCAAAATGTCTTGTCATATGTCTTTTTAATCTGCAAAACAGAGTTATAATTCACTACAACCAAACATGCCAGGAGGTCAGACTGAGAAATTTAATGAAGAAATATGGTTTAGCCAACCTTTGCTCTAAAAAACAAGGCGTGACAAACTATTAATTATAAAATGTTGGTATCATTGCTCTATTACATCTAGAGTGAAGGCACTGGAAGAAAGATTAAAATATTATACTTCAGATTAGCTATGTAAGGAGGAACTAATAGATTTGTCCAAAGTATAGTTACCTGAGACATTCTGTTTATTTATATCCATACACAAATGTGTATGTGTTCTGATTTTATAATGGAGTTTGGTTAGCTGTCAAAGTTTTTTCTCACAATTTACCACTAAAATATCTTTTTAAAGTAGAAAAATTTAAAGATCTCATGATCACATCAAAATTAAAATGGAGCCTCAGACTATTGCCAGGATCTTAGAAGAAATCTCACTTATTAATAGCAATGAATTGAAAATCTCCACTGGGGGCTGACCTAGACCCACAGAAGTAAAGTAGACTTGCCAGTCCTAGAAATGACAGGCAGGAATTGGAGATTTTATTTCTTCCCCATAGACTATCTGGTTTAGAACTTCAAAACCCAGATACACCAGGAAATGAATGGATGGTTGTCACTCTGCTCAAATGATGGGCTTTTTGAGGTGGCTAGAGTACTGTTATCCCTTCCCCATCATCAGCAAGAGCCTCTGTTGTAGCCACTTGGCATCTGTAATTTTTCTGAAACAAGACAGAAGTTGGGGGAAGATCAGTGGGTTGGGCCCATAAAAGCGAAGAGGAAGTCCAGCATAAAGGGCTGGATCAGATAGGGCACAAGTGAGGACTACAAAACCTAAGCCTTGCTGGATAAGGGGGAGAAGATGAGATGGAAGATCTGAGAAGGCACTAGACAGTTTTCATCCATAAGTCACCAGAGAGCTATGGAAGCTCCAAGACTCCATCCAGGGGTGGAAAAAGGAATTTTGACAAAGCATTAATGAGCAAAACACAAATCCATTGTATGCATCTACCCACTAAACTGAGACTTTTCAATTAATCCGTTATTCCTACAAGAATGAAAAAAAGCTTACCTCCCATTCACCTTCTTGGAAGAGGGGGAGATACAGTGGAGTGAAGTTGTGGCGTAATGAATAAGAAGTACAAGAGAAAAAAAAAAGCTAACAATTAAAACAAAGTTCATGGTAACTGCTTTGAAGCAGGCTTAGAAAGCAATCTATTTAAAATTTAGCATTCAATAAATAATATGATTAAGAAATTGGAAAAAAAAAAAAGTTAGCTTCCCTGGTGGCGCAATGGTTGAAAGTCTGCCTGCCGATGCAGGGACACGGGTTCGTGCCCCAGTCCGGGAAGATCCCACATGCCGCGGAGTGGCTAGGCCTGTGAGCCATGGCCGCTGAGCCTGCGCGTCCAATGCCTGTGCTCCGCAATGGGAGAGGCCACAACAGTGAGAGGCCCATGTACCGCAAAAATAAATAAATAAATAAATTGGATAAGCTTGGTAACATAGTAAAGAAAGCATGAGCATATCAAGGCAATTAGAAATTCTAGGTAAAACAGAATATTCTCAAGAAAGGAATGGTCTACATACGCTACAATCAAAAACACATGGTAAGATTTTGAGCAACTGAGAGTAGGAAAAGATGAAAATTCATTTGACCTTGGGAGGAATTTTCTCCTTCAAGCAACACTGTTTTAGTGGCATAGGGTGTCATCTCTTTCTCTATGAATGGAGTTATGCTAACTGGTTCTGAACTACAAAATATTTACATAATCATAATATGATTATGAATAGAAATAACAGAAATCCTATTTAGTGGTTTTCAATGTGCAGAATTAACCTAGAGAGAAATTATAGAAGACTTAATTATAGACACACATTGTAAACCTTGACAATGGAAAAGCAATGGCTTAACTGACAGCATTAGAGATATGGGGTAGAGAATGGAGGGGCTGAAATATTTTGATCTTAAAAAATGGGGGATTATTTTATTTGTCAATTATAGCTCAGTAAAGCTGAAAAAAGTGGAGGATTCAAAGGAATTGTAAATGTGGTGGATTAAAAAATTAAACAAATTACAATAGTGCCCAATAAAAGGATATAAAATGTAATTAACAAAACAATATATAAATTGAAAAACATAAGAACAGTAACAAAAATTGGAAGAAGAGTGAAAATATAGGGGGAGATGGTGTAAGTAAGAAAAATCCCTCATCTGTGGCATGCAGTCAATGGTTAGTGCATTAAAACACTATTTTAACATAAGGTTTTTATCCCATCTTAGAAATACTCAATAAGCATTACTAAGTTAGAAATTTAAGTTGCTATTAGCATGTCACAGCTCTAAACAATGCTGTAATGAAAATCTTTGGACATAAGTATATGTATCTTTTTTTATTATTTCTTCAGGAAATTTTTCTAGAAATTATCAGACCAAATGAATATGACCCTTATGGTCATATTACCTATTGAGTGATAATTATATTTATACCTGGATATGGTTACTATTGAAAGACCAAAGGCCATTTTTTATATGTTTTTTAAACTTTTTAAAAATTTTATTTATTTATTTTTGGCTGCTTTGGGTCTTTGTTGCTGCACGCGGGCTTTCTCTAGTTGCGGTGAGCGGGGGCTGCTCTTCATTGCAGTGCTCGGGTTTCTCACTGCGGTGGCTTCTCTTGTTGTGAAGCACGGGCTCCAGGTGCATGGGCTTCGGTAGTTGTGTCATGAGGGATCAGTAGTTGTGGCTCACGAGCTCTAGAGCGCAGGCTCAGTAGTTGTGGTGCACAGGCTTTGCTGCTCCGCGGCATGTGGGATCTTCCCGGACCAGGGCACAAACCTACGTACCCTGCATTGGCATGCAGATTCTTAACCACTGCGCCACCAGGGAAGCCCCAAACTTTTTTGAGCTATCTGCAGACTCACATGCAGTTGTAGGAAATAACAGATTTCCCACCTCCTTTACCCAGTTCCCCCCAATGGTAACATACTACAAAACTATAGTACAATATCACAACCAAACTATTAACACTGATACAATTTACCAATATTCAGTTTTAGTTGCACTCCTGCATGTGTGTGTGTGTGTATTTAGTTCTATGCAATCTTATCACAGATATAGGTTCATGGATCCGCCACCACTGTCAATACACAGAACATTCCACCACAGAAAGGATCCCTCGTGTTACCCTTTATATAATTACACTCACCTCCCTGCCTCTCTCCTCCCTTATACCTAACTTCTGGTGACCACTAATTTGTTCTCTATTTCTATCATACTGTCATGTCAAAAATGTTACATAAACAGAATCATGTAGTATGTTACCTCTTCAGATTGGCTTTTTTCACTCAACATAATCCCCACAGAGATCCATCCAAGTTGTTGCATCAATTGTTTGCCCCTTACTCCTAAATAATATTCCATGGTACGGCTATATATCAGTGTATTTAGCCACTAACCCGTTGATCAAGAGCCAATATGAAACACTTACTAGAGAGTTTGAACTTGCCCAGTTCATGGAAAAAGATTTGTCAACCTATCTATAAAGACATTTACTTTGGCCAGGTAAAAGAAAAGATAAAGTCACCTTAAGTTCAAAAGAATGCAAGGAGTTAGCAGTTGTTAAGCATTTATTGAATGCTTGTCGTTTAGCTTTCAAAGTAACCCTAGACTTGATATTATACCCATTATACTATTAATAAAAGCAAGGCTCACAAAGTTTAAATAAATTCCCACCACTACTAAATAGTTGATCTATGACAAACCTAAGTCTTTCCCACCTTAAATCCATTCCGTCTGGCCTCCATTACACCACACTGACTACGATGTGAAAGGAAGAAACCAAGAGGACACCCTAGATTAAGAAATAGCACCCATCCTGGAGGAGCAGTGAAGTCAGCACAAGTGATCTGGGAAAACAAAAATTCAATTGCCTCCCTGCCAGGTTATCTTGACCACTTTGGCTTTTTTGTACCCAGATTCTTTTGCTTAACCTCCCTGTAACCCAGACTACACACCCAAAGTCCTCAAAAAGACAAAAAACACAAACCAAAAAAACTTAACCAGAAACAAAAAAGTGAATAAAAATGTTACAAGCAGTGGTGGTTATTGGTGGCATATATGGTAGGGCCAAGAAATCTCTGCTAACTCGTGCTCCCGGAAGGAATTAAGTACTTGAGAATAAAACAGTCCCCCTTCTATGATTCCTCCCACGTGCTGCTACGGCACTGCTCCATAATTTTTTTGTCACAAGCCTTCAGATAAATCACTGGAAGGAACCACTACCTCTCTTGTCAAGTTGGTTTCAAATGACACCAGAGCACTGAGCTGGGGTCGCAGAACTGCCCCCACTGCTAGCTTCTGGCGTGTGGCCACACCCCCGCCCACCCTTGGAGGAGACCACATCTTGCTTACTAGACAGAGATAAATTCCTCCCTGCCATGCTCATCAGACGCTAAGCCAGAGCCGTCTCTTTCCTCCTCTCCTTTCCTCCCTCACTCCGGTTATTTATAGAGATCACAGGTGGATCGGGGGACATTATTACAGTGTAATGACTGCTGAAATGCTGGAAGCTAAAGAAGATGGATTATCATGGCTCTGACATGACTTGTATGGATTTCCAAAGTTAAGCTGTTCGCTTTAGGGTGACCACCTTCCTCTCGCCCTGGGCTTCACAGCTGCCCTGGTGATAACCTTCATCTGCACTTGTGAGCCCAGAAAGCTGAGCACGTTTCCCATTACCTTTCAAACGAGTGTGTAGGGTTCTTCTGGCCCTTCAGTAATAGCAGGGCTGCGGGTGACGAGAGTGATAAACACCTACTGCGAGGGATGTAGCGTGAAAAGATCTCATCACCTGCCATTAGCTCCTGATGAATAATGCAGCATTCTCTGTGGCAGGTGTCAGGGGTGGGAGGGAGAATTGCTCCCGTGAATGCTCTGGTGAGCACTTCAGCACAGAGTAAGAGGTGAGAGCAACAGATACACGTGACAAACTTACACAAGCTATTGTGTCTTAAAAGAAAGGGGAACTTTTACTTTCACAAATACCTGGCAGGTTTTCTTTCTTTCTTTCCCCACCCTTAGAGTTAGGGCAGGGTAATACTGCCTTTTCTTAATTTTTACCATTCTAACCTGGACCCCTTGCAAAGGGATAGTTTCTTTTCTATTGCATTTCTCAGCTAATAGTGCATTTCTCTGTCAGTTCTCTGCTTTGTATAGCTTGGTCTTGATTTGTATATGTGGACCTCTGTTGACTTTTTATTAAATTTTATAGGCTTGGGTTAAATAGACATACCAGATAAGAGCAAATGTAATCATTTCTGTGTACACTTGTACCCACATGTGTGCACACACGTGCACACATACACACCACATTAAAGTGATAATTTTTGACCCGAAGAATGGGTAGCTAATAGGCTTACTGCCTTTGAGAATCTGCCTGAGGGAAAAATATCACACTAGCAGAATCTAAGACCATTATTGGCTAATCACAGCACACAAATTCATCTATCTGAGAGCCACAAAGCGGGGTGATTTGTAGCCTCAGATCCCAACATGGGGAAAACTTCTGATTAAGTTCGGTCGACTTTCCTCAAGACTGGCACAATTTTGGAGCACTCAGGAGTAGTTTTTCATTCTTCAGCCAGTTGTCATATAACTTCCAATATGACCAGACATGAGAAGTAAATTCCAGGACTAATTAGCCACCACCCTCACCCCTAAATCCCACATTTTCTGAGGCCAAAATGCCAAATCCTCTTGTTGTGTTGTGCTTCACCATTTAAGGTGAGAAGGAACTTTTTTTTTTTAAGTCCTCTGGTTAAAATTTTGCTAGAGACTCTTTAAACAGGGTGCACACCACTACCACTAAAATCGTCACTGAAGAACACGTAGCAACAAACTGTTCCCTAAACCTAATTCTGTATCTGCCCTCGTCAATGGAGGAAATGAAGCCCCTAGACTTTTCCCCCACATCGTGAGGGAGAGAAAAGGGCTGGGACAGACTGTAGCACCATGGTAAATTAAAACAAAGCTTGCGGGACTTCCCTGGTGGCGCAGTGGTTAAGAATCCACCTGCCAATGTAGGGAACACAGGTTCGAGCCCTAGTCCGGGAAGATCCCACATGCTGCGGAGCAACTAAGCCCGTGCACCACAACTACTGAGCCTGCGCTCTAGAGCCCACGAGCCACAACTACTAAGCCTTCATGCCACAACTACTGAAGCCTGCGCCCCTAGAGCGCATGCTCCAGAACAAAAGAAGCCACCACAATGAGAAGCCCGTGCGCAACCAAGAGTAGCCCCTGCTCGCCACAACTAGAGAAAAACCTGCTCGCAGCAACAAAGACCCAAAGCAGCCAAAAATAAATAAATTAAAACACACACACACACACACACACACGAAACAAAGCTAGCCTTTGACTCTCTGATGGCTTTTTTTTTTTTTCAGGATAGAAGGGAATAGTGCAGCTTTTAGCTTTCATAAAGTTATGAATCTAAGCTTTCCATATTACCTCCTCTCCTTTACTTATTTTGGGTGTTGAATCATAATAAAATAAGTATTTCTTAGGGTGAAATAGCTACTACTTAAACATTTGCGAAAAGAAAATAATAAATTTCTCTAATCACCTTCTAAGAATAGGGTTGATACAGAATTTCTAAATTCTATATGGATCCCAGTGGATGTAAGCAATGACAAAAATTAATTTTTTGGTATATAAAGTACTATATGTACATAATAAGACTTCAAAAACTTTAAAAAATAGAAAAAACAATTATCCTGTGTTCATTCGCCTGTTGATATTTTAGTGTATATCGTTTTGAACTTATATATATAAATAAAACAGTCTTTTAAAAGTAATTATACTATGAAAAATACTTTCATCATATTTCTCTTAACAATTCCTTGGGGAATACCTTTCTTTGTCAATAATTATGAGTCTATATAATTTTTAATGCAATTTATTTAAACTAAAAAATGAAAACAGTTCACCCATTTCTCCCATCCCTCACCCCTCGACTCTGGCAACCACCAATCTGTTCTCTGCATCTACGAGCTTGATTTTTAAATTATTTCTTTTTAGATTCCACATATAAGAGAGATCATACAGTATTTATCTTTCTCTCTGATCCCCTTTTGTACGTCACTTTGGCCATCATTTTTCAGAACAAACATCTGGGGAAGGGTGATTGCACTTAGTTGACAGAAATGGAGCTGCTCCAGAGAAATGTGGACAAACGGTCAACAGGTAGGGACATATCTCTTACCTGGTTGTCCCAAGAGACTGGGATCCATATACTGCCTTCAGCTGTTCAGTAATATCTAGTTTAGTCTTGCCCTCCTCCACACCTCCCAGCCCCGTGTTAGAAAATCTGAATCCATTGATTCATTGAACAATATCTATTAAGCACATATGATGTGCCAGGAATGCAGCTAAGTGCTGGGGCTGATCATGTCCCTGCCCAAAGGAGGATTACATTCCAGGAGAGAAAACAGGCAATAAGTAATTAACCAAATAAACAAACAAGTATGTAAGCATTGTGATCATTGCTATAAAGGAAATAAAATATGAATTGCTAACAGACAACCAGGAAGGGGGGCCAGAGTAGTGAAATTTGTCAGAGAAGACCATGTAGGAGTGGACATTCGACCAGACACTAAGGAAGATAAGCTGTGTGAGTCCAGGTCCTCCGAGAAGCAGAAGCCAAGATGGGGTTAAACGTACAAAGAACATGAGCGGCCCCTAGAAGCTGGAAAAGGCAAGGAAATGGATGCTCCTCTCGGGCCCCCAGAAAGGAACTCAGCCCTGCTAACACTTTGATGTTAACCCACTGAGACCCATTTCAAACTCTGGACCTCCAAAACTGTAAGATAATAAATTTGTACCATTTAAGCCATTAAGTTTGTGGTAATTTATTACAGTTACTATGGAAAACTATAGCACACACAAGGTATATGGATAGACCTCTCCAAATAGACACAAAGTAAGAAGATATTTGTGTCCCATATTAATGCTTACCAAAGGATGACCTCAGCAGAAAAGGATTTTAATAATCGGGTTGACAGAATGACCTGTTCTGTGAATTACCATTGGCTTCTTTCACTAGCTACTCCTGTCACTCCCAATGGGCTCATGATCAAAGTGGCCACGGCAGCAGTAATGGAGGTCATGAAAGGGCCCAGCAATATCGATTCCCACCCACCAAAGTGAATGATCAGTTTCACAAATACTAAGAAAGTCCGTAATGTAATGTTCAAGACTTGGAAAGATAACAATTTGGTAAGTCTATCATCAAATAATCCCTTTGACTAATTTTTCCACTGATTCATTAAGTAGAATATTTGGGAGTTACTTTTAAAAAAAGAAAGCATTAGGTAATTAAAAGAACTTTAGTACACTATTGCAAACATATTTTAGGACTGTTCTTTATGTACAATAGTTATCCTGATGAAGTCCAAAGCAAATAATAAGTATGACCCAATTCAGAAAACAGCCCAGAGAAATTACTCATAAATCTGTCCTGCATGAATCTTAGGTGGAACAACCCATTCATTCAATATCTCTTAGGTGGAACAACCCATTCAATCTCTCTTAGAAATAGGAAGGATTTTCAAATTCTGTAAAAATATGCCTAGTGGTCATCGGTAGTATCTGAATATCCTTCCTCCTGACTCCTATGGTTCCAGTAAATGTCCAAATAGGTTTCCAGCCTTCTAATCAAGTCTGTAAACCATATGTAGTAGGAATCTTCCAAAATGGCTCTCAGTGACCTCTGCCTTTTCATATTAATGTCCCTGTGTAATTCCTTCCCCTCATGTATGAGCTAAACCAAGGGACTTGCCTCTAATGAGGAGGAATGGCAAAAGCAATGGGGTATCACTTTCTGGATTATGGTATGTAAGACTATGACTTCCTTCTTTCTCCCACACACTCTCTCTCTCTCTCTCTGCCTTTTCGCACTTTCTCACTCTGATGAAGCAAGCTGTCATCTTGCAACCTGCCCAACAGAGAGGTCCACGTAGCAGGGAACTGAGGGAGGCCACCAGCCAACAGCCAGCTGAGGAACTGAGACCCTCAATCTAACAGCCCTTAAGGAACTGAATCTTGCTAACAACCATGAAACTCCGTTTGGAAGTAGATGTTTCCCCACTTGAGCCTTGAGATATCTGCAGGCCTGGCCAACACCTGGAATACAACTTTGCAAGAGATCTTGAACCAGAGAATCCCACTAAATGATGCCCAGATTCCAGACCCACAGAATCTGTGTGATAATAAATGATCCAGTGGCTCCCTGGAGCAAGTAGGCTACTTCACATGTCTCATTCAAGGATACAGGCTGAAGAAACAGCATCTAACTGGGGTATATTCTCAGATCACCAAAAACTGAGAGACCATAATATTCTCAACATAATATTATGTTTGTTTCAAGTGTACTACATAGTGAGTGATTTGACATTTGCACATATTATGAAATGATCACAATAAGCCTAGTAATCATCTGTCCCCATACAAAGTTATCACAATATTATTGAACATATTCCTTATGCTGTATATTACATCCCCCCATGGTTTACTTTATTTTATAACTAGAGGTTTGTACTTCTTAATTTCCTTCATCTATTTTGCGCCCTCCACCTACCTCCATCCTGGAGACCACCCACTTTGTTCTCTGGATCTATAATCTGTTTTCACTTTGTCTTAGTTTTGTTGTGTTTTAATATGGATTTTAAAGTAAGGAATTTCAGTTCTTTACACACACACACACACACACACACACACACACACTTCACTTCCATAGTAACAGTTCTATGTTGGTCAGGTTTAAGGACACTAGCCATAGTGCTAGTAAAAAGAGTAAATAAATGTGTCAGCAAAGGAGCTAAAAGTCAAGTACACATGTAATGGTACAGAGGGGATCTCTTTTTTTTTAAATTGGACTGGCATTTTTCTATGGGATCTCTTTTTTTTTTTTTTTTTATTGGACTGGCATTTTTCTATGGGAAGGTAAGACTTACAAGACTGAGAATCCGGTGCCCCAACTAAAAATAAAGGAATTATGAAACTAACTAAGGGAATATCACGCTGAAAGACAAAGATTAAGTCGCAAAACAAAGAGGGGTAGTGAGAACTCTGATCCACACGGGATGCTTACAAACTAAGCTTAGAACAGAGATGTCTCAGAGGCTTAACTACTGAAACAGAGGCCAAGCTAATTTTCTCTTAGCAGGACTAGCTCAGAAAATAGTATGGTTAATCTGGGTCATGATTTTATAAATCAATTTTAAAATAATTCAAAAAGAGTTACCTATGGTTCTGTACCACCAATAGGTTGAAATCAAGCTGTATATCTTACCTGTTTAATTATCCTCAGATCTTAACACTGTTGTTTGCTTTTAGAAGAGATCAAAGACCTGTTTCTTAAATCAAATTTCAACATATCAAATAGCTGAGGACACTGTCCAATGGAAATATCAAAGGTTACCCAGTCAAGATTGTCTTAGATGATTTTTCCCCAATATCTTAATCTAGCTACCTCGTGCAAGTGTTGGAATAAACTGATATCATTAGTTTTTATTAACCAAGATAGTTCTTGTTGACTGGTGATAACATCTTTTAAAGTTCCATTCAATAATCAATTCTACTGAAGAAATCTCTTGAGAAAGCAGAACTGGGTTTTTAGTGAAGAAACAGGGGAAGAAAGAAGTCATATGAGTTAAACAGGGCTGTAGAGGGCTTCCCTGGTGGCGCAGTGGTTGAGAGTCCCCCTGCCGATGCAGGGGACACGGGTTCGTGCCCCGGTCCGGGAAGATCCCACATGCCGCGGAGTGGCTAGGCCCGTGAGCCATGGCCACTGAGCCTGCGCGTCCGGAGCCTGTGCTCCGCAACGGGAGAGGCCACAGCAGTGAGAGGCCCGTGTACCACAAAAAAAAAAAAAAAAAAAAAAAAACAGGGCTGTAGAGCAGAAACCAACTGTAACGGGTTGAATCGCATCCCCCCAAAAGATATGTTCAAATCCTAACCCCCAGCACATATGAAAGTGCGGGGTTTTTGCAGATATAATTACGATGTTAAGATGAAGTTATATTGGGTAGACACACAGAGAGAGGGACAGAGAAGGTCATGGGATGATGGAAGAAGAAAGTGGAGTGATGCAGCTACAAGCCAAAGGATACCAAGGATTGCCAGTAACTACCAGAAGCTAGGAAAAAGCCTAGCTTCTCAAAGCCTCCAGAAGGAACCAACATTGCCAACACCTTGATTTTTGGACTTCTAACCTCCAGAACTGTGAAAGAATACATTTCTATTGTTTTAAGCCACCAAGTATTAGTGGTAATTTGTTATGGCAGCCCTAGGAAACTAATACACCAACCGCATTCCTTTTGATCTTTGAACGCTGCTACAAAGTACTTAACAAATAACAAAATCTAATCCTTATAAAGGGTTACACTGAAACAGAATCCATGCAGACTGGAGAATGTCACAACAACATCAGTAACTCTTATTTGAAATGAGGCCACACCCACCACAGAAGCCCTATGCTGCAGTGAGCTTGAAGCCTATCAGCCCAGGAGCCCATAGAGGGGGGGACTGGGTCCAGCCATCTTGTTTTCTAACCTTATCAGATGAGCAATGCACCATTCATAATGCTTGGTGAATGTGGCCTTGATGAGTGGTATTCAGGGAGCCTGGGAAACAAAACCAGGACAGCCCCTCAGCATCTTTGAGCAGCTGTTGGGAAGCCAACAAGATTGGGCCATCTGAACATGCCTCACCAAGTTCATTAGGACATGCCAACACACATTATTATAACTGAAAATCATAAGCCAGAAGAGACTCTTTAGGGAATAGGTTATTATCAGCAGGCTGTTCAGTAACATAGCTTCTCACAGATGTTGTTGACTATATCACTATCCTTGGACAAAGCTGAACTATGATGACCCTCTTTTCCAATTATAACAATCACATCTTTGTATGCAATTTTTCTTGAAATGTGATGAATTCACAAGTTTGTCGAAAGCCTAGTCTCAAAAACCGAAGTACTTCTCTTAGCAAAAACTAACTATAACTTCATACGGAATTCCCCAGTGTTAGGAATAGGAATACAAAATTCTTTAAGGGAATTATTTGATGCTGTTTATTGCTATTGTTGGCTACTTAAGTTATCTGGGAACAAAACTGCATATTCCCTTAAATTTCAGCGAAGGGAAATTTCTTTACATGTCAGACTTTCTAAAAAGATACATATAAAGAGTTTAAGGGTATACAGGGAAAAAAAGTAAACAAAAGAAAAAAAGGTGAAATACATTTTTAAAATCAGGTTTATTTTTATATTTCTGTATCCTGAAGTAAATTAAAAATTCCAGCTTCAATTATTAGAGAAATGCAAATCAAAACTACAATGAGGTACCACCTCACACAGGTCAGAAGGGCCATTATTAGAGTCTACAAATAACAAATGCTGGAGAGGGTGTGGAGAAAAGGAGACCCTCCTACACTGCTGATGGGAATATAAATTGGTGCAGCCACTATGGAAAACAATAGGGAGGTTCTTCAAAAAACTAAAAATAGAGTTGCCATATGATCCAGCAATCCCACTCCTGGGCATATATCTAGACAAAACTACAGTTCAAAAAGATACATGCTCCCCTATGTTCATAGTAGCACTATTCGCAATAGCCAAGACATGGAAACAACTTAAATGTCCATTGACAGATGAATGGATAAAGAAGATATGTGTCTATATACAATGGAATACTACTCGGCCATAAAAAGAACAAAATAATGCCATTTGCAGCAACATGGATGGACCTAGAAATTAACATACTAAGCGAAGTAAGTCAGAAAGAGAAAGACAAATACCATATGATAACACTGATATGTGGAATATAAAATATGACACAAATAAACTTATTTACAAAACAGAAACAGCCTCACAGACATAAAGAACAGATCTGTGGTTGCTAAGGGGTAGGAGGGGTGGGGAAGGGATGGAATGGGAGTTTAGGATTAGCAGATGGAAACTATTATCTATAGAATGGATAAACAACAAGGTCCTGTCTAGCTCAGGGAACTTTATTCAATATCCTGTGATAAACCATAATGGAAAAGAATGTGTATAACTGAATCACTGTGCCATACAGCAGGAATTAACACAACATTGTAAATCAACTATACTTGAATAAAATTAATTTTTAAAAAGGAAAAAAAACTTTCAGCTTTAATACCATCTAAGAAATTGTTGCATTTTAAGCATATACTTAGTTTTTATATAAATGATGCCAAATAAATTGCTCTGAGATATCAAATCTATGTAGAATCATTCTTTTCTTAATGAAGAGGATTCATTTCTGTGATATGCTTTTTTGTCAGTAGCTCTGCTAACCAAAAGCAAAACAATGAAAGAACCAGAGGGTTACCTTCTGCAATATCAGGTAGCAGGAAAATGGTATAAAGGTATTATTTACTGTTACATAAAATACTATCAAATGGGACAGTACTCAATAAATATACACTCAGGGATCTTGAGGCTAGGGAACAGCATGGCATAATTTAAAAGACAAAATGCTGAAAAAGAAACATGTAGCCTAGGGCAAATGTTTGGGTATGCGGAAATGCAGATTAAGGTTGGTTTTCCAAAAGAATATTTCTCTAGATTCTAGGATTCTACAGTATGGCAAAAAAGTTCTACAATTTGGTAGTATTTAAGACAACTTCTAGCTAGCCTACATACAGGAGATTTTTATATTCTGGAAATCTCATCTTCTAAAAGTAAAGCAATATAGGGACTACCTTCCATAGAGAATGGGAAGATGTAGCCAACACTTACTGACTTGTCTATCCAAATTCTCCCCCTCAGTAATATGCTTACAGTATTGGCATCTCAGAAGGCATGGCCTTAAAATGTAACATTGCCTGGCTGGCCCGGGTTGAGACAGTTTGTACCTGAGTTGGGTCCTTTATCCCTCTAGGACAATGAATTTCTTCCCAGGGAAATTGGAATTAAGCATACAATATAATCAACATGGTTTGGCTGTTTTCTTAAATGAACAAGTTATAAACTTAGAAGCCATAAGAAATTATTTTTTGCTATGTATATTGGGTAGTTGCAAGTTTTTAGTAAAATAAAAAAGAGAAAATTTGAAAACAAGAAGGAAAAGTGGTAGATGCATGGAAAGATAAGACAAAGTCTTATCTAGCTTTCACATTTCTGATTCCAGTTTGTTCCTGAGGACCAGATGCAACCTGTATTACAAGATGATCTTTAAAATAGTTTCCATCTTTTATTTAAGATATTTGATGAGCTTTTGTTATTTTCAGTCAGAGAGTGCCAAGAATATAGAAACTGATAGCAAGATGAGTCAAAAGGAAGAGTGGCATGGTGGGATTTCAACAAATCCAGGTTGAGACATCCACAATTCTTGCCATGCCTTATAATACAACTAGAACTAGATCTATGAATATCATACTAAAACAATTTAAAAATAAAGAACCAAAAAAAAAAAAAGGATTTTAAAAGCAGTCAAAGATAAAAGACACTTTACCTTCTAAGCAGCAACAATAAGACTGACAGCTGACTTCTCAACAGAAATAATACAAGCCAGAAGATAATGAAATGGTGGCATCTTTAAAGGTCTGAAAGAAAAGAACTGCCAACCTTGAAATTTAAAAACATTGAAAATATCCTTCACACGTGAGGTAAAAATAAGGACATTCTAAGAAAAACAAAAAACTAAGCAAATTTATTAACATCCCACCTACTCTAATATGGGTGAAAGGGAAAAGAAAGGAAGGGAGGGAAGGAGAAAAGAAAACTCTACAGAGGAAGGCCAACAAATGTGGAAGTACTTTAGAATTTCAAGGTGCTAAAGTATCACCTCACTACCACACAGATTACTTACTAAGAATAAAGGGAAAATAGTATCTATATAATAAGAGACCTGGCAATCACCATCTCAAGCAAATGGTCAAGCTTAGCATCACTAATATTAAGCAACCTGACCTTATGTGTCTCTCACTGTACTACAATGTCACCTATAACATCCCTATGAAGTATCCTTGCAAAAAAAAAAAAAATTACTGAATAAAATAACCTGAATAAAATCAAGTCACTAGACATAACTTCAATACACTAGAATTTCACAAGTCAGAGGAACAAGTTAAATGAGATCATATTTTTTAAAATCAGGCAAATTCAGAATAAGGGGCAACCTTACTACTACTGGCCTGGACTCTTCAAAAGTCCACGTCTTTTTTTTTCATGGGAAACGGTTCTAGACTAAAGAGATTTAATAATCAAGTCAATGTATGAAACTTGATTGGGACCTCTTTTTCTTTTTTTTGCGGTACGTGGGCCTCTCACTGTTGTGGCCTCTCCTGTTGCGGAGCACAGGCTCCGGACGCGCAGGCTCAGCGGCCATGGCTCACGGGCCCAGCCGCTCCGCGGCATGTGGGATCTTCCCAGACCAGGGCACGAACCCACATCCCCCGCATCGGCAGGCAGACTCCCAACCACTGCGCCACCAGGGAAGCCCGGGACCTCATTTTGTTAAAAAAAAAAAAAAAAAAATCTATAAAAGGTATACTTGGGAAAACTGGATAAGTTTAAATATGGACTGAATATTAGAATGTGTTGAATTATTTTTAATTTTCTTACGTGTGATGATGTCATTGTGTTTATGTAGCAGAATTCTTTATTGTTAGGATATATATGTAGAAATATTTAGGATATTGTGTCATGATGTCTGATATATACTTTCCAGTGGTACAGGAAAGACAGAGCTAATTGCTGAAATCTAGGTGAATATATTGAAGTCCATTTTGCTACTCTTTTCCTTTTCTGTATGTTTGAAACTTTCCCTAGTTAAAAAGGGGGGTGGGGAAAAATTTTTTAGCTCCTGTTAGAGGAACTTAACCATAGTATAAATATCTATTGGTTAGGTTTATTTGAAACAAATGGCAAAATCCAATACAAAATGGTTTGGGGTGGGGAGGCATTTATTCATTCTCATAAGTAGAATAAGTATAATTTCGGACATGTTTGGATACAGATGCTCAAATGGTGTCACTACAAATCTCTCTGGCTTATCTCTTGGCTCTGTTTCTACTGAGGTAAGCTCACAAGGAGCATGGAAACCACCAGTAACTTCTCATTTACAACCTACCTGCTTAGCAATCTTGGCAAAAAGAAGGTGCCTCTTCCAAATCCCAGCAAAATCCCTCAGACGAGCTCACATCACATCTCCGAACTAATCATTGTGTTAAAATGTTGAATACACCAATCGGCAAGTTTTGAGACATGTGCCTACCCTTAGAATTGTGGGTAGGGTCAACTCTACTGACTGAAAGTGATTAAGGGTGGTTGCTCACAGCTTAACAGAAGGAAAAACTGGTAAATCTGTTTGATATTATCACCAGAAAGATTGGTGGGGGTAGACATTTAAAAAGTAACATATGGGCAAAATAATGACCAACTGCAGATTCTTCCCTCTTTAAATGGGGATTTGAGGAGTGCAGAGACTTGACTGTACAGGACATCCAAGTAGAGATTAACCTCTCAGAGAAGGAAGGCCCAGAGAGAGAAGACTGGGAACAGGAAATTATTTTAGCAAATGTATCAAATAGGAAGCTTTCAACTAAAAAGACACAGAAGAGCTGAATAAAATGTGTGCAAAGGAAATTCCTAATATTGACATCTTTGAGGCACCGCGAATGCAATGTCTCCTCCATCTGGCCATAAAAACTGCCCCTCATCACCTGGTTTTCAGGGTTTTCTCTACAGAGACTCTCTCTTAGGGTTCCACTGCCTTTCCAGGTGGCCCTCTTGGGCAAAGCCCCTATATGTTCATTCCAGAGCAGTTCAGCCCCTTCTCCTGAATGATTCCATCTAGCTCAGGCAAAACACTCATGCATCACTGGCACCAGAAAGTCCGTTAGTGCCACACATTGCCACCATGCCATCTTTCCCTGCTTGGCTGTCAAAGTAGCTTGCTAGGCAAAGTCCTTGGCCTTTCAATTTCTCAGACAAGGGTCAAGTCCCAGTCCCTTCTGCTCTTTCAACCTCAGGGGTACCAATAACAAGTTATCTGTGCTCCCTTCAAGTCCCTCTCCCTTGGTGTAAGGTGAGGGGCAAGTTCCCCCCACCATGAGTAAACAAAATGCCACAGATCCTCCAAAAGTTTTTCCAAAAAATACTCTCTCTCTCTTTTCACTTTAATCTCAACCCTTTTTTGCTCAAAAAGAAATGTTGGGTGAGAGTTTACAAAACTTTTTGATACCTCCTTTGCAAATTGGGCTGTAGCGACTTAGCGGTCACCCTCACCCCACTTTGGAGTGATACATCGTCAGCCATCTATTACTTTTGTTCTTGGGTCTTTACTCAGCACTGAGATGCCAAGAATCCCATATTAACATCCTATTATATTTGACTGGCTTAGCCTGGTAATGATTTATTCCCTGGGAATGATATCTTACCAACCAAACAATAATGGAGTTATGGCTTTAAGGGAGAAAAGCTGTCTAGTTGGCAACCAACTGTGTATCTCATAGCAGAATTCACATTTTACCTAGGACAGCACCTATTTACCATGAGATAACTGGGGAAAAATGGAAACTATACAAGGAGGTCTTATTGTCTTGGAGGTAGAAAATGTTAACATTTGACTTGGTTCGTTTACAGGCCACTAGCCTCTAAGCTGCTAAGCTTCCCTCTGTGTTTCCTAATTGCCATATTTCCAGCGCCTGGCATGCAGCCCAAGTTCTATAAATACTTATTGATCGGCTGACTACAGACCAGTTACTTCATTATAAAAGAGTTTGTTCTCAAAGAATTCATTAATGTTGGTATCCTTGCATATGTGATTGCATAGTATAGACATGAACAATGCATTCTATATATTTCAACTCCTGTTCTTGGAATGTTCTTGCCATGCTGTGTATTTGTCAAGAGTTAAAATTTAAGTTTCTGCATAAATACAATTTAAATCTGTAATCCAATTAATGCACTAAAAGCTGACAGATTTTTTGCTAAAAAAAAAAAAATCACCATTTATCATGTATTCTGTGCCCTGGTATTATCCCCACAGATATATACGGCTAAAAAAGGCCACCTATTACTTGAGAGATGTATCTAAAAAATCTCTCAGGCTGCCTGTAATAATCTCCATTATGTATAATGACCATTTTGATAATAGTCTTTAGAAGAGGTAATGGCCCTGCTGAATGGTTATTACCTGTCTATTCAGGCTGGAAGCAAGATGCAGAAGCCAGAGGGGACAGTCAAATGGTCCTTGTGGTGTATTCTGAGGAAATAAGAAATATTTAACAGAATGCAAGAAACAGACAAGTGAGTGCCTTTTGCGGCAGAACTGGCCACCTCTCTGCCACAAGCCTTCCTGAATTTCATAATTTAAAGCAAATGCTCCCAATAATGGATCTGCTCTCAGCCTTCAGACCAATTTCATCTGAAGCATCACTAGCTGGCCTATTAAGAGGAAGGGAAAAAGACAACTGAACATTATCATATTCCTTCCGATATTATTGTTAGGGGGTAGACACATGACAACGGTGACTCCAGTGGGGGATAAGGGATTGTTTCTAATCAGCCCTGAAAAGGGAGACCCGCCTGTGGCTTAGGTCAAACTGAGGACATATCTCAGTTCCACAGACCAAATGTGATCCAGGCTCAGCCACAGCTATAGCTAGAAAACACACCACCCCTCTGTAAAAGGTGATTTCGGAGTCTCAACAGCTTCATGCCTATGGGGCAAACGTCATGCCCCATATCCTGGGAACAGATTTTACAAAGCTTAAAGAAGGCTCTCCTTAAGTCATCCTATGCTTCCACTAAAATAGAGGAGGAAATACATCTGGCTAAAGATGCAGCATAGGCTTTGGATGGGAAAGATGGTCTGAAGGAGACTTTTTCTGAGAGGGTTCTACAGAATGAGTTCACAAGTTGGTCACAGACATTACGGGTGAGGGAGGGAAATGCAAATTCCATGGTCAAATGAAATCAGAAATTTCTGGGTTAAAGCAATATCAACAGATTATTTTGTTTTTGCAGTGAGACTTCTTAGAGCCTTTACCATGTTGTGTGCATTGTGAATCTCCAAAAGGGAGATAATATAATACAGGTAGTGTTTCCCAAAAGAATTTATCCAAGGGCATTTTATTTATAGAAATATGTGAGATAATATCTGCCATTGGTCTGTATCTGCACTGTCCAGTAGAGCAGCCATTAACCACATATAGCTATTTAAATTTGAATTAATTAAAATTAAATAAAAACTCTGTTCCTCAGTCACACAAGCTGTAAGGCAAGTGCTCAATTAGTCACAAGTGGCTAGTGGCAACTATACTGAACAGTGCAGCTATAGAACACTTTCACCACTGCAGAAATTTTTATTGGGCCACACTGATCTAAATAATAGGTGACATTTTGGACTGAACTTGAAATGCAGCTTTTACCTCTCAACCAATTGTTGTAAAACACATACTCATTCTCAAAACAAATTTTCCCTCCACAAAAAACAAAATGGGAAATAGAGCGGATATCCACACCCATCTGAAATTCACACAAATTACAGCACTTACGGAGATAAAATCTAAGTCGCTTGGAAAATTAAAGAAAGTTGGGAAGGTCTGAAATCAGAGAGACCTCAGAGGACAGCAGCAAAGAAAGGCTCAAAGGTGAGAAGTGGAGAAAACTGACTTGGGGCAGAAGTGTTTCTGGCACAGAGGTTAAAAGAACCACATAAAACTCTTCAAACCAATCACTGATCTATAATTGAAGCATTCTTTGTGAAATTCCAAGTTATGACTATTGCTCTCCTTTAAGGACTATAATTCAGAAAATTTTCTTTTATTGATCTTTTCTAGGCCCAAAGAGGGAGAATTGATTTGAATTACATAATGCTTAGCATAGTTCTTGGCACACAGTAAATATTCAAGGTATATAAGATGAAGGACAGAAAAACTTCAATGCGACAAGCACTTTTAAGCATCTCATACCCTAAACACTGTGCTAAGGAGTGATACAAAGATACATGAGATTTCTCCCCTGCTCTCACAATGCTCACAGTTGTTCAAGTACAAAAACAAGTTTGCCAAAAACACTGTATGTAAGCAGACATAAATAAAGCATGTGCAAAATCAAATGAGGCTGAGACCACTTCCAGACAAGATGATGAGGAAAGGTATCATGGAGAAGGTGACACTGGAAATGTATCTTTAACCATTAGAATTTTGATTATTTGAGATGAAGGAACAGAAATGTGTATGTTTTAAGAAATCCCAGAAACATGGGTTTATATAAAATCTACCAATATTTACCGTGAAATTCAAGCTTTAACTTCTCCATGAAGCCTGTGCTAACTACCCCAATCTTCACAGATCTAACAGAGTGGAAAAACAACTTTAGTCACCTGCCAGGTCTGGAATTGGAAGTAACTATGACTTTCAAGATGGAGCCTGACGTTGGAAATCCAAAATCTACATTTTTCTACTGACAACGAGACACAGGATCTACTAAAAGGGGTTGCTATAAATCTCTGACCATAGGAAATGGAATTATGGTCTACAGAAATCCTCTCATTCCTCATATTGACACTTTCTTCCACAAAAATAACCTAGAGCTTGCATGACTCAAAACTCTACTGTTTTCTAGAACAATGATATATCATTGACAAACCATAAGAAGTTTCACTAAAGTTTGCATATTGATTTATATGCTGTTCTCAAACCCAGGTGGCTATTCTAGAAATGCCCAGAAGAAAGTAAATCACATACAAGTAAAAATGAACCATAAACTTCCTGTGCATGGACAATTTTGAGTTAAGAGCCTTCACGGGAGTATTCTATCAGTCTGGATTTAGACCAAGTCAAGAGTCCTAGAAACCAATCATCAGACAAAGGGACTGATGGTTTCTCAGGATCAAATGAGAAATCAGTACTGAGATAGAATATCTCAGGAAGAAAAGACAGGGGATGGAGGTAATTAAGACACTAAACTTCAAGTTTATCCTGGAACTGGGCAAGGTCAAATAAAAATATTAACAGAGAAGGAAAAAAAATAAAATTGATATTTAATGAGCAACTTCTATGTGCTAAGCAATATCTTAGCTTGGCTTCCCTACACAAAAGAATCTGAAACAAGAATTGAGCACTGATGCTCTTGAGAGGTGCAACTCTAGGGTATGGAAAATGAGGGGGGAAGTTTTAAAAGATAGAGAAGAATAGAAAGAGAGGCAAGGTGATACATTATCATGCTCCTTGTGGTAACATATAAGCCATGAACAACACAGCCTGCTCTGCCAGTGAGCTCAGGTCAGCCCTATGGGACTTCTTCAGATAGGATTCATGGGGAAACTCAGACAAGGAGCAGACTATAGGGGGATAGGGCTGGAGGAGAGGCATCTATCTTCTATACTCTCCCCCATCTCCTGATGTCCAATGGTCAAAATATGTGCTATAGGGGGCTTCCCTGGTGGCGCAGTGGTTGAGAGTTCGCCTGCCGATGCAGGGGACGCGGGTTCATGCCCCGGTCCGGGAGGATCCCGCATGCCGCTGAGCGGCTGGGCCCGTGAGCCATGGCCGCTGAGCCTGCGCGTCCGGAGCCTGTGCTTCGCAATGGTACAGCAAAAAAAAAAAAAAAAAAAAAAAAAAATATGTGCTATAGGAGTAGCCTACCCCATACTTCCGGATGGCATCAGCTCACTACCCACGCCCTCTGTTGTCTGGTATCATCCAAGTCCAGAAGTGACAAAAGAAGTCAGAAACACGGAGCATGTAGCTGTTCCATCTGGCTGCTCAGTGACAACTCCTCGGCCCCAGTCAGCTGAACAGTGTAGACACAAGCAGTGTCCCCAGCCATGGTACTGAAGATCTGAGAGGTAACAGCACCTAGGGAATTGAGAGAGGCCTATAAGGGATATCTGAAATTAGCCACCATGTTAGGTGCTTTATGTAGTCCTATATGGCAGGTATTATCATTGCTGCTTTACTCATAGTATATTTGGGTTTTAATTCAATAAACCTTGAACTATAGTCACAGTTCTAAAGCAACAAAAAATTATCCTTAATCCAGGCTGACAATCTGAACTCTCAAGTTCCACCTCTCTTTCCTATTTCATTTCTGCATCATCTTAGATACTGAACTTGATGTTTTGTTTGCTTAAGCAATGGTAAAACACAGAGAGACTTTGGATTCTGATTGGCATACATATTATATAAATAGGTAAAATAACATAATGTATAAATTGGGAATTGTGATATGCCCAAAATACTACTCTTCAGACAGGATAAACATCTTGTCCAAATTCTCATAGCTAATAAGTGGGAGAACTATACTTTAAACTTATGCCGATCAGAGTCCAAAGTCTCTCTCTACTTTACCATTGCTCACAGCCACCAGTGCCTCACCTCTGCTTGGCCCTAGCTCATAGATGAACCCTTGTAACCACAGTCGGTTTCTTCCCCCTCAAGGTTCCCTCATGGATATCTCCTATTTGGGATACCCTCACAAAATAAACCGTTTTGTAAAGGATGCAACTGAGGCACAACAAGGTTAATAATTTCCAAAAACAAAGACATTAAATCAGTGACAGCATTAGACCTAGGTTTAAGGTTACCTAATGATCTTCCAGTCCTGACACTAGAATTACAAAGATAATTCAAATAATACAACATGTAAAGGCAACTGCATTCACTTCCACGGTCAGGATTTAGAGGAAACACAAATATAACAGATTTCAAGTAAACTGCAAAGAAAAACACAAATTTATAACACAAAAACTGTATCTTTAAACTTCTGAGGCTCACATAGATATCATTTCTGGAAGTGGAACTAATGTTGAAATAAAAATTATTGAAAAAAAATAAATATAAATTTTACATAAATCAAATGCTCATGAATTGTTTTATTTGTCTGTTTTATTGTTTACTATGACATAATTTTAAGGGAACAACAAAGTCCTCTTGCTCCTCAAAAAATTTCTCATTAGCTTATTAATTGCTCAAAAATTGCATCTCTGGCATTTCATTCCCTTGGTTCAAGATTTCAATTTCTGATAAAATGCAAATATCTTAAGAAGGCTAAGAGTTTTAGCTGTTGTCAGATTTTTACACTTTAAGCTGCCATGAGGGTACAATCCCTTTGTTGAGAACAGGTTTGGAAAGCGAACTGGAAGCAGAAGGAAAAGAGGCTTCTTAATAAATGGCTGGGTCTTCAATAACAAGTATCACCTGCTTCACACTTTTTCCTAGAGCCAGTATGACACGTCATCACCAGAAAGAAACACATCTTGGCAAGACCTTATAATAATGAGGGGTTATTTACAAGATATGGTCCCTCTAAGTATCAAAATCCTAACTACAATTGGCAGGTGAGATACACCTGTCTACCTGCCCTCCTCTAAGCAATCTGATCTGTAATGTCATTTTCCTAAATCAAAGCTTCGAATAGTAGTGGCAAAAAACCTCTTGCATTCTGCAATTTCTCAAAGCCTTTCAAGACAGCTACATTTCTGGGACTTCCCTTGCAGTCCAGTGGTTTAGACTCTGCACTCCCACTTCAGGGGGCGCAGGTTCAATCCCTGGTTCGGGAACTAAGATCCCGCATGCTATATGGCACAGCCAAGAAAATCTAAAAAAAAAAAATAATAAAGACAACTACATTTCTACCATTGCAGCCATCCAAGTTTCTGTAACACCACACAGAATTGTGCACCTGCTAGAAATTTATATGTACGCTTGCAAAACATTGCTATGGAGATGCCTCTCCTGATCTGGAGGGAGGGGAGAGCATGTCTACTGCCCATTCTCACTATTATGAGTCTCTTTATTGTGTGACTGTTCTTGGCTTCTTAATTTGAGGAGAGTAGTGAAGGCTGAGAACAATGATAAAAAAAAAATTTTCCCAATGCTTAGAAGTCATAAAATCTGTCATACTCTGAGTCATATTACTGAAACCAACTTTTCTGCCCATTGTCTTCCCTGTATTCTGTATTTAAACACATTTTTAGCCAGGCCCTCTTTATGAAGGCCACACTACTAGAAATGAACAGAAAAGAACAGGAGACATACAGAAATCTTGGTTGGCACAAGAAAAGACTAATGCATTCATGAAGGAAATCACAGCTTAAATTCAAATCCAAGTAACATCCCCAGCTCTACCTCCATGGGGCCATGTCTCTTTAGGTAATTTCTTACTCACTTCAGATGTTCATTTTGGATGAATGCTCATTTCCAGCGATTTGGGGTTGCATACACATGCTTGCAAACTCAACCAGCTTGTTTTGATTCTGTCTGTCACTTCTGAGGCAGGTGATGTTGAAAATGTCACTGTCTATAAGGATGAGAGCATGTGAGAGAACTATTCGGATACAGATGGGAGCTCTCTTCAGCCTCAACTTTTCCACTTATGAAATGAAATTCAAAGTACTTCTAACCTTAATATAAGATCACTATGAAGAGAGAGTAAGGGGGTATTGGATGCACATGCTGGTTACTACCAAACACTGATAAAGTATGATGGAAAACAGGACAGTACAAGGGTTAAAAGCAAGATTTAATGTTGAAGCAGTGTTTAGAGAATATATTAAAATGATATTAAAATTTTAATTTCTGAGGCTGCTATTTGAAAGCCATAAATCAGTTTTAAAGATGAGTAGGAACAAAGAAGTCATCTTCTTATAAGGCTTTTTTATAAGATAAATTATGAAATCCATAGAGATAACTCAATTGCAACACTGAATAGATTAAAATGCATTATACATGATGTAAAAGCTGCGTGTTACACATAGTGAAATAGATGTAATTAACATATAAACAAATGGCTAAACATTTTTGTCTAATGTATCTGTGACAGTAATTTTAAATGGAACCTAGATTGTTATTATAAAATTTCACAGAATCAGTAATTTTTATCTTAACGTTCATAATTAGATAATTTGAAAAGATGCCTTAGTTTCCTGGGTAATGAACAAAATGCATTTTTAAAAAATGTTTCTCAGCCCAGTCAGCGCGAGTCTATATAATGTTGCCTTGAGTGCAAACTTCAGCTGGAATTTTGTCTGCAGAGCCATGAGAAAAGATTCCAGGATAGAAATAAAATTAAGGCAACTGAAAACAGTATTTTTCACCTTCTCTTGGGACCAGCCATATAGTCATGACCAGACTCTTATTCCTTCCAAATCTTATTAAGCTCTTCAAATACTTGGATTTCAAAAGCATCCACACAACGGAATAAAGATTTGAAAATAAAAGGAGAAAGAGAACTAAGGAGTATATGATTAGTCTGTCTTTAGAGAGTGCCAACAATAAGAAAAATGAGTAAAAGTTGGCTCCCAGAATCTATCAAGGAATTAATAGATGGCTTGAGTTAGTATTTTAAAAAAGGAAAGGGAAGTATTAATTTCTCATGCCTTATTTAAACTATTTGTGATTTTATTTCCGAGATTGGAAACTAAAATTTGGATTACTGAATAATTACTAAATGATATTTAAAACTATAGATATTACTTGATTAAGACAGAAATCAAAATTTCTAAGACAAGATAGTCAGAAGGAAAAGAACACTGACATTTGGTTACCAGCCCAAGTTCACTGCAGTTCCATGATACTATCTCCCATTATGATGTAGATTCAGGTAGGAATACTGAGAATATTTTGTTATAAAGAAGAGCAATTCTTATATGGCTTAAAATGTCAGAATGTGAAACACCTTTAAAGCATTCACAAACTCAGTGCTTGAATTTTCTTTAGAAGCCAGTGAGTTCTAAACACAGAGCTGGGGGCAGGGGGAGGGATGAAGGTGGGAGTGACACTCTTCTAAACTTCTCTCCAGTTGTCCAAGAGGCCATGATCACCAAACACAAATGGAGAAGATTCTTCTTATTTCTTATCTATATGCCCTCCCAGAATTTTACCCTAGAGACAAAGATACTTTATTGGCAGGAAGCAGCCAAAATGCTTGGAACTCACAGGCTTGTCTTTAGTCCTCTGGAGCATTCTAGTATTGTTCAGAGCAATAAGCAAACAGTTATTCAGAGTCTACCAAATGTCAGGCATCATGCTGGTAAAGTGAGCTAGTAGAGACCATCATCATTTGACCAAGTGGACATCTTGTGAACAGCTATTCATACCATCGTGAATTTAATACCAATATCTCCGGCTTTGACCTCACGACCGAGATTCAGATTCACATACCCAACCACGTCCTTGACATCTTCACTTCAAAGCTTAACAAGCATCTCAAAACTAACATGGATAAAACAGAACTCTAATTTTCCCATCCAATTATTTTCCTATCTCGGCCTTTCATATCCCCAAAAACAGTACATTTAGCGAAGCACAAAAGGCAGGCCTCGTTCTTGGTTTCTCTTTTCCCTCACTGCCCCCATATCCAATCCAACAGCAAGTTCTCTTAGCTTGACCTCCAGAAAACACCAACTTTTCTCCATTGTCATTGTCACCACCATAGTAGCAGTAGCAGTCACATTTGTTTTCATCTGGACATCTGCAATAATCTTCATTTGGTCTCCCTGCTCCTTTTTTTGTCTCACTCCAATCTACCTCCCACTAGAAGCATCCGGAGTTATTTCCTTACAATACAAATAAGATGAAACCCCAACCTCATACCAAGCCCTGTAAGATTGTATTATGTTTGTCAGTTTCCACCCTTTCTGACCTCATGTAGTACAACCCTCCCCCTCACTAACTGTATTTGTGCCACACTGACAAAAGTTTCCTTGAACATGACAAAATAATTCCTGATGTTCTTTGAGCCTGTGGTTCATTCTGCTTTGGAGATCCTGCCTCTAATTTCTCATCATTCAGGTCTCAAAACATCCACTCCTCAGAGAGGCTTCTCTGACCATGCCACCAGACAAACCTACCTTCACCCAAGTTACTGCCAATCATGTTACTCTGTTTTAGTCACCTCTCAGCACTTAAAAGCAACTGGAATTACCTTTTATGTGTTTTCTTGTTTATTGTCTCTCTATTCTTCCCCTCCCCTCCTTGAGAACTTACTTGTGTATCAGCTGTATCTCCATGACCAAGAACATGGCTGTCACCTGCCAGGTATTTAATACATATTAGATGAATGAATGAATGCATGAATGAAAATGCTGAAATATGAATGCATGAATGAAAATGCTGAAATGTACCAGACACACCAAGAGAAAACAACATACTCTGCACCCTGAATACAAAAGTAGCCTGAATGAAGAGCTACCTTTTATTGACCTTCAACCCAGCTCAGTGCAAAAGAACCACAGTCCCATAAACTATGTATTTCAGACTCTCTAAAATGAACTCAACCTCAAAAATACAGTCCCAGTGTCAGTGCATGTCAGAAACTCCTCCTTCCCTTCCTGTCAGGAATCTTGCCCTCCCTCAAATCCTTCCTCCACACTGCCACGAGTGTGATCTTTCTGAAACATAAATCTGAGCAAGTTATTCCCCTGCCTGTAACACTTTGATGCCCACCCACTCCCTTAGAGCCTTCAAATAGAATTTAAACTCCCTGGTATAAAAGACTCCCATGATCTGATCCCAGATTTTCTCACCAGATTCATCTTTAGCTAGTCCCCTTCACCTCTTCCCTCCAAACTCTTATTCTCTATACTACAAACACTCAAAAATGCCTGCTGTTACCAAGGACACTTCCACTGTGTTGCTCGAGAATTTGTATACACTGTTCCCCCCACTTGGTGAAATGCCCTTTATTTCTTTTCTTCCTGATGAATTCCCATTTATCCTTCAAGACTCAGCTTAAGAATCATATCCCTAGCTAAACTTTCCTAAATTTCCTCTTTCTCTCCCAAGTCTACTAGATTTGACTACAGTAAGTCCCCTACATACAAACCTTCAAGTTGTGAACTTTCAAAGACGTGAACGAGGAGCTTACTAATGAAGACCTGATGGAACTGGAGGCCCAGAGAAAGGACAAAGAGAGACAAGAGGAAGAAGAGGTAACTGAAGAACCGAAGAGATTCCGGAAGCAGGAAATGGCAAGGTGGTTCTCTTTATTTGAGGAGGCACTGCTAGTTTTTGAAGCACAGGACCCAAACGTAGAACAGTACACAAATGTTGCAGCAGCCATTCAGAACGCAATCCAGTGCTACTGTGTCATCTATGATGAGAAAGAAAAAGCTACTACCCAGACATCACTGGATCGTTTTTTCAAGAGGGAAGATAGAATTGAATCCAGCAAGGAACCAGAACCTGTGCCATCAACATCAGGCATGAGTGAAATTGCAGCTTGCCCTCTGTCTCCTATTACTGATGGTCCTTCAGCTCTACCATCTCCCACCTCCTCTCCCTCCTCCAGTCAGTAACTCTTCATGCCTGTTCACTGGATGCCAGCCCCTGCATGCCAGCTGTTGTACTGGACTACTGTACTTCTCAAGGTACTGTACCGTAAGATTAAAAATGTTTTTTTGTGTTTGTTCTTTATGTATTATTTGTGTGAAAAGTATTATAAACCTATTACAGTACAGTACTATACAGCTGATTGTGTTAGTTGGGTACCTAGGCTAACTTTGTTGGACTTACAAACAAACACCACACTCTCGCAATGGAACTTGTGCATATGTAGGGGACTTACTGTATTCGCTTCTTTTTCACTTCCCATATATACTGTGTGAGAAGAGCTCTACAATAACTGTTTGGCTATTTGCACAAAGCTATGACATGATCTTAAACTCCTCCAATTACTTCAACCCTTCCTTACATGACTGAGTTTACTCAAGACCAATTTTATTATGGGTCTGTGGGAAGATTTCACTTTCTTGTTAATTCCCTTAAAGTCATAGGGAATTATGACAATAAATGAATATAAGCTCCATGTGGGCATGCGCAGTGCCTATCTTATGTCTATGTATCCATCACTTAGGTGACTTTGTAGATCATCAATCAGTACTAACTGAGTTAATCAAAGAAAGTGGGTGAATAGTTGAATGTGATGAATAAGATAAATGGGTGGATGAAAAGTAGAGTTAAATAATTATTTCCTTTCCTCTAGATAGTACAATACACTCCAATTAATACACCCTTGGGTTATATTTGCTTTGGAGTACCCACATTATATAGAAGACTGAGGAATTATATTAAGTTTATAATCACCTGAAATTGCTCATATGTGGGCAAAGTACTGGCCCAAACTTCACAGCTTACCTTTTCTGCCCGTTAAGTTTGGTCTTGCTAGATTCATCCCATCATTCCAGATCTAGAAATTTTTAAACTCTTTCATTGTTAATTAACATTTTGCGTCCTCCACATAACTGATGTGCATGTATTTATCTTGGCCTTGGTATATACACGGGCAAAGGACAGGCTGCACCTAACTTAGACACCAGGGCCCTCTCACAAACATTTGTTTAGCCCCTTGAGGTATAAAGTTCATTCTATTTGATAGAAATGGAAAGAAAATTGGCATTGGGCTGCTGTGAACCTTTTTATTTCATTTATTAACAACATCTACTGCAAGCTGTGACTGACTCTATTGCAGACTTGATATTTTCTTAGTGCTTTATTGTTTTCCATGAAAATATAACCTTTTGTTAAACTAAAAATATAAATATCACCTGCTCAAGAATCTTCAACATTTATAAAATGAATTTTATCCTCTAAAATACTGAAGGCTTTTTAAAGAAATTCAACCAGAGGCCTACACTGTTCTCACAGGTTTTGACAATTTTCACTAACTACATCATTTTTTTAAATGCCTTTGTGATTTGAGTAAAACTTCTTTCCTCCAGAACAAATAGTATAGGCACTTTATCTTTCCAAAGTATCTTGCCAGCCATTGTCAACTTGCCTCAAGGCCATGTCAACTGGACTTCTTACTTTGCTAGTTAGTGCAAAGGGGTATGTTAGACTCGGCATGTACCAGTTCTAGGAAATTCAAGTTAGCATCTCTTCCCCAACTCTGATGTCCTGGTGGTAGCTCCCTCGGAAGTATTCACCCCAAGAAAACTGGCAGAGGTTACAATGATAAACATCTACCACATACCACTGTGCTTTGCTGTCACTGACCACTGAATTCCCTAAGAAACTATTCCTTGCCATTGTTTTTTCCCCTTTATCTTCTATTTCTTCTTTCTTCCTTATCTGTCAAGATGAAAATTAGGAGTGGAAAATGCCTTAGCTTCTGGTACTAAGATCAAAAGCAGTCATTTTCTTTTCAGCTTTATTAAAGTATAACTGACAAAATTGTAAGATGTTTCAAGTGTATGTCATGGTGATTTGATACATGTATACATTGTGAAAGGATTACCAGCATCTGTTTAATTAATATATCCATTGCCTCACATGTTGACCTTTTTTTTGCTGAGAAAATTTAAATTCTACTGTCTTAGCAAATTTCAATTATACAATATAGTGTTATCAACAACAGTCACCATGTTTTACATAACATCTCAGACCTTAACCATCTTACAGCTGAATGTTGACACCCTTTTACCAACCTCTCCCTATTTCCCCCACCCCTAGCCCCTGGAAACGACTTCTCCACTCTATATTTCTACGAGTTTGACTTTTAAAAAAATATATTCCACATATAAATGATACCATGCAGTATTTACCTTTCTCTGTATGGCTTACTTCACTGAGCATATGCCCTCAAGGACCATCCATGTTCTTGCAAATGGCAAGATTTCTTTCTTTCTCATGAATGCATACTATTCCATTGAATACATATATCACATCTTTATCCATTTATCCATTGTTGGACACTTAGGTTGTTTCTGTATCTTGGCTACCGTGAATAATCAAAAGCAGTCATCTTGTTAAGATATACCTTTGACAGTCATGGCAGACACATGATATGACAGCAGATTAAACAAGATAGTAATTCTTGCTGTTACATAAAAGTCCTAGCTGTTATGACTGTGCTGCTCCACAAAGTCAAGAGCAGCCCAGGATCCTTCTGTCTTATTGCTCCACCATCCCTCAAGCACTGATACAACATCGTCCAAGGCAACTCATGTTGCAGCCAGTAGGAAGGGGAAGAGGTGGAGGGGAGGGCCCCCTCCCTTGAATAATGGAAACTGGGAGTGTAACTTCCAGAGGACTGAGGATTTATATTAAGTTTATAATCATCTGAAATCGCTCATATTTGGGCAGTTAAAGTAATGGCCCAAACTTCACAGCTTAACATTTTGCCCGTTAAGTTTGGTCTTGTTAAGATTCATCCCATCATTCCAGATCTAGATATTTTTAACTCTTTCACTGTTAATTAATATTTCATGTACCATTAGCAGGACCTGATCCCTGGATAAGAAGTGGCATTCCTTCCATCTCCTACGTCACACTTTTCCTCCATCTCACAATTTTATAGCTTTATGTATACTTTATGAAGAATTTTAAACAGCCCATTTAACCAATAGGAATCAACCAATTTGAGCTCTCTTAATAACGGGCTCTTATAAAAACAGGAGGGGGGGAGATTTATTGATGTAGTGGGCAACGAAGCATGTAGCACTGAACCCTGCCCTCTTATTTCTCTACCTCTAGTTCCAAATGAAAAAATTCTCACAGAATGAGCATTTTCTCCCTCCAGAGGGTTGCTAGTTCCAGTTTGGAGCAAGTGAGAGAAATCACTTTGAATGTCGATGAATTATTCAAACATGATGAATCTAGAATCTGAATGCAGCCCTGCTCATGGCTGGGTTGTATGCTTCTTTCATTGTTCCCTCTCCCAACCCTGATCCCGTGCATAAGATCAGGGCCAGATCCCACCAGAAAACTGTCCCCAAGACTATTGCATCAGAAGTGGAAGGAGAGCCTTATATTGGCCCATTTACCCCTCAGATGAACTCAGCACAGTAGAAGCTCACTAATGGCTGGTGCATCTGCTTTTGCTTATCTAGTGAGATAAAGTCAATCAAATACTAGGAATTTTTATGGCCACACAGTGTTGGTCAGCACCAAGTTACCTTGGGAATCCATTTACCTGAAATAAATATTTTATATCAAAATATGTTATTTATCTTACTTCTTTTTCAAAGTTGAAATGATCAAAATATGCACTATCTGTCGTGAAATTCCTTCATGCGATGGTAAGAATCCAGTTTTAAGACCTTCATCTTGCTTGTGGTTTATCCCTAATTTCTAAAATCCACCTTTCCTAAGTCTAGGATCCTCTTCCTGCTATGTCCCTTTTATCTTGATAATATGCCCATCACACACAATTTCTGGTACACAGCAGGCAGGAACTTAATAAATAAATAAATTATACTGTCAAACTGTTCCTCTAATTTGATCACGATTAGGTCTGTAGTAGTGATCTTACTGTCAGTTCTTTATTTTTGAAGAGATAATTTTACTGAGTAAGGTAAGTCAAAAATAATTATATGCTCTGCTTTGGGCTGAATGAGCCTTCCAAACAATATCCTGTTAAAAAGAAAACCATAGGTCCAAAATGAAGATATTTATGCTAGGGCACACCACCAAACCAGGGCTTAATACCTAACCTAATGGAAGCTTTAACCGCCCCCAGAAATGCAGTTTTAACCAGTCAGTCAGGAATTTTCTGGTTAGCAACAATGAGGTAATTTGTCACACGGGCCCCCTCCATGCGACAAAAGAAGACGAAATAATCTACCACATAGACTCCTTCTGTCCCCCATAGGTAGATTATCTAAGCCCGAAATAATTGTTTTTACTTATGACTTCCTTGTCTTGCTTTTAAAAAACTTTTCCTTTTTGTAGTCCTTTGGAGCTCCTCTCTACTTGCTAGACAGGATGCTACCCAATTCATGAATTGTTCAATAAAGCCAATTAGATCTTTAAAATTTGCTCTGTTGAATTTTGGTGTTTGGTTTTTTTTTTTTAACAAATTTGGTGGCAGTGGTGGGATCTAAAGCAAACGTCTGATGGCTTCAGGGACAAAAAGAAACACAGGCATCAATCTAAATTGGCTTTCCAGGCTGGTCAGCTTGAGCTGGCAGACACTTCTATCTGGAACCCGAGTCCCTAGCCCTTGGTTCAATCCATAATTCCCCAGTTGTTTGAAATCCCTTGACCCAGCTCCGGTGCACAATCCCCACTTACTGGGATTTGCTGGTTTAATCCTTTCCCCAGTTCTAGTCCATAGTCCCCATTTACTGGAGTCTGCTTGTTTGGTCCATGCTGGGAATTACTGGTAGCGCACATGGTCTTCTATTGGCCAGTCTGTAGTAATATTTCCTTGGTTACCACTGGTGTGTTAAGGTACACATGATTGTTTGTCTTGTTTTGTGTAGATAAAGGCTAGCTAAAAGAGGTGGGATCTCTAATTTTGAAAGAGTCAAGCATGCCACCTTCTGGCACAACTGCTTATTTTATATCTAAGAACTATGATTCCAGAAGCTATAGATGTCTATGAAAATGTCAAAATCTTACTGTATCTGAGAGCTTGGCCTGGTAACAATCAGGTTGGGAGTCCCAAAATATGGCCAGACAGAAATGTGAGTTGCATCCCAACTGCAGTTAGATATAGCTGGACTGAAATGTGGATTGTACCCCATTTGTGCCTAGGGTCCTAACAAGCTGCTGCTAACCCTCAGGGAAAGTACAATAGTCATTATGAGGAATATCCCAATTAGATAAGGTCATTTAAGAAGTGCACATAAAAGCAAGAGACTTTCATTGGTAGGCAAAAGCCTCCAAAAGGCTTCAAAATTTCAAAATAGCCTCACTGAAAGTTTCATTGCAAAAAGCTAATTAAAAAATTAAAGATATAAGAGGTACCAAAAACAAAAGACTATGAGATGAACACAATCCCTACTGCTCCCCTCTCTCCTCCTTTATTTGAGTATTCTAGTAATCCTCTGAATTGTCTTTCTACACTGAAGAGGTTACAAGACCATAAACAAAAATTCTCAAAGTTAATTGTCTTACAGACACCCCCATATCTACCTTTGAAAGAGGCCCCCTATATGGACCCCTCCCAGAATTCACAGGACTCTGAGGAATTTTCTGGTAAACTGCTACATCATTCCCTTAAACAGCCAAGAGACGCTAAAATTAATTTTAAAAAACTGGAGCCTGAGAAAATTGTCAGAAGCCAGCGAAACATGAGAATTCTTACCAGAGCCAGTTCTCCCATTTCTCGGTCTGTAGTGCCCAGTCAAGAGACGAAAATAAAATTTCACATTGTCCCTTCCTTTCCAAATTCAAACACATTGGTTATTGATCCTTTCTCTCCCAGGGATATCTACTGCCTTCTTGCTTGTCTCGTTACCTGGCTTGGCATTCTGCCTGCCTGGGACAGGCAAGCCGTCGGTTCTTTCTTTTGGCCACCTTTGAGAGTGACTCAAGATCTTATGAAGGTAATATCTTTTGCACCCATTTTGAGGACACCTCATAAGTCCAAGTGGTTGTTCAACATTGCCAGAAACATACATTGCTTGGCCTAACTGAAACCTGACAAGATATTTGGAAGGATTTAATAACTGTATCACCAGAAGTTTGGCCAAATTGGAAGCTGATATTCAGAGTCTGATAGAAAAAAAAAAAAATTTAGGCCATGTCCTCTAAGCTAAATGTAACCAGAGGGAAACATTCCAACATAGGTGGATGGGTGTGTCCGTCCTTTAGCGTCCAGGCTACAACCCAATTCCTTGAGGAACTGAGAACAACTGTTCTTATCTTACAAATATTTGCAGAACTATAAATGCAGCTCTAGAGGACTTCAAAAAAAAAAAAAGAGGGGGCACTTTTTAAAGATACAAACTGCTATAGAAGTATCCTTGCTCAAAAATCTAGTTCAAGAAAACATTTTAAATGAGAACTATAAGGTTTCTGTTTACATCTGTCTGCTTGTTTATGCTGTAGATGTGTGGTATTTTTATACCTTCAGATGGTTTTGCTAAAATTAATTTGTAAAACAGCTCTACTTAATTGGCTTAAACAGACAAGTGCTTTTATAAATTTGGTATTCAAACTAACTCAAATGCTTTTCCATTTCATGTGATCTTGGATACACTTTGGTAAATAAAGGTTAGTTTAAGTTTTGTTGGTTTAATTAAAAGAGGGTTGTGTTTAGAGTTGTCAACATTGAATATAATGCAGATATACAACTTTTTATTCTACCTGGGTTTATTAGTGAAATAGGTTCACGTTATTAGTGAAATAGGTTCATGTTATCTCTTATGAAATTTTTTGACCAGAAAAATAACCTAGACTGATGACTGACTTTGTCTAATGTTTCATGAAGCTTATGGGGCTGGTCTAAACATAACTACTGAAAACAAGTAAATTAAATGGATAAAAGTAAGATAAAAGTTTCTAGGTAAACTTTTCATATAGTTGCCCCAAATAATTTATGAAACTTAAAAGTTTTGCTAAGTTAAATTAAATGATGGATATCCAGATGATTTCCAAATAAGATAAAATACTGACACATTAATTACTGAACACGGGCTTATCTACTTTTGCTTCCTTTTACAGAGGAATTAAAGATATTTGGGTCTGTTAGCAAACATGTTTTGTGCCATGCTGAGAAGCATGTTTCTAGATACTATAAAAAGTATTTATGGGCTTCCCTGGTGGCGCAGTGGTTGAGAGTCTGCCTGCCGATGCAGGGGACATGGGTTCGTGCCCCGATCCAGGAAGATCCCACATGCCGCGGAGCGGCTGGGCCCATGAGCCATGGCCACTGAGCCTGCGCGTCCAGAGCTTGTGCTCCACAACGGGAGAGGCCACAACAGTGAGAAGCCCGCATACCACAAAAAAAAAAAAAAAAAAAGTATTTATAAGTCTGCCAATCCACAGAATACTAATGTAAAAGTCCATACTTGCTTACTTCTTAGTTTTCACTAGAATTAAAGTTTTGAAGGGTTAAAAATTCTAATATATGTAATTAAAACTACTAGAATAATAAGAAAAAGGCATTTTACATGGTCAGGATTGGATAAGAATAGAATGAATTTAATTAAGTAAATGAGTTTTAATATCAAAAGCTAGCTGGTGCAAAACTGGAAACTGGTTCTGTCTCTATTCTAAGTACAGATTTTTTTCTATTCGTCTGCTTCTGATAATACATGATTATTAAAGGTGTTTCTTTATCTTTAAGTAATCTGCCTAGATAAAGATCTTGTGTCTTATCAAAATAATCACCTATCTTCTATGTTGTCTTTACTGAGTCTATGATTACGTAGGTAAACCTAGTCCACTCAAAATTAAAAGACTTAAGTTTTGCTAAGAACTATGTAAGCTTCCAAATTTGCCTATGAAGTCTTTAATTGTTATTTTGCTTAAATAGATAACTAAGAATTGTTTCACAGTGACTTATGATCCTATTTGATCTAGTGTTTTAAAACCTTTAGATTTTTTTTTTTTTACAAATCCCCTAAAAATCAAATTCTAAATGAAGTCTTTTTGACCTTGAATTACCTTTGAAATTTTCCAGAGGGCCTCTGGAACATTTCAAAAGATTTGCTCTCTCTTCTTATAACAATGTAGATATCAAACTAATTCGGTTTATTTCATACATTAAATTACATGGGAAGCATTGTCAAATAAGAAGTAATACAAAGCCTTGTTTATGTTGTGTCTATATAAATATATATATATATATTAGATGCATTACAGAAATTGTGTGAAATTCCTAGAAATCTGATATGTCTTGGTATAATGTTATCAGTCATAATTCCATTTATTGTCTTAAAATGTTGTGTCACAAAAATTTCCTTGTCAATTCTATCAGATTTTAATAATGGGCATTTTTAAGTCTTTTTTCATTTACAGAGAGTTACTGTTTTACTTTGATACTCTGCAAAGATGTTCCTGCAAAAGTGTTTCAACTTCAGAAAAAAATTTAAAAAGGACTTTTTGACAAGTGCCAGTTTTTGATAACTTTGAGATATAAAACTTAACTGGTAAGAACAAAGGCTGCCCTTGAATCACCTTGGAAAAGACTATACCAGGTCCTCCTCACTACCCAGATGGCAGCCATCTTCAGAGATTTGAGCCTTGGGTACATATTTCAGAGCTAAAGAAGACTCCACCTGACATCTGGCCCCATACAAACACTAGAGACTTCCAAATCAAATTGACTAGGAAGTAAAATAGCTGACATCAATGTTGACTGTTTCCTCCCGAGACGCCAAATCAAGACTTCATACTGTAACTAAACGTGAAACCCTTTCTTTTTCTCTTTCTTTCCTTTACTCTGGCACTGGCCTGTAAAGATAATGCCATCATCTGTATCTTCCAGGCCACTGATAAGAGGAGTAACCTTTCAGACTGCTGGATGTCATCAAAAACTCTGATCTGTCCATGATGCTGGAAACCCCCTAGTTCATTTCCCTGTCACCGGTTAACACCCCAAACTTGGGGAATTCTGAGTATGGGCTCTACACAAAGAAAGGGACATAAGACAAGAGTAACCAGAATAAAACTGCCTGTGTGGTCTATGGACCCATAATACCAGAAAGCATTCATGTTTCAAAATTAGCTCCCTGGGCTTCCCTGGTGGCGCAGTGGTTGAGAGTCTGCCTGCCGATGTAGGGAACGCGGGTTCGTGCCCCGGTCTGGGAAGATCCCACATGCCGTGGAGCGGCTGGGCCCGTAAGCCATGGCCGCTAAGCCTGTGCGTCCGGAGCCTGTGCTCCGCAACGGGAGAGGCCACAAAAAAATAAAAATAAAAAATTAGCTCCCTTTGACAGGTTTCCTACTTCCCTGTTTCGGAGTAAATGCAATTGATGAACCTTTCCTTTTCTCTTGAAGATATTGCAGATCCTATTGCTAAGACAATAGCTGCCCAAACAAAGATCTTTCTACTCTCCAGCCAAAGTTGTGTTTGGTTTTTTTTTTTTTTCGGTACACGGGCCTCTCACTGCTGTGGCCTCTCCCTTTGCGGAGCACAGGCCCTGGACACGCAGGCCCAGCGGCCATGACTCACGGGCCCAGCCGCTCCGCGGCATGTGGGATCTTCCCGAACCAGGGCACGAACCCGTGTCCTGCATCGGCAGGCGGACTCTCAACCACTGCGCCACCAGGGAAGCCCCAAAGTTGTTTTTGATAATAGGATAGCCCTTGATTATCTTTTAGCTGAGCAAGGAGGTGTCTGTGCTGGGGCCAAGACAACCTGCTACACCTGGAGTAACACTTCTGAGAAAATTGAAACTCAATTACGTAAGATTACTGAGCAAGCCACTTGGCTTTAAAAGGTGACTCATTCAGCAGGGTATTTCTTTGACTTATTTGATTTTGATTGGTTTGGGTCTTGGGGACTATGGCTCCAAAGTGCACTCCCAACATTGGGAATTATCCTGCTTATAATAATTATGATAATCTCCCTGGTATGTTGTATTTTTTTCAAAAGCTATAAATATGTGTTTGCAGCCATTAACCACCAAGCAAATGATCTCCCTAAGACTGGCATGTCAGAAAAGGAATGAAGAGAATGACTGACTTAAAGACTGTGAACCTGAAGCTGTGGTTTGTGAATATCACAGTGGTCAAGCAAAAATGCCATAACATATGGATGCCACACAAAGGAGCAACAAAAACGGGGAGAACTTCAGAGTAGTAGCTGAAAGTGGCACTAATGCCTTAAATTCTGATCACATCTCTTGGTTAAGCTGATAGTCTGGTCAAAAGGGGAAAATTGTTAAAAATAATAAGATCTTTAAAATTTATTTGGTTGAGTTTTGTTTTTTAACAATGCCAATCATTATAGCCTCCCACCACTATTATAGTCTCTGGATCATTCTCTGGTTAAATCTGGAATGTTTGCCTAAAGAACCTGTAGTATATCCAACAGAAGTAGCGCTTCATTTCCTCTCTCCTTTTATCTTCACTCAGATACTCTATAATGAGATTTAATTCTTGAATTGATTAATTGCCCCAAATTTACATTTAAATATTAATCTTCTTGACATAGAATGCTCTTGCCACAGCTTTCTGTTAGCTACCTTTCCATCACATTGGCATGGCATCTACAACCCACCCCACTGATCTCCTGATACCTGCAAAGTTATATTTACCTCTTGATGTTAAAAAAATCTCAAAATCATCTGCCTACTGATAGACAATTGAATTACAAGTTAATATCTTAAACCCATTTTCAAGTTGTTTTGTCTTGTACATAACAGGAATGTCTCATGATATTTTTATTTCTATATCTGAAGCCACCCTCCACATTTATTTTTAGAGTTTCATCAAGATGTTTTCCTCCTACAGTTCCATGTGCCAGTTAAGACCCTTGTGTTTATCTAGTCAGCTGACATTTAGCAGGACCATGGCTTGAGTAAGTTTTTATGAGCAGAAAAGTGTGAGGGAGGTCCTGCTAGACCTGGAACAAGCCCTGGAGAAATAAAAGCATTAGGGACCGAGAGAAGAGCGGAAACTTTGAGAGGAGAAGGGCATCATGGAAGAAGAGGACTTTAAGGAAGTATCAAGAAGCACCAAAGACAAGTGTTGACTCTTCGCATTTTAACTTAGCGGAGACCATGGACCAGGTCATTCAAGAAAAATCCTGCATCCAAGTACTACCAAATATCAAGTTCAGTCATTTCACCAATACCAAATGCATTTCCAATGAATTGATTTTTTCAGGTACCCCAAATACCATATAATTTTCCTTTGCTCAGGCCTTTTCCAATTTCTAAATATCAATTTCTACTTTGCACTTAAATGTACAATCATCAACTGTGACAATGTATCCTGCAAGATACCACCTTTAGAAAGTAGAACCCAACAGAGCTGGCCCTCTGCTGGAAAGGGAATCAATATTCCACATAAACCTATGCACATTTTGTTGCTCAAAATTGAAAAAAAAAAGCACCAAAAAAGGAAATATTTTCAGAAAAAAACACCTCATAGGTTTCTGAATTAACTGAGATAATGCACGTATGAAAATGAATAAAGGAAACCTCAACTAAAATTGGATTTGGGAAGGCCTGTAGATGGAGCTCGCATGCCCTACCACTCATTGTCAGTTACAGACCCCAGCAAGAAGAAACATACCTTGCACTTCAGGAAAGAAGTGACACTACTACCCACACAGGAGGAAGGAAGATTTTCTTCTTGCCCAGCAACCAGTCCAGCCAATGGAAAATGTCGCAGCTCAGCCAATGAGAAGCTGCTGTCACCTTGAACTCTTATTTTCCTCCAGTGAATTTTCATTTTTCCCTTGCTGATGACTTGCTTGTCTCACCCTCCTTTCTATAAAAAGCCTTCCATTATATAACTCCTTGAAGTATCTCTTTGCCCGGCAGATGAGATGCTGCCATATTCATGAATCATTTAATAAAGTCAATTAGATCTTCAAATTTACTCAGGTGAAGTAACAGTTGTTTACCAGCTGTTGTTTTTTAACACATGTAAAGGGCTATGACAATGTGAGGCATATCTAATACACTGTGAATAAATGTTTGTGATCAACATCAGCTATTGTTAACAGAGACCAGGAATCACAGTTTAAAAAAAAATACCTTTCGTATTCTAAATATGATAATAAATGTAAACATATACTAAACACAGAACATAGACTAAATTACAGAGAAAACATAAGAACATGAAAATGACTACATGTGAAAGCTAGAAATATCACCATTGTGAGAGCTAGAAGGAGACCATTTTTTCATCATCTTCCTTATTACCTGACTTTTAGGATGCAAGAGCATCAAAATTGAGAAGAAGATTTGCTCCCTGGGGGAGTCTATGATAAATTCAGTGTATAAAATAAAATCAGAAGAATTCTAGGGAAACTCTTCCTGGGATACATGTCATTCTTTAAAAAGGAAGAAATGATTGTAGCTCTTACCCCTAGCAGCTTGGCAATGAGCTAGAATGTTATTAAGACATCTGTCAAAAACAGCTCAGTTAGCAGGAGTGAAGCTATGGAATGTGTCCTTAGGGGACTTTCAAACCAATGCCATTAATGTAATATTACAAAATAGGAAACAAAATGGACAACACACAAATAAAGGGTATAGGCAAAACAAACCCATTATCAGCTGTAGAGTGAGACCCAGAAATTTCAGGCTGTGTGATCCTTCAAGGGGTGACTCATGATACCTGAAACATGTAAATGAGGCCAGGAGAAGAAAAAATAAAACAGCAGAGAGACAAAAGGAGTCTGTTTCTCAGGCATTAAAAACAAAATTCCATTTTTGCTTCCAAGGACAAGCAATGAATATATGAGAAGGGACTCTTTCATCTCAACTGTGTCCCAGTTCTCAGCAGGGCCCAAAGAGCTTTGGTCTAACAGTGCCATTTCCAGCCTATTGGTTCCCACCGTGGTACAGGCTGTTCATGGCAGAAGAGAGGCAGGGCTGTTCAAGGCAGGGCAGGGATCCCAAAAGCATATCAGGAGAAGTACCATGACACTAGAGGGCCAAAGCACTCCAATCCGTAACAGCCCTTTAATTTACCCTCCATCTATCTAATGGCACACATTTGGCCTCCACTGCCCTGGACCACCCTCCCAGGATCACAGCCCAGGTACCCGAGCAAAGAGTTTGGCCTGGTGCTTCCTTATAGTTTTGGGTCCTCTTTCACTCCCATTCTTTGGCTTCAAAATGAGTACAAATTGACAAAATCGAATCATGTCTGCTTGGCACCAACCTTGGCAAACAGATAACACCAGCAAAGCCAGGTCCACATTTATTCTTCCCCACGTTCATTGGCATGCCAAGTTCCAAGATGGAAATTTGTTTCTCCTGCAGTTTTATGACATTTCTACTGCCTGATTATCCCACTTCATGGCAATCTGCACCATTACAGGCCTGTGGCAAATGAAACAAACTGCCATAAAATGTCAGGAAAATCCTAAATCGTGGCTCTGTCTGGCTTGCTTGAAGGACGAAACTGGGGTTGAATTCAGATGGCCTGGTTCATTTGCAACAAACAGTCCGGCAGGCCTTAACCGGTGCCACTGGCTTGCACATGGGGCTGCGTGGTGACTGCTGAATGAGGCAAACTAATAGCATTTTTTTCTGAGGCACTAAGCAAGTCTTCAGTAAAGAAAAACACATTGATTCCAAAGTTGTTTATACCAGCTAAATAGAACCCCTATAGCTTTTCCCATGCAGCCCACATTAGAGCTAAATTAACAGCCCTCCTATGTATCCATTCTACCAGCACCAGACAAAAGTGCTTTCACCATTAGGAATATAAGTTGCCTCAGTCTACATCTTGATACAGAAGATTGTCTTTCTCATTTAACTGCCTAGCTATCAAAAGTTATAATATCAGGCATAGACAAGGCTTTAAAGAAACAAATGAAAGGTCATAAGTAATTGCTGCATTTTAATTCAGTGGTGATATGTTGTTAGTTTTAAAGTAAAGGAATGGGAGCCTGATGGTTTAGACATGCAAAAATGAGAGATTCAGGAAGGCTACCAACTTTGGTAATTATTATGATCCTCGTTGATCACAATCTTGGCTCTGCTTTTGCAAACCTCTCCTGTGAGTAAATTCACGAGAGGAGAAGCTTCACAGTAAGAAACTCTCTTGGCTCACAACATGCAAGATTCATCTGGACAATGAGGCCAGAATAAAAGCAGTGGAATTTTATTTCTCATAACCTCCTATATCTCACATCCTCCTAGCCTCCAAGTCACCTCAATGTTCTGACCGAAGACATCTGCAGTGGATACTCAGCTCTTCCTATATACGAGGCAAGTCTTTCAGAGGCACCCTCCCTTCCCCCAACCCCACCTCCATTAGAGAGGTTTCTAGTGTCATTTCAAAGGAATAGAGGAGAATGCCCAGATGTGAAGAGAACCTGACAAAGGAGATTCAGAGTCCTGAGTACAGGATTAAAATCAAGGGGGACAAGCTGTATCAAGAACTTAGTATCAAGACAATTGTAAAGATTCTAGAAAGCAGGGAGTTTTGTGGAGTCTGGTTTTACTTTATTTAAAACATACACACACAATCTCATGTAATACTTGACTAAAAGAAAGTAAATTCACAATGATCATTTATTGAGCATTTAATATGTGCTAAGCACTGTCCTGAGTTTAAATGATTATTTGATTTGATCAATCCATCACACACACACACACACACACACACACACACACATACACACACGTTAGCCACTTCCTGATAAGTAACTTAATGCTTACAGAGACTAAACCACTTCTTCAAAGATGGATAGGTAGTCAGAGGCAGAGCTAGAATCTGAACCATGATCAAGGCTCACCATTAATCCCACGCACTCTACCACTTTGCCACACAACTGCATTATAAAAATCAGGTTTTCTGCTAAATTAATATTATTATTAGTCCAACAATAAACTCCACAGGATTAAAGATCCTTGCATAATAATAAGTATCTCACATTTGACTTCTCCTGGATGATTTTTATGATTCATTAGTATAGCCTTTTCTTCTTCTAACTTGTTTATTCTCTTCTATTTCACTCTCACTTGCTAGACAAACTGTCATATTCTCTCTTTACAGAATGAAAAATTTTGACTCTGGATTTCACCTTCCATCTTGAGTTTGCTCATTTCTGAGGTCACAAAAGCTGCGCCTGATAAGCCAAGCCCATAACACGAAGCAACATAAAGTTCTTGGGTATTTGCTATTTACAGCAGCTTGAATTCATGTTGAGTGACAAATAAATGTGCATATTTCCAAACTATAAATATTTATTCTGATGTTTCCTTAGATTTCACATGTTATTTTTCTTTTGATTTCTAAAGAAGGAAGCATAGAATAATTTCTAGAAATCCACATGGTCTTGAACCCAGAGGTCCTGATTTGCAGCTTCTCAAGCATATGTTATGAACCTATATATTACATACAGATTTTCAAACAGCCCTTTGACATACATTACATATTCAACCTCTTCTCTAAACGAATCACTGAGCTAAAATTCTTTAGTAACTCGTATTGTGAGAAGCCACTGAAATTTTGGGCTTTATTTGTTATAGCCGCCAACATTATCCTAACTAACTTGCAAAGAGCTTAGCATAGAGTACGGCACATAATATGCTCCAGAATTTTTGTATACCTTTCACAACAATCTAAACACTAGGATCAGACTTAGGATGTAAAAATTTCCAAAATGACTCCAGCTTTGATTCACCTTTTGGTTCAAGCATCTTCATTAAGCATTTCCTGAGAACCTATTATATTCTTGCCAAAACTCTGGGTTCTGGCTACATAGTGGTCACCAGGACAACCACATTCCTACCTTCACAGAGATTTTATCCTAGTCTGGTAAGGCACAAAATAATTATGTAAATACTGTACAAATAGACAAGATGCTTTCAGATAGATCGTGATAGAGAATGGCTTGGGGGTAGGAAAAGCCATTTTAGATAGGAATTTTGTAGAAGTTTTTCTGAAGATGAAAAACAATGGGAAGAGCTAACTTAGTGCAATGTACTCATACTGTGTCACCTTAGCTTGAAACTACATTTCCCAGAATTCTCTTCCTTGCATAGTTCCAGGTTAACATGGGACACAAGAGACATTTTACAGAGATTTGGAAGGTGTGACTGAAGCAGCCATATTCTTTGTGCTCAGAAGGGCAGTGCAGGGCACAGAGCACTCTGGCAGCTCACACATGCTGTTGCTGATCTGCTGCCTCACTTTGTGGGGCAATTGTCTAGCCTGCTGCTTCTTCAGCTCCCACAGGACACCCACATCATTGCAGTGGGAGGACCGGAGGCAGGGAGATAGCAACACAGCTTCCAGCTCATCCTTGTGTGTTCTCCTTTGTCCCAATCTCCCGCATTTTACATCCATCTTTCTTTCCTGATATTTTTTTCCCTGATGACTTCAAGGCCAACATCAGATACAGGAGCAGCAGCCATTCAGAAATTATATTAAGTCAGTCCCCTTTGATAAAGCCATATTCTTATCATTTCTAAAGTTCTATTCCACAATGCTTCCTATACATATGTGCTTCCTATACATATGTGCATATTCTCTATGGAAAGTGCACACAGCTATGGGTTTTCTAAGATTATCTCATTTAATCCTCACAGCAACCATGAAATGTGTACTACTATTATCCCCATTACAGATGAAGAAACTAGGCTCACCAAGACCAAGTGACCCTCCCTGTGTCACACTCCTAAATGAGTGATGAAGCTGGAACTCAAACCCTGGGAACATGATAAAGAGAGTCCAAAAGTTTAAATGTTACACTGCCATCTTTAGTTATGCTCCTTAGCGTGGTTCTGTAAGGTTTAGACGTTTACTAAGTGTTCTTTTCATCAGGGATTTAGCTCAGAAGAAGTTTTGGGCTCAAAACTGAGAAAATGCAATTGATCAGGGAACAGAATTTTTGAGATGGAAAGAGATTTAAAAATCATTGAGCCCAATTATATATAAAAGAAAATAAATCTCAGAGAATAGATTGTGCGAGTCAAGCAAAGTCTCTTGATGAGGAGTTTCTGCCTAAACTCTGTGGCCTTCTGCCACACCACACTCCAAACGTGAGCAAACTGAGGTTCACCTTCAATACACAGTAATGCGGGGATCTGGGACATAGCATGGAGCATCTCCTGAGCCAGATTTAGAACTTTAGATTTGTTTATGGTGTGTAACTATCTCTCTAGTGTCCTTTGGCCTAGAGAAATAACTCTATTTCATTATTCCTGTGATGTAAGAGCCCTTTCTGGTGTAATTCAAGTCTCTGGACTTATACTCAATTACACTTCAGCTGGAGGTACGATTAGGAAAATCCCTTACAATAATTCTGCTAATAGTTTCCAGCAAACTTCAACCTGGAGCGACATTTGAATGAATTTATCTGTAGTGGGCTTCTGCAAGAATCAGTAAGTCATTCTGATTCATTTTCATTTTCTAGAGGAAAGTATTTATTTTCTAAGATGAGACTGAAGAAAAATGGGAATCATTTGTATGGGATGAATCGTAGCTTGCTGATTAAGATTACCTCCTTTTCCTTTATTACTCCTGAAGGATTAAACCATGGGAATTTTGGAACTTGAAGCTACAGATTTCTTCTTGGGATCTTTCCAAAATCTTAGAGAACCACTAAATATCCCTACGGGATTCTAGTAATTTGCACCATTTTGACGTTAGAATTTTATCTGGAAAAATAGTTTGAAAACCCAGCTGGTTGAAAATCAGATCATGCTTCATCTGCTAGTAAATAAATACATGAAAATGTGTCCAGAAAAATAATCAATTCTCTTATATCCTCCAGTGAAAATAAACAGCAAAAATGCAAGTCATCATTTTAAGAGAGATGAAGGTATTAACTGGTAACTCAAATCTATGATTTTTTAAATGATGATCAATTTCTTACAACAGTGGAAGGGTATACAAAAGTAAAAATTCTCCTGAGGAATTTAGATTACAGACAAACCCCAAAAGATCAGAGGTCCCTGTGAGATTATGTCCATTCATTTCTACCTTATGGAGACCATAGTGCAATTGGAATGAATTTGTCTATAAGTCTGGAAGACACAACCACTAAAATTTTAGAATATCCCACTAGAAATTCTTTAATCTAATTGGGAATTAATCCTTATAGGATTGAAATAGCATATAAGTTTGTTAGCTTTGACAGATAGTTATAAAAAGTGGAAATTTGAGGTTCCCAAGAGTCAATTATAAAACCTGTCTGACTGTCCTGGGGGATTAATAATTATGCACACAATTCCAACGTGATTTTTTCCCCCATACCACTAAGCAATTCTCGGATACCAGCTGGGTGTCCTTCAATTCAACTCAATTCTGACACTATCCAGAAATAAGAATAGATTTCACAGGTTAAAGGCTCAGTCTCACAAAATCGTCCGCCACTTCAAATGTCAATCACAAGCCCAGGTTGTTACCTGTGTTTCTGATCAACTGACTATAAATTAGAGGTTCCCATAACCCCTTCCTTGGGCTCGATTAATTTGCTTGAGCAGCTCACAGAACGCAGGATGCTGGTTTACTCACTATATTACTGGTTTATTACAAAGGATATTAAAGAATACAAATCAACAGCCAGATGAAGAAATGCATAAGGCAAGATATGGGGTCAGGGCACAGAGTTTCCATGGCCTCTTCACAATGCACCACTCTCCCCAAATCTCCCAATGTTCACCCACTGGGAAGCTCTCTCAACTCTGTCCCTTTGGGTTGTTATGGAGGCTTCATTACCTAAGCATGATTGATTAAACCATTGGCCATCGGTGACTGAACTCCATCTCAAGTCCCTCTCCCCTCCCCAAGAGGTCACAGGGGTGGGACTGAAAGTTCCAACCCTATAATTACATGGTTGATTCCTCTGGTGACCATCCTCCATCCCTGGGTGCTTTCCAAAAGTCACATCATCAACATCACGAAAGACATCTTTATTGCTCTTGCTACATAGAAAATTCCAAGGGTTTTAGGAACTCTTTGTGCCAGAAATGAGGACAAAAACCAAATACATATTTCTTTTTATAAATCACAGTATCACAGGAATAGACCTCTGAACAGACTACTGAAATACCATGATCTTTCCCTGGGGTGCAGCCTCCACTCTAGCCAAATTTTATCATCAGTCTTAGCTACTAGAGATTATGGAAAGCTAAGATGATAGCAATTCAACATTTAGAAAAATTATTTTTGTCTAATTTAGAAATATTTTTGAAAAATTATAAAAATATTACAAAAATACATACCTACCAAAGTTAATGCATTTTAACATCTTGCTATATTTGCTGTAGTTTTTTTCTTTCTTTACAGACACAGCTAAAGCCCAATCATATTTCCTCTACCCTCCTTTCCTTCTACCCCTCTAAAGGGTACTGCAGTCTGTAAGTTGGTATATCTTACTCCCATGCATGATTTTCAATATTAAGTTAATATGTAGGAATTCATTAAAAATATATAGTATGGATTTGCATAATTTTTAACTTATAGAAATGACATTCTGTACCAGAATTTCTCAACCTTGGCTCTATTGATATTTTGGGTCATGTATTAGTTTCCTATTGCTGCTGTAACAAATCACCCAAAACTCAGTGGCTTGAAACAACACCAATTTATCCTCTTACAGGTCTGGAGGTCAGAAGTGTGAAATGAGTCTTACAGGTCTACACTCAAGGTGTCAGTAGGGCTGGTTCCTTCTGGAGGCTCTAGGAGAGAATTCATTTCCTTGCTTCTATCAAATTCTAAAGGGTGTCCTCATTCCTTGGCTTGTGGCCTTGCATCACATAGCCTTTTTTCCACCTGCTTTCATCATCACATTGCCTTCTTCCTTCTTTGCCTTCTTATTGCCCTCTTATAAGGACAGTTACAATTATACTTACCCAGGGTCCATCAGGATAATCCAGGATGATCTCCCCATTTTAAGACCTTTAATTTAACCACATGTGCAAAGTCCCTTTTGCCACAGAACACAGAATTCACAGGTTTCAGGGATTAGGATATGGACATGTTTGGGAACCATTACTGAGCCTACTACAGTCCAGATAATTCTATGTTCTGAAGGGGGCTGTCCCGGACCTTGCCAAAGGTTTAGAATCCCTGGTCTCTTTCCACTACATGCCAGTAACACTCAAGTTTTGACAACCAAAAATGCCTCCAGACATTGCCAGATATCTCCTGGGGGGCAAAATCATAGCAGTTGAGAACAGTCCGTCACTTGGTATTTTTAAATTCTACATTGCATTTGAGAATTATCAATGTCAAAACATTAACACCTAGTTCATTAATTTTAAGTGCTTCATAATATTCTGTTGAATGAATAAAAGCTTTTTTCCCTCAATTTTTTCTTCTATTACAAACAATGCTTCACAAACAATCTGAACCTGTCTCATAAGCATGAGCAAAGTGTTTCTTTATGCTAAAGCAATGGTTCTCACCCTCTGACTTGATCAGAAACACCTGGAGAGCTCCCTGAAACACAGATTGCTGAGGAACAGGCCCAGAGTTTCTGATTCAGTTGGACCGAAAAAACTGAATTTTTCACAAGTTCCCAGGTGATGCTGAAGCTGCTAGTCTAGGAACCACTCTTTGAGAACCACTGCTCTAGGATATATACTTAGAAGTATGATGGCAAGTATGATTTGCTAGGTATTGTCAAATTGCCACCACACTGGTTATAACAATTTCACTCCCACTCTCAAGGAATAAATTCATGTTTCCCTACAACCTGACCAATAATTGGTGCAGAGAGGCTATGGTTTTTTGCAAAAGTAAAGGGATTAAAGTAGCTAACATAGTCTACTACTTTATATTTCCCACATTACCAAAGAAGTCACACATATTATCATACAGTTATTAGCCATTTGGGGTTCCTATTCTGTGTGTTGCCTGTTCTTATTTTTTGCCTGGTTTTCTACAGAGTTAATTGCAGGAATTCTTTCAAACTTCAGATACTGGATTTCTGTTAGTTGTACACATTTCAAGTGTCTTTTCCTGGTATATTTCTTGTCTTTGGAATTTGCCTCTTTGCTTCTTTTGATAAAAAGACGTTCATTTTAATGTAGTCAAATTTATCCATCTTTATTTATTTTTAATCTTAAGAAATCCTTCTCTGCCCTAAGGTCAAAGGGACATTTCTCTTAATTTTTTAAAAATTCGCCTTTCACAGCTTCATGCTTAGTTCAACTGGAATTTATTTTTGTGCATGATGTGAGGCTGGGATCTATTTTAATTCATCCAGCAGGTATAGCTGGTTGACTCAGCCTTATGTATTGGGTAGTTGGATTCATGGTTTGTAATGTCTCCTCCGCCATAGGTCCCCATATGAGCATGATTCTGTTTTTCAGCTTTCTATTCTATTCCATTGAATATTTTTGTACCAACACCATACAGTTTTAACTACCATAGGTTTATAACAGGTCTTAATATATTTTAGGTTAAATATTCATTTATTCTTGTTCAAAATGCCATGGCTCTTCTCTTTATCCTGTCAAGTAAAATTTAACATCAGCTCAAGTTCTATGGGAAAAAAATGTACGGAATTTTTATAGTTTTTGCACAGAAGTTACAACGGTCAGCTACTATCATTATAACATCAGGTCTTCCATCCAGTAACATGATACATTTGTCCACTTATTTAGGTCTTTTATGTTCTTTAATAAAGTTTTAAAATCTTGTTCTTAAATGTCTTCAGTATCTTTTTGCACATTTGTTCCTAGGTCCTTAAAATGTTGTGCTATTCTTAATGATGTTTTATTTGCATTTTCTAATTGTTCCTTTTGTATAGAAATGCTAATAATGTTTGTACATGGATGCTGTATCCAGCAGCCTTGCAGCCTCCTTCAAATAGTTTGTAGATTTTCTGTGGGTCTTTCTAAATAGGCAACATTATTATCTGCAAATAATGATACATGTTTCTTCCTTTCCCTTTCTCATGCTTCGTGGTCTTATCATGCCAACTAGGATCTCCAATTCTATACTGATGAGACCTGCTGAAAGTGGGAATCCTTGTCTTATTCCTGGCTTTGAAAATGTTGCTTTTGCCATGTCACCATTAAGTATAATATTTGCTATAGCTTTTTAACTCATCACTCACCAGGTTAAGAAAGTTTGCTGAGAGATGTTGTCTTGGGCAAATATTGAACTTAATGAAATGTGTATCTTGTGTTTATTGGTGGATTATATATGAGGTAAATTATACTGATTTACTTAAGACAGTTGAAATTTTTATCAAAGTTATTGATGAATATATTTTAAAGAGTCAAATGATTCTACTTACCTGTTGTGAAACACAGCAGACTCTCTCTCTCAACACTTCCTTACCCACAAAGGCAATGACTTTTGTGTCTTCTGATTCTTTCAGTGCTCGTTTCCATATCTCTAAATAAAATGCCTGCATTGTTACTTCTTGATTTTTCAGAGTTTTAATCCTCTATTAACTTTTCACTGTATAATCATCTTTTACTCTCAGCTCCTACCACACAGATCCTCTCCCTTCCCTCTCTCATCCTAAGAGAGTCAGGTACTTATTTTACTCTGAAGAATATTCTGTGTTTAATTACTATAGCTATTCAAACACTATTCACATCTGAACCATGCATTACACTATGATTATTTTTCCTTTGCTGACAACTTCATTTTCTCAGCATGCGCTGTCTTGTTATTTGCTAAGTTTTCTATGAGTTTACAAATAACACCGAACTCTTTTCCAACTGTCTATAACTCCTTTTAAGATGATCAGATACATCAGGTATTCTATCAACTTTATTTTCCTGAAGAAGTTTCTCCCAGATTCTCACCTACTCCAATCTGCATTTGTCCTGTGATGGATCTCCAATATCCAACATCCTATGTCTTCGTTCTTTGGTTTATTCCTCATTTTATAAAATGTATCCTCCAGTAGATTCCAGAGAAAGAATGTGTGGGGAAAAAACAGTATGGTGAGCATAGAATTCTGAGAAGGAAATAATTTTTCTTCAGAACTTTGTAAAATTACTCCATTGTTTTCCAACTTCTAGTGTTGATGTTGCGAAATAAGAATTCATTTTTATTTCTGATGTTTTGCACATAAACATATTTTCTTTCTGAAACCTTGTTTATTAATCTTTTTGATAATGTTAATCCACATTCCACCCCTTTCAGAACCCCTGTTATTTGGATGTTGTACTGGTCTTCTGACTTTGTCTTTCTTCTGTTTATTTTTTCATATTCATTTTTTGTTCTTTATTCTGAGAAATTTAATATTATCTATTTAGCAAATTTTAAGAACAAAATTATATGCCCATTTGATTAATTTTTTTGTTTTGTTCTATCCCTCTTTATTGATTTCTGTGTGCTAAGCTACCAATTACTAAGAGCAGCATATGAAATCTCTATGACTTAATATCTGACATACCTTCATGAAATTCTAAGTTTTTACTTTATATCCTGTGGCTATGTTTTTAGGTACTTAGAGGTTCCAAGTTGTTACAGCTTCCTGATGAATTGTCCCCTTTATCATTATGTAATGATTCTCTACCTAGTATTACACCAGTTCTCTTCTAGTCAAAATTAGTCTCATATATCACTTCCTTTCCTTAACTCACAACCTGTTTCATTATGTTTTAGGTATCCCTCTTTGAAACAACACATAGGTAGGGTTTGTTTTTTCCCAGTCTGAAACTCTCCACTTTAAACTGGTAAAAAAAAAAAAAAAAAATTATACATTTATATTTTTGTTACTTTAGATATATTTAGATTATTTTGTACTTGCAACTTATACTTTTTCACATGTTTTGTCCTTCCATGCTTTGTCATTGAATAATCACGTTTTATTTATTTGTCCTTTTTCCTTCCGCTACCACTGCTAAGTGAAATACTTGATATCAGGAATAATCTTAGAAAGCAGCCCTTCAAAGAATGAGGTTTCTGTACTCCCTGGGATGACTAATTCAAATAATTAAGGGGAAATTGGTTTGCCTCTACACAAGGGGAAAATAGTAACTCAAGGGTCCTCTAGGAAGCCTCTTAATGCTTCCATGTTCAATAGTAAAAGTTAATGACTATCTACAGCAACTAAAAAAAAGAAATCAGTATTAATGAGGAATCAGACTCTTTAGAAATGGAGGTTTAGGTAACCCAACAGGTAAAAATGTATCTAACCAGTTTTTTCCCCATTTAACCTACTGTCTTTCCAAACTCATTTATTAAGAGTATATGGAATATATAATTCTATCCTCGTATCTTTCACCTCTATTTCACTATGCTAAAGCATAGGTATTTTACATATATCCGTTTTCTATTTTATGAGTTTTCTCTTCAGTTGTTTCTAATTGGATATTTAACCTCTCCATTGGGTTTTAATTTCAAATTCCCAAGTGTTTTCATTTTTAGAAGTTCAATTTTATTTTCTTCCTCAAATCTGCCTAAGCATCATTTTGTTGTTTTTTTCTTATGTTTTCTGGTCCTTCATTTTTCTTGTTAGCCATTTAAAAGATACTAATTGTATAGCTTCAGATTATTATTTTATCTCAGGATTTGGCATGCTGAAGTTGTTTTGTCTGCTGACACTAACTCATGACAGAACTTAAATTCACCTTAGGTGGAAATATTTTTTCCTGTGGCCTGGATTATGGAAAATACCCTCCAAACATATTTGCATTTATTCCTTGCTGGCATTCTAGGGATAGCACCAGCTTGGGGACCACATTTTTGTTAATTTACCAATTCAGTAGTATGGAATAACATAGGTTTAACCCAAGTGTGGTTAAATTTGGGGTCTAACAGGCTTTTCCTTTGCCATTAAATGAAATGCACTTTAGTTCTGGCTGTAGACAAGCCCTACCCTAGAGCTCCAATTTTCACTGCATGTTTCATTGAGTTGCAGTCCTTTGATAGTTGCCAGAGCAAATCACGCTCATACTCTAGTGAATGATAAGATAAATAAGTACAGCATAAAATAGTCAATTTTACTACAGAAGTATTCATTTTCAAACATTGATTTCATCATGATCAAAGTGGGGGCTAGGGCTAAAATATTAGGCAGGGAGAAGAGCAAGTTCAAAAGCATAAATGAACGCAAGTCAGGCATCTACTGGAAACAGAGAAGAGTGAAAGGCAGTTGGAAGACAAAAGATGTGATGTGGATGGAGGTGAACAGACCAGCTGCAGTGATCTTATGAAAGCCTCCTATCAACACAGAGGGGAAGAAATTCTGATTAGAAAATTATATATCTTGTTTTTATGTAAAAATTTGAGTCTACCACAGAAATATGAAATAATTACATATTAAATGCTGCCTTTTGATTGACTTAATCATTTCAAACATGAAGGACATATAATAATTAATAGGTTTTTGTGGTAAAAATTGGTCATTTCTGGTTTAACACTTGTTCTTCTTTAGTTTCTTGGGGAAATTAAGGCAGCAGGTGAGCAAGATTTTTTCTCTTGGCCACTGCCCGAGAAAGGGGTTGAAGAGGAGGAATAGGGGTTGTTAAAGAGGGCTGTACATAAGCCCAGCTCAGTCAACATGGACACAGAGCACAGAACAGGAGGGAGTAAAAACACCTGCTAAACCATATTGCCAACTATGTTTTTCAGAGGACAGAAGAATTGGGGAATTCTGTGCTTTTGAGGAATGGATGCTAGACATGTACACATGTTGAAGTTGTAAATTATATGAATCTGACACCTTTTTCAAGAAAATCCTGAATTTTATATATATTAGACAGAACAGAAATAGAATAAACAAGAATCTGTGACTATGCGAGCCAAGGGTTTCTAAATCTGGCTATACTATCAAAATCATCTAGGGAGAGTTTGAAAAATTGCAAATGCCTGAAGCCCATCCTTGAGACTAGAATTTCATCGCCCTCTTTTTAAGTTGCCCCAAGTGACTCTTGGGTAGCTAATGCAACATGCGTCAGCAGACCAGCACTTGGAAAATGCAAATAAAATGTTTCTTGATTATAATTTGTATTCAATTTAAAATGTTTTTATCAGTTCTCTTCATCTGAAAAATGACAATGACACCCATTGTTTAAAAAATTAACTTATAATTATTAAAGTTATTCTTCCAGGGATTAAAAAATGTTTACTTCATATATTCTCAAAAATTGTATCTTCTTTTTTTTCTTACTGTAAATAATTCACATGACGATAAAGGTAGAATTATAAACCAATAAGGAAAAGACATTACTTAATAGCACATGATAATTAGCTATCTGGAAAGACAGTACAGTAGTCCCTCAGTATCTGCAGGAAATTGACTCCAGCTGCCCACCCCCACCGCCCTCAGATTTCCAAAATCTGCAGATGCTCAAGTCCTTTATATAAAATGGCATAGTACTGGCCTACACACATCCTCCCATATACCTTAAATCATGTCTAGTTTACTTACAATACCTAAAACAGTGTAAATGCTATGTAAATAGCTGTGAAGATAATGTAAAGGCTATGTAAACAGCTGCCAGGTGTGTGGCAAATTCAAGTTTTGCTCTTTGGAACTTTCTAGATTTTTTTTTGCGAATACTTTCTATCCACAGTTGGTTGAACCTATGGATGCAGAACACACAGGTACTGAGGGCTGACTGTAAGTTACAGCCATTCCTCATGCCTAAGCCAAAATAAACTCCAGAATTATCAACATTACAATAACATTAAATAAAAATACATTAAATATTCCTTAATCTAGAATTAGAAGAAACATTTTTCAGTCTGATACAAAACCTAGAAGCCATAAAAGACAGTACTGATAAATTCGAAAATATAAAATAGAACATTTCTACAAAGTGAAAGATTATTCTTAAAATGGTAAAAGGGGATGTATACGTATAATTTTTAAAGTTCCTAAAATAATATAAAGACAACTCAATAGAAAAATGAGGAAATGTGATAATAGATAGTTCTCACAGAAAAGGAAATGTCTTTTAAAAATATGACAAGATGCTAAACTTCATTCATAATAATATAAATGCACATGAAAACATACAATCACAAAAATGCACATAAAAAGTAGATATAACCTTTAACCTCTCAAAATTGACAATCTGTTGGATAACACAGTTTTACGACTATGGGGGAAACTGAATCCCTCACACATTTTTTGTGAGAGTATAAAATGGCACAGCCTCCTTGTAGGACAATTTTGTAACATCTACCAATGACAATCCCCTTCCCAACTCAAAACAACCACTGTTAGCATTTTGGTGTTTTCCTATTTCCATATGTACTTATGTGCTTGTTAGTGTGTGTATAATATGTAAAAATAAATACACAAAAATATGTATCTTTTAGAAGAGATGGTGGCAGTATGTTCTTTACTACACTGGTTTTTATAGTTAGTAAATGACGGTAGGTTCATTAAAAAAAAATAATACAGCAGTTAATATGAGGGTACTAACTAATATTTATACGGCTAGTCTTTATATTTACTTCGGAGGTTTAATAAGCCTGACATTAATAGACATATGCTCCAACTGTAAATTTAAAGAATACTCTCTCGCACAGACATAGAAAACAAACTTATGGTTACCAAAGGGGAAGGACGGGCGGGAGGGATAAATTAGAAGTTTGGAATTAACATATACATACTACTATATATAAAAATAGATCAAAGAAAACCCAGGACCTACTCTACAGCACAGGGAAGTATACTCAATATTTTGTAATAACCTACATGGGAAAAGAATCTGAAAAAGAATATATATATATAACTGAATTACTTTGCTGTACACCTGAAAGTAACACAACATTGTAAATCAACTACATTTCAATAAAAAATAATTTTTTTAAAAAAAAGAATACTATTTTGACCAACAATGCATTTGAAGTCCCTTAAAAACAACAGCAGAATCTTGAACAATAGGCTCTTAGAGTAATAAAATTAAATATAACAATAATAAGTAATATATTACTACCACTAAAAATACACATTTAAAATAATCTAGTCCTTGTCCTAACCACCTAGTAAAAGTAATCTTGCTAAACAAGTGCTATAAGGAATAAGGGGTGCTTGGCTTCATGGCCATCAGCAGGATAAGACGGTTTAATTTGGAATCACTGCATTAAAATCTTCCCAATGCATAGTCGCATTTTGGGGAAAGGATTAAAACACAACAATGTTTAGTGCTTTACGATCGTATGGAGAAGGAATCAGCTATACTACAAATTAAATGTTTAATTATACAAATTACATTTGTGTCAATCAAAAATACAAACAAAAAAGGGGGAAATAAATATACCAAGTAATTTATAATTCCACTATAACACCTGAGAAGGCATCGTTTCAACATACGAATTCCACTTTCACACATTTAATTAGAGATTAGTGTATGTTCCTTAGTATTAAGTTTGTATTAACTTAATATAGAAGTTATAATAAAAAAGGTTAAAATTAAAAAAAAAAAAAAAAGAAGTTATATATATTTTTTCCACCTTAAAAACCTGGTGACCAATTTTGTGGCAAAATTTGATCATGGAAAACACTTCTTTATGTAAAATTTATAGACTATAGACCTTGCCTTGTAAAGCTTTTTAAAAGTCCCCGATGTTATTTATTCATAATTCCAGCCTTTCTTCACATATGCTATTTTTCTACTTAGCTTTTATGTCCTTTAGACATTCAAAATCTGACTTCAAAACTCACATCTTCTAATAAGTCTTCCCAGTAACATTCCCCCTTCACCTAACCCCACTTCCAAGTGTCAGTTCTGCCTTTCTGAACTGAAAAGCACTGAAGGTTAGGGGTAGTATTATGCCTCATAATGTTTTTACATCTTCCCATAGTACCTTCTTTATTGATCTGCACACAGTTGGCACTTACTGAATGTATTTAGTGATTGTTTCAAGGATCCTACAAATGCTTGAGTTTGTAGCACACATGTGAATTATTGCCTGATAGAATTTAATGTCTCCTTCCTCTTTGCAGGGAGATCAAAATGGGTGCTCAAAAAGCCAGCAAAGTGCCGTCTCCTTTATCACAATTCCTCTTAACAACTGTGTTCCAGTTCTAAAATTATTTGATTGTTGCTAAGATCTTATTTTTTGGAGAAGCTGTAAAGTTCAATCCCATTTCGTCAAACCATATTTTCCTTTTCCAACGTGATTTTTTTTTTCTCTTACACCAAGCTGGGTTGTTCAGGATAAGCTGAGTTGTCTGTATTAACAAGCTAAACCCTAAACCTCAGTGGCTTGAGGCAACAAATGTTTATTTCTCACTCATGCTACATCTTCATGGGTGGGGGAAAAGGCTCTGCACTGCAGTGTGGCTCAGGGGTCTAGATGAATGGAGTGTCATGATCTCAACACTATGCAGGGAAAGAGAGAGCCAGAGGATCTCATGCCACATAGTTAATGCTTCAGCCTAGAAATGAACAGCCTCTTGCACTCACAGCTAATGGCCGACACTTGCTCACAGCCCCACCCAACACAAAGGGACTGGGACATGAGGAGCATATGGAGAGTCAGTGAGCAGTAACTGTCTGTCTGGCAGCTTCACTATAGAATCTTGGCCACAGTATGTGCCATTTCCCCCCCCCCCTTTTTTTAATTGGATTTTAGTTGATTTACAATGTTGTGCTGGTTTCAAGTGTACAGCAAAGTGAATCAGTTATACATGTACATATATCCACTCTTTTTTAGATTCTTTTCCCATATAGGTCTTTACAGAGTATTGAGTAGAGTTCCCTGTACTATACAGTACATCCTTACTGGTTATTTATTTTATGTATAGTAGTGTGTATATGTCAATCCCAACCTCCCAATTTATCCCTTCCCCCTCCTTTCTCCCCTGGTAACCACAGGTTAGGTTTGTTTTCTACATCTGTGACTCTATTTCTGTTCTGTAAATAGGTTCATTTGTACCATTTTTTAGATTCCACACATAAGCAATATCATATAACATTTGTCTTTCTCTGTCTGACTTACTTCACTCAGTATGACAATCTCAAGGTCCATCCATGTTGCTGCAAATGGCATTATTTCAGACTATACTACAACGCTACAGTAATCAAAACAGTATGTTACTGACACAAAAATAGAAATACAGATCAATGGAACAGGATAGAAAGTCCAGATATAAACCCACGCACCTATCATCAACTAATCTATGACAAAGGAGGCAAGAATATACAATGGAGAAAAGATAGTCTCTTCACTAAGTGGTGCTGGGAAAACTGGACAGCTACATGTAAAAGAATGAAATTAGAACACTTCCTAACACCATACACAAAAATAAACCCAAAATGGATTAAAGACCTAAATGTAAGGCCAGATACTATAAAACTCTTAGAGGAAAACATAGGCAGCACACTCTCTGACATAAATCAAAGCAAGATCTTTTTTGATCCACCTCCTAGAGTAATGAAAATAAAATAAATGGGATCTAATTAAACTTAAAAGCATCTGCCCAACAAAGGAAACTATAAAAAAAAAGTGAAAAGACAACCCACAGAATGGGAGAAAATACTTGCAAACAAAGCAACCAACAAGGGATTAATCTCCAAAATATACAAATAGCTCATGCAGCTCAATATCAAAAAATAAGATAAAATAACACGACCCAATCAAAACAAGGGCAGAAGATCTAAATAGACATTTCTCCAAAGAAGACATACAGATGGCCAAAAACACATAAAAAGATGCTCAACATCACTAATTATTAGAGAAACGCAAATCAACTCTACAATGAGGTATCACCTCCCACCAGTCAGAATGACAATCATCAAAAAGTCTAAAAATGATAATGCTGGAGAGGGTGTGGAAAAAGGGAACCCTCCTGGACACTGTTGGTGGGAATGTAAGTTGGTACAACCACTATGGAAAACAGTATGGAGGTTCCTTAGAAAACTAAATATAGAACTGCCATATGGTCTAGCAATCCCACTCCTGGGCATATATCTGGAGAAAACCATAATTTGAAAAGATACATACACCCCAATGTTCATTGCAGCACTAATTATAGTAGCCAAGATATGGAAGCAACCTAAATGTCCACTGACAGAGGAATGGATAAAGAAGATGTGGTACATATATACAATGGAATATTACTCAGCCATTTCCCTTTATAATTATTCCCAAAGTTGTCCTAAATTTTTTAAATTCCAAATTACTAGTTGATGTTATTCAACCCTCAATGCTCAATTATGCAAACTTTCACCCAGAAACAACCTGTTTTAATCTGTTTTCTTTTTTATACTTCATGTCTCACCTAGGTAATGAACTTGCCTCATTCATTCTTCCTTTTCTTTTCAGAAACATCGTTTGTCTTCATTGGTGCTCCAGTGGTCTTCATCTTCCAGAATCTTTTTAGGAGCATCACAGTCAGAACGAACTCATAGAATAAACCCTCCTGCCCTTTGCTTTTCCACTTCCGGTCAGGATACTGTCCTTAATGGGGTTCTACCTCACCTCTCCTTGATCACCTCCTTTTCCTTATTCTATGATAGGATTTGAGGCTGCCTAGGCTCCTCCTTCCCTTTGCTCTTTTAATCATCTCCCATTGTCCTTTTAATGCATTGGTTCTTAGTTGTGGCTATATATTAGAATTGCTTGGCCAGCCTTTACAACTGGCTGATGCTCCAGGTTCTGGGGCCCAGCAGAAGGAGCCTACCACACACATCTGCCCTCCAATGTAGAGAGAGTCTTAGAAGAGAGAAAGTGCTGATGGAGATAGATTTTGACAATGAGTAGGAGTTGACCAAGTAAAGAGGGTGAGTCTCCCAGTTAATGACAATATCAGATGAGCTCCCTGCAAACAGGGCAGGGACAGAGTCAGGTCTATATGTTAAAAAATGATCCCTCTGGGGCCTGCATAGGGCACAAACTGGAAGGAGAAAGACTGCAGGCCTGGAGAGCAGAGGGCTATGATAGGATGGTCTTGACAAGAAGTGGGCACATCCCTCTATGGCTGTATTTATTCAACATTACTAACTGCCTATTTATGTACTCATATATGCACTAAATCATATCAACTACAAATGTACTCAGCTTTGAGCAGCAAAATCACCTGATTTTTGTGACTTAAATAAAGGTTTGTTTTTATCATACTCACACAAATTTTTTTTAATGCTTGGGTTCCACCTAAACCAAGTGAACTAGCATCTCCTGGGTGTGGGAGCGTGTTGCCCACAGCAATTATCTGCTCACTAATATGCCCTTGATTTGCTATCTTCCCTTCCGTACCTCATTTCCTCATTCCCTCATAGTGCCTCCTGGTATTACCTCCCAAATAAATTATCTGGACCTAAATCTTTATTTTAATGTCTGCTTTGAAAAATGGGAATAATGATAGTGCCTATCACATATGAATGCTGAAAGGATTAAATGAGTTAATACTGTGAAGCATGTGTCATTGGCACATGCCCTGCCCTCTTTCTAGCACACCGGAACCCATAGCTGAGCAGGGCTAGCTCCTCCTTTCCATCTCAGCTTAAACATCACCTTCTCCAAGAAGCCTTTATATTACCTAAAGTCCTCTCTATGCATCTCTCTCACACTATATGGCTGTTTTCTTTCCTAGTACTCAAAATTGTAATCATGTTCACTTATTTTTATCTGTCTCCTCCTGCTAAAGTGAAAGCCCCAAAGGACGGCTGCTGACTTGTTCACCACAACTTACTGGTGTAACACACAGTCTGACACATCACAGAGGCCCAGTATGTATTTGTTGAATGAATGAATGTCTCCCACCCAGCTATGTAGCCTTAAAGGATTTTCAAAAAATACTGTAGCTTCTCTAAGTAAAGAAAACATTGGGGAACACTGGAAGTTCGAAACTTGGTAGTCAGAATAATGGCACCCAAAAATGTTCATGCCCTAAATTCTAAAACCTGTGGATATGTTAGTGTACATGGCGAAAGGAGTATGGCAGATGTAATTAAGTAACAGACCTTAAAATAGGGAGAGAAGCCTGGATTACCCAGGTGAGCCCAATCTAACCAAGGGAGACACTAAAAACCAAGAAATGTTCTCCAGTTACAGAAGAGGAAGTCAGAGAGATTGAAGCATGAGAAGGACTTCATCCATCTTTGCTGAAGAGAAGCCACGTGGAGAGCAAGCAGCTTCTAGGTGCAGAGACCAGCCCCAGGCTAACAGCCAGTAAGGAAACAGGCCTCTATCCCACAGCCACACAGAACAGAATTCAGCCAACAATTTGAATGAGCTAGAAGAAGACTTGTTCCGTTTCCAGAGCTTCCAGAAAGGAAGCTTGTCCTTATGAGTCTCTACATGATCCAGGCAGGCCACACTGTGCATTAGCTGAGCTGCGGGGTAATAAATGGGTGTTGATTGAAGCTGTTAAGTTTGTGAAAATGTTATGGCAAGTGGTGGAAAACTATACTAGATAACCCTAAAACTCTTGCTTGGTGAGATATGTCTGAAGACAGAGAACTAGAGGCCCATGACTGGACAGTAACAGCAGAGATCCAAGGGAACCCTTGAAGTAAACCTACAGTGTTCGCTAACAACCTTGAACTCTAGACAAAAACATGCTTCTGGAAACCAGGAATTAATACTATTTCCTTTAACTTATGTGTCTTCTCATAGACTTTGTTGTTTTGGGTTTTCTTCTTTTTTTTAATAAATTTATTTATTTATGGCTGCATTGGGTCTTCACTGCTGCACACGACTGTTCTCTAGTTGCAGTGAGCGGGGGCTGCTCTTCTTTGTGCTGTGCGGGCTTCTCATTGCGGTGGCTTCTCTTGTTGCGGAGCATGGGCTCTAGGCGCACGGGCTTCAGTAGTTGTGGCTCATGGGGTCTAGAGGGCAGGCTCGGTAGCTGTAGCTCACGGGCTTAGCTGCTCCGCAGCATGTGGGATCTTCCCGGACCAGGGATCAAACCCGTGTTCCCTGCACTGGCAGGCAGATTCTTAACCACTGTGCCACCAGGGAAGTCTCTAGACTTTGTTACTTAGGGTAGAATGAGGTAATCATCCTGAGATGATTTACAAGACGCAAATCTACTAAGACACTCAACAACTTTTAATGATCTTTTGGCCTGGTTGGTGATTGCTAACTAGGAAGAGACTCGCTATAATGCCACACTAAATATCAGATGTTAAAAAAAATGCGAGGCCGTTTAACACTCCGTTTCTCTGAATTACGCTATCCCCAAATATGAAGAATGCATGTGAGCGGGCGCAAATGCAGAGGCATTGCCTATCAACAATTTTTAAGTGGTCTTTTCAGATTTTTATATATTTGCATTTAAGAATTGTCTTAAAAATAGTGTATACTCAAAATGTGGTGACTTTTTTTTCTAAAAAAGCTGTTTTTAAAGCAAGATTAGTTTCATAGATGGAGGCAATGTGGTATTTAGCATTTAAATACTAATATGGTGTCTTAGTCTGCTAGGGATACAATAAAATACCACAGACTGGGTAACTTAAACAATAGAAATGTATTTTCTCACAGTTCTGGAGGCTAGAAGTCCAAGATCAAGGTGTAAGCAGGTATGGTTTCTCCTGAGACCTCAAGTTTAGTTTCTCCCTGGCTTGCAGACAGCCATCTTCTTGCTGTGTCCTAATGTGCCCTTTCCTCTGTGTGCATATGGAGAGAGAGGTCTCTGGTATCCCTTCCTCTTTTTTTAAGGACATCAGTCCCGTTAGATTAGGGCCCTACCCATATGACCCCATTTAACCTCAGTTTCCTCATTAAAAGTCCTATCTCCAAATATGTTACGCTGGGGATTAGGGCTTCAACATATGAACTTGGTGAGAGAGGGACAGACCATATAGTCCATAACTGGTTACTTGGGTAGTAAAGAAAAGCAGAGTTAAAATGGAAACTGGATTCTGCCTCCCCAGGAAGAAACTTCTTCTTGAATGTTGGGTGACTTCCTGGAAACCCAAGGGCCAGTGTGCACAGTTCATCGAAGTTCAGCCATAGGGAGGATGGGGAACTGAGGCTCTTGAGACTTCACAGAAGGGAACTGGTATGGGTGGTACCATAAGGAGCTAGATCAGAGAAAAGAGTTTTTCTGGAAGCAAAGGCTTTATTTTGCAGAACAACTTTCAGTCGTATCTCCAAGCCACACTAACCCTGTTTCCTTCTTGATAGAATTTTGAATTTGGGTAGAAGCTTATCATGAATATCACTTGTCTTGATGTCAGCAAAACATTCTAGAAGGACTCCATGGTGATAACTTTGTGGTTACCATGAGAACACTCAAACACTCATCCTCACTGACACCGTCAAGCTCCAGCCACGTCTCCAGTTGAGTGCTACAGAGTTCTTTCCTTGCTTCTGTTTTGAAACTTGGTATCGCTGATTTGGATAAAGATACTGAACATACTTATAAACTTTTCAAAGTCAAAGCATTGGGAGAGATAAGTGATATGCTGAATGGAAAGTTCAAGATCTCAAGAGATCTTGACAGGATGAAATGTGCAAACAAAGCTGACACAATTAAATGTGCCTATGCTCACTGAGAGGTTCCGAACTGGAGGAAGGATCCTGTGCAGGGAGAGAGGCGAGCAAATCCTACGTAACAGCAGCGGGTAAAATCTGTTGAAACTGGGACTCCTGGGAAGAAGGACATGCCAAAAGCAGGGCCCTAAATGGAAATCCTCAGACAAGAAAATGGTGCAAGGCATGAATTTATTGGAGCCAGAATCAAAATCCCCAGCATGATGATGTATCTCCCTCATTTATCCCCCACCCCCAGCTCTTTAGCTTTCGGTAAAGGGGAACATCAGTGATCCCATTCGTTTCTACTTATAGCAAACTAAGACCAAGATTAAAGAGAGGGTCAACCTGTCCCTCATATTATATTCCAGAGTGAAACTCAAGGTTTCTGAGCCCAAACATGCTGGATTGTAACGCACTTAGACTTGGAAGGGGTCATGAACATTCAGGTCTTTTCCATATTTTCCAAGTTATCCCTTCTCACTTCTCTGCTTGAAGGCCAAGCTCCATTCAAACAGGGTCGCTTGCAATTGCTCGAATTTTCCTGATCTCCCTCACCTCCTTTGCTCCTGATTTCTCTCCCTGGATTGCCTTTCTCCCATATTCTCTGAAAACCTACTCCCTTCAAGACACATTACAAATGCTGCCTTTGGAAACAAAATTCATGGTCTCTTTCCTGATTTCTCTTCTTGCAACTGCAAATAGATGTCCCCTTTTCTTTTTCACTTGTGAAACTGTATAGCACTTATGTACACTTCTTTATGGCAATCATTCTAATCTGTCTTGTAGGAGAAGCTTTCCTAAAGAGTGAGGCCCACTTTTCCGCTGCTGCTCACACAAAAAGTGAGTGCCCAGGGACTCCCCTGGTGGTCCTGTGGTTGAGACTCTGTGTTCCCACTGCGGGGTGCAAGGAAGGGTTCGATCCCTGGTTGGGGAACTAAGATCCCACATGCCTTGAGGAACAGCCAAAAAAATAAAAGAGGCAAACGCCCAGATTCTCTGGCTAGCCTGGCAGCCACATTCTGTGAGTTTTCACATTCTGTGAAACTCTGTCAGTTTCTTGCCATAAGAGTGGCAAATCATCACAGCACATCCATCAAGACCTAAAAAAACATTTATTTTCTCCTCTGTGAAGCTTTTTCTGTCCATCCCAAACAAAGATGACCATCACTCCAACACCTTCACCTGGCACCTCCTGCTATTAGACAAGGTTAAAATATTGCAACTGCCATACTCCCTCAGTGAAAAAATTCTGCTCTTAAAAACACCAGTGGGGCTTCCCTGGTGGCTCAGTGGTTGAGAGTCTGCCTGCCGATGCAGGGGACGCGGGTTCGTGCCCCGGTCCGGGAAGATCCCACATGCCGCGGAGCAGCTGAGCCCATGAGTCACGGCCGCTGAGCCTGTGCATCCGGAGCCTGTGCTCCGCAACGGGAGAGGCCACAGCAGTGAGAGGCCCGTGTACCACACACACACACACACACACACACACACACACACACACACACAAAAAACCACCAATGATTTTTAAATAGGCTATAAAATCAAATGCTGTATTAACCCTGCATATTAGTTGTAAAACATGCAATGATTCTAAACAAGATACTTAAAAATATGCATCCCATGATCAAAGAATACAATAATTGTTAACTTGTATGCCTTATCCCACTAGATTGGCAAGTCCTCTGCCAGCAGCAGGAATCTTGTCCCATTTATCCTATTACCGATGTTTGCCCAGTGGCTACTATATAGTATTGGCTCAAGAAATATTTGTGAAGTGAATGAATGAACTGAACAAATAAGTTTTAGTTGGCCATAAATTTAATATGATTTGACACTCCGGTCTGCCTGCTATGAAAACTTACATAATATAGCACTGCATTCCACTAGGACGTTCAGATGACAGAGGCAATAATCACAGAAAGATTCAGTTACATTTGGATTACAGCATTTAATATTTTAATTGTGCTAAATATTTTAAAGGGGATGTTGCCCATCCAGGATGACCAGGATGGTATTAGGCCCAGAAACATAAAGCAAGGCAGAAAGAATTCAACAGATATAGCCTTGAAAAGAGAAGCAAGTGTAAAACATGATAGTTGCCTTCACACATCTGAAGGACTATCTGTGTAGATGTAAAAAGGCCTAATGTGTGAACTTCCAGAGAAGACCAGTCTGATGACAGTGCCAGAAGTAGGTTTGATTCTCTATACAAAATGCCTTTACAAACCGCCGCTATAAAGCAATGGAACACGCTGTCTTGTGATATTGTGAGCATCCAATCACAGGCATATCACGGCAGAACCTTAATGACTAACAGTTATTCAGCCCTTGATAGAATGGTAGACTAGATGTCCACTGGGCTTCCTGCAATTTTAAAATTCTCCGATTCTACCAACATTGATTCCTTTTCTGGAGAGGAAACCACTATAACCACAGGCACAACTGAAAAATGACAAGTATTCCAGGGGGTGATCTGAAAGTGTCCAGCCGCAGCTCTACTACATGTTATCACTGAAAATACATCTATCCATTCATTTATCCAACCAACTAACATTTAATGAGTACCTGCTGAGTGCCAGGCACTGTCCTGAGTCCTAGAGATATAGCAGGGAGCGAAACAGACACAGTTGCTGTGCTCGTGAACGTAGCGTCTAGGCAGACAGTAGTAAGCACACATACAGAGAAATTACAACCCACGGTGAGCGCGACGAAGAAAGGCATGGGATGCTACAAGAACCAGCTGAGCTAGTTGCAGGGCTCAGAAAAGGGCTGCCTTGACGCAAGTCATTTAACCCTTCTATTCACCCACAACGACTCCTGTTAAATAGGGCAGAAGATTCTTGCCATACCATGACTTTGAGGAACTTAGAGTATGTAACCTGGGGGACTCACTGTTTTTGTACCCTTGGAGAAGGTCATCTGACCTCTGTAAACCTCAGTTTCCTCATCTCCAAAATGGGACGCACAATAGCCCCTACATCCTGATGCTGTGAGATCATGCTTGGGAGCCCAGTGTCTGCCTTGGAGTGACTCCTCCAGAACTGACAACTAGTGTTATTAAAATAAACAGGAAACACCCTGAGTGCTTAGGGAAAAAATTCCACATACATCCTAGATCCGTTCTTTTTACTTTTCTAGTTGCCTCAGGCTTCCAAAATCCCCAGGCTATTTGGTTGGGGGGTGGCGAGCACAGAGAAGACAGCCAGAGGCTTGGCGGCACTTACTCTCACCTGAGGGCACCCGCACTTCTTACCCTCTATCTTTCCTTCCTTAGAGGTAGCTGTCTGCTGCAGGATGAGAAACATCCTTCTTGCTTTCATGTTCAACCCTTTCTTGCTTCTCTTTACAAATCGGAGAAAGTGGGAAAGGACCCTTCTAGAAAAACTAGACCACCTCTGCCTCAGCCAGTGCAGCCACCGAATGAAAATTCACCGTGGCAGCTCCCTGGAGTTCCAGGAGGAGACCAGCCCGGTATGAATAAATAATCCACATTTCAAGCAGGATTATGGCTATAAATGAAAGACGAAAAGCACATGAGGGTATCAATTCGTCACACACCTCCACACAAAGGCGCAACCTTGTTTTTCTCCTTATCCCCAGCCTACCCCACTTCCCACTGCACTTTGTGGCCAAACATACACAACCCTGGAAAAGATTTTAAAAAGTGGGGCAGAGAGAGAGAGACAGCTGCCAGCCAGACAGACGAGCTGAGTGGGGCTCCCAGCGCCATCCATCGCCTCCCTCCCCGTCAGCACTCGGGATCGCCCCTGAACTTTGGGGATCAGATGATCCCTACCAAGGGCTTGACTATCACCTTAGTGAGTGGTGTCACAGAGCACCTGGCCACAGGCTGGCTGAAACCTGCCACTGCATGGGTCTTCCTGTTATCTCCCACTTGTCTTGATAACTAATACAGCTCCCACCATCGCTATACCCCATTAGGTCAGAGCAATGACAACGAATGCCATTTTCTTGATGGCTTATGCAGAAATGCTGTAATTTGAAGCAAGCCTCCCTGGCCCTGCTTCTTCTCCTGTCTCCATTCCCCACCCCCTGTGACCCCCTCCACACCTGCTTGGCTGCTCCCCCTCCCCAGCCCCTCCCACCCTCTGTCTCTTTCTTCTCCCTTTTCATACTGAATATACTGGGGCCCTGGCGGGCTGCCATTCTAACTGCACATTAGAAATGGTAGAGGTTTCCTCTATCTGATTCTATAAAATGAGTTCACCAGAAGGTGCAGACCCAGCGCATTCGTGGTTTTTCCTATAAATTACTTTAACACTGTGTCCAATCATATATATAATTTCAGACTTTCAATTTCAACTCACTGCTGTGTCAGCACAGACTCCACTGATATGTCTAACGTATTTAGGTCAAAATGAAACGGATGGCATTTCATTACCAGGAAGATAATATTTTTGAATATGTTTCCTGCATGGCGGGATCCATCATTATTCTGCCATTTTATGTTCAGTGTGTGTAATGGCTTTTTAATGCTTTGACGTATTTTATTTATATGTGCAATATTTTTCTAACACTGTAGGACAGTTTAACTCATTGGACACAGTAGAAAATCTTAATTGAATGCTTTTAAATATTAGCTAGGGGGAAAAGGCTGAACAAGTTGCCAGTATTTTTATTTAAAATTTCGTCAAGGGTAACAACAAAGGCAGAAAAATTGTTCAACCCTTGTTCTTTTTCCCTTATCTATCCTCCCCAACCTTCTCCCTGCTCCCCACCCCCTCTGAGTAGTCTCCCCATAAATATACACACTTTGGAGAGGAAATAAAAAGATAAAGAAAAATCCCTGAGTCCCCGGAGGCTTAGGAGCTGTCAGGGTGAAAGCAGAGAACACGAAAAATATTGAGCAAGCCCCAGTGTGAATGGCAGGAGCCCTCTCATTGGCAGAAGCTTCTGACAGCGCTGAAACCTTTAATACCAGCTGCCCAGCTCTTTGACCAAAGTCATGAAATGTTGAAAAAGAGACTTTTTCTCAAAAGCTGTCTTTGCAAAGAAAATGCAAAGGAAAGTGATTCACCCGAAAAACTTTCAGGTAGCCAACTCTGCTGAAGGCATTTCAAATTAACAGGTAAGTGCGAGACACAGTGCTTTCTTCTGGTTCTTTCTCCCCTTCTACCAAAGCAGCACCTTACTCCTCCAAAGAAAAGAGCTAGGAGTCAACAAACAAAAGGTGTTTTGCCTTCCTCGCTTCAAGTCAGAGCAGCTCAGTCAGTGGCCTACTGGCCTCTGCACCCCACTGGGAGCCCCTACTCTGGGCTTACTCACCAGGGAAGGATGTGAGAATTAACATATTCTTTGTAGAAGCTCTGACTTTCCTGTATGTATGTCTGTATGTACATATGTATGTTTCCCCCAGCTTTCTTAAAGTATAATTGATAAATAAATCTGTGTGTTTTAAGTGCAATAAAGTGTACAATGTGCCTTTCCTGCATTTAAACTGCAGCCACTATTTCTCTAACTGCTGCTCTCCTAGGGAAGAGGAAGTAGACACGGATCCTAATTCTAGGCCACTGCTGATCACCTACTGGATCCTGAGAAGTTACTGTAGCCCTCCGAGCCTCAGAGCGTTTATCTGTAAAACGGAGCTACTAGTTTCTGCCCTGGAGGTCACTGCAAGAATAAGTAAGACATCATACATGTAGGCACCTAACACAATCCATGGCTTACATAGCAAACACACAAAGACAATCATTTTTGTTACATTTAACAACTTACTTTGTAGTTAAAAGCGGGCAGATCTTTTCCCTTCTCTCTCCTTAAATTCTTCACTCTAAAACAGGAGACTCCAATCTGCATGCTGATAAACAGCCTCCTTCCTATAAAAAAAAAAAGTTGACATAAAAGCACCAACAATTACAGTATTTCATTTATTCCAATAAAGATCCTTTTGGAGTGAAACTCTCCAAGTTTTGCCTGAGGATATTTTAAAGAGGTTTTGATAGCTTGCTGGCTTAGTTTTTTTCCCTATGTTTATTTACCTCCTTTTTCTTAAAAGAGTAGAAAATTATAGCACACAACTCCTTTGAACAGAACCTGCCACTACGATTCCTGGATCAATTTACCTACTTGAAAATTCTTGTACCTTTCCTAGCTCGCAAAGAGTTGGGAAAATTATCACTAAAGTGGCAATCATATTATAATATATAAATGTATCAAATTAACATGCATACCTTAAATTTACACAATGTTACATATCAAATAAATTTCAGTTGGGGAAAACAATACTCCAGGAAAGGGGTGAGCAAACTTTTCTAAAAAGGTAAATGTTTTTGGCTTTGCTGGCTCAATTTTACCATTGTCTGTATAAAAACAGATATAGATATATAATATGGAATGATCTCTAATGGTATATAATATGGAATGAATGAGCATGACTGTGTTCTAATAAAACTTTATTCATAAAAACAGGCAGTTGACTGCAGGCCTTAATTTGCAGACTAACTTCTGATCTATAACATTAATATAATAATGTTTGCATTTCTTGAGGACCAAAAGTTCCAATGTACAGATTCATAAAATCAAGTGCAGGGCTTCCCTGGTGGCGCAGTGGTTGAGAGTCCACCTGCCGATGCAGGGGATGCGGGTTCGTGCCCCGGTCCGGGAAGATCCCACGTGCCGAGGAGCGGCTGGGCCCGTGAGCCATGGCCGCTGAGGCTGCACCATCCGGAGCCTGTGCTCCGCAACGGGAGAGGCCACAACAGTGAGAGGCCCGCGTACCGCCAAAAAAAAAAAAAAAATCAAGTACAGAGAAAAGGAAATGTCAACAATACGACCCTTTAGATTAAGGAAGGGATTAAGTCTCAAATTATCGGGTACTGTATCACCTAGTATTCTTTTATCTGTTTTAACTGTTTTGATATTGACGATTTTATAGAAATTTGCAAAGAGGAAGTTTTCGTTTTTCAACCCAAGCCTCTATTATACATAGTGCAAAGTTAACCTAATTTGCTGATGACCAATTGGACAATTTTGTTCAAGACAAAAACAGCATAAATCATTCATTCACTCAACAAACTCCGCTAACAACCAGATGATCTAGACACCACTGAAAAGCAGAGGACACATAAAATCCACCTCCACACATTTATGTTTTAGTGGAGGGAAACAGACAGTATATCCTTAAACATGTCAGTAAAAAGATAAATTGATTTACTAGTACATACAAAAGACAATTCAAAGAGTTAGTGTGACAGAAAGGAATGGGTCTAGGGACAAGGAGGAGCCCTGAGAGAGTGGCCTCTTTAAGGAGGGGGCATGATCTGGCTTTGGAAGGACAAAAATGACCATGCCCAGCCCTTTGAAAAGCTAGGAATAACAATGCAAAAGTCACAAAGCAAAATAAAAGAGTTTAGAGATGAGAAGGAGAAGCAAGGAGGCCCCTGTGTTGGAAATTAGGAAATGACAGAGTCACATGAATGGTTAGCATCACAAAATTATAAAGACTCAATTTTGTCCTCATCAATAGAAAAATGTTTACACTGTTTATTTCCCAGTGATAACAATTGTTGACAGCTCTGAAGAAGTCATGTTGAAGTGACCCCATGAGCCTACTAAAGAACAAAAAAATCAGGAATTCCTAATTACTGTGTTACAGGCCTCCTTCTGAATCCCATTTCTAAATTCCTGCTGTTCTTAAAGGGGGTGGAAAAATTTAGACAGGCATGTACAGATCAGCATTGCCTTAATTTGAGTTGCAATTTCGGGAACCAAAGCAGAAGCTGTTTGATAAAATTCCTCATCAAAGTTATATGGCACTTTTCATCTAAGAATATCAGAGCACTCTGTCGCAATTAAATCATTAATCCTCATGACAACCCCATCAGGAAAGTATCGGCTTTATGATCAGTGAGAACACTTGGCATTTACACGCTCATCTTGAGGACCCTACTCAATCACACGCACTTAATTAATGCATACAACACATTCAGAAGGGAGGTCAGCAATCTGGTCCCCAGTTACAGATAAAGAAAATGTGATCCCAAAAGGATGAGGCATTTCTAGCCAATTTATCCAAATGAGAGCAGTATCAGAATGCTTTGATCTTAGTTAAGAATCACTTTTCATGCACTGAGCTCTCAAACCTTTAAGTACCTATAATTATATTACTGTTTATAAAATGATCAAATAGATGGGCATCAACCTGAAAGCGAAACCGCTTTTTTAATAATCCCCATAATATATGTCTCCATAACAATATGAAGTTCACACAGTATTTCCACACAACCTTCATTACAACCAAATAAGTCAGACCAGATGCTGCCGTCACCATTTCACAAGGGACAGAATGGACGTTCAAAGAGATTATAAGATTTGCCATCCATATGAAAAGATGCTCAGCATTGCTCATTGTTAGAGAAATGCAAATCAAAACTATAGTGAGGTATCACCTCACACAGGTCAGAATGGCCATCATTAAAAAGTGTACAAATAACAAATGCTGGAGAGGGTGTGGAGAAAAGGGAACCCTCCTACACTGTTGGTGGGAATGTAAGTTGGTGCAGGCACTATGGAAAATAGTATTGAGGTTTCTTAAAAAACTAAAAATAGAGTTGCCATATGATCCAATAATCCCACTCCTGGATATATGTCTAGAGAAAACTCTAATTTGAAAAGGTACACACACCCCAATGTTCATAACATCACTATTTACAATAGCAAGACAAGGAAGCAACATAAATGTCCACAGACAGATGAATGGATAAAGAAGATGTGGTATGTATATATAATGGAATACTATTCGCCCATAAAAAAGAATGAAATAATGTTATTTGCAGCAACATGGATGGACCTAGCGATTAACATACCAAGTGAAGTAAGTCAGAAAGAGAAAGACAAATACCATATGATATTGCTTATATGTGGAATCTAAAATATGATACAAATGAACTTATTTATAAAACAGAAATAGACTCATAGACATAGAAAACCAACCTATGGTTACCAAAGAGGAAAGAGGGTGGGGGAGGGATAAATGAGGAGTTTTGGATTCACAGACAGAAACTACTATCTACAAAACAGATAAATAACAAAGTTCTACTCTATAGCACAGGGAACTAGATTCAATATCCTATAATAAACCATAATGGAAAAGAATATGAAAAAGGGGATTTAAAATATATATTATATATGTGTGTATGTGTATATATATATATCTGAATCACTTTGATGTACACCAGAAACGAATACAACATTGTAAATCAACTATACTTCAATAAAACATTTTAAAAATTTGGAAAAAAAAAAAGTATTTGCCCATAATTACAGGGTTAGTATATAAAGAAGGCAGGCTTGGAACCCAGGAATTTTGACTGTAAGTGTAGTGTTCTTCCCTTTGTACCACTGTTTTTCCTCTGACCTCTTAGATTATTGCTGTAAGATAATTTGTCCCTGACCTCCATTCAAGGCATTTTGTTGTCCTATACCCAAGGTGGCACTAATTTTATGTTTATGACACCTACAAAGCTGTTCCAACATATGGACTTTGAGAGAAGGGTTATAATAAAAGTTTCCTTCTGTTTATAATGAAACCTATGATTAAAAAAAAAAACTGCACGGTTTTTGCCTTTGACTTGGCATGGTTTATTTTGGTATGCCCAGCCAGGAAAATAGAAACCATTCTAGGTATTTCAAACAGAGGGAATTTAATTTAGGGAAATGGTTTAAAAGGTGCCAAAAGGCTACAAGAGCAGAGGGAGGAGGGAGCTGGATTTACAAATAGGAGGAGTGAAGTCCAGATGGTGCTAATGGTGCTGAGTTGAATGAAGCCTGTAAGCCTGAACTGTTACTACTCTTGGGGACACCACTGTTGGATCCATGGAAGAGGCATCTCCTCGGCTAAGGCTGGAAACACTTCAACACTGTTGCCATGCCTGGAGCTGAGAATCACCACAGCCCAGAAATCACCACGCTAAATGAACCTGAAGCCCTAGCCTCCTTCTTCCTCGCATCTGTTGATCCCTCACCAGAGCCTCCTACTGGCAGATGCCAACAGGAAGGAAGCGTGGGAAATGTAGCTTACAGACTCCCAGCCCCAAGAAGGGCGGGTGTGAGTCTGGAAGACAGAAGAGAAATAAATGCACGCCTACACTATGAAGGCTTGGGCAGCTCCAGCAGTGAGTGCTGGAGCTGGTTCTGGACCCCCAGGTCAGCGCTCTACACCTCAGTGACAGAGGAGGCATTAGGAAGGCTACTCCCACAACCTCCCTGAAAAGACTGAAAATAAAAGACTCCCCCCAGAAACCAACCTGCAAAACTGAAAGGTGGAGGTTCACTGTACTGAAGTCCATAAGGGAGGATAAGAAGCCAACCCAAGAAAGAAAACAGTTGTCATTAATACAAAAATAAGTCATGTGAGTCCCTGAAGGGAATGTGGGTCTCTGCTCTACTAGGAGTGAGTGGTGCAAACGGGAAAGGAAAAAGAACAAGGAAACAAAACACACAACATATTGGCAAAAGAGCTGTGAGGGTAAGGTTGGAGGATGAGAAGTGCAGCAAGAAGCTCATGAGTTAGAGAGAAGCCAGGTTATAATTTTCAGAGTAGAACAAATGAAGAGAAAATTTCAGAAAGAATCTATTACAAAGAACCGATGAGGGAAGGACTATGGACTCCAAATGGGCTCGGAGAGCCTGAACAAGTTGAGAGTCAGACAGAATAGCTTACAAGAAAGCATCAAGCGGGCTTCCCTGGTGGCGCAGTGGTTGAGAGTCCGCCTGCCGATGCAGGGGACACGGGTTCGTGCCCCGGTCTGGGAAGATCCCACATGCCGCGGAGCGGCTGGGCCCGTGAGCCATGGCCACTGAGCCTGCGCGTCCGGAGCCTGTCCTCCGCAACGGGAGAGGCCACAACAGTGAGAGGCCCGCGTAACGCATTAAAAAAAAAAAAAAAAAAAAAAAAAGAAAGCATCAAGCATAACGCTAGCAAATGTCCATCAAGATTTGAAGGACAAAGTTCAGGGGAATGACAACCGAGTGCCTCAGTTTTCCAGAGGTGATTAGCCTCCAGAGGAACACAGACACTCGGACTCCAGGAGAGCTTCTGAAGCAAGCATGAGTCTTACTGATGGCCACTGCTGCCCCATCACCCTTCATCCCACCCTCCAAACTAACACTATACATTAGAGAATTGCCTTTCCAATATCTGGTTCTTCTCACTTATTATATACTTGGATGGTAATCGGAACTTGGTGTAGTATGGCTTCCCCAGAACTCCCAACTGGTGAATGTTCTAAAACCAAAGAGTGGAAGGCCCTTGGAGTTGTCTGGTTCCTTCCATCTGACAGCTGTATGGGCCCAGCACGCTCCCGCTGCGCCACTCTGCTCCCTTTGACAGCTTTAAAGATTCTTCCCACCCCCACCAGAAACCCTGATATATATACATGCACACCTAATGAATGAATCAATGAATGAAATAAACACTTCAAGTACTCCATTCCACCAACCCTCCCGTTATTCTCAAAGATCCCAGACACCTATAAAGGTTACAAAGTTGAAGACAAAGCTCTCTTTCACTGAACTCCAGAGGAAATTTCCAACAGGACTTCCCCATAAGGCTATACAAATCAATCTAGAAGCACCCTAGAAGTAAGTAAAGATACAGCTGAAGAAACCTACCATTAGGGTTTTCTGTGAGGGGAAGGACTTTTTCCTTTGCTCAGGATGGGTTTGCCCTTCCTTGCTTGGGGTGCTCACTCAGTGCAAGCCAATGGGAGAGAAAATGGCTGACTGAATGCGAATACTGTGCAAAGTCTCGTTTAAGTTGTGCTTTCTGGCCACATAAGCAGACTGATCTGATGGTATGGCTTTGTGACTTTTTCTACATGGAGATATAAGTACTGTGGTGTGTTCCTTATTCCATACTAGATGAGGTTTAATTTTCTTAGCAAAGTGTTCAAGCTCCTCGGGGCTTTCTGTTCTGTTTTTTGTTTCTGTTTTTCCTGTGTTGTGATTTTTTTAATTAATTTTTATTGGAGTGTAGTTGATTTACAATGTTGTGTTAGTTTCCGCTGTACAGCAAAGTAAATCAGTTATACACATACCCACTCTTTTTTAGATTTTTTCCCCATATAGGTCATTACAGAGTATAGAGTTCCCTGTGCTATACAGTAGGTTCTTATTAGTTATCTATTTTATATATAGTAGTGTGTATATGTTAATCCCAATCTCCCAATTTATCTACATTTCCCCCTTGGTAACTGTAGTTTGTTTTCTACATCTGAGACTCTATTTCTGTTTTGTAAATAGGTTCATTTGTACCATTATTTTAGATTCCACATATAAGCAATATCATATATTTGTCTTTCTCTGACTTACTTCACTCAGTATGACAATCTCTAGGTCCATCCATTTTGTTCAAATGGCATTATTTCATTCTACAGTGAGGTATCACCTCACACCAGTCAGAATGACCATCATTAAAAAATCTACAAACAATAAATGCTGGAGAGGGTGTGGAGAAAAGGGAACCCTCCTACACTGTCGGTGGGAATATGAATTGGTACAGCCATTATGGAGAACAGTATGGAGGTTCCTTAAAAAACTAAAAATAGAGCTACCATATGATCCTGCAATCCCACTCCTAGGCATATATCCGGAGAAAAGCATAATTCGAAAAGATACATGCACCCCAATGTTCATTGCAGCACTATTTACAATAGCCAAGTCATGGAAGCAACCTAAATGTCCATCGACAGATGAATGGATAAAGAAGATATGGTATATATATACCATGGAATATTAGCCATAAAAAAGAATGCAATTCAAGTTCCTTGGTATCCGAATACAGACTTATGATAGTTTCACCTCCATCTCCCACCATCTCCACATACACACCCACCTATCTGCACTTTAGCCACCATCTCTGAACCAACACATCCTGTCTTCACCCCACGTGTAGTAGCCTCCACCCTTCTCCACACTCCTATTCTCCACCTGGAAAACTCCCTCCCATGTTTCAGGGCTCAGCTTCAATGAATTCCAGCTGCCTCTATAAATTCTTCCATGATTTTACCAGGAACACTCCATCATTCCCTACTCTGCTCCTTAGTGTCCTGCAGTGTCGATGCCAACAGAGAAAAAAGCTTTTTTTTTTTTTAACAAATTTATTCATTCAATCATTTATTTATTTATTTATGGCTGCGTTGAATCTTCATTTCTGCGCACAGGCTTTCCCTAGTTGCGGCGAGTGGGGGCTACCCTTCATTGTGGTGCATGGGCTTCTCACTGTGGTGGCTTCTCTTGTTACAGAGCACAGGCTTCAGTAGTTGTGGCACGTGGGCTTGGTAGTTGTGGCTCGCAAGCTCTAGAGCACAGGCTCAGTAGTTGTGGTGCACGGTCTTAGTTGCTCCACGGCATGTAGGATCTTCCCGGACCAGGGCTCGAACCCATGTTCCCTGCACTGGCAGGTGGATTGTTGACCACTGCACCACCAGGTAAGTCTGACACAAGCTCTCTTATAGTCTTTATGCCCACCTCTCCACTAAGCATTTCCTTTCTCTCGATCACTTCCTAAATTCTTATCTGGACACCCACACACCCTCTGAGCAGCCCACATTGTTGAGGGTGCAGTGCAAGACTCAGGCTTAAACCAGTCATCCTAATCCCTGGAGGCAATTAATGACTCAGATACGGACACACTCTCAAATCAAGCTAACGATGCAAGAGGAGAAGTGTACTGTTTGCTTTGGAGAAAGCAGCTACCCTGCTTTTCTTAAGAGAGCTGCTAGAGAAGGAAAAAGAAAACTGAAACTTCTTGCAAACATGAGAAGATGACAGTTTTAGAATGACATCGACACTGTAAAAGAGAAACATGGCTGAGACAGGGCCCTTAATGACATCTTGATGCACTAAATCAAACCAAGCATGAACCTGATCAAGCAAGATGGACATGTTACATAAGAGAAAAAAAATTATCTGATTGCTCAAGTCCAGTGGAGTTGGGTTTTCTCTTAGAAGAAAACCACTTTAATGGATACAAATACCTAAGCCACACCCTATGACAGTGAATATGTGTGTGTGTGTGTGTGTGTGTGTGTGTGTGTGTGTGTGTGTGTGTGTCCCCCTCTCCCTCAACAGACCCTGAGGTCCATGGTTGCCCAAGAGCTTCCACAGTGCAGGGGAAAACCCTGACATCATCCCTGTGACCCCAGTCTCTGGCCCACATTAAGTTGTCAAAAAATGGCTGCTGGGTATAACTGAACTGAGGTAGATGGTCATCCCACTTACTTTGAGGAAGTTCTAAAGTAATGTAATGACTTCTCAGCTTCTTTACACATTGTCCCAACCTGTCTTCCTTTCCATCTCTGTGTCATCCCTCCTGTCTCCCAGTTGCCCAAGTCACTGACACCTCCCTCTGCCCCAAACTTTCAATCCACAGGGCCACTCAAGGCTAATCATTCCAAAGACCCCAAATCAAGGCACCCCCACTTCTCTTCCTCTCTACTTCTAACACCTTGCTCTGGCCACCCTCATGACCATTTTGGATGAATGACACTATCTTCAAACCAGTCACTTGACTCAGGTCTTGCCTCAGGCCTCTCTCTTCTCCAACATGCAGCCAGAGTGATGACTCAAAAATGCAGATCTGGCCACGCTGCTCCCAAGACTGGAAGCCCTTGCTGGCTCCCCAATGCTCTCGGGTTAACATCCAAATCCCTGATGATGATGAGCAGCCCTTGGAGATCTGACCTGTACCATCTTTCCAGCCTCACTTTTCTCCACCCTATTCCTCCCCACATACTACAACAAGACTTCTGGAAACCTCTCACACAATGAGCCCTCCCCTTTGGGGCCTTCACATATGCTACGCTCTACACCCGGAACAGCCTTCCTCCAATTCTTCATCTTCCCCTTCAAAGCCCATTTCAGCCACCACCTCCTCCAAGAAACCTTCTATTCTCCCCCGCTGCCACCCAGCCTGTGACCAGCCCCTCCTCTATCACTGAAAAAAGAGCCCAAATTACCTCTCTCATAGCACTTGTTATACTGCATTATCTGCAACTAATTACACGTCTCTTCTGCCAGGCTTTCAACCAACTGCAAGTAGCCAACGGCAGTCAAGAACCGTGTCACACCCCCCTCCGAATACCCGGAGCTGTGCTTAGTACACAGTAGCTGCTCAGTAAACTCTTCTAAAATGAATCAATGAATTAACAAATGAAGAAAATATTGAACAGTCAGAAACGTCCCACTTTCGACTTTATTTTCTCCCTTTAAGACCTGTCAAAAATGTCTTCTTTCCCAAGTTACGTTATTTTAAAAAATTCATTCATTCGAATTCCACAAAATAGTATCCCCAAAGCCAAAAGAAGTTATATCCAACAACTCTTCTGCAGCCCAAATTTACCCTTCACTATTGTACAGAACTTACATCACTCTGCGTGAATGTCTGCATGAATCTCATTAAAGGTGATCTTTCAGGTTTGGGGGTTGGCCACCATCACACAGAAAACACAGAGTGTGAGTACATCCAAAAGTAAGTCCTGATACAGCTTTCTTTTTTTCTAGTCCCAGCTGGAAAAGAGGAGAAGATTCCTAATCAAAAAGGGGGCGTTCTCTTCACTCCTGGCAGAACCTGCTACACCCTGACAGAAGGAGAGGTGGCATTGTTTCAGCTGTCTTCAGGTCTCCATGGGGCCTGGAGAGAAACAGATCCTCTCCAGCAGACCTCCTTGGGGGTAATAGAAGCCCCCAGGGCTTGGGCTGCCCTGGAGGGATGGCCGCTGGTGGTTGTTACCAGGACAACAAGTGATGGCCTTCTTAACAAGAACAGCCTGGTGATCAGGAGTCAGGGTGCCCAGGCACAAGTAAATGCATCCCCCACACACCGCCATCCAATCCCTTAAAATATTCACCTAAGAGTCTATTACAATCTTACTATGTTAACTCAGTACGGCGCTAGGTTTGCCAGATAAAATATTGAACTCCCAGTTTTAACTGGGAGTTAAAACCTGAAATTGAATTTCAGGTGAACAAATATTTTTAGTATTTCAGTTGAATAGTGAACATTTTTAGTAAAAGTATGACCCATATAATATTTGAGGCATACTTTTACTAAAATATTATTTAATTTACCTGGAATTCATATTTAACGGAGTCCTAAATTTTTAGTTCCTAAAGCTGCCAACTCCATATGGCATTAAAATTCCAACTGTTGCCTTTTCATTTAAACTCTACAAGCTTCAACTAATTTAGTAGACAATCTAGTGACTAAAGAAAAAAGTTTTGATATAAAGCAACAATCTCAAAAGGGGATTATCCCAGAGATCTTTACCAGTACAATGATTCAATCAGGGCACATAGTGTGGATTTATTTTCTGTCTGTTGACTTGTTTGCTTCGATGAAAGAACTTGAATGATGGTAAGTTGTTTTTCCTTTCATCTGGGATTTGTGTGTAAGGGTCAAACAACTTGAGCTACCAGCTTTCTCCAAGGGGCAAATATTAAAGACATCAGCGGTCCCCCCAGAAGCTCGCTCGTCTCTCTCAGAATCCTCAAAAGCCGGCCCAGCTCTTCTTGAGAGTTCATCCTCTCATTCCTCCTGATCCCATCCAGACCCAGAGATGGAGTAGTAACCGCACAAGCAAGAAAAGAAGAACTGGGTTATGTGAGCAAAAAGACACTATGGAAATTCTCCTGGGACTCCTCAAAAGAAAACTAGTCCAACCTTCTGCGTTCGTTAGCTGGACTCATTTGCTGTCCATGGCGAGGACACTGAATTACAGCAGCCTATGAGAGTTAAACAGTAATGTTTTCCTTGGCTCACTGCTCTGTGGCGAAATTTCCCCTGCAGAATCTGAGGCCATCCCCAGCACCCTAAATAGCCAAAACAGTGCCCCGTTCTCTCCGCTGGTGTACTCACAGGCTATTGGGTAAGGTACCTCTATCGGGGTCTTCAGGTAAGTTCCCTGTCATTTGCCTTTTATTGTCCGTGCATTGTCTTAAAAAAAAAAAAAAAAGTCTGAATTCAAAACTTATTTCCAAGTCAAAAAGAAGATTCTTTAAGTCTCTTTTCTAAAGCAGGGATATCCTCTTCCCTCTTCTTGATGTGTCATCAGCAGCTTTAAAAGCAATCCCCTTGTGTCTGTCACAGTGACTCAGAAAACTAGGCCAGTGATGATTCTGTCATTTAGTGGTTCTGTGGCATATGTGACCTACCATCTTCCGTTTCTATGCTTCAAAATACTAAGTGGGCCACACCGAGACATCTTTTTATCACAAAGTACTCCGTGTAATGGTTTTGGAACACGGGGAGGGAAACGGAGGTGCGGAGAGGGGGGACTTCAGGCATTAACTGCTGTTTACTTCTGTGGCAAATCACTACTTGGGAAAACGTGTATTTGAGGGACATTTAAGGTTTGGCATTTCCATCCTTGACTTCAGTCCTTGGAACTGCCATTTGTGTGGTGACATTGGAAACTTGACCATCCTGGACTGCCTGGTTGCCAGACAGCAGCCACTCTGGCAAGAGATAACTCCAGAGGGAAGGAAGAGGTTGTCTTCTAAAAGGAATGAATAAATGTCTGCTCAAGCAGGGCTCTCTATCAGCCCAAACAAGCAGCTGCATTCAAGAGGTTTCTCCTATCTTGTAGAGCCAGGAAAGGTGAGCTGTTCCAGGGAAGGCCAGAAAAAAAACAAAAATCGTACTAGAATGTGTGTGGGAATGAAACACATTTCTCAAAGGTGCATGATAGAGCTCAACTGCAGGATGAGGACGGTACTTTTTCTCCACCACCAGCCCACCTCCTCTTCGGTATGTGTGAGTGCAGAGTACACACAGAGTCTATAATTGCTGTTATAAGGTGCCTGCCACCAGGATGAGTCCCGTTCAATTGAGATCATTCTGCTTCCTTTGTAAGGCATGCACCCTATTCTCTTTAGATTATAACAAGCCTTGATACAAGGAAATAAATTAACTGAAACTCTTTTCATTAATTTCTTCCTTGTTTCTTACCCCCCATACCCCCTGCTGTCTTCCTCATGCACCTGCTTCCTTTTCTTAACCCTCAAAAAAAAAACCTGAAAGACAAAGGCAAGATGGAGTGAAAGGGAAGGGAAGTGGGCGGTAAGATAGGATAGCAGAAGGCCTGAAAAAGTCTGCAGGGGGCTTTTGGAATGGAGGGCCTCCCTAAGAAGTTGGATGAAATTAAAACATCCCTAGAAAAGGACATAGAGACCACTTCCCTCTCCTATAATAACAATAATAGTAACAGCAAACACTAACATAAAGCTTTCACTGTTCTAAGCACTTCACATATGTTTGCTCGTTCAGTCTTCACACACCCTATGATGTAGGTACTAATACTATTCTTTTTAGCAGATGAGGAGATAGGCCCAGAGAAGGTCAGTAACTTGCCCAGCATCACACAGCATGTAAATTGCAGAAAAACCAGGGCTTGAACCTGGCAGCCTAATTGTGCTCTGTCTAGGCTGCCTCCATAAGTTGGAAGTGTTCATTTCTGCCTGTACTGTCCTCCTACTCTCTGTTACACCCCATATTTCTTCTGTCTTGGGGTTGAAATATGGAGAGAGAGTTGCTTTTTCACAGATTGCACTGAATGTTTCCAGAGTCCAGAAATAAGGTCTGCAATAGTGGAAAATAGGAAACATGCCAGCTTCAATAAGCAAATCAAGGTCACTCCCTGATGTACCCTATCAGTGGCACAGAGCTCTATCAGAGAAGCACTAGAAAGTGTAAGTAAGACTGAACCCTGACTGACTGACAGAAGTAGACTAAAGAGAGCGTATCTTTTTTTTTTTTTTTGCGGTACGCGGGCCTCTCACTGCTGCGGCCTCTCCCGTTGCAGAGCACAGGCTCCGGACGCGCAGGCTCAGCAGCCATGGCTCACGGGCCCAGCCGCTCCGCGGCACGTGGGATCTTCCCGGACCGGGGCACGAACCCGTGTCCCCTGCATCGGCAGGCGGACTCCCACCCACCGCGCCGCCAGGGAAGCCCGGGAGAGCGTATCTTTGTTACAGGGACTTGACTTACGTAATCGTGGGGGCTGGGTAAGGGCCGTCTGCAAGGCCCTTGTCTTCGGAAGTAGCGCTGAGGAGTGAGGTGAGCAGGAAAGGCTGTTGGGAAGGGAAGAGATAAGGTGGGGGGGGGGGGATCAACGGGAAGCTGGAACACCAGAGAGATGTTAGAAAGCCCCTGAGAGTTCTTACTGGCTCTGACCTTCATGGGCTGAGTGTCCGCAAAAGGTGGAAAGATGAGGGAGGCCACGTTGTAAAGCTAAGCACACATACTTGGCCCCGGAGCTGGAAGAGCTGAAGGAGGGTCTCGGGGAAGGGGAGCAGAGGCAAGCCCGGCCACTGTCTCCTGCCAACAAGGTGAGCCAGCAGACAGTGACGCTGCGTGTGAGCCGTGGCATGGCTGCTGCTTCACTTCCGCCCTCCAAATCTCCCACAAAGCCATCTCACATGGCCTACCGTAACTGGACGTATACAGGAAGGGAGTTCTGGGAAATGTGGTTCAGCCTTGAGAAACTGACATATTACGAAGCCACCGCGCGACCTAACTAAAACGGTGCCCACCGCGGTTTATCTAACCAGCTTTGCCCCTCGGCAAATGTGAGACTTCTAGAGACTTTAATTTCCATATACAAAACAGGGGTAATAATAAAGCAATCTTCATTAAGCACAGTAAAGATTAAGTGAGATACACTTCCAAAGCACTAGTTTCCATGTCTAGCACATAATATTCAGTAATATTTGTATGTAATATAAAGTAACACATATATAATCATAAATATACAGTAATAAAGCTAATGACAGTCTTTATTAATACTTTCTGATTTTACAATAAATCATACAATAACCAGATCAATTGAAGAGGCATGTTCTCAGCCTGAGTTCTTATACTTCATGAAGAACAACAACCTATGAGGTCTCCGAATTCAGCATCCCCATACATTCAGAGTTATCATATAAAATATGCTGATTAATTTTTTTTTTTTTTTTTTTTTGCGGTACGCGGGCCTCTCACTGCCGTGGCCTCTCCTGCCGCAGGGCACAGGCTCTGGACGCACAGGCTCAGCAGCCATGGCCCACGGGACCAGCTGCTCCGCGGCATGTGGGACCCTCCCGGACCGGGGCATGAACCCATGTCCCCTGCATCAGCAGGCGGACTCCCAACCATTGCGCCACCAAGGAAGCCCCTGATTAAATTTTTTTAATATCCTTTATTAAGATGTGGTTAGGGAATCCCTTGAGTACTTGAGTGTTTTTTGTCGAGGATCTTTGCCTAAGTACGCCTATTTTAAGCCAGGAGAAATCAGTGACAGAAAGACAATGAGAAAGAAATACAGATATTGGGGATACTGGGATCCACACCACAGATTAAGTTCATGACCTGTAAGCGTAATTTCTGTGAGTTACAGGAACCCTGAAATTCAGAACGGGTATGAACCACAGAAGCAGTTGAACCCAACTCTGCTCTGAAGCACCAGTCTTCTCTAGACCATTCCTGCTAAGTCTGGAACTTAGAAATATCGAGTGATGAGAAACTAACTCCACCTGGAAGCATACCGGTCCACATAGAAACATTTCAAATTGAAAAAATAATATTCCTGATGTAGCCAGATCTTATCTCCTTGCAACTGGGCGTTACTGGTCATTGTTTTGCCCCCTTCAGCCAAACAGAGTAAGTATAGCACGTTGGTCTTTAGCCTTGGAGAATCTGGCTAATTCTATGGACCTACTTCACCCCAAAGTATAAGTGCTCCCCTATATATAAACTCTACACATAACCTCAGGAGCTTCTGCCTCCACATGACCTCTCCTCCTTTATTCAAAGACAGCTATCAAGTTCCTCCTGAGCCTTCCTTTGTGCAGAGTTCCATCAACTGTTTTGGGGGGCATGGTTTTAAGATCTCTTACTATCATGGGCCTGTTTCTATGAATCAGCTCATCTTTCCCATGTTTCTCGTAATGGGTTGCACTCTGAAGTAAACAATGCTGCTGGAGCGACCTGGGAAGTTCAGAGTATGGTGAAATCATCACCACTTAGCACACTCGTGCTCTGATTTAATACAGCCTGATATTTCATGAGCTCCTTGGCAACCACATTGCAGTGTTAGTTGGACTTGTCTTAAATGGAGACTCACTTTTCTATTTTGTAAACTAAGATGGTTGGAGTAGAGGACCTTTAAGGTTCTTCCAACTCTAAACTCTATGAGTCTGCTACAAAGGATCTCCTGAAGGTGATAAGCTCGTCAACACATTCCAGCCAGAAGAGGATAATGGCAAACACATTGGGTAGGTGGCTGTTGTGATCTCTGTGGTACAACATCCAAGGGGAGAGGATCGTGTTGGTGATGCTTAGGTCACATGCCCTTTGCCCTGGTGACCAGAGGGCAGGGAAAGGGAAAGTATGAATCTTTCACCTTTCTTGGTGGGAGACAGTGTTCTGCATCTCAACACAATGGTCGGTTCTCCCCCAATACAAATGGGGATTGGAAGCTAGATAGCCAAAGTCTTTGGCCATGGATACAACGAGCATAGGTATAAAATGGAAAGATCTGTGATATTCACTAAAATGCCAATTAAGAAGAAAAAAGCTTTTCCTACATCACCTTTGAAGTGCATTTTCAGGTTAATAAAGAGCTTGCATAAACATGAATTCGAACTACCTTTCTTGGAAGACTACTTCTTAAGCTTTATTATACTATCCTAATTAATGTCCAGCAAAGAAACATGGTACAGACTTCCCATTCTCCCAGAAATGAGGGGCTCCCAATCATTACCAAGTTCATCATTTAGCATTTATGCACGTGTAGGAAGCATATGAATTTGTAGGCTCTAGTTCAGCTATTGTTCTACGGCTGAACTCACTAATTTAAACAACTTGAAGCCAGATGCGTTGTAAAGGGGCAATTTATCTAGATTAGTCATCACACACTGATAGCCATGATCCTTTTTTGCAAAATGCACAGCACATTCCAATCCGAGGAAGCCTCGGCGTTACGAATTCCTTTCACTTGGTTGAGTGTTTCATTTGCCTGCTAATATAAAATTCATTGAGGAGCTGTTGGGAGTTCTAGCCCGGTGCACCAAAATCCCACTGCAGTAAGACTAATGGCCAAGAGGGCGCCCCAGAATAACCCACTTACCTGTTTGGCATAACAGTAGGCTTTCTGCAAATGTGAAGCACGTGTACAGGGTCTGCAATGGTTTGGGATAAATTTGCAAATCTGACCACGAGAGACCAGGACTATTTCCACTGCGGTTCTGTAACTACTTAGCAAAAACGCTTCAGAGTGCTCAGCAGGGAAAGGAACTGTGATAATTGTGGGAAGATTGGACATTATGTTAGAGTGAGCTCTTTGGCACAGAAGAATAATTTCTGTGAAATGCTAGTTTCAAGTCATCTAATGCTGAATTTCCGTCATGTTGCTTTGAGGAGGCAAAATGAGGGGCAACGGTAATGCCTGAATCTGGATAACCAAACCGGGCAGCACCTGAGCGTTCCGCAGCAAGTTTAGGGGAGAGGCAGATGGGCAAACGGAAGGCTCTAGGTCACCTACGGACTGTGGAATTTTAACTTCCGGCTGCCAGATCTAAAGCACATTTCAGCTCATCAAGGCATGAATAAGACCTATTTTTAAAAATAGCTTGTGTCATCCAAATTCACAAGAGATTAGTTTATGTGAGAAATACAATAGAACACTTTTCAGAGAAAAATAGAGAAGCAATTTTGGGAAACCAAAGTGAAATGAAGTTTCTTGGTGAATATGTAGTCTTGAAGATGGGGAGGCTTTAATAGGACTTTTTTCACTTGTTTACCTGGACCCATATATCCTCTTTCTAGCTTTAAAAAAAAAACAAAACACTGCCTAGTACTTATCTCTAGGTTCCCTTCAACTAATGTCTAAAGTCACTCAATTAGTAGGTGGTAGAACTGGAGTTCCAAACAGTCCTGTCAGACTATAAAACTTCTGTTTTTACTTTTCACACTCTACCCCACTGGATAATTGTTTTTAAGCACTTTGACTGAGAAATACTTTTTCATTGATGCATTAGTCAAAATGGACTGAAATTTTACTGGCCTGACATGTCACAGAGTCCGACATGTCACAGAGTCCAGTGTTGGGTCACAGGTTTATCCCCAAAAGCTCTTCTCCCAGCAGGGACTTAAGGACCCATACAGCTTCCACCTTGTAACTACACCATCTAGAATCCTTGGCTTCCAAGATCTCTGTGGTACAACATGCAAGGGGAGAGCATCACATTGGTGATGCTTAGGTCACATGCCCTTTGCCGTAGTGACCAGAGAGCAGAAAAAGGGAGAGTATGAATCTTTCAGCTTTCTTGGTGGGAGACAAGGAGTTCTGCATCTCAACACGATGGTGGATGCTCCCCTCAAAGAAAGGGGAATTGGAAGCTGGACAGCCAAAAATATTAAGAAATGCTCATTATATCTACCATGTACAGCCCTTTGTTCTAGAAGCTGTATAGAATACAAAATAAGTAACGCATACCCGCAATTTTGAAAGAAAATGATATTCTAATGGTCTGAGAGACTGATGTACAGAATCAGCTGTCATTTCAGGGATAATACGTGGAAGAAAAACAATGGAGGGGAAGCATGACAAGCATTTTTTACTGAACTAGCCAGTCTCAAAATTCCAACTGGTGCATTTCAAATTCCTCCTAAGTAAGGAGGTCAAGTAATTCTCACTTACTCAGAAATGGAAAAAACATCTAAAGAGTGAAAATAATTCTCATAATAAAATCAGAAGGCAACTTTCTTTTTCTCTTAAACATAATGTTTTTTCAACCATTCTCTTCACATCACTGAAACTCCATTTTCTCACCTGGAAAATTATTAGAATACACATAATAAATTTTCTCAGGTGGTTCCTGCTACAGTAGTAGGCATTCAACTAAATAGTATTCCTCCCTTTTTCTTGACCCTTGGTCATTCTTTACTGCACTCAGTAAAATGCTGAATGTGACTGTACCTGCAACATGTTGGTCTCCTGGACTCATTCTTTCTTTGGCTTCAGTCTCACTGTCAGAACCTACCCTGCTACATATCACATTCACTTCCCTAGGGCCTTGCTAAATGGCTGGCCTGGTAATTCGATTAAATATATTTGCTACTGTTCAAATGGACGATAATTCATTGGCATATTATTCCTCCAAAGTAAAATATTATATATGAACAGTGGTCCTTAATGTCTCAAGTCAATGTGATGAATGAACAGTAAGATTTTTAGGCAATGTGTCAGCCCCGGAGGGCAGTTATAACCACGTCAAAGATTCTCAACCTCAGCACTACTGACACTTGGGGCCAAATAATTCTTTTTTGTAGGGGTCTGTCCTGTGCATTGTCAGATGCTTCCCTGACCTCTGGTCACAAGAAGCCAGTAGCAGCCTCTCCCCTGCCCCTGGCTAATGACCACCAAAAATGTCCCCTGGTGACAGGGGGGCAAAACTGTCTGCATCTCTCCATGCCCCAGAGTTGAGAATCACTGATCTATGTAACAGCATATTTTCATTCTGTTTTGGCAAATACTGGTATTGCCTTCCAAAAGACAGAAGCCTGATTCCCCTGAGCCACACACCTTCTAGACACGATGGTGACCCTACTCCAAAATCAGAGGTAAATCCTCAAAGTTTAATCCAACAGTGGAAATCCCAATGCCTTTACCAAAAGTGGTTTTGGGACAGTCCTGTGACTCAACTCTGGCTAAGAAGTAAGGAGGAGACTGCCGCAGGGCTTCTGTCATGTGTTTTATGCTGTCAAAAACACTCCAAGAAAGACCGGTCCTCTTTTTCCATTGGATATCATTGTGCCTGCACGTGACTTGTCAGACCCACTAAAATCATGAAGATTTTAGCTAGCATGGGAACAAAGGCAACAAGCTAAGAGGAAAGCACCTAGGTCTCTGATATAGTTGAGACATGAATTTAACTGATCCTGGTAGGTAGCTACCCTACCTCCAGACCTCTTGTAAAGTGTACTAATAACCTGCCCTTTTGTTTAAGCCAGTTCAGTCAGGGTTTCATATGAATTAGAGCTAAGCATCCTGTCTAGGAGAGTCCACGTGATCACATCAATAAGGTGGCTGTCACCTCCAGCCGATAGGGCCTGTTGGAACAAGACTGCTCCCACACAATCCCAAAGAACAGGTGACACTGAAAAACAGCTAACTCAGGGTTTCTTCTTCCTCAAGGAATCATATTAAAAAACATTTTTCAATGACTGTTTCTGTTCTCCCTCATTTACTAAACCTGTATAATAAAACAAAAACGTGCTACGTTGGACAAATGTGTACACTCTCTTAGTATTCCAGGAGATAAGAAATGTAAATATCAGATGAGAACTACGCTAAGATTACAGGAAAGTATTTGTTAATTTAGCAAGCATCTACTTCTCGAATACTCATTTCATGAAAGGTCCTCTGTGAGTGTTAGGGAGGATGGACATCATCGATCAAAAGTCATCCTGCCTTGAAGTCACTTACAGTGCAGTCATGAAAAGCCGCGTGCAGACACACAATAGTACCCAGGTTTGAGTATGAGGGATAAGAGTGGCGCAGCTAGAATGTCTTGAGCATTCAGATCAGGACGCTGCTGCTGCGGGTTTTTCTGGTAATCAAGGAAAAACTCATTAGGAAGGAGTAACATTTTAACTGAGTCTTGAAGGATGGGTAATATTTACTCGTTTAGACTGAGGAGTGATGTGGGTTGAGGGGCAGGAAGCACCAGACACAGCGGCCCGAGCACATGGATGTATGAGGAACTGCAGGCAGTTTAGCTTGGCTAGAACGCTGAATATGTGGGGCGGGGAGGAGGGGGGTGGGGAGCAGTAATGGCCACAAAGACCCTGATTGCCCCCAGATGATGGTAAGGAAAGCTAACATCAAGGCGGGGCGGCGGGGGGGGGGGGGAGGCAAAATAAAAATGTAAGAGGACAAAGATCCTAAATGTTACGAATTAAAGGGTATGTTTATTTCCTTATGCCCAAAAGAAACATGAAGCCAGGAAAGCAGAGTATCAGAGTGTCTGATTGAGGTAATATAACACTCATCTAATTATCTCTGGTTATCCATTCCATAAAAGAGGCTAAGATGAGCAACTCACTAAATATCCAATGGCCTCTTTCACCCTTTTTGGCATCAGAGAGTTGATACGTCAGCAAGCCATAAACAAGAACAGGCTATAAAGAACCTAGATAACACTTCTAAATCTGCCTCTCCTTCTCTCTACCCCAGCGAGATCCTTACGCGTAGTCTATTTCCTTTAAGGCTTATGAAAGTTTTCAACCCTCAAGTAAACATAGGTAGTGTTAGCTTTTTAAATAAAGATGATTTGGTTTCTAGTCCTATTCCCAAGTTGATTCAGTAATTCAACATAGACTCTGTTCTCAAATTATAGCATAAGTCATTTACTATATAGTAGGTGGTTTAATGATTTCACAGAAAATGCAAAATCAATTTCGATGCAAATGTAACTTCAATAGAAATCACCACTTCCCTCACTTATCAACTGTGTGACTTCGGAGATATTATCTAACCTTTCAGAGTCTATTTCCTCGTGCAAAAAAATGAAATAACCAGATCTGCCTTTGAGTGTTAGGGAAAGCATTTAATAAGATGCTACTCCTAAGTCACCAAAACACATCTGGGTACGTGGTAAGCGCTCAGCTAAGGGAGGCAGGGGACGGGAGTTCTTCGTTTAATCAGTCTCAGAAACAGAAAGCCACTCAAAGTAGAACCAAGAGAGGGACAATTGATGGAAGGGTATACGAGTACCTCACACGAACTAGGCAAAGGAATCACAGCAGGACTTCAAAACAGACTACTAACTAGGAAGGTCAGAAGACGACTGAGTGATCTCTTTCATACCATGTCATTTGTAGTCCGTGTGTCTGTGTATCTACTGGGCTCCTGTTCACTCTGCAGACTGGCCTCCCCTGCTTCACTGAGCACATGGCAGAAATGAGCAGCCCAAGCCCAACTTTACATCACCACACCTTCGAATATCAAACAAGGCTTTAAACTGTGTGGAGGGGTAGTAGAGTTGGCTTAGTCCAGTAGCAGTCCATCATCCAACCCACCGGGCCTGCCCGCCTGGCCCAATGCCCACTCATTTTCTGAGAAAGGGGTCCTCTAGGAAGAGGGTATGACAATGGGAAGGAAGAAATGGTCACGTCTAGAACAATCAACAGAAGGAAAAATCCCTAATGCCCTCACTTGAGTATCCTCCACATGAAACAAAGGAAAGCGTGGACCGTGCTATTACTAGAAGAATCCTATTCAGAGTCAGAGGGGCTAAAAGAGTTTCCAACCACGGCCTCTGCCAAGTCCTTAGCCTCCAGCCCAGCTCCTCCCTTCCCTGCTCTACTATATTCCGGTCTCCTTCATTATGGCTGTGTGTGTATTTCAGCTTGGCATCTCCCTCCCTCATGAAGCGGAGGTGATCATATTTCAGGAGGTGCTAGTTCCTGCACGTGGAGTTGCCTCTGTGTTATAACTGCTTTCCTCCATACAGCTGCTGCACATGAGCTCGTCTCCATGCTGCACGGCCTCATTTACAGCAAGCCAGCCTCACACTGAGTCTAGAAAGAGGCAGGCTCTACCCGCAAATCTTGCTTCCTGAGGCATGTCATTTCTTTGGAGGACTTGCGGTCTGATAATGACCATGGCATGATGGTGCAGTGAGAGCTCCAAACGCCCCAATACACTCGATGTAACTTAGCATAAATTGGCCATTTATCGACATGTAGGACCTTTAGAATTTCCATATTCGAGCTGTTACGCCGCAACGCTGATTAATTGTTCAATGCCCAACGTAACCTCCACATCCTGTGTTATTGGGAGGTTACAGCTACCCACATGACTTCATTAGATTTGCCTGGGAGGAAAAAGTGCTGGACACTCTTCGATAAGAGGCAATGATCTCCCGGTTTCCTGGTGACCTCACAAGTTTCTTAAAGGAAAGCATACAAGGACTTCTGCATACCACACACAGTCTAGTGGAAAACAGCAAGTCCGTTTTAAGATGCTAAAGGGGTACAGCTTGCAGACTTTCAAATCAGAAAAAAAAAAAGCAAAAGCTATTATTATATTCCAGGCATGCCTTGTTCCCAGTTTAATGAATCTGAACTGATTATTCAGGTTGTTTTTTCATCATTTCTAATTTACTTACTACTGGTGTCCTTCATTGTCATTAACAAAATATATTCAATGAATCAGCAAACATTTGTTAAGTGCCTACTACGATATAGTACAGTTGGTAGCACTGGGAACAGAGCAGTATAAACGCTAGTAGAATATTTCAGAGCTATTTTAGTCTTTTCAGTACTTTTAAATCCGCCCCCCCCCCCCCCGCCCAATCTGAATGCCTCTGTCTATATGCAAATGATTTGGGGGTTTTAATACATCTCTCTCTAGTTCTGAACTTTGCCCCAAAGCCCATGCCCACATCCCCTTCATTAACAGATGTTGGTCTTAAGGTCTTCTGAGCAACAAAACTTCGTGTACAAGGGAAACCAAGATCAAAGAGTGGACACTATAAGAAGAGAGAATTGGTTTTATACAGGAAAATTATTTAAGAAGTAAGGCTGCCCAATAATAGAAGTGCTGTTCCAGGGAGTGGCGAGGGCCTTTTCTCTAGTTATATTCTAACATTTCCAGGGATGCTGTAGAGTGCCTTCTGACATTCATTACAAGGAGATCAATCTCAATGGCCCTTTCTAAGATTCTGTTCCTTCTAAAGCCATATCTGTCAACATTCTCCACCCTGCCAATCAAAGAAAAAAAAAATACTTAGGGCTGTTTCAAATACCTCAAGCTGAAGCAAATGCTAAAGTATGCTTCTTCTGCCACAAATATCTTTTCCACTGTCCTCTTCCTTCATGGGCTCCCTTCCTAACTGGTTCTGCTCTTACAGGCCTTCTCTCCAGTAGGCCCTAGATTTCACACTCAAATCGTTGTAGCCATCTTTTAGCACACACTATCTTGGAATTTTCCACTGACCCTCCATATACTGCATGTTCAGAGTTTCATGGAAAGTTATTGCTGAAAGGGATCTATATTCATTTACTATTGCTACTGTAACAAATTACCAAACATTTAGTAGCTTTAAAGCAACACAAATTCATTATCTTACAGCTCTGGAGGTCAGGAGTCCAAAACGGGTGGGTCTCCCTGGGCTAAAATCAAGGCATCAGCAGGGCTGCCCTCCTTCTGGAGGCTCTAGAAGAGAAGTCATTTGTTTGCTTGTTCTAGATTCCAGAGGCTGCCCACATTCGTTGCTTTATGGCCTCTGTCTGTCCTCAAAGCCACCAATGGCAGGTTGAGTCCTTCTCATACTGCATCACTCCAACCCTGCTTCCGTGGTCACCTCTCCCTGAGTCTTCTTCCTCCCTCTTCCTTCATTGAAGGACCCTTGTGATTACACTGGACTCACCCAAATAATCCAGGATAATCTCCCAATGTTAAGATCCATCACTGAATTGTATCTGCAAAGTCTCTTTCAACCACAGAATAACGTACTTATAGGTTCCTGGGATCAGGATGTGGACCCTTTTGGTGTGTGTCGGGGATCCATCATTCTGCTGACCAGAGGACCTTACGGTTGATTAGCGAAGTCCTCCCTTTTATGGGTAAAAAAGAGGGGCAAGGAGATGTAGGCACTAGCTCACTCCAATGCCCCAGGAGACAATCAAAACTAGAATTCATGTCTCCCAGCTTCCATACCGGTGATGTAGAGAATACCACCCTGTTATCTGTAGAATTACGATATAAGAAGAACCACAGCTAAAAGTAGTATTACTAAAGCAACTGTCTTCCAAAGGCTGAATTTTCTGAATTCTACAAATTCTTCCAGGACCTAACCATTCTGATTCTTTTTTTTTTTTCTGAAGCAACCAGTAATTCCCTGCTTGCCTAAAAGAGTTAATATCTCCTTTTCAATGTACTTGATTTGTAGAAAGAATTCTCCTTTCACACAATAACAGAGGTTGAAGAAGGCCTATTCACTTACTTTACAAAAGAATTCTCCAAATCAAATAAATTGCTTCATTTTATTTCACTTATGATTGTGATTAAGATTCAGGCAGCAGTTATAATTCCCCTTTGTTTTCATAAGTGGCTGATCCATCCTTGCGGAATCGCAAGTAGGTAACCTGAAGCTTCCTGTCTGCCTAGGAGCCACCTGGGCTGAAGTTTCTAACAGTGCACGATGTTCCATAGATGTTTAATGTATTGAGGGTGAGAAAAGAAATGCCCGATTATCTACCCCTTTAGAGCCTGAGCCCCACTTTCCATGCAACAGAAAACAGCAACAAAAAATTCTCCTGAATCTCTCTCCAGCAGAAGAGACCACCTCCTTTAAGAACTCACAGCTCTCATGCCCTCCAAGCATTCTCTTGTCTTCTAATGAAAATCAGCGTTTTAATTCTTGGTCAACACATCTTTAAAATGCAAACATTTTCCCAGTTACCAGCTGCCAAGCAAATGTCAAAAAGTAGACTTTTCAACACTCTCCACCAAAGGCTAGATTCACTAGGGTGAGGAAATGGTCCAGAACCTCTGATTGACAGCTGCCCCACAGGGTAGCAATTTGGGATCATTCCCACAGCATCTTGCCTCCTCAACCACTGGAGATTTAAACAATACTTAGCAGAACATGGTTTACAGTATCACTTAAAGTCAGCAGTTAAACAGGAGCCAGAGCCTGTTAAGAAAAGAAAAAAAAAAACCTAAAAACTAAACAACTCAGTCATGAAGCCAGTAATAGAAAGGGAATGGAATTCAACAACCAGAGCAACAGAAAGGCGATGCATGCCCCGTTGAGATTTGAACAGAAATGCCAAATTGGTGAAGCAGAAAGAGGCCAGAAACTCTTCAGTAGGAGGCTGAGCTGTCCTGCCTTTGGGCCTCAGCACCAGGACAAGCCTTACACATTTCCTATAGCTCCTTTCCTCTTGTCCATCTGGGCTTGCCGCAGCCCAGGCAGCCACGGACCGTTTGGCCCACGCGTAGTACTAACGCTGGGTGCAGCTTTGCATGCATCAGACTCAGGGCTGCTCTCCAAAGCAGAGCCCCTGCCAAATGGGCCCCAGCACCTCGCCCCCTGCAGCCTGCTGAAAGTCTGCAGCTTGTCTGTAATTGCTGCGTGAACATGCACTTTCTTTCGCTGATGATTTTGGCACCCTAACGGGGCTCTACCCAAAAAGGCACTGAACAATGGGATGTGATTGTTTTAAAATGTGCCCAACAGGAAGTTCTCCTCCGACAGCTCTCAGGACCCGAGCTTCAGGGCTTGGCCAGATTAATGGAGCTCAGCTGTAGTTTACAGTTTATCATCAACCAAGAGTTGCTCTCGCTGCCTGCCCTCCCCTCTCCGGCTTCTAAAGAAAAATAAAGGAAAAGCAAGAAGGAAAGAAAAGCGGCAGCCCCAGAACATTCATTGTATAACAATCTGAACAAGGGAAAGGGGGGCGGGGTGGGGGGGAAATGCCCTTGGTGACCGTGAAACTGACACAGTTCCCCCAAAATGGCTTCCGGCTTTCAGTTTGTCACGCAGGGCTGTCTTCCCTCACTCTCCCAAGCCTCTCCCCCATTTATAATCATTGTTCAAAGTGGTGAAAGGCCTAATTGCCCCGAGCAGTGTGGTCAATCTTCCTGGAGATTTAGCTGCCTGCTTTCATCTGGCAGCCTGGGAGGGAACACAGCATTTCCCTCCAGGCAATCTATATGGTCTAGCAGTTCACTGCAGAAAGTGGCGCCTTATCGATTTCTGCCATAGTTTCCATGGCTGACTCAAGGATCAGAGCCTCTGACAATGACTAACAAGTTTAAACCATTAGTCCCATTTGTAACTACTCAGCGAAAGGCTTGTCAGTCACTGTGTGCCATATACTGCAGCTCTTAGCAGATTTCTAATCCCATTCACTTTGCCCACAATGACCCCTGTAGTTAATGGGGGTTATCGGAAAACTAATTTTTTCCCTTCAAAAGCGGGGCCTTTTTCTTCTTCTTCTTCTTTTCAGAACATAAAAGCCATTTCGGTTGTCATGTTTCAAAACAGTGATGCAGGCAATGATGTGCAACCCTCCTAGGAGAAAACCTGTACCCTGGTGTGCAGGACATTATGTCTGAACCTGAAAACCGGTGCAGAGAGTTGGATGTCAGATAATGGTTCATCACGAAGAGATCCTTCCTGTCCTACTCTTATATAGATTTGTCTTAACACCTTCCCCCTTCCCCCTCCCTCTTTGATGTAAAAGAGACTTATTTCACTGTAAGAAAGCTCTCTCTTTCTGGGTATCTAATCACCCCCACAGTTGGTTTAGCTAAAGCCTTGTTATTCAAAGTGTGGTCCCCAAACCAGCATCACCCCAGAGCTTTGTAGAAATGCTGTTTCAAGGGTCGCCCTAGACCTACCGAATCAGAATCTGCATTTAACCAAATGCACAGGTGATTCCTATGCACATAAATGCTTGAAAACCACTGGTTTTAAGAAGCTATTGTTTTCACTGTCACATTTTCCTAACAAATAAAGCCTTACACCAAATAAAGCCAAAGTTAACATTTCCAGTATATGGGTTAGAATATTTTTAGGAAAAAAAAAAAGGCTTTTTTTGCATAACAGTTCCAGCGATTTTTTTCTCTTTGTAGATCCGACAATTGACAGTTTTCCATCATCACATCTGCAGTATCTCACCCAGTAGCTTGTATATGTTAAGCACAAGATGCATAGTTGTTGAATGAATGATTTACAAGAATGAACAAGTGAATGAAAATGAACACAGGAATGTGATGTGTCTGTCAGTGATATAACAAACCAGATATTCTTGACATAAAATGATAAAAAAAAAAAAAAAAACTGGGAAAGCTGACTCATAGGACTCACCAGAGGATAAGGCCCTCCATTCATTTTTCATTGCCTTAACAAGATGCTCTCACCACCAAGTTGATCTAGTCCTGAGGATGGATCTCAGGAAAAACAACGCAGCAGGCAGGCTTTTCCTAGAGCATCCTCTTGTTTCCAAGTTTAGCCCATTCCATCCTTGTCCCATTTCTGCTACTTATTCTCTCTCCTCTCCCCATCATCCATCGATCATCAATTTTCATCTCTTAAAACCCTGTACCCAGCCAAGAGACACCAAAGAATCTGAAAACCAACTCATGCTAAAATAAAAGTGACTGCTAAGGCCTTAATATTTTGAGGGTTATTTCTTGACATCACCAAAATCGTACCACTGAGGCAGCCAGTTTTAGGGGTCAGATCAGCTCTGCCATTGCCAAATTAATACCAGAAGAGTGCTAAGTAACAAGATATTCATGGAGGAGATTTCCTTATGGAAGTGCTGCTTGTCTAAGTCTGATCCCTTGCACTTTCCAGAGAATGTTTTCTGATCATGTGGCCACCCTTGTCTTATGGTCATAGGTCTTTGTTTTAGACACTGGTCATTACAAAAAAGTATTTGTGGAAAAGCTCTTACTTCAAAAAATAAATAGTATAAGTCTAAATCTAGGGCAAGTTTGATATGAACATTAAAGACCACTACCAGCTCCATTAAAGAGAATCTTCACACCATGATTTTTTTCCCCCAGCTTAAGACAAGAACTTGGGAAATAAAATTATCTTCTTCCAGTGATTGCCTTTGCAAACTATAATTTCTGGAGCTTTCATCCAAGGACTGCCATGTTGTAACTACTTAATTGCTGCCTGAAATGCAGAAAACTGACTTTGTGTTTTCGTTTTAAGGTAATCCTTTGACATTTTGAATAGTTACATAAATAGGTTGTTTTGTGTGTTGCTAGTAGGGGCCAGCAGGAACTTATTTCATTTGGGGCAGGTAATGCTGGTGACTGAACAGAAAGGATTGGGTGGGTCACAGGGCAGGTGTAGACATGTACACACACAAGCACAGAAACTGAGGATGCAACAATTCTATGGTGTCTGAACTCTCCACCTGAATTTGTCTATCTTAAAGAAATTATTCATAGATTTCCCACACACGAGTTAAAAAGTGCCTTCAGGGTGGGGGTAACCTCCCCCAACCCACCCACTACGAGTTTTAATATGTAATTGGAGAGCATGTAAATGGAAATGTCATTTGGCTCGTAACAAAAGAGCTAAATCATAATGGATTATTGAGCGGCATCTTGCGGTCAAAGACGAGTATGACATTTGTAGAAAGAGCCTTGGCTTGCCAGCATGCCACTCCAAAATGTTACTCGGCCTCACATCTGCTTTTGATCACGCTAATAAGGGGCTGTACGGGGTTATCAATGCAGCCTTATCATCATGCCACCTTAAAATATTTTTGTGAATGAGTGCATTAACGTATAATTAATCATCATGCATTAATGTAAATTACCCATATAGGCAAATTTAATCAGTGTTCTTTCTCTTTCATAATATTTTAATCACAGAGCACTAAGAGAGACCTACAAGATATAAAGTTACAGGAGAAGTGTTTATAATCTAAGCCAATTCAGCAGAAATTGAAAATCAGTGCTTCCTTGTGAGATGAAATATGAAACCATTCAGTCATTCCCTAAATGAAATCCTTTTTCTCTTTATTATTCAAATCCATAAGGAAAGGAAGAAACTGTCCTTCCCTGGCACCTGCCTCCTTCTCTGTCTCATATATGGATTCGGTCAGTATATGAGATGATAAATGAATGGATGTTCATAAATAGCCCAGACACAGCTGCTATACAGCCAATAGACTATTTCTGTAAGACGGCAAAACAGCTAGCTGACTGTGAATTCAATTTTCAAAAATCAATTCAACATTTTAAAATCATGCATTTCTCCAAAGAAGATATACAGATTGCCAACGAACACATGAAAGGATGCTCAACATCATTAATCATTAGAGAAATGCAAATCAAAACTACAATGAGGTATCACCTCACACCAGTCAGAATGGCCATCATCAAAAAATCTACAAACAATAAATGCTGGAGAGGGTGTGGAGAAAAGGGAACACTCCTGCAGTGTTGGTGGGAATGTAAATTGATACAGCCACTGTGGAGAACAGTATGGAGGTTCCTTAGAAAACTAAAAATAGAACTACTATATGACCCAGCAATCCCACTACTGGGCATATACCCTGAGAAAACCATAATTCAAAAAGAGTCATGTACCGCAAGGTTCATTGCAGCTCTATTTACAATAGCCAGGACATGGAAGCAACCTAAGTGTCCATCAACAGATGTATGGATAAAGAAGATGTGGTACATATATACAATGGAATATTACTCAGCCATAAAAAGAAATGAAATTGAGTTATTGGTAGTGAGGTGGATGGACCTAGAGTGTGTCATACAGAGGGAAGTCAGTCAAAAAGAGAAAAACAAATACCGTATGCTAACACATATATATGGAATCTAAGAAAAAAAAAAGTTATGAAGAACCTAGGGGCAGGACAGGAACAAAGACGCAGACATAGAGAATGGACTTGAGGACACGGGGAGTGGGAAGGGTAAGCTGGGACAAAGAGAGTGGCATGGACATATATACACTACAAAATGTAAAATAGATAGCTAGTGGGAAGCAGCCACATAGCACAGGGAGATCAGCTCAGTGCTTTGTCCACCTAGAGGGGTGGGATAGGGAGGGAGGGAGGGAGGGAGACTGAAAGAGGGAGGAGATATGGGGATATATGTATATGTAGAGCTGATTCACTTTGTTATAAAGCAGAACCTAACACACCATTGCAAAGCAATTATAGTCCAACAAAGATGTTTTAAAATATTTTTAAATAAAAGGAAAACGTTTAGGTGTTAAAAAATAATAAATAAATAAATAAATAAAATCATTCAAATCTTAACCAAATTTCCCATTCTGGGCATCATTTAGGAACCATAAACAAATAAAACAAGTTCAGAAAGGCAGCATATGAGCTATCAAGTCAAAAATTGGTAATGGCTTATTTGTACTTATTTTACTGGGGGAAAAATCATGTCTCACAAAAGTACTGGAAGAATTCAGAAATTCTAATATATTTTAAATCAGCTCTAGTTCAAAATATTAATGTGTGGCTCAGAAATCTTAGCTTATGCTGAGGAAACAAATACTGCCTTTCACCAGTTTACTATGGTCCATGGTCCTTGAATGAATGCTTATGCCTAGGAATTGCTTAGCTTTTCTGGGTCTTTAGTTTTTCACCTGAATAAAGAGAGGACTTCCATGTCTAATGCTGCATATTATTTTTAACTATGTAAGCTCTGACATTAAAATGCTACTGAAAACAAAAGACCCGTGTTTAAATATATTTGCTATGTGTATCAAACAAGGTCTCATAATGAAAAATGAAGCCATTCAAGTATTTCAAGCAGGAAGAGTCTAATGCAGGGAATTGGTTACACTGAGGAGAGAAGAGCTAAGAAACTCAATGGCAAATGGCAGGCAGTGAAGCAACTCAAAGACTAACAACAGCAGGAAGCCACCAGCATCCTCCAAGAGAGATACAACTTAAGAAGTCAAAGGAGATGTCCCTGGGCCACAGAAGGAAAGATGAAAAGCCCTGACTTCTCCCTTCTACCCAGCCTCCAAACTCCCACAGGTGCCTCCCATTAGCCAAATGCAGATAGAAAACAGTAAGTTAACAATTAATTCTCAAAAACAACAGCAACAAAAAAACTGATTTGTGGCATTTGCCAGTTTCTATAGTGTATACACTCTCACCTGGCCAATTTTTAGTGACTTGTGCAGTCAATGAATGTGAATCACACACCATTACAGTGTTTTCCCCATGTAGATATAAAATCACAAACAACCTCAAGAGCAGAGACAGTCAAAAAGAAGTAGTACAATAATTAGGAAATGAGGAGTTTGTGGGATATATATTGCCTCTCTTTTAAATATAATTTAGCTATAAGTGAAGTTTGATAATTTAACGTTTAAGGATGATGTTAACTGGTGTTAACAACCAGTTCACAGGATTCTGAACATTTGAAATAGGTACTCACACACTGATAAGAGCCAGGTCCAGGAAACCTGGTCTAGTTAACAAAGGCTGGCAAAAGCAACCCAAAAGTGGTCCACTGACTATGATACAGAACAGAGCCAGGGAAGAAAAAAGGAATGAAGCTGAGGGCAAACAGATCCAGAAATAGTACATTATAAATCAATGCAAGGCAAACAGATTAAGGATTACTTAAATCTCTCCAACAAGAAGGAATTTAGCATCTCTATAGTTGACTCCCTTGCTAAACCCTGGTTAGATAAATCATAATTAGGTTCACAGAATACTTTCCAGGATAAAGCACATATTGGCTGATCCCAATGTGTCATTTCCAATTTTTTGTCTGTTTTATTTTTTCTTTTCTATTGTCTTTTGAAGATGACAATCTTCAGAACATCACAGCTCAAGAAGTACAAAGTGAACCAGTGATTTCTGCACTATGACATTTTGATCGCTTTCACTCACCATCACATTTTTTCGCAAATTGATTCATCAAGATGCGTCTATGTATAAACAAATAGGTCCTAGTGTATAGCACAAGGAACTATATTCAACATCCTGTGATAAACCATAATGGAAAAGAATATGAAAAGAATATATATATATATACACACACACATATATATAGCTGAATCAGTTTGCTGTGTAGCAGAAATTAACACAACCTTATAAATCAACTATACTTGAATAAAATTTTTTAAAAAGTGAGTCTATGGTGGGAGGTCCAATAACAGAAAGGATTCAGAAATGCTTAGAGAAGTGAACTGTATTTGCATACGGGTTTTTTGTTTTGTTTTGTTATACAGACCTTGGAAAAGCACTTAGCCTCCCTGGGTCTCAGTTTCCTCATTTATAAAATGAGAAATGAGGGGGTTTAATTAGATAAACTCTAAGGTCATTTCTGGCAATTCAGTTCCATAATTTTATTATGGTGTATGTGAATTCAGTTTGAATATTTTATTCTATTTCTCTTCATTTTATTTATCCCCTCATTAATTACCCATGGTAACTGGCATATATTCCTCCCCCTTCGATCAAAAGCCCAAGCAAAGAAGATGTAAAAATAGAAAAAGCAATGAAAGATGAGTGAGAGGTCTCCAATGACAATCAGGAATCTTTTCTAAATGGCCACATCTTGGGAGAGCCTGATCCAGCTTATTTTCTGGGAACTAATGATCAGCTGAGTTGCAAGGACCATTAACACTTGACTGTCACTAATTCTGAGTCAATGTCCCATTTCAAAGTCATTAGCAGTATTAAAAACTGAAACAGCACATACACACAAAGGAAGAAGAAGAAAGCAAGCATTAGGATATGCTTGAGATTAACATATTACTACAGGAATACAAAAGAAATGACCATAAAAAGCTTTAATTCAATCAATGCCTATTATGAGAATTCTTTGTATACATTGTATATTAAGCATTACATGAGATATAAAAATATAAAAAATACTTCCTGTGCCCTCAAGAAGTTTAGATTCTACACAGTACTGTGTTCATATGGATGTGTATTTACTTGGCATTGATGATCTTTCCAAAACTTCCAATTCCATTGTTTTTAATGATGTAACAAACCAGCCAGCCACAAAAGCCATTTCAGAGGATGTTTCATCCACCTACTTAAATCTACTTATTCATTCCCTCCTATATAAAATGAATGTATATGGATTATCTGCTAAGTGCCAGTCATTGTATTAACAAAGCCAACCATCCAGTGGGAGAACAAATAAGAAGTCCATTGATCATTACAAAAAGGGGAAAAAAACAAGTGACAATTTTGTGAGTGGGTGGAAAGGCCACTGAATTCAAATCTGAGGGGTCAGAAATCGCTGCTACAGTGGGTCCTCTGCTGTGTTTACCTGTGTAGCATCCTTTTCCCCTCTATTTGAGCAGTAGCACCTAATTTCCCTTTGGAGAACCCTATTTCCCTGCAGTTGGGGAACTCTCAGTAATTACCGAGGGCAGCCCTCTGCTCATAGAGTGGATCTGTGACCCAAGCTAGACCAACCATCAGATGTTTTCTCCCAGAAATACTAACTCTGAGTAGAATGATACAAAATCAAAAATAGTTGGAGTTTTTCCAATGGCAGAACCTTAAAGAGACAATATATTGGCTCCTATCACTTAAGTTCCTGGCACTGCCTTCATTCCTGTCCCTCCCAGGTTCTGAGATTACAGCTCTTCATTTGTCTCTTTGCACTACCCTGTGCCCTTCCAAACAATTCTTTCTTAGTATATAAGCCAGAGTTTCTCTTGCTTGCAACCTACATACTCTAATAGATACCGATTCCCAGTAGAAGCGCTAAGCCGAGCCCAGGAGATATTGCTGCCCTAGTAAAGGAGTGGGGGAAGATAGGGTAGTGCATGGTACATTCCAGCAGTCAAAAAAAACTCTAGCTGCTGGAAGTTAATGTACAAGATGGAATTTCATGAGAGAAGACAGTGAAGAGCAAGACCATGCAGGGCTTTATAAACAGATATATATATATATATTCTTTTTCAGATTCTTTTCCCATATAGGTGAGTATACTTCCTTGTGCTATAAATAGGTCTGTTTCTGGGCCCATGCTTAATGATCAAATGGAAGACTGCCTTTTGATCTTATTTCCTTTTCCTGAGTTCTCTTATTTGAATCATGAAAACATTACACATAAAAAGAAGTCTTTGAGCTGGGCAGATATGACCACACGAGCGTTCTATGAGTCGGTTTACTCCAGAGCTTGATGGGTTTAAGTGACCTTTCTTATCCTTAGGAATCTGCCTCACTGTGAACCAAGAATATAGGCAATGTAGCAGATGAAGTTTTAATCTGATTTTTTTTGAACAGAGAGTAAACAATGTTTCCATGTAACAGCCTTTTGATGTAAACTTTTCATAATGGTGATTTCAGGCCATTTCAAGCTGATGGGCTCTTTTAGACCAAAGGGAAACCACTGAAAGTCTTTTTAAAGTAAAATGTTTTAGAAAGATCACTGGTATTGATGTGGAGAATAGACTGGAGGCTTTAGACTAGAGAGAGGGAGATCAGTAAGGCAACTGTTCCAGTGGTCCATCCCTGAAAAGATAATAGCTTGACGTGGGATGATGGGAACATAAATAGAGATGGCAGATGGATTTCTGAGAACTTAGGAAGTTAGACTCAACAGAACATGGAGATTGAGAGGCTGTTGGGAGCAAGAGATAGGAAGAAATCAAAAATAACTTCCAGGCTTGAGTTTGGCTTATTTAGTAAGTAGTGGCTCCACTCACTAAGAGAACATAAAATGGGATTCTGGTTGCTGAGGAAGATGACCAATCCATTGTTTTCACATGTTGAGTTCCCTATGAAACATCCAAACGGACATGTCTAGTAGGTAGATGGCTATATAAAGTTGATAGTCAGGAGATACCTGCGTAGAAGATGTAAGTTTGGATTTGGGAATCACCAGTATATAGCTGCAACTAAAGCTATGAGAGTGAATGAGAACACCAAGGGAGTGTACAAAGAATAAGATTATAGGGCAAAACAGATTCTCCATGGTATACCAATGTTTTAGGGGTAAAAGTAAAAAGGACCCAGAGTAGCCATAGAAGACACAGGAAAACTAACAGACTGTAATTGTACAGAGATGAATATGAGAATAGTTCCAGAAGACAGATATAGATAATGCTGTCAGAGATCAAGAAAGATAAAGATTGAGAAGCATCATTGGACTTAGCAAGGAAGCTAGTAGTGGCCTTAGTCAGAGCAATGAAACAGAAACTGGACTGCAGTAGATTGGGAAGTGAAGAGATGAAGCAGAGACAGAAGTTTAGACAACACTTCCAGAAAGTAAAACGATAGAGCTGCCTCAGATGGGAGGGTCAGGGTGGAGGGTGGGAGGCATTTTAAAAGACTATGCTCTAACTCCAATAAAGATGTTAAAAAACAATAACTATTCTTTAAAAGATAGATGTGTCTTGAGATGTTGAAATGCTGGTGGAAAAGAGCACATAGAGAGGAAATGGTTGCAGATACAGGAGAGAGGAGGGTTAATCAATGGACCAAGATCCCAGAAAAAGTTGGGTAGGATGGAGTCCAGAACTCAGATGGAAGGATTACCCTCAAACAGAAGTAGCACACTTTTTTTCCAAAAGGAAAGAAGGAAGAAAGGAAAGTTGTGGAATATCGAGGAAGCTTAGAAGATGTAATATTGAGGAAACTCCTGTCTGATGGCTCTAGTTTCTCTCTTTTTTTAATTAATTAATTTATTTATTTTTGGCTGTGTTGGGTCTTTGTTGCTGCGTGCGGGCTTTCTCTAGTTGTTGCAAGTGGGGGCTATTGTTGGTTGCTGTGCACAGGCTTCTCTTGTTGGGGAGCACAGGCTCTAGGTGCACGAGCTTCAGTAGTTGGGTTCTAGAGCACAGGCTCAGTAGTTGGGGGTTACAGGCTTAGTTGCTCCACAGCATGTGGGATCTTCCTAGACCAGGGCTTGAACCATGTCCCCTGCATTGGCAGGTGGATTTTTTTTTCTTTTAAACATCTTTATTGCAGTATAATTGCTTTACAATGGTATGTTAGTTTCTGCTATATAACAAAGTGAATCAGTTATACACATATATATGTCCCCATATCTCTGCCCTCTTGCGTCTCCCTCCCTCCCACCCTCCCTATCCCACCCCTCTAGGTGGTCACAAAGCACCGAGATGATCTCCCTGTGCTATGCGGCTGCTTCCCACTAGCAATCTATTTTACGTTTGGTAGTGTATATATGTCCAAGCCACTCTCTCATTTTGTCCCAGCTTACCCTTCCCCCTCCCCGTATCCTCAAGTCCATTCTCTAGTAGGTCTGTGTCTTTATTCCCATCTTGCTCTTAGGTTCTTCATGACCAATTTTTTTTTTAGATTCCATATATATGTGTTTTCATACGGTATTTGTTTTTCTCTTTCTGACTGACTTCACTCTGTATGACAGACTCTAGGTCCACCCACCTCACTATAAACAACTCAATTTCATTTCTTTTTATGGCTGAGTAATATTCCATTGTCTACATGTGCCACACCTTTATCCATTCATCTGTTGATGGACACTTAGGTTGCTTCCATGTCCTGGCTATTGTAAATAGAGCTGCAGTGAACATTGTGGTACATGACTCTTTTTGAATTATGGTTTTCTCAGGGTATATGCCCAGCAGTGGGATTGCTGGGTCATATGGTAGTTCTACTTTTAGTTTCTTAAGGAACCTCCATACTGTTCTCCATAGTGGCTGTATCAATTCATATTCCCACCAACAGTGCAAGAGGGTTCCCTTTTCTCCACACCCTCTCCAGCATTTATTGTTTCTAGATTTTTTGATGATGGCCATTCTGACTGGTGTGAGATGATATCTCATTGTAGTTTTGATGTGCATTTCTCTAATGATTAATGGTGTTGAGCATTCTTTCATGTGTTTGTTGGCAATCTGTATATCTTCTTTGGAGAAATGTCTATTTAGGGCTTCTGCCCGTTTTTGGATTGGGTTGTTTGTTTTTTTGTTATTGAGCTGCATGAGTTGATTGTAAGTTTTGGAGATTAATCCTTTGTCAGTTGCTTCATTTGCAAATATTTTCTCCCATTCTGAGGGCTGTCTTCTCATCTTGTTTATGGTTTCCTTTGCTGTACAAAAGCTTTTAAGTTTCATTAGGTCCCATTTGTTTATTTTTGTTTTTATTTCCATATCTCTAGGAGGTGGGTCAAAAAGGATCTTGCTGTGCTTTATGTCATAGAGTGTTCTGCCTATGTTTTCCTCTAAGAGTTTGATAGTGTCTGGACTTACATTTAGGTCTTTAATCCATTTTGAGTTTATTTTTGTGTATGGTGTTAGGGAGTGTTCTAATTTTATTCTTTTACATGTAGCTGTCCAGTTTTCCCAGTACCACTTAATGAAGAGGCTGTCTTTTCTCCATTGTATATTCTTGCCTCCTTTATCAAAGATAAGGTGACCATATGTGCGTGGGTTTATCTCTGGGCTTTCTATCCTGTTCCACTGATATATATTTCTGTTTTTGTGCCAGTACCATACTGTCTTGATTACTGTAGCTTTGTAGTATAGTCTGAAGTCGGGGAGCCTGATTCCTCCAGCTCCATTTTTCTTTCTCAATATTGCTTTGGCTATTCGGGGTCTTTTGTGTTTCCATACAAATTGTGAAATTTTTTGTTCTAGTTCTGCGAAAAATGCCAGTGGTAGTTTGATAGGGATTGCACTGAATCTGTAGATTGCTTTGGGTAGTAGAGTCATTTTCACAATGTTGATTCTTCCAATCCAAGAACATGGTATATCTCTCCATCTATTTTATCATCTTTAATTTCTTTCATCAGTGTCATAATTTTCTGCATACAGGTCTTTTGTCTCCGTAGGTAGGTTTAGGCAGGTGGATTCTTAACCACTGAGCCACCAGGGAAGTCCTCTAGTTTCTCCTAAAATGAGCAAGAAGGTCATCTTCTGTGAGCTAGGATTTGTTTCTGTAGACTTAATGATTATGTCCACATTTGTATTTTTTCTGACTTCTCTAACAATTTGTTGTCACCCTACACAGGCTTCTGATTAAAACAAATCAGAATTATAGCAAGGAGTAGACGTTGATTCTACAGAACGATGGGAATTTATTTATTTAATGATGGGAATTTATTTATTTATCTTGATCTGTGTGTGCCTACTATGTGCCAGGCACTGTTCTAGGCATAAGGACAATGGCAATAAATAAGGCAAAGGCTCTGCCCTCATGGAATTTTTATTCTATGGTTAGCAGATAAATAAGTAAAACAAGATGGTTTCCAGTAGTGATAAGAGACAGGAAGAAAATAACAAGTAGTATGCCAACTGAGGAGGGACTAAGAGTTATTTTGATAGAGTGGTCAGGGAAGCCTGCTCTGAAGAGGTGGCTTTTAAGCCAAGACCTGAGATGCGAAAAGGGGCCCCTCAAAGCTCTAGACTCTAGAGTCTACAAGGAGATCTTCTCTGGCAGTTGATGCAAAGCCTTTGGGCAAAATGAACTCATCTTGTTTGAGGTTCAGAAGGAGCAGTATGGCTGAGGCAGAGGGGAGAAAATTAAGCTAGAGAGGAAAGTAAGGCAGATCCTAGTAGCTCTTGAAAGTCAAGATAGAGTGTATATTTCTTGCTTGTCAAAGTGTGCAGTCACTGGAGGATGTAAGTAAGGAAGCGATGTGATCTGATTCACTTCTTACTAGCACACAGTAAACTTAACCTCCATCGTAAAACTTGAGCAGATCTTGTGTTTTAAAAAAGTGAACTAAAACATATTACAGAGTTTACTACCAGTCCGCTTCTTGTGCCTCATATGCTAAGAATTTTCATTTTATTTTGAGGAAAGTAAAAGTGAAAACCATGACCAATAGCATGCTGTGTTTCCCACCATCTCTTCAATCCAAACTATAAAGACAATCGTCATTAGGTCTTTTGACAAGCCCTCTCCACCTGAATTATTTCAAAAACTTAAGGAATCATGAATGGAAAACTTATCACATTTTCCATTCATAATCAAGAGGGCCATCAAGATGATTTTCAAATTCAAATTTTACCAAGAAAGACCAACAGCCTGATAAAGATACTATAAATTTCACGCAGTATTCTTTTTTATTTTAAAATTTTAGATTCCAAACTATTATGCTTCTTTATATCCTGGTTAGTAAATATTAGACTTACTCATTTTCATTTGGTTTTTAGAAGTTCCGTATTTTAAATTCTAAAACCTAATGAATTATTAGCATTTTGAGGCATTACATTGAATAGTTATTAAGGGTCCAAAATACATAAGCCATTAAAATTATTAATATAATTCCTATATAATCTCATAAAATAGAATAAAAGCTATTGGCTGCAAAATCTCCACATATTGTTATACTTTAAATTAATATAAAAGGAGAAAGAAAAGGATATCATGACAGTTTTTCAAGTTTAATGTTTTGATTTATCACTTGAACAAAGACACTATTTCTAGGCTGATCTAAGCTGCAGATGAAACAAAACTGAAAAAACAAATACTGAGTTGGATGGAAGAAGCAAATTCTCAAAACAGAGCAATGTACAGGGATGACAGGTCAAATCTTATCAGATGGAAATAAGACCATTAAAAGGATAGGATGGGGCTTCCCTGGTGGCACAGTTGTTGAGAGTCCGCCTGCCGATGCAGGGGACACGGGTTTATGACCTGGTCCAGGAAGATCCCATACGCCACAGAGCGGCTAGCCCTGTGAGCCATGGCCACTGAGCCTGCACATCCCGAGCCTGTGCTCTGCAAGGGGAGAGGCCACAACAGTGAGAGTCCCGCGTACCGCAAAAAAAAAAAAAGGATAGGATGGGGAAATGTGTCTCAATTAACAGCCATTGTAGAAAGTTAAATATTAGAGATCCTAGCTGTAAGCCCAGTGATTCAATATAATCTTACATAAATTTAGCAGAAGTATTTCAGAGTCTCACATAAGGAAGCCCATGATCTCTTTCTACAGCGCACTGAGTGGATCTTCCCTAGAGTATTTAATTTTGTCCTCAGGACCAAATCAAGAGTGATAATTGCAAACTGAAATGCATGCAGACAAGATTTATAGTTTGGCAAGAAACCATGTGAAGAAATACAAAGACATTTGAGGTCGTTGGGCTGGAAAAAAGAAGAAACTAAGGAGAACTGGATAGTGGCCTTGGCAAATACTACAGCACTTCCAAGGAGAAGAGGGATAAAATGTCTTTTTATGCAGCCCCAGATGGCAGCCCTTCAACCAATGGGTGGAAGTTACAAGGTGAATTATGAATCAAAATAAATACTTTCCAACAATGAGATGCATTATAAAATAGACTGGCTTCCTCAATCCATAGATAGTCCCCTGTCACATGAATCGTTCAAGCTCAGATCAGACACCCGGACTGAGGCTATTGTCTGGGTTAGGATTAGATCAGCTGTTGTTTATGATCCTTTTCCATCTTGAGGTTTTACATATGCTGTTAGAGCTTTGTAACTAACATGATAGTGACACATGTTAAGAAAAAGTTCCTCAAGATACTACAGTATTTGCTAAATAGTTATTTATGGCAGAAGGTAGATATTGAAAGACAATTCCAGTTATGTTACAAAAATAATCAGGGCTTCCCTGGTGGTGCAGTGGTTGAGCGTCCGCGTGCCGATGCAGGGGACATGGGTTCGTGCCCCAGTCTGGGAAGATCCCACATGCCGCGGAGTGGCTGGGCCCGTGAGCCATGGCCGCTGAGCCTGCGTGTCCGGAGCCTGTGCTCCGCGGCGCGAGAGGCCACAGCAGTGAGAGGCCCGTGTACCACAAAAAATTTTTTTAAATTAAAAAAAAAAAAATCAGTGAACATACCTTCCATTAATATTTCCCCACATATCTTTGAGAAATTGTTTAAATGTCTCCACAACAATAAAAGTCACATGGGTGATGTTACTAAAAACCAAGCAATGAGCGTGAGTATTGCTCCTTCATAGAGATGTTCCACTCCTTGTCAAAAGCCTAAAACTTCCTAGAAGGCAACTGATTACCACCAAGAAGATTCAGGATCCAAAGCATTGGAACCACCAGAACAAGCCAAATTTAGGATGTTGGCAACACAATTCCCAAGGGGAGTCTAAGCCATTCCAATGAATAAAGTCACTGAACTGACTTACTTGTAACCCATTATCATACATTTTCTTCTATGTGAGAAAATAAGAGTTTGAGCACTTACTCAAAAATACACATTTTAGGGACTTCCCTGGTGGTGCAGTGGTTAAGAATCTGCCTGCCAATGCAGGCGACACAGTTCGATCCCTGGTCCAGGAAGATCCCACATGCCATGGAGCAACTAAGCCCGTGTGCCACAACTACTGAGCCTGCGCTCTAGAGCCCGCGAGCCACAACTACTGAGCCCGTGTGCCACAACTACTGAAGCCTGCACGCCTAGAGCCTGTGCTCCACAACAAGAAGCCACCACAATGAGAAGCCCACGCACTGCAACGAAGAGTAGCCCCTGCTCGCTGCAACTAGAGAAAGCCCACATGCAGCAATGAAGACCCAACACAGCCGTAAATAAATAAATTTATTTTTAAAAACACATGCATTTTAACCACTGATCATAAGATCAAGGTGAATAGCAGACCATATTTGGAGCCATGGGACCTGGTCATAGAAGATCTAGCGTTCAAATGAGGCTTGTTAATCAACCTCTAGAGCAGCATTTTCCAAACGGTAAAATCAGTATTTACAAAGAGAGAGAAAAGAATCAGTGGTCAGAATGCTTTGGAAACATTGTACTAATATAAAGCCACACTGGCTTCCTCACTGAAGGACTTCTCAGAGCTCTGTTTCCTCTGAAATTTCCAATACAGTCTGTGCAATGTACCAAATATATCCAATGTTTAGAACAGGGCACCTCAAGACACTACAGTATACCCTTTTAGGAAACAGTCTCAGAAGGTAGAGAATGGAGTGCGATTCCAATTACGGTGTGTAAATAAGATCCCCGTGAGCCATGGCCGCTGAGCCTGCGTGTCCGGAGCGTGTGCTCCGCAACGGGAGAGGCCACAGCAGTGAGAGGCCCGCGTACCGCAAAAAAAAAAAAAAAAAATCATAAATCGTATATAACAAGTAATGTGCTGGTAAACTTTCAACAACCAGCTCCCTGAGAAGCGAAAAATACATGCATGTGTGTACAAACATAAATTTATCTTAAATACACAAGAAATAATAATAAAATATAAAACACTCTATTATAAATTTCATATGGCCAATTAATTCTCACAAAATACTTTCTTGATTTTTGGCAAACTGTTAGATCTATAGCCAACCTATGGTTGCAAATACTGAACAAGCATGGCTCCAAACTAAATGCTGGTTGATATCCTAGTTTGTTTTCACGAGCAAGACGTAAGAGCAACAATGAAGCGGTACATCAGAACATGCTGAGCACATTTTTATTCAATCAGATAACAGTTTTGAATGCTGGAAAACTATTTCTTCAATTTTTTGTGCTTTTCACAATATGCCAGCTACATAAGCAATACATTTTTAAGTTTAATTTGCTCTATTAACATTTTCTCCACCACCTCCTTAAGTCTAGACAATCAACAAAACAATAAACTGAAGCCCTGATTTATAGTGTCTTCTGGTGCCTATGGTGTAAATATTCTTACCCCGCTCAGTTTCAGGCTCTGAACATGCTGTCACTGAGTGCACAGTTGGGAAGAGATACAGAGCAGTGTGCAATTATATTTTCACCACAAAGATACAATAGATGTAAATAACCTCCAGGGTATAAATAAATACAAAATATAGTAAAATAATTAGGAAGAAATGAGTTTTGAAAACTTACTACTTTTGTTTAATATAATTGTGTTTATATAATTTAATCTTTAATAATGACTATATTGAACAACCAGCCCAATAAACCCCTGTATGTTGCAGTGATATCTTACCGATGGCAACATAAGTCATTCCCAACTTCAGTCCCCTCTACAAGAAGACCAACTAGTAATTATCCACAGACACCACTGTGAAAATTCCAGAACCATGGGGTAAGGCTGAAGTACTCACCTTGGACAACAGAGACCTCGGAGGACCACATAATAAGGGTAAGAAAGACAGCTACACTTTGACCGAATCACCCTTTCCCCACACCGGCACAGCACCATATGGACAGGGCCCCCTGTGTCATTGGTTTCTTCCATGGGAAAAAGGAAACCCGAGGTGCACATTCAGCTTCCCCAGCACTGCAGGATACTTCCTGGGAGACCCACTCAAGTATCACCTCACAAGGATCACTGGGGAATCTGCAGAGCTAAGAAGGGAGACAAAGCTTACAGTAACCAGCACTCAGATCTTAGTGGACTGCATTCTTGCTCACAGCAGCTCAAGTAGAGATTCCAGACAAAGGCTCTGCCTTTCTGCAGAGCCAATGCAGTGGCCCCATCTGGACAGAAGCTCAGTTGGCAGTTCTGTCTGATTCTGCCAGCCAACAGACCACACCAGCATCAAGCCCATTCTAAAGCCCCACCTGGCCAAGAAAGCAAATTCCCAGTCCCACTCAACTTCTGACCATTGCCTCTAGTCCCACTCCTGTGGGAAGTATGGCTACAGATGACCAGTAGCTGTGTAGCACATCCTAGGGCCACCCAGGCAAGGATCCAAGTCAGCAGCCCTGCCCAAATATTGAGCATATCTTCTGGCCCCATAAAAACAGGGAGCCTGAAGAGTGACACTCAGCAGCCTTGAAGCCCTGTTTATGGTATCGCCCAGCTGTGGATCACAGCCTAAAACACCAACCATCACTGGAGCCTAGCATACGGCCCTACCTAACTGCTGAACACAGCATGTGGCCTCACTCAGGCAGGGAGCCCACCCTTGACCCTGTTCAATCACAGAGGATAGCCTGCTACCCCACCCAACCAGACAGCCTTCCCAGTGACCTCACCCAGCAGCAGAGCACAGCCAATGGCCTACCTGATCACAAAGCCCAGTCTGAAGGCCTGCTCAACTTTGGGGCATAGGCTGCAGCCCTGCCCTTTCAGGGAATCCAACCACTGGCACCACCCTGCCAGGGAACACAAGCAGCAACTTTGTACAACCAGGGAACCCACTAAGCCACCCTGCTTGGATGTGGATCCAGTTAGCGAGGGAAGATTAGAGCAGAAATATCAAAAAAAAAAAACAACCCAATCAAAAAATAGGCAGAAGACCTAAACAGACATTTCTCCAAAGAAGACATACAGATGGCTAAGAGGCACATGAAAAGATGTTCAACATCACTAATTATTAAAGAAATGCAAATCAAAACTACAATGGGGTATCACCTCACACCAGTTAGAATGGGCTTCATCAGAAAATCTACAAACAACAAATGCTGGAGAACGTATGGAGAAAAGGGAACCCTCTTACACTGTTGGTGGGAATGTAAATTGATACAGCCACTGTGGAGAACAGTATGAAGGTTCCTTAAAAAACTAAAAATAGAACTACCATATGACCCAGCAATCCCACTCCTGGGTATATATCCAGAGAAAACCATAATTCAAAAAGACACATGCACCCCAATGTGTACTGCAGCACTATTTACAGTAGCCAGGACATGGAAGCAACCTAAATGTCCATCAACAGATGAATGGATAAAGAAGACGTGGCACATATATACAATGGAATATTACTCAGCCATAAAAAGGAATGTAACTGGGTCATTTGTAGAGACGTGGATGGACCTAGAGACTGTCATACAGAGTGAAGTAAGTCAGAAAGAGGAAAACAAATATCGTATATTAATGCATATATGTGGAATCTAGAAAAATGTTATAGATGGACCTATTTGCAGGGCAGGAATTGAGACACAGACATAGAGAACAAACATATGGATACCAAGGGGGAAAGCGGGTCTGGGATGAATTGGGATTGACACATATACACTATTGATACTATGTATAAAATAGGTAACTAATGAGAACATACTGTATAGCACAGGGAACTCTACTCAATGCTCTGTGGTGACCTAAATGGGAAGGAAATCCAAAAAAGAGGGGATACATGTATATGTATAGCTGCTTCACTTTGCTGTACAGCAGAAACTAACACAACATTGTAAAGCAACTATATGCCAATAAAAAAAAATTTTTTTAAAGATTAGAGCAGAAATAAATGAAGTAGCGAGTAAGATAGCAATTGAAAAGATGAACAAAACTAAGAGTTGCTTGAAAAGTTAAAATTGGCAAACCTTTAGCTAGACTAACCAAGAAAAAATGAAGAGGACTCCAATAAATAACTCCAGATTGAAAGAGGAGACATTACAACAGATAGCACAGAAATACAAAGAGACTACGGTGAACAATTTTACAACAACAAATGGGACAACCTAGAAGAAATGGATAAATTCTTAGAAACATACACTCTACCAAGACTGAACTATGAAGAAAGAGAAAATCTTAACAGACCAATAATTAGTAAGGAGATTGAGTCAATAATCAAAAAATTCCCAACAAAGAAAAGCCAGGACAAGATGGCTTCACTAGTGAATTCTACCAAATATTTTCAGAATAATTAACGCCAATCTTTCTCAAACTCTTTCAAAAAATGAAGAAGAGGGAATATCCTCAAATTCATTTTATGAGGCCGGCATTACCCTGATATCAAATTCAGATAAGGACACTACAAGAAAAAAAGAGACTACAGGCCAAGACCCCTGATGAACATAGACGCAAAAATTCTCAACAAAATACAAGTAAATTGAATTCAACAGTTCATTAAAAGGAACATCCACCATAAACAGGTGGGATTCACCCCTGAGATGCAAGAATGGTTCAACGTATCAAGTAAGTGTGATATTTCACATTAATAGAATGAAAGATAAAAATCATATGATCATCTCAACAGATACAGAAAAAACATTTAACAAAACTCAACATCCTTTCATGATAAAACCTCTCAAACAACTGTGTATAGGAAAAATGTACTGCAACATAATAAAGGGTAAATGTAGGACAAACCCACAACTCACATCATAACTCAATGGTGAAAGGCTGACAAAGAATAAGACAAGGGTGCCCATTCTCACCACTCCTATTCAATACAGTACTAGCACAGAGCAATCAGTCAAGAAAAAGAAATAAAAGGTATCCAGATCAGAAAAGAGAAAGGAAAATTGTGTATGTTTGAAGGTGACATATCTTATATGTAGAAAACCCTAAAGACACCACTAAAAATCTATTACTAATAAGTGAATTTACAAAGTTAAAGGATACAAAATCAATATACAAAAATCAATAACTTACTATATACTTGAAAGTTTCTAAGAGAATAGATCTTAAAGTTTTCACTACACAAATAAAAACCTGATAACTACGTGAAGTGATGGATGATTTAAATAGCCTTATTGTAGCAATCATTTCACAATATATGCACAAATCATCATATTGTATACCTAAGAACTTAATTATACATCTCAATAAAACTGAAAAAAATAAAATTAATGTGTAATAATAAAAAATAAAAATAAATTCATGAACATTTAATGATCAACTCACCTAATATGAGCTCTAGCATACCACTCATTGGACCAGAAAAACCTTTTTTAATCTCTCTGAACATCATTTGGGCCCAGTATCCTCTGAAACTCACTTTAAGAAATATTGCTTTAAAGGAGCCCTCACAAGGTATGTAGACTATGTTCTCCAAATGTGTGTACTTTCCCCACCTAGCATCAAAAAAAAAAAAATTCTTACACATGTACCTCCAATTTATATATACACAATTTCTTTAATTTCTTTTCATAGCCATATTAGAACTTGTTAAATATAACTCTTGACATACAAAAATAGCCTTTAAAGTTTAAAATATCTGTTGAGGGCTTCCCTGGTGGCGCAGTGGTTAAGAGTCCGCCTGCCAATGCAGGGGACACGGGTTCGTGTCCTGGTCCGGGAAGATACCACATGCCGCGGAGCGGCTGGGCCCGTGAGCCATGGCCGCTGAGCCTGCGCGTCCGGAGCCTGTGCTCCGCAACGGGAAAGGCCACAACACTGAGAGGCCTGCGTACCGAAAAAAAAAAAAAATATATATATATATATATATATGTATCTGTTGAATTCTGTATGTTTTGCTCATTTAATGTTCATGGTATAATAAACTGGTTAAATTAGAATCAAGTATTTTTATTTATGCAATATAGAGTACACAAAAACTTACTCATCAGATTCATTTATAAAGCATATTTACAAGCATGTCTACCCTGAAAATCATAACTGTAGGGGTTTCAGTTCAGACAAAAGTGAAAATCACTTAAGTAACAGCAGTTGCATAAACTGATAATGAAAGGGAACCATTTAAAATTCCCTTTGAAACAAGGCAAAAACAAAAAAAAAAGGCCTAAGTTTCTTGCTGGGGCTCTGATGTTCTGTAATTGGTTTGTTTGAAGGTTAGGTCAACCCTGCTGATAAAACATTTCTAAATTTAGATTATAGTGGTATAGAGAAATCCAGCCAATGGGGGAGATTGCTGTGAAAAACTTCTTGCTGGATAGTCATCTCTCATTGCTAAAGACTAGATAAGGTGAGCCAGGAAACCTGGTAGTGGAAAGTGACCTTAAATGGTGGGAAACTCAGGATTCATATATATTCCTGGAGGAGGGGATTCAAAAGCAAGTCGCCTCCCCATGAACAGTTTCCTTAGATATAATGGCACCACTGGACCTCATATTCGAGTGGGAGGCAAGTGAACATACCCTGAAAGCAAAGGTGAGAGCCTGAACAGGAGACAGAGACGCCCACCTTTCAGAAGATGAACTCATTCACTGGGGAGGGACCACAGGCAAAATGCTTGCTGCCAAATGCTCAGTTTGAAAGTCACTCATTGAATGATGACTTTTCTATCCTCTTCACGCTTATAATGGCATCCATCAACTCATCATTTTTCGAGAATTTGGATTTCTCTTCTTTCAACTCTTTTTCAAGGAAGCTTCATGCTTACGTACAGAGTTTATTGTATCCAGGTTTTCGTAAGTTTCCTCCAGACTGGGAGTTTTGATGATACTCTCTCAAAGCTGGGATCATTTAAAGATAATTCTAGTTCTTCATACTCATTTTTTAATAAGACTAAGCTTGTCAAGAATTTTACATCTTTCTTCGATTTGTTCAGCAAGTTTTATGGCAAGCTGTTTTCTCCTTCTTACATAACACCCTACGTTTAACTGATCAAAAACTTCTGAACAAAAACAAGAGAACTATAAAAAATGCAATGACTGCTGTACCTACCACAACCTCCCAGAACCCAGTTTCAAGTCTTTAGGCAACTCTACCCAAAACCACCTGCAGCCTCTCAAAGACCAGCCCCAAGCAAAGTTTTACTTCCTTCTGCAGATCTGGTGTCTCCTAGCAGCACTCTTAACAGATCTCCCTACTGTAGTCATGGCTTAATCAGGCCACAGAGGACACCACCACAACCAACACCACCACATACCATTTTTCCAAGAACCCAAATCCACATTGAACAACCAGAACAAACCAAGGGAGGGCTGTTTAGAGGTAAGGACAAGGATGGAAAAGAATTCATATGCCCATTCAATGCCTAATGTTTCATCGTTTCTCTCCTTTTGAAATCAGTATTTTAAAGAATATAGAGAAGAATGTCCAAATCATAAGTGCATCATTTGATTATCAGAAATTGGATACATCCACATACCTACTGCCTTGGTCAAGAAATAGAATAATATCTGCCCCCTAGAAGCCTTGCTTGTGTCCCTTTGAAACCTCTGCATCTTCTTTCTTTATCAAAAGTAACGAAAATTCTGACATCTGATGCCATAGATTAGTTTGAGCTGTTTTTGAACATATAACACATACTCTGAGTCTAGTTCCTTTTGCCAAACCTTAAGTCTGCATGATTAATCCATGTCACATGTAGCAGTACTTTGTCCATTTTCATCACTGTATAGAATTCCACTAAATAAATATATCACAATGTATTTATTTTTTCTACCATTGATGAACATTTGAGTCCTTCCCAGTTTCTATTACCAAAAAATATTGCTATGAACGTTTTATGTATCATATCACTAACATTAAGTATGCATTTTTGTTGGCTAAATTCCTAGGAGTGAAATTGCTGAGTCAGCGGTTAGGTGTATATATAGGTAGATACTGCCAAATAATTTCCAGTGTGGTTGACGCCCATTTGAATATCATCTTTTGCGAAGGGCTGTTACAGGTCTCCCGCCCATTTTTCTACTAGGTTGTCTTTTTCTTATTGATTTATAGGAATTGATTATATAAACCCTTGTTTGGTTATCTGTTTCAAGTATCTCCTCCCAAACGTGGCTTGTGTTTTTCAGTCTCTAAACTGGAACTTTTTATACACAGAAATTCTTAATATTGATATGATATGAACCAATTTAACAATCTTTTCCTTTAGAGTCAGTGCTTTTTGTATCCTATTTTAAAATCTTTGCCTACTCCCAGGTCATGAAGTTATTCTCCTCAGTTACCTTCTATTGTTGTACCATTTATGTCTACTATCTGCCTGGATTGATTTTTGCATTGGTATGAGGTAGAAGTTAGGTTTTCTATTTTTCATATGGATATATAATTGACACAGCACCATTTATTGAAAACAAAACTGTCCTTTCCCCACAGACCTTAACTGCAAACTTTGTAATAAATTAGGTCTACATTTATTCGTGGATCTGATTCTAGACTGTATTCTGATTCATTAACATATCTATATATCTGTGAACCAATACCACACTGTCTTGACTACCATACTTTTATAAGTCTCCATCTGAAGTAAAATCATCCCAAACTACTCAAGATTGTCCCTGTTCTTGGTCCTTTGCCTTTCCATAAAGATTTTAGAATCAGGTTCTTAATTTCCACACAAGCACACATTATAAAGAAAAACATTCTGGGTTTTGACAAATATAGACTTGAATCTACAGATCAGCTTGGAGAGACTGACATCTCATGAGTCTTCCAATTCATGACAACAACATATTCCTTCATTTATTTAGGTCTTCCATATATTTTCAATGTTTTATTTTTTTAAAAAAAGGACTGTACAAAACTTTCTATTTCCTCTAGTGTCAGTTTTATAAGTTGTGTTTTTCAATAAATATTTCTAACATATTACTATCTTCAAATTTACTGCATTGAATTGTATAGTGATGTACCATTTTTCATTCCCGCAATCGTTCTTCTGTCTTTTGACAGTTGGAAAGTTTGGTGGGGACTTATGAATTTTATTAGTCTCCTCAAAAAACTGTTTGGCTTTGTGATTCTTCTCTATTAATTTTTATTGTATTTCTGAGTTTAACTTTATTATTTTCTCTACTCAGTAACTTTTTTTTTTTTACACTTTCCATGTTTGTTTTTAACTTTGTTTCATAGAACCACTGATAATTGAGGCTACTTTCAAGTATAGGATTTCTAACATTAAATTACATTTTCTAAGTATTTCTATAAAAAAGAAATGAAAAAGACACATACTACATTGTTTGCCATAAATTCATACACCAATACTCAGTAACTTATAATTTGCTACTCTTTTGCTGACTTCTTGAGAGAACATTCTTAGATAATTTATCTTCAGCCATTGTTCTTTTCTAATATAGGCATTTAAGACTATACATTTTCCACATATGGCTATAGCTATAGTCCTCAAGTCCTGATAAGTCATTTTTATTATCATTCACTTTAAAATTGCGGTTTCCTCTTTGATCCATGGATAATTAAAAGTGTTTAGCATATAGGGATTTCTCTAGTTACCTTTTCTGATTTCTAATTTAATTTTTCTGTGGAATTTAAATGTTTTAAATCCTTCAAAATTTGTTGAGAATTGGTTTATAACCTTGCAAAATGATCCATGTGCACTTGAATTGAGCTTATCTCCTGTCATTTGTAGGTATAGGATTCTACATACGTGTATCAGGTCATGTTTATTGCATTTTATTCAAATCTTTTATATCCATATTGATTTTTGGCTTTTTGCTCTTTCAGTTACTGAGAGAGGTATGCTAAAATTTCCTAGGTTTGAGGATTTGTCTTTGGTAGACAGGTAAGTGGGTAGGTAGGTAGACAGATATTTATATAGAGAGATATATAAATAGACAAGAGACCAAAGACAGAGATGACACGCTGCATACAAAATTTGCATACAAAGTTAGAATTGTCTTATTTTTGCAACATTCTTTCTGTGTGCTTATATTTTAAGTCTGTCTCTTATAGAGTAGCATATATCTATTTTGCTTTTTATCTAGCCAGTCAACACAAGAGTATTTCACCTATTTACAATTAATAAAAGCACTGATATATTTGGGTTTAAATCTACCATCTTACTATTTGCTTTCTATTTGTTTCTCTTTCTTTACGATCCTTTTTCTCTCCTTCTTGCCTTATTTCAAGTTGATCATATATGGTATATTATTCTATATTTTCCTCTCAATTAGCTTGTTCAGCATATATTCTTATTCTAATAGATGCAGGTTCCCCCTAGAAGTTATAACATATATCTTCAATTATTGAAGTCATATAAATTAGTGCTTTAGTATTTTAATATTTTATTTTTAATGATATAAAGCCATATTTAATCTCACTAAAATATAACAGAGATGATATTTTTAGTGAGAGCCATGTGATTAAAGTACTTCATTATCTATGAAAATCCACGTTTAACACTTTGAGATACAACATTTAAAATATCTGATTTTAAACTCAAGTTTATTTCAATATTTGGCTGTCTTTCTTAAAAAACATATCTCAGGATGGTATGTAGATCCAAATGGAAAAGCTCCTCACACTTACTACAATCTGACATGTTTTTCAATCTCATCTTTCAATTAGGCAAAGATTTGTGTGAACATTTAGCTAGTACATTTTTATCCTCCCTGAATTCAATCATTTGTTTTTACAAACTAATTGAAAGTGTTGCATTCTTATTTTTAAAAAATTGTTTTGAACATGTGTGATATTATTCAACAAGTCAGAAAACGTTCTTTCCAATTTTAAGTATACCGACTGTTTAGACCATTTTCAGTAACAAAATCACATAACAATTATAACCTATCCAAATGCCATTTTTCCAAGTGCTCTTTCCATAACATGAGTATGTTTTGAAAAGCATTTACTTCCTCATTCACTATTAAAATATCACCTTTCTGATGAAGGGACCAGTTAAGAGTGTGTATTTTTAAAATATCTTTTAAGTAACGCACTGAGGAGAGTTACTTGTAATCATATGAAAGGTCAGCAAATCTGGAGCATTTGTGTGTTTGTAAAAGAATAAGCAAAGCTCATCTTCTAGCCTTACATTTCCTTTAGGCAATTTGCCACAGGATCAAGAATAAACTTCCATGTGGTTAAAATTATGCTCACAGTCACTCTCCATCTCATCAGAAATACCACGAAGATGCAATACTTAAAAGTCTTCCTTAAAAAAAGAAAAAGTTAACCACATCAATGACATTTCACCTGTGGTTCTTTCTCTGAATTTTACCCTCAGAATCCTTTATTTTTCTAAAATTCTAGTCAAAGCAGCAACAGCTTATCCAGAAAATAATTGCTTTAAAGAAGTCAGTTAATCTATACAAAATATCTTATTTGATATATTCTTTTTTATGGATCACAAAGTCATTCTTTTTAATTGAAAGAGAACCTAATATATACCATAAACTGAGACATGATAAAGCCAACTGCACATTGAAACAGCTATATATAGCAAACATCCCATGTTTGTTCTAATACTTGTTTCTTCAAATGATCAGCAATGTTTTCTCTGGGTTTTCAAATAGTATTTGCTGGCAAAGGAATGCATATTAGTTTATTGCCATATTATTTGCCCTATATAACGTTAACCATTTTTACCACACCTGCAAGAATAAGGAATTTCCCAATATGTGGAATCTTTGTTTTTTTTTTACTATTAACTTAGTAAGTCTACTGACTGTCTACTACATGCCACATGCTGTTCTAGGATCTGAGGGTACAGCAGTGAACCAAGTAGAATAATAATAATGCCTGCATTCAGAAAGCTATTCTTTAAACTTCAAAAGATGTTTCTAAACATTTAACATGAAGTAAATTTTAGTAAAAGATCAAATAGCTCCTGATTTTAAATATCACTGAAATTTCTATGGGTTTTTCTTCATGGTTTGGTTGCTTTATTTTATTATTATTATTTTTTTTTGCAGTATGCGGGCCTCTCACTGCTGTGGCCTCTCTCGTTGCGGAGCACAGGCTCCGGACGCACAGCCTCAGCGGCCATGGTTTACGGGCACAGCCGCTCCGCGGCATGTGGGATATTCCCGGACCGGAACACGAACCCGTGTCCCCTGCATCGGCAGGCGGACTCTCAACCACTTCGCCACCAGGGAAGCCCTGGTTGCTTTATTTTTAATTGCCTTGTTAAGCGCTTTGAATTCTTATTACCATTAATTCATATCTCAGGGCACAATATAACCTTGGGTTGAGATTCATCATTGACAGTAGCGGATGAAAATCCATTTTCAATAGTCCTTTTTTCAGTTTGTTACTCATCTGATTAGATCGTCATTGTTTTGTCAACACTACCATTTTCTTAACGTATGTTTTGCATTATTAAGGTGAAGTTAGTTCATGGTGTCTCTATAAATTAGGGCCCAAGCAATAAATAAACCATTCTAGCTATTTTAGCAGAGAATTTAATAGAGGAAATTGGTTCAAGGGGTGGAAGACTGAAAAGGGAAAAAGAGGCACTGTGGTCACAGAGAGAGTAACTCAGGAAGCAGCTTCCACTCCTGGGGCCAGGGATCCAAGGGAAGAGGATGAGCTTACCAGACCTAGGCGTCTGGAGACCCAGGACCCAGACCTCTGAGGGGATGGCCTGCTGGTCCCTCAGGCACCTGAGGGAAGAGCCTCACACCTCTGAGGAGGGGCGCTGCCTGACTGCTGCTGCCGCCAGCGTGATGCTGCTGGTTTGGGAGTGTGGAAGGAAGCTGGGAACTGGAACCGGTTGCTCTTGGAACCCACTGGGGTGACAACAGCAAAATCAGCAGACAAACTGGAAGGAGCAAGTTCTTGCTCCCTCCTCCTGCCTTTCCGGTTGGCAGAACCCAGCAGGGAGCAGTACGCTAACAAAGCAGAAATGTGGTTTACAGCCTCCCAACCCCCATGTCCCACAGCAGAGTGTACTGTGAGGCGGGAAACAGTAGCATAATATTTCTGCAGAAATATTTTTAAACCCCTTGCTCATTCTGTGAGCGTTAGCTTACTTAAAATGAGGCGATATAACTCACAGCATCACACAACGAGGCTACATCGTCTGCATTACGTCACGATGTATTAGAAGAAGAAGAAAAATGCCTGTGAGCAGCACAGCGCACGCCACTGGGTAGGAAACTCCCACCTGACGTACATAACATGTGACCACCCAACGAATGGGCCAAGAAAGAAGGAGCCAATGCCAATCTGGATAACGGATAGAAGTAAAGATGAATGCATTTGATTTTTAATATAAACTGTTGGATAGTCACGTAAAAATTGCTGCCGCTCCCATTGGACACCATTGGTCTAGGCCAGGGTTGGAAAACAAATGGCCCGTGAACCAAATCTTGCCAGCTACTTGCTTTTTAAATAAAGTTTTATTAGAACACAACTCTGCCTATTCACTTATATATTGCCCGTGGCTGCTTTCGCACTACAAGAGCAAATGTGAGTACTTACTACAGAGACCATACGTCCTGCAAAACCCCAAATACTTGCTATTTGGCCTTGTGCAGAGTAAGTCTGTTGATCTTTGGTTTAGATAGCGATGTCCAATAGAATTTTCTGAAATGATGTAAATGTTGTATATCTGCACTTTCTATTATGGGAGCTACTAGCCACATCGTGGCTGCTAAGAACTTGAAATGTAGCCAGTACAACTGAGGAGCTACATATTTAATTTTTAGTTTAACAGCCACCTGTGGCTAGTAGCTACTGCTGTAGAGAATGCAGGAATAAATAGAAATAGGAAAAATGCCTGCTCTTGAGCCATCTAGAACTAATTTTTCATTATACCTCAGTCTTGGAGGAGGTATATTGGAGTGTGTTGGCATTTCTCTACCCCTGTGGTAGACGTGACTCATACACTCCAATCCTAATTCTTGTCTCCTTCCCAGCACAGGAACGATCATGATCCCTCAGCCCTTGGAAGTTAAGTGTAGCCACCTGACTGGTCCTGGAAAATCAAATGTGAGCAGAAATGACGTGGATCACTTCCGCATGATCCACGCGGAAGTGATCTTGCCCAGCGCAAGCAAATAATGGAGGTACCCGTCTCCACCTGAGCCCCTGACAACTGTACAGAGGAAGGCTCTTCTCCAGCCCCCACTGGACACGTGACATAAGGAATCTGTGAATTCTTTTGTCTTAAAGAACTGATGTTTGGTGGTTATTTTCTCACCCCAGCGTAACTTAGCCCCAACACAATCCCCTAATAGAGCATTTCAATGGCCTCAAAAACCCTTCCTTGCCCTCTTTGCCTAAAGTCTGCCAAATAAAGCTAGAGATACATTACGCAAGCCAGGAAGACAGGGCTGCAGAGGGGATATTCCATTAGCTCTGAGTTTCTGTAGAAACAGTGAGTTCTCGGAGCTCTGTGCCACTGTGATTTGGAGCTGGCCGGTCACCTGATGAAATACGTGACTTTTAATGGCCTATTCTGCCTCTTCCAGGTCCCTGCTTCCTTTGTACTGGTATATGGAGGGAGGGTTAGCTCTGGACTCAGGTAGATCTGAATTTGAGTCCTGACTCTGCCCTATAGCAGCTACGTGACTCTGGATGTATCACTTGGCTTCCTTAAGCCTCAATTTCCTCTTGTTTAAAATGTGCATAATTAGAGCAACTTTTCCTGATTGTCTCAAGCGTTAGCAATAATTTATAACGTCTGGTAGCATCTCTTTCATGCCTAAAAATATACTGTGTGCTCTCCAGGCACAGAGCCTTTGCCCCTGATCCTCCCTTCCCCTGAGATTCACTAGCGTGCCACGTTGCCTTTCTTAAATGGAAGTTCTTCTTACTCAGCAACACCTTTTCTTGCTGTATTAGTTGACCATAATATCTCCATCTTCTGTACTCTGTCTTTCAACCCTTGGTAGCTCCTACTCATCAATCAAAATCCAACTCAAATGTCACCTTCTCAATGAAAATTTCCCCCATCTGAAGCAAACTTCACCCTCCTCCCTCAACCCTATGGCTTCAATATTCACATCAGCCACAACTCCACTGTGGTTTTCACTCATTCCCTTGAAAGCTCATTAATGGCTGGGCTGTGGCTTTCTCGTCCTCACCTCCACACCCCTGATCCTAGGCTGCCTCTATGCTTGTAGAATTCCTGGCATATAGAAGGCCATCAATAACCATAAGAAGCAAGGAGGAAAAGAAGGAGGAGGAAGAAAAAAGGAGGGAGAAAGGAAAGAAGGAGAAAGAAAAAGGAAAAATTAGGCAGCTCTGACTTCTATCAAGTAGAAAATAACCTGGAACTACAGTTTCCCCTTCCAAGAAAAGCATAGCTTCCTTTTAAAGCATTAGCTCAATAATCTTTCTCACTGAGTCATGCAGAAATTTTTAAATGATTTTTTGAGTTGACAGGTAATCTATAAAAGGAAAGCGTTCATTGCAGGTTGATGAAAAGGAGGCAGCGTCTTTTCTTCCTCTCAGCTCTCATGCCCACATTTTCATAATTATTTATATTTCATCAATCAGTTAACTATAAAAGGCAATTCAAGAGGTGAAAAAGAACATATTTGGTTACCCACATTACTAAGGCCACCAAAGAAGGAATTGGCAGACATCGAACAGCTGAGGCCCGGCCCTAGTGGAGAAGAGCTTTCATAAATATCAAAACATCTAGAAACAATAAATGCTGGAGAGGGTGTGGAGAAAAGGGAACCCTCCTGCACTGTTGGTGGGAATGTAAATTGATACAGCCACTATGGAGGTTCCTTAAAAAACTAAAAATAGGGCTTCCCTGGTGGCACAGTGGTTGAGAGTCTGCCTGCCGATGCAGGGGACATGGGTTCGTGGCCCGGTCCGGGAAGATCTCACATGCCGCGGAGTGGCTGGGCCCGTGAGCCACGACCGCTGAGCCTGCGCATCCGGAGCCAGTGCTCCACAACGGGAGAGGCCACAGCAGTGAGAGGCCCGCGTACCACAAAAAACAAAAACAAACAAAAAAAAGACCTAAAAATAGAACTGCCATATGACCCAGCAATCCCACTGCTGGGCATATACTCTGAGAAAACCATAATTCAAAAAGAGTCATGTACCAAAATGTTCATTGCAGCTCTATTTACAATAGCCAGGACATTAAAGCAACCTAAGTGTCCATCAACAGATGAATGGCTAATAAAGATGTAGCACATATATACAATGGAGTATTACTCAGCCATAAAAAGAAATGAAACTTGAGTCATTTGTAGTGAGGTGGATGGACCTGGAGTCTGTCACACAGAGTGAAGTAAGTCAGAAAGAGAAAAACAAATACCGTATGCTAACACATATATACAGAATCTAAAGAAAAAAATGGTACTGATGAACCTAGTGTCAGGGCAGGAATAAAGACATAGACATAGAATGGACTTAAGGACATGGGGGTGGGGAGGGGGAAGCTGGGGCGAAGTGAGAGTAGCACAACATATATACACTACCGAATGTAAAATAGCTAGCTAGCAGGAAGCAGCAGCATAGCACAGGGAGATCGGCTCGGCTCGGTGCTTTGCAATGACCTAGGGGGGTGGGATAGGGAGTGTGGGAGGGAGGCTCAAGAAGGAGGGGATATGGGGACATGTGGCTGATTCACTTTGTTGTACAACAGATACTAACACAGTATTGTGAAGCAATTATACTCCAATAAAGATTTTAAAAAAAAAAAGGAATGAGGAAGAAGGTGGTTATTACCCCCTCCGAACTTTTCCTTTGATTATAACACTGTAGCCCACTAAGTTCTCGGGCAGCACCCTCTCCCCCGCCCGCTTGTAAGCCTCACAAGCGTCCTATTCTAATAAATCACTTCGTATCTTAAAAAAAAAAAAAAAAAAAAAAGCATGTCAGAACTTTATTCCAAACACGCTTTCTCTTTGGGGGGAAAATGGCCCCAGCAACACACTATAATAAAACATTGAATTTCTTTTAAATAGAAAAAAATCAAACCCTTTGACATGTAGCTTAAAAATGGAAAAAGAATCTTATAAGCACTTCTGGGGGGCAAAAAAGGTGGTAGCCAGAAATCAACAATTTCTCCTTGCCACTGCCCCAAATATACCATGGGTCCAGCTCCATGGCGGGTACAAGGGGAAGGTTATTTCTCCTAGTAAAGGACATGGAAGTAATGACAAGAAAGAGAAAGAAACTAATATTGGTTACTATGAAACTACTCAAGGAAAATCAGTGCTGAATTATTTATGTCTAAGTTTAAATGTTCCCTTGCTGGTTTTAGCTGTCAGGAAGTCTAAAAAGAAAGCTATAAAATTTCCTCCCTCCAGCCAAGAGGAATGCCTCTCTGAAAAAGTGGACCTTGGAGATGAAGCCCCAGAAGTTTCCAAGGTGTGGCACAGAGCTCAGGGTTAGGTGAGGTGGAAGTTTAGATGAGAAGTTTTTCCAGGTGGGCAAAATGTCAGCACTATCAAATTGCTCTGGGACAACAGTAGCCAACAGAAAATTATCTGTCATCCTCAGCAGTCCTTCCATGATTTTTCAGAGGCCAGATGTCTCTCAGTTTGTAAGATGGTCAGCAATTGTGTACAGTCAACCATACTCTCTCCATCTGAAATAATGAAAGAGACCCAAGTTCAAGAGAGAAGGGTCAAACTGAGCCCATTCAGCATCTCGGGAAGATTTCTACTTCTTTATTAAATGGATTGCACAGATTGGGTCTCAGCCTAACCCAGTGACGTTCTCCTGAAGGTCGCCGTGTGCTAATGGTGGGGATTCAGCATTCACAGTGAGGTGAGAGAGAAGCCAAACCCTTGTGACCAAAATGCATTGCTCTCAGGTGCCTGAGAGAGAGATTTTGTGACCCCATTCATCAGTGAACAGCTGGATGGATGGTCAAACAGAGCAGAGCACTGTAGGTTTTCACATCCACAGAAATCAGCTACTGTCATTCTTGGAAGACTACGAATATTATTATAGATATTCTATAATGATAGAATATCTATATGCAAGGCCTGTGCCTATGGCAGTGAGACCCTCAGACACCATCAGTTATGCTAGAGAATCGTGGGGGAAATTACTCGAATATCCCAGTACTCTCCCCTGGGAGGACAAATTGTCGAACGGAAGTAAAATCAAGTGTGCAAGCACCAGAATGTTAAAAAATTGGTTAAGAACCAAGGAAAGGTTCTCAGTGGACAGAAATATACCATTAGCTACTCATAATTAAGTGACTAAATACAGTGAAATATAGTAAATTGCCTCTACTATAAATCAACTCATCTCTCCCAAAATACAGTAATATATAGTAGAAATCTGATAACCTTTCTGTTATCTTCCTAAGACTGATATAAATCTAGCCTCTGTGCTTTGGCACTATAATTCGGATAAGCACACATCCTGATTTACCTGAGACAGTTTTGGTTCCTGCCTAGTGTCCCAGCATAATTATTAACAGCAATCTCTTCCATTCTCCAAAGTGACCCGGTTTGGACAATTACATGGTCATATTACTCATAAAGGGTTTCTGCTGAATTATACATGCTTTGTTACTTCTTATTTGAAAGGCAAAGGGAGTTTCTCTGTAAATAGTAAAAGCTTCAATATAATACCACGTTACATAAAAGCATAAATAAGTTTAGCTTCACAACTGGACAAGAGAACAATGCATAACACGACACTGAGATTAAGCTAAATAAAATTATCCCCAATGCCTTTACCAGTGAAATTTCTCCCTCTAGCTCTCTTGGGTCACTGGCCCTTTTTAATTCGACATAACTGATGTCATCTTGTAATACCAACCTGAGATTTACGGTAAGAAGAGAGAAATGCCACTGACAAAGCTTACATCTGTGGTGTATATGTTAATGGCACGTGTTGTTCCCCCCCCCACCACTTAAGTCTTCCTTTGAACATCTTCCATGTTTCAAGTTATGACTTCAAAATTGCTCAAGACAGCTGGGACTGTTGCCTGTTTCATGTTAATTATTTTTTGTATTTCGGTCTCTGCTGTTATTACCACTTGTTCATTGGTGGCTCTCATTATAATATTTGTTTGCCTCTCTAAATAAGCTAAATACCAAGATTCTGAAATGCAGTAATATACAATACAGTAATATAAACTTTCTGAAGGAAATGAAAATATTGGAAAATCATCATAGGAAATTTTGTTCCTGAAAACTACTTACAGGAATAGATTCTCATGACAGAGTTGAAGAAAAAGAAGACATTGAAATGAGGCATCTTCTTGACTGGAAAATTGCAGGTGAGGGTTAGGGAAGACACTGAAGGTCAAGTGACAGGATACTGAGCCTGGTTCCCTTACTGCCCATGGTCTGTAGGGAGACCCTGGCCTTAGTGGACAGCATGAGAAAGGACCAACTGGGGAGGCTTTGGCTTCTCTTACATCAATCCAGTGCTCAGGACCAATGAGATTCCACAACACCTCCCTTGGGTGACAGGACCATGCCATGGACATAGCCCAAAGCATGATGGAGCCTTAGCCCTAAGGATCTGGAGAGAGATGCATGCCAGTCAGTTCTCCAACTCTTTCTCCCCAGTGACCACTTCCACCAAACTATCACCACAGCATCTTGCTCAACCCTGTGCCCCTGTGGTCCTCTCCCATAGGATTTGTCATCCAAGTTCCCACTGTAGAAAGAAGTAATGACAGACCCAAGCAATTACCTACTCAATAAAAAATGGAACAATAGCAATGGACCATTATCAGTGAAAAGCTTGTTTTTCATGCATTGAATGCCAAAGAAGTACCATCCTGATTCAAGATCTAGTCTTTTCCTTGGGCAAGATGCTCTTTAATATGGAGAAAAGGAAAATGAGAGAATCCATTGGCATAATGTGAGCCAACAGAGAAATCAACCCATGAGTCAGATAAACACATTAGTATTGGCTCTAAAAAGGAACTGGTCATGGAAACCTCCTCCTGATTTATCATTATTACCATTCATTCATTTACAAGCAGAAGGTCATCCTCTTTATATGTGCCTTGCTGGGGGAACAGTCACGAGGTGTAGGTGACATATTAGACCCTACAGAAGTCCTTTTTGACATAATGTTTGAATATTAAATACTAATTAGTTTTTTGTATGGTTTCAGTATTTTCTGAGATTGATTTTCTTGTAAAAAAAAAAAAAGAGAACATGGAGGGCAGAGAAGAAGGCTGTCACTCATGGCAAATTCTTCATTTTTCTCATTTCTATAAGACTTGTAACTTTCACCTTTTAAAGAATTTACAGATTTTGATTCTTTTACAGTACTGAAAGCTTTATCCACACATGTTACTTCTCCGAGAATAATCTTTTCTTCTTTCTAAGCACTTTTATAAACAGGAACTCAGTTAGACTTCATAAAAACCCCATGAGACAGGCACTATTATAAATGGAGAGAACAGAGCCAGAAGGGTTAAGTAACTTACCTGAGAGCATTCTGAGTTTGAATTTAGAGTTAAACTCTTAACTAGTACACCAATTTCCGTAGTCAGGGGAGGGCTGTGTCTATCAGAAGGAGGTTTCATCAACGTGCAATATAACAGAGGCAACCAATATATAAAAGCAGCTCCAAATACAATTTGATTCAATTAAGCAAACATTTATTGAGCACCTATTACATAGCAGACATTGTGCTATGTGTCAGGACAAACAGATTTATTAGACAAGGGGTATTTTAGGGAGGAGAAATAAATGGGACCTAATCAAACTTAAAAGCTTTTGCACAGCAAAGGAAACCATAAACAAAATGAAAAGACAACCTACGGACTGGGAGAAAATATTTGCAAATGATGTGACCAACAGGCGCTTAAGTTCCAAAACAAACAGCTCATACAACTCAGTAACAAAAAAAAAAAACCAAACAACCCAATCAAAACATGGGCAGAAGACCTAAATAGACATTTCTCCAAAGAAGACATACAGATGGCCAACAGGCACACGAAAAGATGCTCAACATCACTAATTATTAGAAAAATGCAAATCAAAACTACAGTGAGGTACCACCTCACGCTGGTCAGAATGACCATCATCAGAAAGTCTATAAATAACAAATGCTGGAGAGGGTGTGGAGAAACGGGAACCCTCCTGCACTGTCGGTGGGAATGTAAACTGGCGCAGCCACTGTGGAAACCAGTATGGAGGTTCCTCAAAAAACTAAAAATATAGTTGCCGTATGATCCAGAAATCCCACTCTTGGGCATATATCTGGACAAAATTATAATTTGAAAAGATACATGCACCCCTATGTTCATAGCAGTAGTATTTACAACAGTCAAGACACGGCAATAACCTAAATGTCCATCGATAGATGAATGGATAAAGAAGATGTGGTACATATATGCAATGGAATATGACTCAGCCATAAAAAAGAATAATCCCATTTGCAGCTACGTGAATGGACCAAGACATTATCATACTAAGCAAAATAAGTTAGAAAAAGATAGACACATGCCATATGATATCACTTACATGTGAAAGCTTAAATATGACACAAATGAACTTAAGTACAAAACAGAAACAGATTCACAGACATAGAGAACAGACTTGTGGTTGCCAAGAGGGAGAGGGGGCCGGGAAGGGTCGGATTGGGAGTTTGGGATTAGCAGATGCAAACAATTATGTATAGAATGGGTAAACAACAAGGTCCTACTGTATAGCGCAGGGGACTATATTCAATATCCTGTGATAAACAATACTGGAAAAGAATATGAAAAAGCATACACACACACACATATAGCTGAATCACTTTGCTGTATGCCAGAAACTAACACACCATTGTAAATCAACCATACTTCAATAGTTGACATAAATAATAAAAAATAATTTAAATAATATTGAGTAGAGTTCCCTCCGTAATAACGTATATGGGAGAAGAATCTGAAACAGGATGGAGATATAGATATACAACTGAATCCCTTTGCTGTACACCTGAAGGTAATACACTGTAAATCCACTATACCCCAATATAAAATAAAAACTAAATTTAAATAAATAAAATGTGCTCATATATCTGAATCTGATTTCCCCACCTCCCTATCCTCTCACCCAAAGCTTCCTTTTCAGTGGCTCCAAAGAGAGATGTTTTTCCCTCTCAGCCTTTTCAGTCAAGGTTTGTACACATTTATCAACTCTGGAGTTTCCAGGTCGGGATGTCTGTCATTTAACCTTCATCCCCCTTGAATTTTCATCCTGATAGGTTTGGATTAAGCCACAGACTGATAAATGAGCACTGCTTTGGCGACACAAAAGAGCAGTCATTAAGGAAACCACTCTGAAGGTATGAATCAAAGCCAGGGATCTTTTGGTTTTTTTCCCCCTCTTGTTCACGGATTGCCTGCAGTAATACGTTTTTATTATTTGTATTTCTTTCTTTTTTTTTTCTCCTTCAGTTTCCAAATGGTTTTCATCATCATTTCCCGCTTGTTTTTCTAAAAGAATAAAAGTGTGTACTGACAGCAGACAGCTCTGTGTTTATGGCACTAATGTGGCTAGCAAAAGCATTTTACCAATTTGAATTTAATCCAGGACCGGGAAACCAGGGAAAAAAGGAGAATGAATGAAGGTTAAGTAGCAGGCCCCCTGATGTGAATAGCATGTTTCACTCATAAAGACTTAGGATAATTAGGGAGGTGATGTTTTTCCCCTAAGGCAACTGTTTTGCTAAACTGAAGCTCCATAAGAGGGGGCATTCCTTCTATTTATCTAGCTTACAGTTTTCCAATTATTTAAGCCACCACCCACTTACATATGGTGCTTGATTTCTTTTTAGTTTGGGAAGCCACACACTATCTTAACCCTTCTCTGAATTTTTTCCTCTCCACCAAACCAAAAGAAACCAAATAGCAAAGAAGAAGAAAGAAGATAAAGACAGCAGGGCTTGCCAAAGATAAAAGTTTTATCAGATGTGACCAGGGACAAGAGTGCATCAGAAAAGATTGTCCTGGGCCATAGAAGAAAACAGTGCAGCAAGCGTTACGGTCACAGTTGTACGTGCCTGGTTGCTAAGTTTCTCTGTCCACCCCTGAAAGAAAATGCCTTTGGGGTCAAAGTAATGCTTCATTCTCTCTATCAGTGGTAATGCAAATATCAGCTGCCTAAATTTGCTTGAGCTTTCAGGAGTCACCTTATTGTTTAAGATTTTAGCAGGACTGGCTTAACTCCCCATTTTATGTAACACGGGAAAGGCACCATCTCCTGAAGCTCCTGGGAGCTAGGGCACAGAGGTGAGGGAAGGCTTCCACTTATCCCAGGCAGCTCTCGGCTTCCCCTTTTGCTGAATTCTCAGCCCCATTCTATATAGAGCCAACTATTCCTGCCACCCCTTTGCCCAGCTGGTACTTGCTCCCCCAGTCTTGCTAACACAAAACCATATACAGCAAACCTTCTCTGAATTCAGGGAGCAGCAGAAGAGGATAATATAACCTCATTCATGGGACTACTGAAAGGGTTAAAAGCCATAGCTGAAAAATCAGCTACCTGAGGGCTCAGAAACCATCATCAGCTGTGCTGCAGGCGTATGTGTGTCTCCAAGCCGGCTGTAGGGATGACAGCCAATATCCCCTTCACGACATTAACAGATAAGGAAGCAAAGGAAGGAAAGGAGGATGACTTGTGCCAGAGGGCCACTCGTTCAGCAAACACGTATCAACCTCCTGCTACAGTCTAGTTATCACCATGCTGGACTCAGGGTCTGACACAAGTAATGTAAGAAAGTAAAAAAATGAGCCCCCATAACCAAAGACGGTACCAAGTACTAAGAAATGAATCACTAAGAAAATGAATATTGTAAATACTACTCCCAGCCTCTGAAGACATTCTCCAAGCTTTAGGTTTAGGGTTCCTGACAACGGGAACTCCTCCTCAGAGCTCAGATCTCAGGTTGATGACAACAGCAAAGATGCCTTGAAGACAAAAGAGCTGGTGCCACAGGAGAGGCCAAGGGTCAGGGTACGTAAGGTATGACCTCCACCAGTGGACGGGAAACTGTCCACAACCATGGCACAGGGAGAAAGAACTTTCCAAGGAGAACACGTAAGTCATCACTTCCCTACGGCCAGAGGATCCCATTGTCCCAGGGAGCTTTTGGTCACACACATAAGGGCCCAGCACGGCAGGCCATGGTGGCTGGCTCCCTGAGATGGGGCACTCCAGATGGCTTAACATCAGCAAGAAATCCCACATTTCAGCACCCAAAAGAAATAAGAGATTCATATCTGACTGCTGATCATCCCATGAACAGGCTCCAAGTTCACTGCTGATAAACAGCAAAGAGCAGTTGCTCTTACCTAGTGGGGGGTTTGTTCACCTTCTGAGCTAAACACACCCGAGATGCATCCGTCACCTGCTTTCAGTGAAGAGCAAAAAAAGATGGATGACACCAGAGGCCCAGTAATGAGGGTCACTCACTATTCCTGAAATAGATACTCGGTAGGACCAATACACAGTAGATCATCAAAACTTTACAAAAAGCCTGAGAGAAAGAAAAACTGTGTTATTACAAAGATAAATTCAAGAGCCCTAATGATCTCTATTTTTCTTCTGCAAGGAAAGATTAGGATCCCAGATGCAATTTCACAGCTGAAACTCATTGGGAGAATTAACCCCCCTCACAGAATCAAACATCTGGAATGATACTGAATAACAGAATATGCGTACCTGGGGGGAAATACAGACTGATACAAATGTCATGAGAGCTGCATGCTGGGCAAGGTTTACGGCCATTGAAATCAGACACTGGATCCAAATCCCAGCTCCATCACCTTTGGTGTGACTTTGGGCAGGTTACTTAAGCTTCATAAGCCTCACTTTCCTCATCAGTAAGATGAATATAATAACGTCAACTTCTATGTTTTCTAAGATTTAAATGAGATAATATGGCAAGTGCTAAGATTTAAATGAGATAATATGGCAAGTGCCTGGCTTAGAACATATGCTTGAAACCACTGGGAAACTTTCTTCTGAAGTCATAAGACCCTATTCCAGTCGACACAACTTTCTAGGTTTTAAACACTTCGTTTAAAGACACGTTTAAGAGTTCTCTGACACTTTTTCTAGAATATTCAAGTTAGTCAAGTGTTTATAGACATCTAAGTTTTCTAATCTGTGGCTGTATTTTTCTTAACTATCAAAAACTATTCTCAAGTCACCCTCCAAAATGTATTCTTTTCTTTCCTCTTGCTACCCAACTTTTTCCAAGGGATGCATCTGGTCAGATTGCATTTTTTTAACACCGTCAAGAAAATGGGTTAGAGGGCCTTTCATCCCCTGTCAAATCACTGAAGAGAAGCGACTCTTACAGGTGACTTCTGCGCATGACTCGGGACCTGGTGCAGCCTTGTTCCTTCCCCGTGGTTTCAGAAAGGACTTCTGGGCAGCAAACCCTGGCCATGCAGGAACGACCCAGTCTGTGTGCAAACAATTAAGGCACGCACCGCTGGCTACCCAATCTATTTTCCCCTCCCGCATTTCACTGAACAAAGTAGAATTAGCTTCTATTTCTTCCGGTTTGGGACCTTTCGGTGTCATGTACAGTAAATGTCTATGCACTAGCTGTTCCAGCGCCCTCATCCCTGCCCTTCTCATCCATATCATACAGAAGTCCAGGCTTACACCACTTGCCCACTTCACTGCTTCCTTCCTGCCATTCTTCCTCTCTCCCTCCTTTCCTCCCTTTTTCCCTTCTGTCTTTTAATCAGAAAGAGAACAGCTATAGGATGTGAGATCAAGCTATACTATAGTCACCACAGGTAATCACTTTGCATGTAAAGTAAGTCTGTGCCCAGTAGATGACAATCCCAGTTCAATTCAAGACAATTCAAGACAACGTTCAATTCAAGACAATTATGGAATGTGAATAGTGCGCCAGGCCCCGCACTGTGTGCTGGGAACACAAAGATAATTTGAGACATGGTCTCCATCCCCAAGGAGTTGTACAGATAAGTGGAAAAGTCAATAACACAGTGAATTACAATACTCTATTATAATAATATAACAACACCATAATACTCTGCGATGCAGGATGTAATAGCGCTATGCGTCAGTAGTAACTGCTTTGGGTGGGGAAGGTTTAATTTTGCTGGGGAAGGTCATCAGGGAAAGCCAGCCTTCATTCGGGATTTTATTATCTCACGGGGAAAAGTTGTAGAAACTTCCTAAACCTCTCTCGGGTGTTTTCTCAACCCATTCTAATAATCCTCCATGGTGCCATCAGAATCATCTTTGTAAAATACAATTTAAGCCACATCTTTCTTAAAATCATTTAAGGGCACCCTGTCGCCCTCAGGATCAAACTCCAGATGCCTGGGCTGCTGGCCGGAGGAGGGAGGCGGAGGGCATGAGTGGCAGGCGGGCATCCTTAGGCCTGAAAGGAAAGGAGAGGCGACCCTGCCAAGGGGAGGCCACCACCTGACAGAAGCTTCGAACCTCTGCCTGCCTGCTGCAGCCACACAAGGTGGGAGTCAAGGGAAAAGATACCCACCCCAAGACCCTATCCTTTCTCTCCTCCTTCCCTCCATCTGTCCAGTGTTGTGCACTGACCAAACCCAAGGGCAAGCGTGCCCGTTGGTGTCTCATCTGTCAGCCTCCTGAGGCAGAGAGCAAGGCTTAGAAGGGAGACCTAGAAAAGCTAACTTCTCACTTTCTCTGTTCGCGTTGCAACTGGTGGGAAGCAGTGGTGGCATCTGACACAGTTGGGGCTTCTGAGATGTCGGTGGAAATCTGCCTTGGAGCTTAGAAAAACAGTTTTCCTGCCATGATGAACAAGCTAGTGACTTACCACTGGCATCTCCTCTCCTTTGCTCTGAAAGTGGATGTATGGCTGCCATCTTGAAATACGGTGGTGGAGTGGTCCAAGAAAATCAGAGATACCAGCCCTCGTGACACTGAGGTGTTAAACCCATAGCTGCCTCCTTCCTGACTTTTTGTGATGAGAGAAATCTAAGTTTCTAGTTATTTGAGCCACTGGTAACAGTGTTTTCGTTACTTGTAAAGGAAAGCATTCCTAACTGACATGGCTTCCTTGTGTTTGCCTCCCTTATAGCAAGTCCTACAGGGACTCTCTGAGTAGGCATCTGTCTTCTCCCCTAGAATGTGAGTTCCATGGGGTCAAGGCTGACACGTAGTAGGCAGCTAACTGCTGCTTGTGAAGTGATAAATGAATCAATGCTTCAGGTGCTGTGGGAATGTAAGTAGGACTAGATGCCAGCTTGGTGGTTCTTCCAAGCTCTGGTTCATTCCCTTGCTTCCTTTTTACCCTGAGGAACACTCTCTTAAATGCCTTGCTGTGTTTTCTCACCTTCCCTTTGCCCTCGTATGTCCGTCGTATATCAAGCAGACTTAAATTGCACAAATTGTTTGCGTTCTGTTTAATACCCATTCTTAAAAATGATTCTCACTCTAAAAGAGATGGGCTGATTAATGCACTCCAAATATCTTGCAGCGCACAGCCAATTCCTTTATCCTTGTTCTATTCATAATGTATAACCCTTCTTTCTTCAAATGTGCATAAAAGGATCCGTTCCCCACCAGCATTATTTGTAACTGCAGAGCTTGAGGTGGTACCAGATGTCAAAAATGAAAAATTGCTAAATTCAAAATTGCTTCTCCCTTTGTTTTAAAGGTGACCTGCAAGTCGTTTTTTATTTTTTTAATGAACTAATTGTAGGATTATATGCTGAATGCCCCAAATGCAGAGAGTGAGAGAAGAACACTCAGCACATACCTGCTACAAAATACCTCGTATTGTTTCAGAGCCTCTGCAAGCCCAGACTGCTGACACCCACACTCCCTACAGCCCCACCAAGGTGACTGACTCAGACGCAGCTCCGCTTTCCAATCGGGATAATGAGGCCTGCAGGACAATGGTGAGCTGGGCTAGGAACAGCCAGGCAGCTCGGCTACTCGCTGAATGACCTTGGCCACGCTGTCCCATCAGCCAGCAGTTCAGCTTCCCCACCTCCACCAAAAGGCAACCAGCCCCTTCCTTTCGTGTCCTCCCACTGAAGAACTGACGGTTACAACTTCATGCTCGACACACGCCTTCCGTTAAAAGAGGCTGTCAGAGCTGCAAATTATTTTCAACATGCGTTTTCTTTGATTGGAAATCTGAAAAATAGGCAGTGAACCTGTTCCTACTTCCTTATGTCCTGCCCTGCTCCCTCTGGCCCCCAATGCTGCCCGAGACCAGGCTGGTATTAGGAAGATCTAGATTCTTGTCCTGCGCTGAGACAGAAAGACACTCCCCCAGAGTGACTCGGGCACTTCAGGGATCAGTAATCTTTGTCAGATCATCTGTGATTCTATCCAGGAACAAAATGATGCCAAGTAAGGATCGGGAGTTCACAGAGCCACGTGCTGTGAGGGAAATCACAGAAAGGGCCCCCTCCTGCCTGAAGACAGTGCCCTGTCATTGATTTGAAATGCCACCTTTACTACGAATTTATTCTTACTATTTACTCTGTCTGCAGTTACCTGTCACCTGTTCAAATGTGCATAACCCTCCGAGGGTAGCACATTAAATTATTCATTGTCTGCTATTACACCTCAGAGAGAATGAGCTGTTCCGATTACATTCCAATGAGACGGCTACTTCAGCAGCGGTGGAACAGCAGGCAGGGCCATGGTGCCACGGAGGCAGAAGAAGTAGGAAAAGTGGGGCGAGTTGCATGGCAACACGAAGGCACCAAAATGATAGATTCCTGGCACTGGTCAATTACCCATTCATTCATTCATCAAATAGTTATTAAGTGCCTGATCTTCCATGGACTGGGCTAAGAGTGGGTGATACACTGTGAAATGAGTTTCTAATCCCAGACAAGGTTAAGATCACACAGAACAAACTCGGCCACGGTGTCCCCCTCAAGCCAGCAGTCGTTAACTTTACCTCTCTGGGAGGAGGAAAGCCCTGGCTTCCCCGCCTGTGGGTTGGAAGATACCCAAGCTGGCCTCCTGAGAAGCAGGCAACACTCTGACCATCTGAACGCAGCTCCTCTCTCCTCCCGCCTCCCAGTCGAGTTGCTTCCATGAGACTGTGAAGACACAGAGCATCCTGGGTCCTGTCACGTGCACACAGGGAAACCAGCCACTTCGAGAGGTGAAAGCATCAGCAAGTCGTGCCTCAGGATTCAAAAATGCCAAAAGCTGGTACCTTCGTGTCTAATGGAAGCACCACACTGAACTCTATGCCTTGGGATCTGAAGACAGATTAAGCTACTGCTGAGGTCATACCTGGGCAGAATTCACCTGCAAAATGAACCACAAGTGCAAGCCATCCACAATCAGGTAATTCCCATCATACACCTAGTGAGAAAATCACTCAGACGCCACCAATAGCTTTTGCCCAAAGAGATGAATAATGTGGAGAATCCTTGGCTGCGAGAAGAACAGAAGAAATTAATTGCTGGAGCCTTCACGGCAGGACGAAAGCCAAGAATTATCCCCTGGATCCGCACTCATAATTTACAACAGCTGCCTCCTTCAGGCGGGCCAAAGTGACTGAGCGCAAAGCACAGCAGATCGCAGTGATGAATCTGGAGCCTCGCAACACGTGGCCACGACCTGGAGGATGCTTTCCTCCAGCACCTGCAGCACCCAGCCTGCAGCCCAAACTGCAGCCCTCACTCTCCATGGCTGGCACTTACCTTGCAATGATACAAAACTCCATTCACCATACTATTGTCATAATAATTCCTTTCAAATTCCACTGGGAGATGGCTGAAGCACAGTCTATTTAGCGATATTTTCCAGCTACTGGAAACTGGATGGTCACCAGCGCATCATGGGAAGCGCATTTTATGCTCTTTTGTGGACTCCTAGCTGGCTGGCAATAGGAGGGCTGAGAACCTATCGGGAGGTTCCCTCTGGGTCAATGCCTACAAGTTAAGGCATTTAAAAAAGAACGCAAATCAACTATACTTCAATGTTTTAAAAAAGAAAACAAAAAAGAATGCTGGCAAACAAACAAATTTAAAAAATAGGATAGAGGAGAAAAATTAGGAGAAAATAAAACCAGAAAGACTGAGAACTAATATGCAAAAGATAGATCAAAAATAAATAACTGTTGTAAGGGGGGGAAACTTACATAAGCAGAGACTTTGGAAGGCATGGTTTCTCCTAAAAATAGCCTCAGGTTTCGTGTAAAGGAGATCAAAACCTTATGTGACACAAGTTTGACCACTTATTTGCCTGTTTATACCTAAAACTAATATTTCTATCCCAAGGACAGGGTTTAAAGGCTCTACATAGACCGAACTTGTGCACCAAACCATTTCTACTCACTCATTTACAGTCTCAAATGCTGAGAATCCTACTTGGGAAAGAATGGAAATTGAGCGAGAGCAAGATTTAAATAATAAGAACATGAGTGCTGAATGCCAGACTTTTTAACTGTTTTAAAGACTAGTCAGGGGACTTCCCTGGTGGCGCAGTGGCTAAAAATCCGCCTGTCAATGCAGGGGACAGGGGTTCAAGCCCTGGTCTGGGAAGATCCCTCATGCCACGAAGCAACTAAGCCCGTGAGCCACAACTACTGAGCCCGTGAACCACAACTACCAAAGCCCACACGCCTAGAGCCCGTGCTCCGCAACAAGAGAAGCCACGGCAATGAGAAGCCCGTGCACCACAACAAAGAGTAGCCCCCGCTCGCAGCAGCTAGAGAAAGCCCGCGCGTAGCAATGAAGACCCAACGCAGCCAAAAATAAATAAATAAAGTTAAAAAAAAAAAAAAAAAAAGGCCAGTCAGTCTTCACATTAACCGTTCTGAAGAAGTGGGCTGCAGTTTGGTTGTGGGGTCTCAGCAGAGAGAAACTGAAGGGCCTTGTTACAGAAAGGCCCAGTTCTTGAGTCAAGCTCCCTTGAAGAGGCTAACACACTGCGATGACCTCCCGTCTGCTCGAAATTCCAAAATTAATCAGGTTATTTGTTTTGCTTAAAGGGCCAGCTACCCTTAAAGTTGATGTCCCTAAAATAGATGAGATACAGAGTTTCATCAGTTACCCCTTTCTAAGAATTTGTTTATTGGGCCCTTTTCTAGGAATAAGCACTAGTAGGAAGAAGAACATGTGTGGTCAGTGGCTTCCTGGGGATGAGGACAAAGGCTCATATGTCAGAGTGAAAAGGCTGCCCCTCCAAGGGCACCATGTTTTTCCTGAGGAGACTGTATTAACATGGAGTCTGAGACATGTTAGAAGGACTTAGGTCATATTCTTAGGTCATATGACTTAGGTCATATCATTCAATACATCAAAACCAAGAGGGCAGGTGAGAGGATGCTAGACAGGATGACCAACTTTCCCAGCTCCAGTGGCCTTATATCCCAGGTAACCTCCCTCTGTGCGCCTGTACCGATCATACGTTAGCACCACAGATAGGGAGAGGATTCCAACTGCACAGGACAACAGGAGCTTAGAGATATATAGATGGATATAGATACACAGACAGATATGCAAACTGCCTATGTGATCCTGGTGAATAACTGAAAGACACACCCAACCTGACCCCACAGATGATTCATGGTTCAGTTCCGCTGTTAATATTTATTCCCCCTAAAGCCACCTCCTTATCAAATGTACTAGCCATGAAACCACACATTCTTGTCCAACCCCCTCAGCTCAATCTTTTTTTCCTTTTACTCAAAAAGAAATGTAACCCCATGACCCATAGGCCAACCATGTCCTTCACAATAGTTTCTAGACACAGGAACCAGACACAACCTCAAAGACCATCTCCAGGGACTAGCAAACATGGGATTGTGCTGGATTCAACCTCAGCAGCAACTCCATGTGGCCACAAGAGAAATGGCAATAGTAGACTGGCGGGACAGACTCCAGCTCCTTCCACATCATGGGGTTGGGATGGTGGGTGTCAGATGAGGAACAGCCCAGACCACGTCTCCCACTCCCTCACCTTGAACTGAGCCAGCCCCTGTGGCCCCTGTACAAATTCACAGGAGAGGGAGAGGCTGAACTTCTGTTGTTGGTAAAAGAGGAGGGGGCTCCAGCATTAATTGGGAAGGTTACACTATCACCTTCAAATCTAAATCTTTCTTTTCTACATCTTGAAAGAGACATGAGATCAATTTAGCAACCCACGACATGACAAAACTTTGCATAGCAAAAAAAAAAAAAAAAAAGCACACAAGACAGTGCCTTCCACATACCCTATCAAGACCCCCTCTCCCCAGCCTGTACCCTCCTCTCCTTCAGACACCTTTCCCGGCATCACTGCCACCTTCAGTCCCCACCTTGTTCCTCTTCCCCCCTCACACTTCATCTGTTCCTCCTGCTAAAATATTAACTGCTAATTAAGGTGTCAACTGATAGTAATGACTTCACATGAACGCACCTGGGAGCATTAGCATTTTAAAAAACCACTTAAAAAGAGAACTGCCTCCCTCTTGTTAACGCCTCTCAGGGGGCTGGCCTATGAGCAGTTACCACCCTTTCTTTCATTCCCCCCTCATAAGGATTGGGATGAGTAAAGGCTCGGCATTCCACCTCTGAACAACGCCATCCTATGCACTAAATGAATGTGGCCCCATGTTGCCTCGTGACGCATTATGGCTAGATCTTTTAAATATTAACTGTTTAGAATCATGATTTTTTTTAATTCAGCTGTCGTGGTATCTTCTATTTAGGAAATTTTCATATGGATAAAATCAATGTCTCCAGTCAAGGGGTCAGAATTGCCCAGGAGAGCTCAAAGGCTTATGGAGAGAGCGCTCCACATCAGTGTCTAGGACCAAGAGTTCCAATGCTCACTCTGCGGTTTGCTGGAGCAAAGGGGAGGAGATTGTTGATAGCAGCAGAACCCACACCTTCCTATGAAAGCATCTGAGTCCCCCAACTCAGGATAAAGGATGATTTCAGAGAAATTCAGAGAAGCTCTTCTTCTGGAACACTGTCCAGATTTTTCCCTTAATATCCAGCACTTTAATGAAATGTTTACATGTATATCTCACTCCACCAACCTGATGCTCTAAGGGAGCAGAAACCGATTTGTCTTCCCTTGGTAGGGATTCGTCATAAGTTTGTTGAGTGAATATATAAATGACAAATAAATAAATGAAAAAAAATTAATGTCTCTGGCTTCTGATAACTAGTGGGGGAAAAAAAGTATTCGCCAATTTAATCTTCAAAATATGCCAATTACCACATGTAAAGTTTGCAGGACTCCCTGCAATAAGGACGTACGAGCTTGGTCTACGTGATCCAGCATTGCACAAACCAGTAATATTGAGTGTGCTTTGCCTGAGAGCTAAAGAATAAACTAAGAATTCTTTCACCCACATATAAAATACTCCCAATGTGTTTATGCCCGAATTGTGTGTAATGGCTTGAAGTATGTCCCCCAAATTTTATATGTTGAAGTCTTCATATGTTGAACCCCCTAGTATTTCAAGATGTAACCATATTTGGACACAGGACCATTGCAGATATAATTGGTGAAAATGAGATCGTCCTGGAATAGCATGAGCCCCTAATCCATTAAGATTGGTGTCCTTATAAAAAATGGAAATTTGGACACAGACACATACACTGGGAGAAGACCATGGAAGAGGAAGACGGAGATCAGGGCGATGCCCCAGAAGCCAAGGAACGCCAAAGACTTCCGGGAACCCCAAGAAGCTAGGTGAGAGGTGTGTGGAACAGACTCTCCCTCAAAGCCCTAGAGAGGAGCCGACCCTGACAACACCTTGATCTCAGAGTTCTAGCCTCCAGAACAGTGAGAAAACCAATTTCTGTTGCTTTAAGCCACCCAATTTGTGGCACTTCGTTACAGCAGCCTCAGGAAACTAATACACTGTGCTACCTCTTGCTCTTTGCCTAACTCTCTTCCCTTATCCCCACCGCCCCCCGCACCTCTCAGTTAAATGGCCCCAGGGATATAAGGAATAGTGCTTTAGAGTGTCAGCCTGGATACCTTAGGCCATAACAAAATCAAGCTCCATTCTCCCAAGTGGGGCAAAGTGTCCGCCATGTTGTATGTCCCATGAGCTTCTTCAGAGACACAAGAATATTCACCATGTTCACTCCTGCTTCAAGCTCTACCATGTGTGTGCCAAGTTTATAATCAGGTGGGCATCCTCCACACAAGTACTAGCACCTCTCTGTCTACAGAGGCAGTATTATTTTACTGTTTCCCAACTTGAATAAGTAAGAATCCTTCAGGAAAGTGTAGTTTATAAAGCATCCAAACCCGGACACCTCCTGAAGAACAAGAGTCTAAGATAAATGTCCCTTTGTAAAGAAGGGTAACAACAGATGGAATCTACCTACAGAGTGGAGACACAAGGAGACTGGGCGGTTGAGGTGGATCGATTTCCAGATCTGAGCCTACATCAGTATTCCAGCCACAGGCTGAACAGCTGACCTAAGTCTTCTGATCTGGGACCAAACATCCCAGTGAAGTCAACCCTACCCTCTAATCAACCCTCTCCTCTCATATACCCCCAATAAACAAGAACCCACTAGAAAAAAGGGCCCTTCAGCCATCTGTCAACTTGCTTGACCACATGAATATCAGTTACATAAACTCACTGAATATTTTGTAGGACCTGTATGTGCCAGGTATGTGGTTCTAGGAACTGAGAATACAGCAATGAATAAAAACAAAATTCCTGCTCCTCATAGAACTTATTATTCTAAGGGAGAGAGACAGAGAATAAGCAAGATATATGAATAAAAACAGAATGTGTTAATGATAAGTGCTTAAAACAAGGGAGAGGAACGGGATGTTTAACAGATATTATTTTGAAAAGTTTTGTTTGTACATTTTAGAGTTTTAGATGGAGCGCTGGAGAAGTTGACATTTGAGTAATGAACTGGAAACTGTGAGGGAAGAAGCCACAAAGATATCTAAGGGGAGAAGGTTTCAGGCTGAGGCAACAATAAAGGCAAAAGCTCTGGTGGATGTGAAAAGTGTAACGCACTACGCAAATGCAAATTAACAGTCTTATTAGAGAGAGAGGCAAAAAGAAAATCTCTATTCAGCAAAATCTTTCAATTCAGAGAAAATAGAAAAAGAAAATATTTTAACATCCACTAAACACATGACATTGTTCCTTTGCTCACTCTGCATACATATCTTAGTCCTCAAAAATGAAACACAAGTATCCAAATTACAAAAAGAAACAAAGTTTGAGTAATCTTGATAGTGGGGTTGTTAGTTACCACAGCAAACCTCAGCCTGACTGATACTGACCCAAGCGTACAGACAGAGACAAGAATTGCGCATGTTACTGTAGGAATAGTTGAAGAAAACAGGGTTTCTTTTCCAAGTTAAAAAAAAAAAATGAACCGGCCTTCAACTCTCTGTAAACATACGGAGTAAACTTAAACTGAAATATCCTTGAATATAGATATAGACCTGAAAGGTGGATTTCAAATCAATGCCAAACAAAACAAAGAAACAAAAACGAAAGCACCGTGTAACAGTCAGACGAGCCCAATACTCACGCGAGGAAATCCATCCTCCTTAGCAGTTCCTCGTGGCCTCGTATCTCCTGGCTTTGAGACTGGTGTGGTTAAAACCCACCAACATTCAGCCCATGGTGCCATGGCTGGTGGGTCTGTTTTCATTTTGCTAGCCTGTTTAACTCATGGCTCTCATCGTCAGGTGTCATTTGTTACCGAAAAGAGAAAGAAAGTATTGTGGTTGTCTCATTTTAGGCAGTTGTCAGAGCGCAGACTTAACTGTTACATCATATTAGAGAGCGAAGATTAATAGGGTTCAGTGATGGCAAAGATCCCCAAATATATTCATTTTTTAAAGTCCATTTATAACTTCAGTGGGAATCTTCCTGACGAATTTCTAAGAAATGAAAGATGTGGGGTTCTTCAGTGTATGTTAAGAGTACCAATTAGTCTGTTCTCCTATCATAGGAGAAACTGCAAATCCCTTTCGTGACAACTCTGCCCTCTTGATTGCTTTGGAGGGCGGTGTGATCAGGACGGTGTAAACAGACTTTGCCAGTTGCTTCAGCTGATTTAGGAACAATTTTTATTAAGACCCTACCAATCAAATAATCATTCATTTACTCATTTCCTGCAGAAGCCAGAGCAAAATTCACCTATCCCTCCACAAATGTTAGGTTTATCCTTCCCCTCAACCACATTTTCATACATTAAGTTTTCAAGCAGATACTGGCCTTGTACATGGTGGGCCCTCAATCAACGTAAAACAACAATATCTGCACACCTCTTAGGGAGCTCCATGATATTAAAAGTTTTTCATTACTTTTCTCGTATTCTCTCCTCCGTTCAGCAGAGCCTACCCTATGGGTGTATTTTTTTCCGCCTCGAAATGTCCTTATGCCACATCCTTCTATTCTCGGGCTGAAATTCGTCTGTGTTTATTCCTCAGGCTCTTGCACTTATATACTTTATTACAACTTCTTCATACCCTTTCCCATTCCCCAACCTAATCCTCTTCTTCTTTACCCTGAGGGTCTCTGCCAATATAACTTCAGGTGAAGCAAATGAAAATAGTAGCTTTTGCCCCAGGCTTCAGGCTTCCTCCACCAAAATTAAAACATAAAAACATTACATGGATATTAATATTATATTCCCTGCCCCGCAAACCTTTTATAACATTCCGTGGTCTGTCAGTCAACAACGCTTATTGAGTGTCCACTCTGAAAAGTTAGTTGGCGCCCTTCTGAGGACAGACAAAGGAAGAAAAGGGCATTTTTTTGCCTTTTTTTTTTTTTTTTAACTAGTCAAAGTTCCATCTTGTTCTCCATTGCCCTCTACTCGGAATTTCTCTACCCCAACATCTGCCTCTAACCACTGAAGCAACACGTGCAATGTGGTGTCCCTCTCAGGCACCCATTCTCTTGGTTTCCCAGAGAACTCTTTACAGCACCTATAAATTGTCCAATCCATAATCAGCTATACCCCATCAGATCCAAAAAAAGGTCATAAAAGAGGTAGTGAATTAAAATCTGTGAACCCAATGATGTGCCAGGAACCGTTGTAGATACTTCACATTCCATACATCATTTATTCCTCAAGAGTTACTATGCAAGACAGCAAATGTTCCCATCTTACAGCGCTTATGAGTCAGGATCAGAAAGGTTAAATAACTCGCCTGAGGGCTGTAAAAGTGGCAGAGGAGAGAGCAAACTCAGAGCTGGCTGATTCGGAAAAGCTTCCACAGAGAACAAATTAATTCTTTGCAGTTGGGCCAGAGAAAACTGCACAGCCCTCTATGAAAATTCTGAGTGGGGATTAAGAAATTCAGACAACACTGTGGACCAGTGCACTTACAGCACGTGCTCTAAAGTGGTGGTAGCAGAAGTCATCAGGTACAAAGAAAAGGACTTAGGTTTAGACATAGGGAAAAGCATGGAAAATCAGAATGGAATATAAGGTCGCAAGGGCTTGAGGAATAATGGCAGATGGATTTCAGCAAAAGAATAGAAGGATTTCCTGGGAATTATCTGGTAAGGGTCCAGCCCATTTACCAAGGTGGATGTTCTTGGGAAGGGCGCTGGGAGCAGTGACAGTAGCTGTGGCTACACTTTTCTTAAGGGCAGGTCTTCTCTTTCCCACTGGAGGCTCTCCTGCATCACTCCCCATCTTGATGCTTCAAGATTCAAGGCATCAGCCACAGCGACAAGTGGCTTCATAAGAGTTAAGAGGGTTGAAATCTTTGATGTCTGGTGCTTTTGCTTTTAAACCAGTCTCAAGGCACCAGTGTAACATCAACTAGCCATACCACTCAAAGCCCAGATGGTCCAAGTCATAGCCACATATATCTACCTTATGACATAAGGAAATTGAGCATCAAAACAGACTAAGTGACTGGGGAGATGCTCATACAGCAACTCAAAAAGGAGAGATTAGATCTCACCATCACCACTCAAACTACCTACTTCTGCATTTATAAAATGAGGGGGATGTCCACTCAAATGCTTACAAGGACAGGCAGCTCACGTGAGTGAGTGGCAGTAGGAAATGGTAGGAACTTTGGAAAATGAGTGTTAAATGCCTCATCTAAAGAGAGGAGCCACTGGGGCTTCCCTGGTGGTGCAGTGGTTGAGGGTCCGCCTGCCGATGCAGGGGACATGGGTTCGTGCCCCGGTCCGGAAGGATCCCATATTCCGCAGAGCGGCTGGGCCCGTGAGCCATGGCCGCTGAGCCTGCTCATCCGGAGCCTGTGCTCCGCAACGGGAGAGGCCACAACAGTGGGAGGCCTGTGTACCGCAAAAAAAAAAAGAGAGAGGAGCCACTATCCAGTGAAGACAACTGTTGACGAGTGAGAACACATGTCCCATGTTGCCAGATTTCCCCATCTTTCCAGATAATCTGGAAATACATAGCTGATATGTATTCACTAGGGTTTTTAATTTGGCAACTAATAAAACATTTTTATTGGTCAAAATTGAGCTGGGAGCTATTTCATGTGGCCCATGGGCCAGAAATTTGGATCATCCAAAGTTCTCCTTCATCCTGAATTTTCTTGGTCTGTCATTGGGTCTGATCTCTTTGTTCTCAATACAAGGAGTTTCATCCACTACACTAAGGTTAGGCCCTCATAACCTCTGTAGAGTCACGGCAGCTACTGCCAGTCCTGTGATGTACCCGCCCCCCTCCGTGCACCTCACTTATTGGTCTTCAGTCGTCACCTGAGCAGCTCAAGTACATCCATACACTCTCTTCCCTCCCATGATTTGAAAGTTGTCCAATTCAGTTTGTTGGTAGAAATGCCTGGTCCCCAAAAGATTTACTACACCTCTTTCGGGCTGTCACTTAAGCTCCCATAGCCACCAAATCCAAACACATAATCATCAGTATCATAAGAAAACTTTTACTAGGTACCTTTTACCAAGCTAACTGCCATATACATATACCCTACAATCCAGTTTACTTCTCCATGTAGGTAGTGTTATAAGTGATTACCAGCATTTCATCTGGGTCAGACTACTTGGATTTGAATCCCAATTCCTCCATTTACTAGCTGTGTGACTTTGAACAAATCACTCAACTTCTCTGTGCCTCAGTGGCTCAGACTGTCAGAAGGTGATTATAACCATACCTACATCGAAGATGGGTTGTAAGAATTAAATGAGTTATTATATATAGACCCTTCAAAATGGTGCCTGCCACAAAACATGTGTTATTTGCGTTTGCCAGTGTTATAATTCAGAAGAACTTAGTGGCAGGACTTCCCTCATGGCTCAGTGGTTAAGAATCTGCCTGCCAATGCAGGGGACACGGGTTCGGGCCCTGGTCCGGGAAGATCCCACATGCTGCGGAGCAACTAAGCCCGTGAGCCACAACTACTGAGCCTGCGCTCTAGAGCCTGTGAGCCACAACTACTGAAGCCCGTGTGCCTAGAGCCCATGCTCCGCAACAAGAGAAGCCACCGCAATGAGAAGCCCGCACACCGCGACGAAGAGTAGCCCCCACTCGCCGCAACTAGAGAAAGCCCGCGCACAGCAACGAAGACCCTACGCAGCCAAAACTTAATTAATTGAAAACAAAAACAACTTAGTGGCATGATTAGTATAGGTATTACTAAAGTGGGATGCTCATGAACAGAGATGGAGAATTAGAAGATAGAACAAAGGCGCTGAGCTTCCTGATCAAATCCTACTATCACCCTCCCTCCATCAGTCACACCTCCCCACAAGGTCACAGAAGGAAACACACAAAGGACCAAGCAAGGTAGCACGGTATTACTGGCTGGGCTGCAGTTAGCAGGACACCGAGGCTGGTGGGTCTGACCTGGGGCTCAGGCCCCAGTGTGGAACTCTAGAGAGCTAGGCTGGAGTCCACAGAGGACCCCTGTGGCCCAGCCTCTAGCTACAAGCAGTCTAGAACCAAACTATATCAAAGGCAGCTGTGCCTCCTTTTCCCCAAAACCAAAACCTAAACTTCTGGTGCAGACTTGGCTGGAGAGAGATGAGGCTCAAAGCCCATCCCCCTACACACACACGCACACCCACACACTTTCACAGGCCACAGATAAACAAGAGTTCTCTGGTTTCCACTGCACAGAAGGGAATTGGTATAAGCAACTGTATCTGGTCTCTTCTGCTTGGATAGCAATTTCTGGAAGGTTTTGGGGAGAAGGGAAGGGAGAGGACGGATGTAAGGCCCTCTCATGTCCCCAGGTTTCTAGACCAGAGAAAACTTCTAAGGAAAATGCCAAAGCAGTCCCTCCCCTAGAGCTGTGGACACTTCAACGGCTCGGTACTTGGTCATCACTGCCTCTTCTCCCTGGAAATGAAGTGACTGCCTGGACCCTGACCCACCCTGGAGAGGAGGAAAGCAGGGTGGGAGGGGTCAGAGACAGGAACCTTCAGCTCCTGCCAGAACCCAACTGTAAACAATAAATGCAGCAGGAGTGACCTTGACATCTCTGTGGCCTTCAGGTTTCCTTATGTGTGAAGTGAGGACCAGACTAGTGGTTGAGTTCCTTCTCGCTCTAACGTTCTCTGTGCTCTAAGGCCGCGAGCTCAGGTGCTATGGCAAACGTCTGTTCAAGTATCAAAGCCATTCCCTCCCACCCTCCCTAACCCACCCCTCTAGGTGGTCACAAAGCACCGAGCTGATCTCCCTGTGCTACGCGGCTGCTTCCCACTAGCTATCTATTTTACGTTTGATAGTGTATATATGTCCATGCCACTCTCTCACTTCATCCCAGCTTACCCTTCCCCCTCCCCGTGTCCTCAAGTCCATTCTCTATGCCTGCATCTTTATTCCTGTCCTGCCCCTAGGTTCTTCAGAACCATTTTTTTTTTAGATTCCATATATATGTGTTAGCATACAGTACTTGGTTTTTTCTTTCTGACTTACTTCACTCTGTATGACAGACTCTAGGTCCATCCACCTCACTAAAGATAACTCAATTTTGTTTCTTTTTATGGCTGAGTAATATTCCATTGTATACATGGGAGGGAGATGCAAGAGGGAGGAGATATCGGGATATATGTGTATATATAGCTGATTCACTTTGATATAAAGCAGAAACTAACACACCATTGTAAAGCAATTATACCTCAATAAAGATGTTAAAAAAAAAATAGGTAACCGAAAAAAAAAAAGTATAAAAGCCATATGGCCATAACCTTGGTCCTTAGAGAAGCCTCCACAAGCTAAGTCACTGAACTTCATCCACCTAAGTTTATGCCTCACTCCCTTTCAAGAAGAGCCTTCACTGTCCTCCACTCATGTTCCATGAAGAACTTCAAGCAACCATGTGGGGAGCTTTCCGACATGGAACTCTGAGTCAAGTGGAAAATCGCTTCCGAAAACTAGTCCTCTGGGTACTGGGTAGGAGGGCACAGTGCTGGTCAAGGGTACAAGGGACTCTAGGTGCTTCTGACCTGCTGAAAACAATTACCACTTGTTTTATGATTCTGCATGCTGGTTCTCAGCTCAAATTGCACCCAGACGTTTCAGAGTTAGCAGAGCATGTAAAGGGGTAGGCGGTGTTTTTCACCTGCTCAGACATTTTTCAGATGCTTTTTGTAATTGGATAACTCAAACACAGCTTTGTTTTAAACCTTCCAACATGCCGTGGTATTGACGGGAAAAGGAACTTGACAGGAACGGGAGATGTTACCCTCACTTTGGCTCTTACATGAAAGGACAGGGAACACTGAGAAGGTTGTTCGTTTACCAACACAAATATGGCCCCTAATGAGAGGCTGCGGCTCAAAGCATCACACACAAAAAATATGGAGCTTCATCTGGGACATAAAAAGGACAGAATCAACAATTCAAATTCTATGTGACAATCCTGGTTTCCAACACAAGTACAGTTTTAGGTTATGCAAAATTTTTCTTTGCAATGGATAAAAATTGAGAGCTGGCTGTAATTTCTGACACACCATATTGTGACGCTGTCATTTAGAAAACTAAACATATGTATATATAATTTTTCAAACAAAGATGTTGTTGTTGTTTTAAGCACAAAGCCCACAGCAGTTCTATTTGTTACAAACATTGGGTGGGGGGGAAAATTACCTTTTCTGCCATAGGAAGTCTTACTTCCATGAGCTCTGGAACTTGCCTTTTTTCAAAATTACAGTCTCTCTCCCTTTGGACCCCAAGGCAATGTGAGGATGGGGAACCGGCTTTGGAGCTTTTGCTCACAAAAATTACAACATTTTAGAGAGCAGGGAAGGACTGTGGAATAATCCTTAGAATCAACTCACTTTTCCCTTCCACGTAAGGACCAAAAAGGGGAGCAAATAAAATAAAATGGGATGGGTATGAGAAGAAGGGTATAAGGTGTTATTATTCATTGCTGCTAATAAATAACATGTAGTGCGTACTTACTGTAGGCAAGTCCCTGATCTGGGCACTTTTCCTTCTGAAGCAAATGCTATTATTATACCCATTTTACAGAAGAGGAAACTGAGGAATAGAGACATTCATTTTCCTACTGAAGGAGGAAGCTAGAAGGCAAACCTGGGAGATGTGGCTGCACATTTTTAAACACTACATTTTAAAATTGTGTTCCCATTATGTGCAATGCTAAGACTTTGCCAGTGCTTTAAATTTATCATCTCATTTAATCCTCACAGCACTGCAGATTTCCACACCCCCAATTTATAGATGAGACAAATACAGATCAGAAAGACTAAGTAATTAAACAAAGGGCAAGCAGCAGAACCAGGATTTGAACCCAGGCCTGACAGATTCCAAAGTTTATATGAAGTTTTATGTCAAGTACCCTGTGCTGGGAGCTAGGAATTCATGGAAAACATAAGACATGGTCCCTGCATGCCCACAGATTACACCTTATCTAGAGAGAAAGAGAGATAAGGAAAGATGTTACAGTACAGTGTGATCATTGCAAAGGGCCCCTATTTTGCAGACTTAGAACTCAGAGTTTAACACTAGTATCTTATTCATCTTTATAACTGTCCCATTCAATACATGTCCTGGATTAGAGTAGATCTACAATGTTTATTCAGGTGATCTTCTGAAGTGTAGAAGCAATCCCAGGCAATCTTTGACGCATCTGGGGACAAAAAGGAACAGAACACAAATTCTATTCGAACACTTTTCTGACAAAGCATGCTTAGCTTGAGTTTTTCAAAATAAACTCAGTAGTTTTGAGAGATTAGAAGAGTTACTTAAATACAAAGAGCTCAAAGACAGCATTAGAGTGTGAAAGAAATAATGGGAGGAGAGGAAACAGGGAGTCCTACCAACTTGGCTATTGGGAGCAAATATTTCATTCTGTTTCTAAATTTGGTCCTGGAAGTATAAGTAGAATGAGGGTATTCTGTCTGTGTGACTGAATGCTGGTCCTTCTGACTTCCAGGTGTGAGTCAGAGGGTGAAAAAGGAGTGAAAAACTTACATCTCCGCTTGGATGATTGATGGTGGGGGAAAAAACTCCCATTTTTCACCAATTATGGGCCCTTTTTTTTTTTTTTTTTTTACTGCTAGCAATGCACAGAAGATTAAAGTGAAGTCTATATTTCACAAATGGGAGGACCAAGTGATTTAAAACCTTTGTTATAATGACCTACTTTGGAGTGAAGAATCCATTTCTTTTACAGCAAGAATCTGTTAATTTAGGGAAAGAGAGAGGGAGGCAGGAAGCACATGGACTGAGCATAAGAGAAAAGGAGGAAAAAGTGGGGAGAGAAAATAGCTTAGGGAGTCGGGTAGGGTTTTTCTCGCTCTGTTTTGATATATCACGCAATTTGAGGTTATTCTGCATAGTGCAAAGAGGATAAACCTTGGATTCTGTTTTTAGTCACGGCTCTGCCCCTTAGGTGCTGTATTAAGTTTCCTGCTGCTGCTGTAACAAATTAACACAAATTTAAAAGCTTAAAACAACACAATTGTACTAGCTTACAGCCCTGTGGGTGTAGAGTCTGACGCAGGTCTCGGGGGGCTAAAATCAAGTCTCAGCAGAGCTGCGTTCCCTCTGGAGGCCCTAGGAAAGAATCCATTTCCTCGCCTTTTCCAGCTGCTTAGGGTCCTCCACATTCCTTGATCCATGACCCCCTTTCATCAATAAAGCCAGCAATGCCAGTGGTGTCTTTTTTATATCACATCACTTTGACCCTGACTCTGCTTCTGCCTCCCTCGCCTCCGTTTAAGGGCCCTTGGACTATACTAGGCTCACCCAGATAATCCAGGATAATCTCCCCGCCCTGAGGTCAGCCTATTAGAAACCTTCCTTCCATCTGCAAACCTAATTCCCCTTTGCCATGTTACCTAACAAATCCACAGGTTCTAGGCCGTAGGACACAGACATCTTTGGGTGGGTGGGTCGAGAGGGGACATTATTCTGCCTACCACAGGTGCTGTGGGACCTTGGCAGCTTAGCTGCTAACCCTCAGTTTCCTCATCTATAAGATGGGAATAAACAAAACTGCCTCATAGGTTATCTGCCAAAATTCAATGACAATGCATCTGTAATGCCTCAGTAAGAGTGGGCTCTCCGTAACTAGTACCTACCATTACCATTATTAGCTCTTAATGAACTCATGGCTACAAAGAAGGCAGCAATGTCTATAAACCCTTTCCTAAGGAACCAAGTAGTCATTTAATAGTATATGTGGACAGCTCTATTTTAAGCTTTTTTCCTCCTTTTTCATCACATCAAGCTCTGGAATGTTTCTGGCAAGCCGCCTTCAGCATAAGGACGTCTGCATGCTCCCACAGCTGGGCACGGGCCTGACAGGAATCGGCAAACTTGGTTTTCCACTTAAGCCAAGGGGCTTTTTCCACCTTTGCTTTCTACACGGAACCCCGTGTGGAGTCAAGGGGAGCTGAGAAAATGGAAAAGAACTTAAAGTGGTGTCTTAAGTGATTTGGCTTCCCTTGTCACATGAAGCAATGGGATGTCCCCGGCAGGAGCCCCTTCACCCATCAGCAGGTCCAGCACCCCTCCGTGACCTGCCAGGGTAAATGGCGGTATCTTATGTTGGAAAGGTGGAAAGTTCTAAATCGTAGAGAAGAAGAATAAGAGAGTTGCCAGGCACAGGCACCTTCCTCCTTGCAGTATTACAGCGAAGTGGCCCTCAGATATCGTGTAATTATCATCCCAACCACCTGAGCGAGCTCCCTTTCTTGGAGCTAAGCATCCCTGAAGTTCTGCCAGATGCCCACCAATTAAGGGCATCCTTTCTGTCACTCCGACTGGGCCTGCCAGAAATTCAAGGGAGTTGGTCCCAGGAGCTAGCCAGGTGCAAGACGCAGCTGAAGATGAAGAAAGAGCTCTTGGAGGTCCAGCCAAGCCACAAGTCATCAGGGATCTGGAAGTGAGGAGCTTCTCTGGTTCCCATAAAGCAGGTGACAAGCACTTCCAGGTCAAATCATTCTGTTCCCCAAAAGCATGAATCCTAGGACCAGTGCCTGACACACATGACCCCAGAATTCCAGGGATCTTAACTCCCCCAACGGCCTCTCCCAACAGGGAAGGCCCTGTCCCACCGGCTCCAACCACTGAGCCTTTTCGTACTGGGGCAGCGGCCTTCCTATCAAATCACTTCACTTTTTGTTGGGAAAGAATGACTTTTTCAGCCATGGGCATCTGATGAAATGGAACAGACCTGGAACTCAAACTACATCTTTTTATTCTGTGGCTTTTCTCCACCATACCAGGAAGCCCATTCGAATCAAAGAAGAGGAAGGGGAAGGAGAAAGAGAAGGAGGAAGGGAAGGAAGAGAGGAAGGTTAGGGGAGAAGAAAAGAAAGAAGCAGGAGTAGCAGTAGCCCCAGCTGCTACCACCAGAACATGCTCAGGCCAGTATAATATAGTACAATAGGGGTGCTGCTTATAAGTATTTGGTGTCATTCACCTTTGACGGGATTAAAACTTTGCATGTTTCCATAACCCATTGATAGTCTGCTCTCTTAAACAAACTCTCCAAAATTATCTGTACCCTGCCCCTGCCCTCTTACCTATTCTGAAAGGTTCAGAGAATAGCGCCACTCCACGGCAGCTGCATCCAGCATCCTGGGAGTCTGAGAACTTCCCAGAGTGGCGAGGGCAGTAATGGATGATGGCAGAGCCCTCGAGCCAAACACACGCACGCACGCACGCACGCACGCACGCACACACACACCCTCCCTCAGGCAGCTGAGGCTGCATCCAGAAAAGTGAGAGGCAAAGATTCCAGGGCAAGAAGAGGGGCGTTGGCCAACCAGCTGTGCATCAAACGGGCAAGTAGCTATCTCCCTCTGATGCATGCATTGAAGAATAGAGCAGACAGAAAACAGCACATTGTCAAAATGACCTAACTCTATGTAATCAATGAGAGTGCTAACGGGGCTACAAACAGAACACACACACACAGTCCTGTGAAATCCAACCTAACGCTGCCTTATGAATTTTCATACTCCTCTGTGATCCATCACAGCAAATATTACATCCCAACCACCATCCATCAACAGGAGCACCATAGGCAGGCGGGGACCCAGCACCGAAGGGATTCGCAGCCTCCATTCACTGAGGTGCCTCCCCCAACCCCCTGCAAGCTATAAGTTGGAAGCTTGTTCAGGAACAACGGGCTAAGGCAGCAGGCGTTTAGTGGCACCTGCCTGCCTGGTTGGGGGGTGGGGTGTGGACGGGCACTATTTCCCAGTTTGTCTGGGAATTCATTTGCACGACACACACAAAGCTGGGGACGCAGGGCAAGCCCTCAGCAGATTTCTGCTAAGTCAAGCCTTGCCTTCCTCTGTACATCACTCTCACACCTGAGTGGCCCTGGAAAGGTCCCAGTCCCGAATCTTCCTATGCAGCTTCCACTTCTTCCATCCAAGAAATGGGCTTTCTTAAGAAATTCTGAATTGAGACCCCAGTACTTCTATCATGTTCCTTCCCCAGCCTATCAATCCAGGGGAAGAGGAGGAACAGTGGGGAAAACTAAACAAGAGAGGGGGCAAAGAAGAAAGGGAGGGAAGATGAAAAAGACACTGAACGTGACTCTCACCTCCATACAGATCACCTCATCTCATCCTCGTAACAACCCTAACGAGAGAGGCTTATTTCCTTTCCTTTGACAGATGAAAAAAAAAACACACAAAACAGATTCAGAGAGATCACTTGGTTTGTCTCTGTGGTGAGATTATTTTATGCTTTCCTGATTTTCTCAGAAGGGCAGCTAAAGCTAATGACCATAGGCTGTGGTCAACCCCACATCCTCAAGAGGAGCGGCTGAGCCCATTCCCACAGCTCGTGCTCAGCGGCGGAGCCTACCCTACCTTTCAGCTTGCATACCAGAGCTGCAAGCTGGTTGAGAAGCAGAACAGGTCAGAGAGTCGTCGGCCCAACCGGGAGATCTGCGGGATGGAGAGCTGGAGGGTCCAGTCCTTGGCCGAGCCAAAGAAACTCATCAGCCCATCCTGGTGCAGCCACACCAGTGGGGTGCAGCTCTAGAATGCTAGGGAGGCCTGGCCGTTTGTTTCCTGGTGTCTGGAGCTTACCTCCTATGGCGTGGAGGACATGATAGGTGCCATGGCGGTCAAGGGGAAACTGCAAATAGTACTGGTCGGGTAGAGACTTTGGTCTCTTTTTTTGTACCTTGCTCCCCCTGCCCCAACTCCGGAGGCTCCACGTGACAGGGAGGGATAAGGAACAAAGCAAGCAGGGCGATATAGGAAACCACACCCACTTTGCCATTGCAGGTGTGGCCTGAGCTGGGGGCCAGTAGAGATGAGGAAGAAGAGAAGAGCATCCGGTTACACGTGAGCTTCCGATTTTAAAAGGAACTGGCCTGGAATGTTTAAATGCCTGAAAATGAGCTTTACTTGTCAAAACGAGTTCTGACAATTGAAAGGCATCGAAAAGCTTTAGGATCCTGGGGTGAAAAAGTGGCGTGCCACGTAACTTGATGAAACGTGGTGTGAGAGAAACAGGAAAACAGTGTTTTCCAACTTGGACCCTGTCAGAGTCAGCCCGGCCAATAGGCGGGTTAGAGTGAAGATCACAGAGGTTTGCCAAGTCAGAATTTGAACTTTCTTTTCCAACTCCAACGGCAGAGCGCTTTCTAGTCCCGTGCAGACAGAAATCAAGAACGGTTGAGGTAGTTAAACCTATAGTGAATCAGATGTTCTGGCATCACTTTTTCCCAGGGTAAGCAGCAGCAGCGTAAGTCTGCTTTCAGGAGTTAAGATCTGCCCATGGAATTATAATACATAGGTCTCTGTAGTGCAAATCTGTCCATTTCTATACAATTTTTTCCACTATTGGGTCAAAGTTGGTGGGTTGAGCACACCTTGGCTGGAGAAGTACAGTTGACTATTCAACAGTGCAGGGCTTAGGGACGCCAACCCACTTCTTCTGTGTAGTTGAAAAGCCATGTATAACTTTATCGTCAGCCCTCCGTAGCCAAGGTTTCACATCCTCAGATTCAACCAACCACGGATAGTGTAGTAGTATAGTAGGTATATAGTGAAAAAAGTCCACATATAAGTGGACTCATGCAGTTTAAACCCATATTGTTCAAGGGTCAACTGTACTAAGACTCCCTCCTTAGCCAAACTTAACTTAGGCTCCTCTGAGCCCTCTGGATGAGGTCACGACCTTGGGCTGCTTTTAGCAAGAATCCTGCCACATCAGTTTAGCGAGAATCCCCCACCCTCATCAAACCAAATTCCTCATCCCTTACCGTTGATATCTAAATCCTTGACCTGCCTTTAGCAAGAGTCCTGTTAGTCCAGTTTAGCAAGAAACCCCCTACCTTTGGCATCTCTTCTTATTTTCCATCTACCGACCCCTTCAATCTGGCTATAAATCTCCCTCTGTCTTTGTATTTAAAGTTAAGTTCTCTCTCTCTCTCCCCCCGCCCCGCATCGCAACAGTCCTGCATAAAATCTGTCTTGCCATCACAAGGGTCCAGTGAATAATTTCTCTGTAATGGTAACAATCCCAATAACCGTTCTGACTTAAACAATGCTGAACGGTAAGGAGAACAGCTGCCTCTATGCTGTGTGTCTGTGGTTTTCCCAAGCCTGTTTTCTTTCACTGTTGCCAAGTACATTCTGGATTTCCTCATCCTTTTCAGTTCTTTGTATTAAAGAGAAGACAAAGACTGGAAAAACAAAATTTTAAAGATGAAGGAAATATTACAAAGAAGCTGAGGGGAAAAGACCAATTAGAATACATGACAAAAAGAGACCCTGCATTAAAGGCTAGTGAGGAGGCGGAGAGCAGGGACTGCAGAGGGAGAAGAGAAAGGAAGATTTCAAGAAGTAAGGCTTATGGACTAAATGTTACAGCTTTATCTTTTCCCAGGAGTGCAGAAAAGACCTCAGTATATATAATGCTTTTAAAAGTCACAGAAGGAAAAAGGAAATGAAATCAACTCGCTTGCTTTTGGTGCTGTCTTTAAAAAAAAAAAAAAAGGCAGACAAACGCTGCTAACAGAGCTCATTGCAATGTTTCAAAATGAATAAATAAAACCTTCCCTGCCAACCATTTTTTTTATTATTATGTCTGTCTCTGACTTTTTAAATGCTTTCCTTAAAAATGTTTTCATGCTTCCTTTTCCCTGAACGTTTTACAGTTTGCCTTCTTAAATTTCACCGGAGACCTGCAAATCAAGTTGCATCTTGCTGATTTGATAGCTACTTTTACGCAGCCCAGCGGAAGGCAATGCCTTGGCATCACTCTTGCTGGGAAGAGACTTTATTAGCAAGCCCTCCTCTCCCTCGCTGGCAGGAGGACATGCTAGGAAGGACAGACTAGGCTAGGCCTGGCCCAGGGGCCAGCCGGCAGGTGTCTGGATCAGGCCACTCAGGGGGGACCTTCAGTCTCATAGCAACAACAAAGGAAATCACCCCTTTCTCCAAACATCAGTAGAGACCCTTTCTTCCTGCCCTGGTTGGGAGAGGGGAAGGGAAAGTGGGCAGAAGCAAGAGAAGAAAAATCCTTGTTTTGCAATCCCAGTAATTAGTCCTAGAGGATTTCTCCAACTGCTAGTCCTGGCAGGAAGGCCTGGGAAAGGGAAGTCGCCAGGCTTGCTACACTGGCCACCGCAGAGCCAGCTCCCTACTTGAAATTCAAATGAGAGCAGCTCTGACCTTTCCTGTCACATATTTTATTTCAAAGACAGTTTACAAGGCCTCTCCACCATGCAGGTCATGTTTTAGTTTAAACAGAAATACTCTCGTAGGTGTTAGATGCGAGTTAATGATTACACCGACATCATTCTAATTAGGCTGTGTTGTTGCATGTTGCCCTTTGGGGGCTGCCGCTGTTGTCACATAAAGTATTTTGTAGAAAAATAAATGGTCTGAGTTCCCTTCCTCCCTCTCTAACGTTCCCGTCTCTCGCTCCCTGTTTTTTTCCTAAATAATTATTGATCTTTCAGCCCGTGATCAGGAAGATCATCCACCTCCCGCTCCCTGTGAACCTTCTAGAAGGTGTCAGGACTGTCGACTGCACCCAGGAGGAAGGTAACTGTGGCCCATCCTTTGCCAGCTCAGACCTGCGTTACGGTATCAGAGGGGAAGTGAGACTGAGAATGAGCTTTCTATTAGGGCTCTTCCAAAGCATCCTTACTTTCTTTTTCGTTCTGTTTTCTTTCAGGGGAGCCCAGGGGAGCTGCGTAGAGGGACAGCTGACCTATTCAGAAAGTTTTGTCATCCTCCTGGGCTGTGCACGGTGCAGGGAACAATTAGGTGGGGGTGGTGGCATTGGTTTCTCTGTATGGTTTCTTCATCATTTACATACGTACACCATGCCCAGTTCAATCTCCAGCAGTTTTCAATCTTGACCCTACTAGAATAGCCAATATTGAGATTTTTTTCCTTCTCTCAGCTTTCATTGTTTCTTCTCATTAACTGATCCAGCTGTCTTATAGAAGAAGCACTTAGCAATTTAATATATTTAATACTGTATATAAATACTGGATAATATTTAATACTGGAAGAAGAATAAACAAAGTTGGGGGACACAGGAAGAGCTTGTTGGCCACAGCTAATAGGGTCTGTTCTAGAGAACGGACAACACTGAGGAAGATGAGATGGACCATCACTTGGAGAAAAAAATACATTTTTCCTGAAACTGTGACGGTTAAGAGGTTGGCTGAAGGGTTAAGAGGGGCAGGAGGAGGCTTCAAATGAAGGAGTCAAACTGGGGAGGGTGTGCTAACCTAACACGCCAAGGAGGCTGAGAGGACACTTAATACCCTTGCCTATAACTGAGCTGGCTTCTTTCTAAGGTGGCTTCCAATCTTAAAAAGATTGTTTTAATTATCTGAGGCCCACCTGTCCCAGCTACTTTAAATCAATATCCAGTATCATCAGAAAACTCAGAAAAATTAAAAAGAAATGAAGTTTTTGCAGCAAAAAGCTGTTTCAGGCAGTGGTAAAAATGTACTCATTCTACTAACAAAAAAAAAACAGTGTAAAGGATCAAAAATTATAAAAGCTAGGGAGGGTGAGAGGGAGGGAGACGCAAGAGGGAAGAGATATGGGGATATATGTATAGTATAGCTGATTCACTTTGTTATAAAGCAGAAACTAACACACCACTGTAAAGCAATTATACCCCAATAAAGATGTTAAAAAAAATTATAAAAGCATAGCTACTGTTAACCTATCTTAAATATTCAGTACCTCTAAAATTTGCTGTCTGGTCCAATAATCCTTGCTACTCAAAGTGTGGTCCATAGACCAGCAGTGCTGGCTTCACCTGGCAGCGTGTCAGAAATGCAGAGTCTCAGACCCCACACCAGACCTTCGGTACGAAAATTTGCACTTTAGCAAAATCCCAGGTGATTCATGGGCACGTTACATCTGAGATGCCGGCGTTTCCACATTCCTACCTATCTGAATCACAGGATTTTCTTACTCCCCACATCAGCAAAGGATTCCCTGACTCTGAGATTTGCTTGCTCTGAAATCCCTCTCCTCTCTCTCTCTACCATAGAAAGAGACACCAGCTCCAACTCCTCAGTCAATTTCCCCAAGAAGCTAAAAAGAATGAAACAGAAACATTAATTGGATTTTGAGGGGGAAAAAAAGGCAGTAATGAAAACTTCTCTTCCCTGAGAACTATGTTGCAGTGTTTTGCCTTTCTTTTCTTTTCGGTGTGGGGTGGAGGCAGATACTCAGACAGCCTTGAATCCCTTCAAAGAAAGTCATAAAATTAGCGCACTACATTCGAGACCTCATGTTCTTTTTATCTTCTCTTAAGAGCTAATGTGATTTGTCAGTCCACAAAAACCCTTGCTTTTATGAATAAACATTCCACCAGTGAGGCTAAGAATTCAATTAACGTCCTTTGCAAGTGTGAGAGGACTAGTTTCTCACTGATTTGATTTGCTTGCACTTTGTTAGGGTAAGGTTTTGGAGGTTTGTTTTCCCTGATGTGTTTTAGATAAAAATTTCTTCAAAGAGCATTTATAGAATATATATATTTACATATATTTATATATATATGTATATGTAGATAGACTGATAGATATGGATAAAGATACTTGCTCTCCTAAACAATTAATCAAGTTTATTTCAAGACCCCCCACGAACCCTAGGTCCTCATGCCTGTCAAGGCTTCCAACTGCAGTGTGTGTTGGTAACACCTTTGTTGCTGCCTTAACAAGACATCAATAATTAAATTCCCATTTATGAAAAGAGGAAATTATTCATGCCATCAGCACTCCCCATCAATAACAGGAGGAAACCTAACTATCTCATTACCCCATCACACTGTGTGCAAACAGAACTGCCCGTTGCTGACAATAAATATTTGATAAGTGTGGAAACAGGAAGGATAAACCAAGGATGCAGACGAGGCTGCATGAGCTTTGCCAGGGATCTGGTTCCCGGGGTTAGGGTTTGCCTCCTGGATCCTCTCCCAGATCGGCTTCTAGATTGGCCACAAACTGAATGGAATGCAGGCCATCTGCCCTTTTTTAATTCATGTCTAAAACTAAAATTTAACAAACCATGGTTCCCCTTTTTCCTCCTTTGTTTTTTCAATAAATTCCTAGAGAAGTTTCTCAATGAACTTTTTTAAAGAAGACTTTATATCTGAAACATTCTACTAAAAGTCAACATCCTGCCTGGAAGTTTAGAGGGAAATGTAGTGATTAATGAGGTCCACGCAGTGATCAATGATCAGTGGTCTCTAGACCCACCCTCAGCTTTCCCACGGACCTGCTGGGGAACCATGGGGAAGCTGCTTCACCTTTCCCTGCTGCAACTTCCTCAACTCTCAAGTGAGACATTCAGAAGATCTGATTTCTCTTTCAGCCCTGAAAAATGAAAAGTTTCTTCCCATGGTGAGCCCCTTCTCCGGAAAACAAAACTCAGTCGTCCCTCGGTATCCACCACAGACTCGTTCCAGGACCCCGGCAGATAGCAAAACCCGAGGATGCTCAAGTCCCTTATCTAAAGTGGAGTAGTACAGCTGGCCCTTCTGCATCCACAAATTCCGGATGTGAAAGGCCGACTGTACAGGAAAATCACAAATGACCAAAAAGCAGAGAGTGTCATTTGCAGTCGGTATTGACTTTGCTGATCTTGGAGAAATAATAACTTCAGTCCCTGTGTTTCTTCAGTCTGTTGAACAGATATAATGCTGATTATTTTCTTTTGCAAAGTTATTCTCTGTTCCAACCCACCATTTATTCTTCACCCTCTGGCCGCTTCTAGTATCTCAGGGTACTGATCTCTGCAGGCAGCATCATCCATACTCCCTTGTTTTCTGGCTTCCTGTTGGAATGGGCCAATGGGAATGCTCCGACAAGACTTCAAACGGTGCTTGAGAGATGCTGGAATGTCTCTTCATCACTCTCTCCCTGTTTCTGCAACCCTTCTGTGACAGTAGCCGTGTCTCCCCATAATTGCAGCTCCCACTGGATGGTCCTTTCCCCACAGCTTCAGTTCTCACTGGGCTCTGGAAGCCTATTTCCTCCCCTCCGCCCTCCCTTATTCCTAGACATAGCAAGAGCTCCCCAATGCTGCTAGCCTCTGGCTTCTTTGGCCCTGCCCACATTTCTGTAAGTAGCCCTTTCAATAAAGCCTCTATTTGAGCCATCTGAGTTCAGTTCCATCTCATGCCAAAAATCTAAGCAACACACAGGGTAAACATTAACTAACCAGTTTAAAATAATTTAGGCACTCTATTCGTTTGCAAGGGCTGCCATAACAAAGTAGCACAGACCATGTGGCCTATTTTCTCACCGTTCTGGCTAGCAGTCCAGACCAAGTTGCTGGCAGGGTTAGGATTTCGACAGGATACAAGTCAGCCCACAACAGACACTTTCAACCTAATCAGCCACCAGTTTTTAAGAATGAAACCTGGCTGTGTTTCCAGCATATTCTCCAAGGGAGGTCTCCCAAACCATAATTCCCAACCACGGTCAGCGCCATGCTCTCAAGAAGGCAAGTGGCCTCAATCATGAACTCCAACCACACATCAGTCACAGTGTGGTACTGGCTTTATCCACCTCAGCCAGAGAAAACTGTGACCAGAAAGGGGGTATGCCATGGTAGGAAAACCTAGTTGGGGGGCAGACATTGGGGCTTCTAACCACAGGGCCTTGACACCACTCAATGTCCAAATGCTCCACTTCTGCTTTTGTAAAATAATAGTAATAAATTATGTCATGGTGTTATTAAAAGAATCAAAGGAGACAGTGCATGAAAAGTCCTTTGTAAACTTAAAATATCCTGTATGAATAATAAAATTGTCCTGAGTTCAATTCTATTATTTCCTGTTGTTCAGAGCATTAAGGGTCCAAAGACAATAAACTCTTCAAAGGTAGGAAATCTTGTCATACACTAATATTGTTTCTTCCAGGGCTCCTAGCTGGGCACACAGTAGATAGTAAGTATTACTTGAATTAAAGTTTCAGGAATGCATTGTTTATCAAGTTGCTTTTAATTAAAAACCAAAATATTAAACAAAGACACTAGTTCTGAAAGATAAAACCAGAAATACCTATCGGCTCGCCCATTATGTAGAGTTTACAAGAATTTCCCAACATTTTTGCCAATATCTTTTTGTAATTATAGCACATCAATACTTTTAGAATGCATTCAGAGAAAACATTCATCAGTATTCCTTCCAGGAGCCATGACATGTGGTATATGGTTCTTGGCCAATGATCTTCAGTTTCCTAATTAGAGAAGGCCTTTAATGTAATTGAAATTTGTACCTGAAAACAACTCCATCCTCTAACCAACACACCATGGGTTCACACTTACTCTGAAATTTTATTTTATGGCGGACTGAGCTTTGCATCTCTTTTACATTATAGTAAGTGGCACTGGTTGCTGGAATCCTAATTCTTCAAATGCTCGAATGCTGGGAAGTTTTCTGAGTAATACTAAGGAAATCTAGCTGGAGGTAGGAAGGATCAAATGATGAGAAGTGGAGATTACAAACTGGGAGTTTTCACTCCAGGAAAAATACGCCCTTGAGTCTTATGACCTCATCCTGATCTCTTTCTACAAATCCCTTCATTTCAAGTCCCTATCACTTCCCCCAGAGCACTGTAATAGGTGGCCTTTCCTTGAGACAGGGCTGGTAGATTTTTTCTAGTTTTGCTTACTATCATGATGAAAAGTATGATTTTCGTTGCAATAGAACTGTGGTGTGTGTTTCACAGTTTACACAGTTGCTTTCCTATTTGGAACCCTTCCTATAACATTCCTGTATCATTATTACAAATCCACAAAAAGAAAGACAGTCAGAATTATGGAGAGTTAAATAGCCTCCGGTGTCTTCCCACTTCAGATGCTCTAGATTATATTACGAGGAATGAAGTGGAGTTAGGAAAAGAGAGAGAGAGGAAGGGGAGAGGGGAGCGGGTGGGAAACAGCAGTGTTTTGATGGAAAGCAACAAAAAAAATTATTTCTCCTGTTCTTGGATAGAATGGATGTGAGGGTGAATCCAATAGGATGTGAGCTCTGAGGTCAAACCCGCTGGTTCCAAGGCTGGCTCTGCCACTTACTAGCTGTGCAAACTTGCGCACACTTCTTAACCTCTCTGTGCCTCAGCTCTCTCTTGGAAAAACAGGATAATGTGAACACCTACTTCATAGCGTTGTCCTGTGGATTGAAAATAGCTAAATAATGCAAATGACATAGGACTGAGCCTGGCAAATAAGAAGGTCTGAATAAATATTAACTGTTGTTATTGTTACTTTAAAAAGTCTTCAGTCTTTCTTAAGTCAGATTTTGCCATGGGTTAAGATTTTTCCAGGTGTGTCAACATCTGACTTACACACAGGAGGCATAAATTCTAGTGGTGGGGCCATGTGGTCTGGTCTGGCCTTTCCTGGCTCTCACATTCAGTGCTCCAATGAGGGCAGCAGATCCATCAACTCCTTAGGCTACATATATTCTAGAACAGGGAGGAATCTTAAGAATAGTATTGTCCATTTCGCTTATTTTCTGATGAAGAGACAAACTCAGGTGATGCTCTGGCTGGATTTCTTATAAAGGTCCACATGTCAGGCATGGGACTGGAATGGGGATAGCCCGGCTGAGCACGGGCAGGGTTATTCTCATTACATACCCAGCTCTGGCCAAAACCCACCCACTCTGTGAGTCCTCACTGCAGACTTCTAAAAACCAGCCTATGCCTGGCTACACAGAAAAGTGATCTAGGAAACCAAAACACGAGGTTCTTGAAGACCAGACCACGTCTTAACTTTTTCCCATTTCTTGCAGAAAACCTAGCGCTTTGCCCCACACACAGTAGGTCCTGGAAGAAATGTTGATTGAAAATGCCGACTTAGTTTGATTTGCAATAATATATCTACTCTCATCCCCCACTCACCATTAGCATGATTTGACTTATGGGCAAATGGAAAAAGATCATGAAAAAAATAGCTCAGAATAAAAATTTCAAATTCCTTTTTATTTCAGAACTCCTGTCATATTCCTTTTTAAATATAAAGGTTGATAGACTACACATACACTACACACATTGGTTTCCTGAGGGGGTCACTATATCAACACACTGATATTCCTCAACATCTTTCCACCCACATGCATCGCCAGCTGCCTGCCTGGGAGGATATGTCCACTAGCACACATGAAATTACTCTGTCAAATCAAATGGGATTTTGGGGCTTCAAATTAAATGCAAATTTTGGATGGCTGCCAAATCCTATTTATCAATGTAACAAACAACATTTACCTATTGCTTCATTTCCCTAAATTGTTTTCCAGCCTCAGGACATGTTGTTTGCATCTTAATTTAGCACTAATTTCTCCATGCTGGAAACTTCTCCTGTGTGCTTTACCTTATTCCTGCTTCTGACAAAAGTAAACACTGACTAGGACAGCGCTGGCAACCTGCTAGTACAATGGATTAGTGCATTCTGCCTTAAGCAAAGTCTTTCTTCCTGCCCTTTAGGGATTGCGCAGCTATCAGATGTAATTTTGATTCTTGGTAGCTATCAGATGTAATTTTGATTCTTGGTATTTTAGCAATCACGCATGGGAGACAGAAATCTCTGACAACACGTTGGAACACATTCCAGTCAAGGACACAAACACAGTTGCCTCTAAGATGAAGAATGCTGAGAACGAAGGCATCCGTGGAAGAAGAATGAGAGAGAATCAACTCGAAATTTAGGCCTAAACCTGGGATGTGGTTCATCTTCTACCAATCATTGCTTGAGGTTCTGTTTCCATATTTACTGCAACCTGGACATCTAGGACCAGAAACCAAGACAGCACTAGAGGCAAGTAGGGATGACAGTGTGATCTGCAAGTCAAACTAACTTCTCTCTCACACAGACATAAAACATGTTTTACACAAGAACACACCTCAGAGTGGCCCCAAATTAAGATCTTTGAGACAGATCAGGTGAGGCCACATGGAGGAGAAAGTAAGTAGATTAACCCGGGAACACACCTCAGAGTGGCCCCAAATTAAGATCTTTGAGACAGATCAGGTGAAGCCACATGGAGGAGAAAGTAAGTAGATTAACCCGGCTTGGATGGGGGGAGGGGGCATGTCAGAAATCAGACCCTGGTTGTTTCTTGCTCTAATTTGACCTGCCTGACAAGGCCGGACAAAGCCTCCCCGGGCCCTGATTTCGTCTTACTCATCAGCTCAGCGGGCTCAGCACCCTCTTTGCAGCCAATCCCTGGATCTCTCAGCACAGCACTTATCGATGTTAGCATGCGTCAAAACCCTCTGTAGAACTCAAAATCCCCATCCTCAGAAGGCTGGAGCACTGGGTTCCCAATCAGTTTTCTTTTTAATAAGCTTCATATATAAGTCCAACATTTATGTGGTTCATCTTACATACAGGAAAACCAGTGACAACAGATGTCAAACAACTTGTCCCAGGCCACACAACTAATATTAATCAGATACAGACCTGGCCTTGACTCTATGTTCTGGCGTCAACTCTAGTCTCCAGTCTCCTCCTGATGTCCCGGTTGCAGTAATGAGCCTCTGCTTCTGACAGCATCCATGGTCCATGCCTTTGCCTCACTTCTGAGGTCCTTCTTAATATGGTACCTTGCAACCCAATTCTCTCCAGTCACGCCCCTCCCACTTCCGCTGGGCACCCTCTCCTTCAGTTGAGCAGCCCTCCTTGCATTTCCCTCAGGTGTCGTCACCTCCACACGCAATATCCTCTATTCCCTACCCCACCAGTTACCCCACCCATGCTTCAACTTTCTGCTCAATCCCCACTTCTCTCTCCGGGCCTCCTAGGACTATTCCACTCCCAACACCCCCTTCTCTCCTCTAATCACACTTTAGTCCTTATTGCACAGGGTGGCCATTAACTATCCATTCTTAGACGGTGTCTGTCATGGTTAATTTTATGTGTCAGCTTCGCTGGGCCATGGGATACCCCGATAGCTAGTTAAACATTATTTCTGGGTGTGTCAGTGAGGATGTTTCCAGAAGAGACCAGCATTTGAATTGGTGAACCAAGCAGATGGCCCTCCCCATTGTGGGTGACCGCCATCCAAACAGCTGAAGGCCTGAACAGACGAAAAAGCAGGGGAAGGCTGAATTCCCTCTCTGCCTGACTGCATGAGCTAGAACGCTGATCTTCTGCCCACGGTGCTAGTGGTCCTCAAAGGCCTCAGATTAAGACTGAAAACGCTACCATTGGGTCCCTGGCTCTTAGGTCCACCAGTACCTTTCCTGGGTCTCCAACTTGCAGACTGCAGACTGCAGACAGCAGACAGTGGGACATCTCAGCTTCCATAACGTTGGAGCCAATTCCTATAGCAAATCCCTTTCTAGATATATGTGTGTGTATGTTCTAGATAGATATATGTTCTAGATAGATAGGTACTATATATATACACACACACACACACGTAAGTGTCCTTAGATACATACGCATATACACATACATGTGTGTATACCTATATATACATCTATATAGATATAGAGATAGCTCTGATTGGCTGTTTCTCTGGAGATCCCTAACAGTTTTTGTTTCTTTTTATATTATTTCTATTATTTCTTTTAATTTTTTCCCCAATTAGATTGTGAATTTCCCAAAGCCACGACCAATCTTTTACGTTCTTTCGGTATCGCTCACAGCACCTAACACAATATTGAACATGTAGGAGGAAACCAACAGTTATTTCCGGATTACTTGTTATTACACTGATTACTCCTCATTACACTGCCAGTTGATATATGCTTGCCCTGTGTTTAAGACGTAACCTCTTCAAATGAAGATTTTTAAAATTAGCTTGAAAATCATGGGCTGTGGGGAATACAGGCCAAGGTTTACAAAGTATTGACCTTATGATATATATTTTTTTATCCTCCAGAATTACTTTTTTAATTGAACATTATTTCAAAATTAGGACACTTCACATAAAATATGAATTCCAAACGTCTCTTTGAAGCCCAGGAATGCTGGGCTCACATTCCTGCAGAAATTGCCTTGGGAGAAATAAAACCAGCTGCCTCCATCAGACAGGGTTTGTGTGGTCCAATCTGCTACAGTCACCAACGCTTAGGTGTCCTATGGTGTCCCCAACACTTAGCATAGGTGTCAGGAGTCATTTACTGTCATACTAGACTGCTGTTTTACATCTAATAGAGAAATGGCTTCTGGGTCTTTCAATCTATCAAAGGAGAGAAATTAAGAGATAGACTAAAAAAGGCTACGTGTTTCAAAAAAACTGGATAGAGAATATATGCCTTTGAAAAAGCAAAGAATATGCCTGTATGTTCAACGTGCAAACAAAGCATACCCATGTCTTTTCTTATGTCCCACTCTCCTCATTCACTCATATTGGGTCTCATGGGCGATCACATTTGTGACCCTTGATACAGGTCCTAGGTAAATGTATGACCTAATGATAATGTATCAGTCAGGTAGGCTAAGTTATTTTGCAGTAAGGAAAAGCCCAATAACAACAAATATTATTTCTTGTTCATCCTACATGTCCATTAAGGGTCAGCTGAGGACTCTGCTCCAGGTTTCTTAGCTCTGGCTGATAGAACCACCATCTCAAATATGCCAGTCACAATTACAAGCAGAACAAGGACTCTAAAGAGGTCTCCCACTGGCAACTAAATGCTCCAGCATGAAAATGCCACATATCACTTCTACTCACAACTCATCGGCCAAAATTAGTCATATGACCCCAACCCAACCACAAGGAAACATGAGCCCACCTTGTGCCTGAGGGCAAAGAGCTGAAAGTAAGTGATGAACAGCATTGATGACCACCCCCATGAAGCCAGCAGCACCTGACCTTGAGAATGCTAAACCTGCCCTTGGAGCATGGGAGCAGACAGTGGTGGTTACTTTCCTGATGTGCTGCCTGGATCCTCAGCTGGATGGATAGGGTCCAGCAGAGAGTCTATTCAAAGCCATTGCACAAAGAAGAGCTCCACTCTGTTGACTGTATTTGAGCATTGCCAGAAAAGTATATGAGAACTGAATACCTCTTCAAAACAGTGGCTAATCCTGAGTGCCTGCACACCTAAGCCATCAATAGCACATCAGTAAGAATGATGCTCTGGCCTCCAGTTTAAGTCACCCTGTTATACCTGGTGCAACAGCAAGACTACCAAGCCACAGGAGTAAGAACTTTATGATGAGGGATGGAATATGTTCAGAAGGGAAGCAAAACAAGAGGACATGCATAAGCTCATTGTGCAAAAACCATGTCTAATTCAACATTTTCTGTGGCATCTTGCATATTATTGCTTTAAACTGTTAAACAACTTTAATAATACCCTTGAACCTGATTCTTCTCCGACAGGCACATCATAAAAGCCATCTTCAAAAGTGATGCTAGAAAAACTACACTTACTTCTTAGTGTTGCTTCTGACAAGTATCAGTACACTACTTGTAATGTATAAAAAGTACTCATTTAATTTGCCTTTTCAATAACGCAACAAAAAAAAACTCATCACCAAAGAATAGGAATGCATCTTTGAAGCCTGTAATAAGGCCTGACCATTTGTGAACATCTCTGCATCCATCTTCAGAAATCAGCAGACTCTGCGGAACACACTCAACACGACTTGACTTGAGTTCTCTGTATTCACAGTCTTGAAAACATCCACACACTCTTTTTATTACACGCATTGACATTTCTCCCATAGTCTCCTTATGTGGGGCAGAAAACACTTTAATCAGAACTCAATTTATCACAGAGAATAATGAATGCTTTAAAAAAGAGCAGATAAAGACAGCTTTACAAATAAGCCAGGACTTTCATAAGTTGCTACCTGCTGAAAGCACACAATAAGGGCCCTATCATAAAATCACAGTTTTATTTAATAAAACCCGGTGACCAACTGGACACACGTATTAAGAATTATGCAATAAGAATGCCTTTTTGTATATTTCTTGCCAGGCACTATGTCAGAAATCGAGACTGTATTCACAGTGAGCCCAGCTGGAAGATTCACAGCCAATAGCAGGCCATCTTGATGTCTGTATTCAAAAGTCCTACTTGGCTGTTTGGTCATCCTCAGTGTATAGCTGAGGCAAGACACAGGCAAGACATCTGAGGTTCCCAAAGTTTGGTTCATAATAAACATTACTGTCACAAAGGCAAGAAGAAAATGGCTTTCTATGAATTGTTTTAAAATTGGAATCCTAACATGTGTTCTAATATGACCTAAGCAACGAAAACAGGACAAGATATGGTTAGGTACTTCCACCATGAAAGTTCCATGGAGCACCATGAAAACCTCCATTTCTAATATCATGAAAAGATATTTTTCAAAATCACTCGCACAAAATAACAACAAATGAAAATCCCAGAACACATAGAATATTCTGGGCTCACTTGGAGATTTCAAAGGACTTGATAATCCATTCAGATGGTCCCCTTCTGCCGTCAGATAGCCACACCTGGCTCCCCAGAAAGCTTCAGCCCATGATATCCCAAACCCGTGTAACAGTCCCCAGAGATCACAGAGGATACAGACAGAGAGGTGTTTAAGCTCAATGATTTGGAACCATCATGACATGCGGGGCCCCACAAGTAAGTCTAGCAGGAGAAGGTGGGGGGGAAAGGGAGGCTGCGAGGCAGTGGAGTGTCCCCTGGCACAAAAAGTTGATGCCCAATTAGATTTCGAAAAAGTGACAAAGAGTTGATGCCCAATTAGGTTTAGAAAAAGCTCTTCTCTGTAAACCTCAATTACCTGTGATGCCTTATGACATTCAGCATTTACAAAGTATAATTACACAATAGTGTCTGACATTTAACGTCTATGGATAATTTAAAAGACTTCTACTTCAAAAAGGCTGCTCATGAGCAACAGTAATCACTTCAATTAGCTTGGCACCATTACAATGTAACAAGACCATCTGACTGCCTATTAGAACAAGCCAAGCTCTTCAAGTGTGTTAATTTAGCAGTCATTGCTAATTTCTGGGCTTTGCTGCATTTGCATAGGGAAACACAGCCCTTTAGGCAAGAGAGGAAGTTTCATTCCTCAATTGGCTTCCTATTCATAGAGGGGTTTTTATATTTTCACATAAAGAAATCAGGAACATATTCGATACGTGGGCATCTCTAAATAGTACTGGGTAAGAGAAAGCTCTTACCAAATTTAAGCAAAATATTAGTTCTCCAAGTTTCATAGCATATCCATGTATATACATATAATTATATAATATATAAACATATATATATACATATATATATTATAGCCCACATACAGGACTTCCCTGGCAGCGCAGTGGTTAAGACTTCGCCTTCCAATACAGAGGGTGCAGGTTCGATTCCTGGTTGGGGAGCTAAGGTCCCACATGCCTTGGGGCCAAAAAACATAAAACAGAAGCAATACTGTAACAAATTCAATAAAGACTTTTAAAAAAGTCCACGTCAAAAAAAAATCTTAAAAAAAAAACATGCAACATATTGGATAGTATATATTATAATAACTAAAATATTTATAATACCCATTATATATAATATCCAATATATAATATCCACATTATAATGTACATAAAATCAAGTAGATAAAATTGAAGCTGGAAAAAAAGCAAAGGCTTTCACCTCTAAAAAAAAAAATCTTCCATGACAAAAGCCAATCTGCTACAACTGGAGTTATCAATGTACAGTCTCCTTTATTATTTGACTGTCATTTCTGTTATTGTTATGCTTATTATTGAGAGTCCTTTGTATAAATGAATTGGGCTTTTTAAAAAATCATATTCTTATACATGGATATAACTTGCCTCTTACCACAAAGACTCTCTGTTTTACAGAGGAGGAAATTTACTGTGTTGCAGTATACGAAGTCTCACACACACACACACACACACACACACACACACACACACACACACACAACCCTAGAGATTACAACACGGGCCTTTCGACTTAAACTTCAATAAAAATGCATTCGACATGTTTCATGGCCGGGCACTGTTAGGTACTGGAAGCCTGTGAGCAGAAAATCTCATAATATAACCATTGAAACTGTCTGGACTACTGGTCACGTGCTCTTTTGTCTAGATGTAATCTTCTTTTCTAACTGGGGTTCTCCTGATTCTAAACTCTTTGGGCTCTGACCTTATCTATCACCGTTTAGCTATTTATTTAGGCAAGTATATGATATTTTGATGTTGAAAAGTCTTCAAAGATTCCTGTATTTTTAAATGCAGTATAATTTACACACCTCATATTACATAAAATATGTAATATTGTACATTTACAAAGCACAGAATTCCATGGTTATTATACTCACTAAGTTGTGTAACCATCACCACTGTCTAATTACAGACTTTTTTTAACCTGGCAAAGAAACCCCACACCAATTAGCAGTCAATACCATTCCCCCTCCCCTCACAATTACTAATCTACTTTATGTCTCAGAATTTGCCTATCCTAGGCATTTTGTATAAATGGAATTGTATCATATGTGGCCTTTTCTGGTTGGCTTCTTTCACTTAGCATAATGTTTTCAGAGTTCATCCATGTTGTACCACGTATAAGTACTTCATTTTAATGACCGAATAATATTTCATGTTATGGCTATACCACATTTTATTCACCCATTCATCACTTGATGGAAACTTGGATTGTATCCACGTTTTGGCTACTTTGAACAAAACTATTAATATTTGTGAACAAATTTTTGTGTTGGTGTATGTTTTCATTTTTCTTGGATATTACCATGGAGTGGAATTGCCGGGTCAAAGGGTAAATATTTTTAACCATTTAAGGAACTGACAAACTCTTTGTCAAAGTGATTGTACCATTTTAGATTCCTACCAACAATGCATGAGAGTTCTAAATTCTCCACATCTTTTCCTACAACCTAGTGGGTATTAAATGGTACCTCATTGGGACACAGAATGTCTTTCCATTTTCTTTAATTTTTTCCAACAATGTTTTATAGTTTTCAGTGTCAAAGGGGCGTGACTTCTCTCCTCAGCCAGGCAATTGACAACTCTGCCTTAGCCTTCACTTCCAGAGCCTTGAGGTCAGCCAGAGTGAGAGTTTAGGGTCTTCTTAGGTCTTTCCTAACCATGTACAGAGCCCTCAGCATGCACACAGCCTACACCTGTGTGTGGCCTTATAGATCCCCAAGAATATGTTGGAGTTTTTCAAAGCCCTAATGGAGATCTCATTCCTCAACTTTTCGTTTAAGCATTTGGCTACCCAATTTTTTGCCCTATTACCCCCACTTCAGGCAGCCTCAAAGCTAAACTATAAATATTTTTGACAAGTGCCTTTGGAAAATGACTTTTATTGCTAAATGAGCTCTGAGTCAGAACAAATAAAGGCAGCCTTGCAAGCAGGGTCCCCCAGGGAACCACCAGACAAGTCAAAATAACAATTCTCTAGGAATGAGGCTTTGAAAGAACTCCAACTCCCTTCTGTGCCCTCTGGTGGCTTCCTGGGTAGAGGTTTTCACTGTGACCATGGGCTGCTGGCTTTAAACTCTGTTCAATATTCTGTAACAATCTAATTGGGAAAAGAATTTGAAAAAGAATAGATACAGGAATACCTACAACTGAATCACTTTGTTGTAGACCTGAAACTAACACACCATTGTTAATCAACTGTATTCCAATATAAAAAAAAGAGTTAAAAAGAAAAATAAACTCCACCATAAAGCTCAAGTGAGGAAAATGGGAATAGGCAAATTAAACACCACAATGATCACTGTTCTTAGTGAGAGTCAGCCGATTTTCCTGAATAAATGCCCCTCAGATTGCTACAAGTTTTTGGTTAATTTACAGAGTTCTGAAAAGCTGATTCCAGCAATTTTTTTTTCCAGCTTTCTCATGGAAAAATGATAGAAGAGAATCATGGAGGTCTTTATTCTATCATTTCCATTGAAGTCATTCCAAAATTTCCAAAAATCCAAATTCTTTAATTTGATTCTCTCTCTCCCCAGATTATATTCTAATCAAATTTATTTTCTCCTCTTCATCTTCCTCCAATAACCAGAACTCTCCATTCCAACCAAGTTGATTTCCTTCCTGTTGCCTAAATATGTGATGTTCATTCCTGCCTGAGGCCTTTTTTATATGTTTTCCTCACTTGCACTGTCCCTTCCCTTCTCCTCCGGCCATCAAAACCCCATCCATCCACTGAGTCCTACTAACGTCCGCCCTCAGTTTCCCTGCGCGCTCTAATCCACACAGGGCTCCCCCTCCTCTCTTCTGATGGAACCTAAGTCTCTTACATTCACTGTATCAGTTGACTTTATTTTCTGGTACATGGCTCTTTCTTCGTGAATCATATTGTATCTAATAAACAAGCCTTTAAACTACTTGAGGATGAATCCATCTTACAATTCCATAATTAAATTATGATTACTCCACAGCAGATGTTCAAAAGATTTTAACTGAACTGAATCACAGAGGTAGACTAGGTTCCTTTGAAACGGGCTCACAGCTACCTTCACACCTTCATTCTTCTTCTACCTGTACTTTCGTAAATGCAATTTTTCTTCTGGGAACAAATTAAATGCACTGGCATTCCTTCTCTGTAACAGGAGAAGGGAAGACTTTTAAGGAGCACTACATCAACTGGCTCTCTATGAGGAGCTTCAGTAACATTAGAAAGAAACTTAAAAATATACAAACAAGCATGAATCCCCCTCAATTTTTCAAGCAGATAAATGTGGGAAACTGACATGCATTTTTTTAAGGCTGATTTTACCAACCTGGCCTATGTCTTATTTAATCTAGTTGATTCCTTTTTCTTCTTAATTTTATTATGTGTGTCCAGGGATTTACTAATGACACAGTAAATTCAAACCAATTTGCTTACTTATCCATTTCAAAAGTAAGGTGTGTGTGTGTGTGTGTGTGTGTGTGTGTGTGTGTGTGTGTATCTAACACTCTGTGGAGCACCTAGGTGATGGTAGTTAAATAAAAGACAATGGAGAGGGTGGTCCAGTGGTTGAGAATCCGCCTTCCAATGCAGGGGACGCGAGTTTGATCCCTGGTGGGGGAACTGAGATCCCACAAGCTGCAGGCAACTAAGCCTGTGCACTGCAACTACTGAGCACGCAAGCCACAACTAAAGAGCCCACACGCTGCAATGAAGAGCCCACGCACCACAACTAGAGAGCCCACGTGCCGCAATGAAGAGCCTGTGCGCCGCGACTAAGACCTGACACAGCCAAAACTAAAATAAATATTTTTAAAAGATAATGGATAATCAATATCATCAGTAATAGCAATGAAAAGAAATTCTCATCACTGAGATTCCCTGAGTTTGTCACATTCAAATCCCAAGATGTTTAACATGGAAAAGAGAACAGTTATTACAAGGCAACAGTAGAGTGAGCTATGGTATATTAACAAACAACAGCAGAATACTACACATATTAAATGATTATAAGCAGATATTTCTGTAGACCAAACATTTGTGTCACCCCAAAATTCATATTTTGAAATTAACCCCCAATGAGAGTATTTGGAGGTGGGGTCTTTGAGGGGAGACTAGGTCATGAGGATAGAACCCTCATGAATGGCATTGGTATCCTTATAAAAGAGACCCCAGAGACATTCCTTGCCCCTCCTGCCATGTGAGGACACAGCAAAAAAATGACTTGTCTCTGAACCTGGAAATAGGTTCTCACCAAACACCGAATCTGCTGGCACCTTGATCTTGGACATCCCAGCCAACTGTGAGAAATAAATTTCTGTGTTTATAAGCCAGTCTCTGGTATTTTGCTATAGCAGCCCAAAAGGACTAAGACATCTATGTACATTGTACAAATAGTAAGTAATTAAATCTTGGCTGTTAGCGCACCCACGAAAATAGTCTCTCATGGTGAGCAAAAGAGAAATAAAAAATAATGGACACTTAAGGCCACATATTAACAGCCTCACGAAAGAAAAGTGATAAACTTATTCCAGTTGTTCTTCCTAAGAGGTAGCAGCAAGACCACTTCTCTCAAGTTCCTTTTTATTAGATTTTTTAAAACATCCACGTGCTTTGGAAAGCTACAGCTCAAGTGACTGAGATGAAATAGGGCATCAGTGATCTTCCAACATCCTTCCAGGCTTTATTTTCTTAGTCTGATTGATGGTTCAGGTAAAACTTCCTTTTGCCCTGAACTGTCAAATATTTCACGAGAGTGTATTTTCCTATACTGAAGCCCCAAGGCTTCTTCCATTTTACCTCCTAAAAGCTTCTGCTCGCCTGGCTCCCTCTCTGACCTCACATGCAACCATTCACCCTGACTCTGACACCGGTTATACTGGCCTTCGTGCTCCTGCCTCAGGGCCTGGGCACTTAGTGTTCCTTTTGACTTGAAGGCCCCTCCCTCAAGTTCCTACAAGGTACGCTCACTCCCCGCCCTAGGTCTCTGCTCCAGTGTTACTCTATCAGGAATTCCTCCCCTGACTACCTATTTAAACTACCCCATCCTCAGCACTTTGTACCCCACTTCCCTGATTTACTGTTTTCCTTAGCAGTCACCACTGACTGAAACACAATGAATCTTATTTGTTTATTGTACGCTTTCCACAACTAGAATGTAAGCCATACAAGATCAGGGATTTACATCTCTTTCATTCACTGCTTTATCCCCAACATCTTGCACAGAGTAGATGCCTAAAAGATACTGGAATGAATGAACAAACACATACACAGAATGACTGTAGATCTAGTACAGTAAGATATACTCAAGATAAACTCAGACACCTTCAGGGGCTAGGCAGGTAAAGCAAATGTAAGGCTGGAGGATGAGGGCATGACAGACCCTTCCAGCAACATGATGGGCAGGGCTGACATGAAAGGACACGGCACCCACTCTCTCTGCACAATCTGTAAAGTTATTTAATGCCAGAACAGTAAGGTGGTGCTACGGTGGTCCAGAAGCTATCGGAAAAGATGTGGGCCACCCCAGGGACAAGAACATGGCTTTGGATGCATTTTGACCAGAGCCAGAAACAATCACTTTGAAAATGCTATGAGCCTTGAAAGGCTGCTCCATCTGTGAAATTGAAATTAAAACAGAAACAAACAAACAAAAAATCCTGCTGGCTTGGCACTGAGGAAAAAGAACTGTCAATTTAGATGTCTCAACTCTCCTTCAAGAGTGAAAGTACAACAAATACATCTTCATTCAAAAGTGTGAGAGAATTTCCTACTCACAGGTGTTTCCTGAGAGAAATATGAAACGATGTACATGAGCGAGAAGAAAACTGATCCTAAACATATGGAGGAGGATGTGAGAAGCATCAATGAACAAAGAAATTGGTTTAAAAAAAAGTTAGAAACTAAGCAGGAATAGATTGGTAAAAATTAAGAATATTTACTAATTCAAGCAGTTTTTACTAAAGTGAAACTAAACTAGATATAAATAATACGAAAGAATGCAGGGAAGATATTGGAATTAAAGCATTCTAAGATCTTATAGTTTTGAAGAGAACAGAAACATTGATTAATTCTAGGCTTTAAGTAAAGTATGCGTGTGGCTGTTGTTTCATCAAAAGAATAGAAATAGCATATTTAATTCTCAAATAGCAAATAAATTAGACTAATATAAGGGAGAAAAGGACTTTAAAATAGAAGAAGCATTGTAAATAGAGAACACAAAATTATTATTATATGGTAGAATAAATCCAAATGTTTTTTAACTGCTACAAAAGTAAATAGAATAAACTCTACAGTCCAAAGAAACATGCTGAGATTAGATTTTTAATTGTTATTTCCCACTGAAGTGATTACCTTGAGATGGGAGGGAGGAGGCCATTGACATGAATGGAAACTTTTTGAAATGACGGAAATTTCCTACCTTCATCTGAGTGGGGGCTACATAGGTATATACATAAAAATTCAGGGAGCTTTATGCTTAAAATGTGTACATTTTCCTATATGTAAATTTTTAAACAATGTGACTGTTAAATACATATAGAGAGAGAAAGTTAAATAATACTGAACAGGGATTTCCCTGGTGGCGCAGTGGGTGGGAATCTGCCTGCTAATGCAGGGGACACGGGTTCGAGCCCTGGCCTGGCCGCGGAGCAACTAAGCCCGTGAGCCACAACTACTGAAGCTCACATGCCTATAGCCTGTGTTCCACAACAGGAGAAGCCACCAAAATGAGAAACCTGAGCACCGCAGTTAAGAGTAGCCCCCGCTCGCAGCAACTAGAGAAAGCCCACGCACAGCAACAAAGACCCAACACAGCCAAAAATAAAATAAATAAATAAAATACTGGACAGACTTCTTTGGACTAATTTCAACATAGCTGATTCTTTAAGTATTTAAGATAATACATTTTTCTGAATCTCTCTTGTACAATATTTCCACCTCCCAGCAGCCAGAATTTGAAGGCATATATGCAAACACGTATGTACTACTCTGAATTGGTGCAAAGTGGTAAGTGGAATTTAGAAAGTATCAGAGGAGAGCTTGTTTGTGGTGGGAGGATCAAGGCAGGCTCCTGGGAGGAGCCTCGGAGGAGGTGGTTTTAGAATCAAGCCATGAAGGCTGAGATATAGAACAGCTGAATAGGGCAGGTAAAGCGAAAACATGCCAAGTGGAGGATCCCATGTGAGCACACGTGAAGGAGGGAATGTTAAGGAAAGATTAGAACCAAGGGTTTGGGGCCTTGGTTTTTTTTTTAAGCTTTCTTTCTTTCATTTATTTATTCCACTGTTATCTATTACTCGCCATATGCCAAGCACTAGAAATAGGAAATAGCACATAGAGCCTGTTCTCAAGTAGGTTACAATCGATCCTCATGATTTGTGGATTCCATGTTTGCAAATATACCTACGTGTATTTATTCATTTATCTGCAACTACAAAATCAATGGTTGTAGCACTCCTAATTATGAGAGAAATGCAAATCAAAACGACAATGAGGTACCATTTCACACCAGTCAGAATGGCCATCATTAAAAGTCTACAAACAATAAATGCTGGAGAGGGTGTGGAGAAAAGGGGACACTCTCGCACTGCTGGTGGGAATGTGAATTGGTACAGCCACTATGCAGAGCAGTATGGAGGTTCCTTAAAAAACTAAAAACAGAACTACCATATGACCCAGCAATCCCACTCCCGGGCATATATCTGGAGAAAACCATGGCTCGAAACAATACGTGCACCCCAATGTTCACTGCAGCACTGTTTACAGTTGCCAAGACATGGAAGCAAGTGATCATTGACAGATGAATGGATAAAGAAGCTGGGGGCACATATATACAATGGAATATTACTCAGTCATAAAAAAAGAATGAAATAACGCCATTTGCAGCAACATGGATGGACCTAGAGATTATCATACTAAGTGAAGTAAGTCAGAGAAAGACAAATACCATATGATACCACTTATATGTGGAATCTAAAATATGACACAAATAAATTTATCTACCAAACAGAAACAGACTCACAGACATACAGAACAGACTTGTGGTTGCCATGGGGGAGGAGAGGTGGGGGAGGGATGGATTGGGGGTTAGGGATTATCAAATGCAAACTATTATACATGGGATAGATAAACAGCAAGGTCCTACTGTATAGCACAGGGAACTAGATTCAGTACCCTGAAATAAACCATAATGGAAAAGCATATGTATAACTGAATCACTTTGCTGTACACCAGCAACTAACACAACATTATAAATCAACTATACTTCAAAAAAAAGAAAACACTTGCAGCACTTTCACATTCATCTGTGGACATGCATGCGAAGGGAGTGCAATTCCCATCACTCACATCCATTCCCAGCTAAGGCCAGACAAGCCAATGCTCTGCCCTCTTGTTTCAGCTCTCATACTGTAGACAAGAGTCCTTTTTGCACTCTAGTGCCACAGTTCTCACATCTTTATGCTTTTTATGGGTGATATCACTATTTTTAACTTTATTTAAATCTATTTGACATATTGTATAAACTTAAGGTGTACATGCTGATTTGATACATTGATACACAGTAATATGATTGCCATGGTAGCAATAATTAGCAGGGACAGAGAGGTTTGAAAGTGGGAAGGCAATGGTGTTCCCAGGAGAGGGCAATGCAAGAATAAAAGAACAAAGAACTAGACCTGTTAGGGGAACAGCCAGGATGGAGAAGGGGAGCATGAATTACAGTGGGGAGCCCCAAAGGTTTCTGAGTGGGACAGAAATATGGAGTCTGCAGCAGGGTGCAGGGGCTGGGGATGGGCTGAAGAGGCTGCCTGATGCTGACCTTGAACCTGGGCCAGGGAGCCTCGGCAGCAATGGGTAGAGCCATCAGACAAAGACAGCTTCCTCTGCTCAATCCATTCGACAGTGCAAAAGTGTAGAAAAGAAGACAGTCACCCAGTCCTTGTACACACACTCCGAAGTGCATATCTGAACATGTATGCAGGGGTAATTCTGAGGCCAGAGATAAAGCCAGAGAGGCAGCCAGCAAGATAAGCCAGCCCTGCAGATACCAGACCAATCTCGGGGATCAGAGCTCTGTGTTTAGGAACTTCACATTTTAGAAGCAGAAAGTGAAACCTGGGGGCTACCCCAGACAAAGAGTTGAACTAGAGCCCCCTTATGAAGCTGGACTCCCAAAGGGCCACACTCATTGGACAAGAGCTAACTGATGGAAAAGGGCTGTGCTGCAGAGACATGCAGCTGGGTCTCTGCCCACAGGCCAGCCCTTACACTCGTTGTATGGGCAGAAGAATCAAAGTGAGAACTTAAAGTGGACCCAAGCTGAGAGTGCCCCTAGGGCCCTGGCAGAAGCATCTGTCAAACCAGCCTCAAGGAATTCCCTCCAAGCTCCAATTAACATGAACTCACAAGTAAGTTCACAAAACTCATAAGGGAAAAAGGCATCATGGACAAGAATCAACAGAAGCAACCATCAACACAAGCAGGCCGCAAAAGACTTCAGATACTAGAATTCTCAAATATAAAATACATAGAATGTTTAATATACTTAATGTTTAATACATTCAAAGAAACAAAGAATTAAAACTCATGATACAGCACTCTGGGTTAAGATGGTTAATTTAATTATCATCTAATTTTGTTTCCTTCCAAAACCCAAATTATGGGGCTTCCCTGGTGGTGCAGTGGTTGAGAGTCCACCTGCCGATGCAGGGGACAAGGGTTTGTGCCCCGGTCTGGGAGGATCCCATATGCCACGGAGCGGCTGGGCCCGTGAGCCATGGCCGCTGAGCCTGCGCATCCGGAGCCTGTGCTCCGCAACGGGAGAGGCCGCAACGGTGAGAGGCCTGCGTACCACAAAAAAAAAACAAACAAACAAACGATAAAAACCCAAATTATGTTGCAGAATCAAAAATCTAAGGAACAAGCAGCACCACTTACTTCTGGAATGGGAGGCTGAGAGTTGGGAAGGGAGGGGACGCTATAAGGAGAAGGATTGGGTGACCCTTATTTGAAAATCAGTTAGGTTCTAGATCTCCACCTCCTCCCCGATGCCAGTAGGTTATCGCTCCTCCCCAACCCTGACAAAGGTCTCCAAGTTTGTTCTCTGTGTGAAACAAAGGGTCTCTGAACTGGGGAATGCCAGGCACAGTGGAAGGCCTGGAGACTGTACCAAATGTACACAGATTAGTTATCACATGCATGTAAGAGTGAGACCTTCAGCCTATTCCCACCAGCTCCCAGCACCACCCCGCGGGAGCATCAGTAGCCAGGCTCTTATCTAACAGGTAAAAGCTCCACAGGTATTTCTTTGGGAACCTGACCTACCCAGAGGAAACACCTAAAGGAAATGACATCAGGGGTTCCAAAGCAAACAATTCACCTACATCACTCTGGAGTGAAGTTCAAAGTCAAGTTTCCCAGTTCCCACAGGCTCAAAGCTTCCATTATATTTTTCAGTCCCTCACTATAAATCATGAGCAAGCGACCAAGGATTACCAGAGAGCAAAGGAAGACTTTAAGATGGAGAAAGAGAACAAAATAAACAAAAATAACTTAGAAGAAATGTAGACTTTGCAGGGAAAATTAATTGTAACATTTTAAAGCTATCGTTAATATCTTCAAAGAGAGAACAGAACCTACTGAATCCATGAAAGGAAAGGATACTATAACAAGAAATCAAAAGAGCTCGCAGAAGAATTTTGCAAAACCTCATATACTGGAGAGCAAGAGTTAATAAGCGGACTAGCCTTTGGCCGTAACTTCTTCCTTGAATAATTTTTTAATCTTACAGATTTTTAAAACTCAAAAAGAGACTCGCCTCCACTCTATAGATGTGAAATCTGTGGAAGGTCAGAAAGATGGGAGAAGAGCCACAGGTCCTAATTTGCCCTGAGATTTCCAATTTCCAATTTCCCACGAGATTGTATTGAACACCCTGCTGATGGGCACCCCCGTGCTAACTGGATCACCGCAAGGTCCACCCAAAAACTCGGCCACTGTCCCTTCAGTGAGGACTGAAGCTCTCTTTCTCTTGAGAGACACTGACTCTTTTATCACAGGATTTTACTCTCATAATGGTGTCCTTTATATTATTAACTAAACAATGAAAATAAGTCTCAAATTATAAAAACCTCAAGACAGATTCACAAACTCAAAACATGTTGTCTCCAAAGAACTAATATTGGGCTTCCCTGGTGGCCCAGTGGTTAAGAATCCACCTGCCAATTCAGGAGACATAGGCTTGAGCCCTGTCCGGGAAGATCCCACACACCACAGAGCAACTAAGCCCGTGCGCCACAACTACTGAGCCTGAGCTCTAGACCCCACGAGCCACAACTACTGAAGCCCGTGCTCCGCGACAAGAGGAGCCACTGCAATGAGAAGCCCACGCACTGCAATGAAGAGTAGCCCCCGCTCGCCACAACTAGAGAAAGTCTGCACGCAGCAACGAAGATCCAACACAGCCAAAAATAAATAAATATATTTAAAACAAAAAAGAACTAATATTAACCTCTGAAGAACAAATACCGCAGCTTGCCTTTATACTATACACAGATTGAAGCCATGTGCTCTCTGTCACTGCACACTGCAAACCGTGTGCCCACAATCAAGGCCAAGATGTCCTAGAAACATCCTCTGTCCAAACTGTCTTCCTTGACTCAATAATGAAGGAAAAAAGAGGACAGGAAGGGGAAAGGTAAGGGAGAGTAGATTTCAGAAAAGTTTTGCAGTTCTCACTCATTTTCTTAGAAGAACCTACTTTGAATCCCTGATCAAAATAACCCTGGTCAGTAGACAAAGAAGAATTTATTATTGTTCCATTTACAGATGGGAAAGCTGAGATTCAAAGACTTGATGATTTTCCCAAAATCACACAACTAATAGTCTAGAAAGCTAAAACCCATCACCAATTCTGATTCTAGATACTGCATTCCAACTATAACCTGCTACCACTTTCATAAGTTAAAAAACAAAAATGAGAAACTGAAAGACCTAGCTGCTGTTAAGAGTCACTGGCAAGACTATTCAAAGTCCTTCCCAGTGATGCTACTGGTCTTATTGACTTAGGGGTCCTTAGGCAAATCAACAGAACTCGGTGTAATCAGTTTCTCCATACGGCAATTATGATTAAAATATTAGCTAACATCTTTCTTTAAACATGAACGACATGCTGCAAATACGAGGATATATTGCAGTGTCTGTCAATTAAATTCATTAATTAGACGTTTATAATCCTATTTAAGTGTGGCAGGGACAATTTTGGAATTGGGATTTTGTTCCATTTAGACTTTGCTCTGTGGAGACACAGAAGAGAAACATTTGAAAGCCTTTTATCAGGTATTTTCATTCTATCAGAGAGGGCCTGCTCACCCTCCCTCAGGGGCAGGACCATTCTGAAAAGCGATTCTTAGCATAAGGATATCCTAGGACGCACACTGCACCTTGGGGGAGAAGGGAGAATTTTTCTTGGGCAAGTTCAACAAACTTGCCCCCTCAATGTGTCCATGCTGGAATTGCTTATAGAATTCTTTCTGGTTCAGCATCTGTTAGAAAATCACAACCCTGTTCTTACGCGTGGGGTTCCACCAAAACCCATTCAAACAACACAGAAAAAGTGAAACTGTTACCCTCTGAAGAGGCTGTGCAGTACAATGCCAGCAACATGAAAAGGATTGGTCTTGTGCCTTCCTTCAGGACATCAACTTGACAGGCAGTCATCACAATTATCGGTCACTATAGCCAGTCCTGGGATCACGCTGAGTAATTTCCAAAGTCAACACTCACTCCTCTGTAATGGCACAAAATGTTGTTTCTCCCTGGGTGCGGTGCACTGTCATTATGGTTTTTACCTCTTGGTCAACACTGGCAGTGTTCTCATCCCTTTTTTTGTGGTAACAGGCCTGGCCAATCATAATCTATCCTCCATTTCATCCCTCCCAGTCAGTGACTGGCCCAGAATATGGACGTGCGATACCAGAGTGATTCTGACTGGTATAGATGATCTCCAGATGCCAATCTCTTTCCATTTAAGTTGTTAAATGACCATTGCAGCCTGGAGCTCCAGTGGCCAGGAAAGACAGCCACTTGGGGAAAGGTAGTGTGTAGACAAGGAAAATCAGCCAACACTCATGTATTAGTCTGCTCAGGCTGCTACACAGAATGCCACAGACTGGGTGGCTCAAACAACAGATATTTATTTCTTAAAGTTCTGGAGGCTGGGAAGTCAAAAATCAAGATAGAGGCTTTTGGGCTTCCCTGGTGGCGCAGTGGTTGAGAGTCCGCCTGCCAATGCAGGGTACACGGGTTCGTGCCCCGGTCCGCGAAGATCCCACATGCGGCGGAACGGCTGGGCCCATTAGCCATGGCTGCTAAGCCTGTGTGTCCGGAGCCTGTGCTCCACAACGGAAGAGGCCACAACAGTGAGAGGCCCACGTACCGCAAAAAAAAAAAAAAAAAAAGATAGAGGCTTTTTTCTTGGCTTGTAGGCAGCCGCCATTTTGCTGGGTGCTCACATGACCTCTTTGTGTGTGAGCAGAGAGAGAGAAAAAGAAGGAGGGAGGGAGGGAGGGAGAAAGCTCTAATGTCTCTTCTTATAAGAACACTATCCTATCACCTCAAGGCCCTATCCTAATGACCTCATTTAACCTTAATTACTTCCTTAGAGGCCTTATCTCCAAATACAGCCGCACTGGGATTTAGGGCTTCAGTATATGAAGTTCAGGGACACAGACACATTCAGTCCATGACACCACACAGAACCAGATCCTAGCAGAGATGAGAAAGTTGAACAGCCAGGCTTTGTGCCCATGGCTCCAGGCCCCAAAGCCAAACTTCCCAGCTGATCTCTCCTGTCTGTGCACCACCCTGGTGTTTTTCCCAGCCATATTAGTGGTATCATTCATCTTAAACCCAAGCTATATTTGGTTGGCTTTCTGCTGGTGGCACCTAAAATATCTTGGTTAATACATTGGACATTTTGACAATCAGAATGTAGAGTCTCCAAACTCAGACTACGAGCATGCTGGCTTCACTGAATGAATACCATCCTGCACCAGGAAGAGTGGCGTGTCTGGGAGAAGCATCTCTCAAGATCCTTCCTCACACTGGGGAGCTTGGGTTTCAGAGTAAGAAGCATTCAAGTTCTAATCCTGGACCTACGCCAGGATGTAACACAGGATTTAACTGCGGTTCTGGTAAGTTACCCAGTATCTCTGAACCTCACCCTCATCACCTAAGCAGCGAGAATAACAACACCTACCTCCCAAGGATGATGAGGGCAGAAATGAGAGAATGTGAGTATGAAGAGCCCACCCCTGTGACCAGCACCTAGGAATCATCCAAGATGAGCTGCTTGCTCCTTGCACAGATATGCAGGTGCCTACCCCTCACACAGGAAGAAGCTCCAGCATTCTCGTTGCCTGGCCTGCACCTGAAGCTCCTCCTGTGGGAAATTCCAGGCCTCCAAACGTTCAGAGAGTTCCTGAGAGGAGGCCGGACCGGCCTCAGAACAACAGGCTTTCTCATTCTCCTACTGGAGAATGCTGGGGCTCCAATTAGAACTTAGCACCCCCTCTCTGTAAGAGGAGTCTAAATTCAATTACCGTGAAATTAACTAAGCGTTAAACAAAAAATCCCAACCTGGTAGTCTTCACTGCTAATTAACTGGTTCCCGCTCACTGCTGCTGCCTGCTTTTCAGCCGTGGGCTGACAAGGAGAGCTGTCAAGCACTTGCCCATGGGGTGGGCTTGAGCTGCCACGACTTGATTTGAACTGACAAGGCACAGCTAGCTAATATCAGAGCCCTCTTGAGGCGACCCATGTGACACTAGAGGGGCACTCACAGAAGCAGCAGGGCAGTGGATACACGACTGGCCGAGACACAGAACAGAGACAGGATGGGGTAAGGAGGGGTGTCAAAAAGAGGGGTGATAGCCCTAAAAGTAAGTGGGGTACAGAAGTGGTTAGTCAAGCTGCAATTCAGGGTTATGCTAGTATCATCTTGATACATTTATAGTTTATCAGTAATTATTGGAGGAACTTGGGAAATATCGGTTGGATAGATGGATGGATGGATGGACGGATGGATGGATAGATAAATGTCATAAGGTAATATGGAATAGTCTTCCATTTCCATCTCTCATTTTTTTAGGAGCTTCTGAAATTCCATCTCCTCTCCTCCAAGGAACCAATTTGCTTAAAGCCTATTAAGAAAGGTGTTTATTGCCAAACTCTGAACATCCCTGCCTTAGGTTCAACGCTTCCTGTCCCACACAAAGTAGAAGGGTCAAATTTACTGACTTATTTGAATAGATGTGTGAGTTTGCCTCTGCTTGTCAGATATAACAGGGAAGTGGCCACATCTGCATTATTTACTAAGTACAGTGGCCACATGTAACAGGGGACACAGCAAAAAGGAAGAGGCATGCTTCAGGCAATGTTCTGTGGATGGGGTTTTGCTCATTCGGGCTGTAGGGCAACTCCACTTACCATCTGGGTCCACCCGGTCCAAGATAACTATCTTTAACTACACCGACGAGACTCTTTTGAGCTTCCTAAAGATAGGTCAAAGGATCTGTTAAGAAGAACTAAATTACAACTAAAGAAGGAACTCTAAACAGTTTGTTAAACGGTTAAGAAACTATAAACACTGTACAGAGGAAACTACTATGAGGATCTTGTATTACGTAGTAAACCCTCAAACAAAATGATTGCCACAAAAAGCCCTCTTTTCAGCACCAAACAATGGTAATGGAAAGGGTTCTGGAATTCTCCCAGGCTCCTGTTACAAGAGAACACATCCCAGACTGTTATTTTGGAACCCTGTCCCCACCCATCACCCATTCCTCAAAAGAACAAAATAATAACCATCCCAAAATAACTCCCCAATAGTTATGATCTGTGTTGTTCTAGGGAATGTCCCCAGGGCTGGGGGGTTTTGCTTCAGGGAGAATTAACTGTTCAGCTCTCTCATGTCCTCCTCTGTGGGGAGAACTCAAGCTGAATAAGAACTTTCTGGCCAGGGTGAGGCTGGTGCAAAGCCCCCATCATAAAGTGGGACCTGAAGTGGGTGCGCTCACCTTACCATTTCCCTCTTCTTGCTTTTCTCCCCTCCCAAGCCAAAGATCAAACCCCTCATCAATTGCTAATGACTAAATGTACTGTGCTAACAGGTGGTGACGATGGTGCCCTTTCAGTCATCACTCAGTCTGCAAGTCTGGAGTGATATTCAGTGACAGCCAAGGAGTCTACAGAAGTACATCAAGGGCTGCATTTGAAGGCTGAAGATAGCTTAGTTTTCTGAAACTAGCTGAAGGAGCAGTCAGGAAATATCACGGTAATAGGGCTCCAACAGCTTCTGTGCAAACTTCTACTGATTCTGGAAGTGAGGGGTTCAAGCCTCCCCTGCTCAGAGTTGCCCTGCTAGCCAGCTCTCCAGTATTTAACAAGTCCTGGCCACTCTGAACAGACATCGCCAGTGTCAGCATCCTCTGAAAGACAGGAGGAGGTGAATGGCTCCCCAACTTTTCAAACCCGACCCTCTGCCTTCTTAAAGTTGGGCAGTGGTCCCAGCCATCAGGAGTCTCAGAAATTGACTTATAGCCCAGATGTGTTTTTTTGACCCACAGTATTCTTGAATTGAGTACCAATATGTTAATATCACATTTCACTACATCTCCTGCATTCAGTGACATGCCCAGCATCCTTTGAAAACTGAGAGATTTGGTAACACTCATCCTATTGTTCTCTGTAGCCACAGACGCCACCTGCTGCAGAGGGAACATGGCCTCTCCCTATCACCACAGTCTCCATCTCTCCTTATTGTCTCACACTGGGCCACACATTCTCACTGCCCGCCAGCCTCCAGCGGACATTGGAGTTTGTAGTCCCTGGCGTAGCAATATCTCTGCAGCAAAAGCTTTGAGAGCCAAGATCAAAATACAGGTTTCCGAAGGTGAAAAAAAGCAATTGCAGGGCTTCTCTGCTAAAAGCTTCACCACCACCTCCTTGGCATTGGAGGGGCCATCTTTCCTATCCCATAATACTCAGACCTAGCTCAGTGGGTACTAAAGGAAAATAAATAACATATATGTAACCTACCCACTCAAGTGCCCCTCGTTTAATAGAAATAGACACCGATGATGGTCCCTCCTTCTTCCTAGGAAACAGGCCTTGGTCTCTAATATCCTAGGACTTTTTTCAGCTTGCCTCTTTCCCCACCAGGGAGAGTGATGTGTTTGAATTAATTTCTAAAAACAGTAGCCAACTCCACTCCACGTTTTACTCTCATTTGTTCCCATTCCTTGCCCCTGAGCTCCTTCCCCTCCCTAACTATACTTCCTTTCCTTTTTCCTCTACTGCTTTATGCACAGGAAACTCTGTCCCCCTCTACTATTGTGCAAACCAGGGATTGCAAACTCAAAGGCCTACAGAGTCCCAATAGGCCACATAAATGTGTAAAATCACCAAGTGTAAGACAACAGTAAGATATCAGCCCTATAGCCAACTGAAGCAGTCCACAGCTTAAAGTCATTCACATGCCAAAGAAAGAAAGAAAAAAAGAAAGGGAAAGAGGGAGGGAGGGAAAGAGGGAGGGAGGAAGAGAGAGAGGAAGGCTATTCTGAACAAAGCAAGTAGTCTGCTGCTGGATTAGAACAGCTGGCCACCAGTTTGCAAAGAGTATTTTAAACATTCAAACATAAAATCTGGGTTCCAATCCCCAGTCTAGACAAGTTGATTTCCAAGCTTTTTGATGTGTGCATCCTGATAGGTAAATTATATGTAACATGAACCCCCTTCGATGTTGATGCATTCCTTTATAAGTCAGATTCACTTACCCCTGCACTGATGAGTTCTGAACGTTCAAAACAAATACAAGGGAACCAAATGGCACAGACACTGAAACACCACTCATATTCCGCTTCAGACCTGAAAAACTCCCCAGCTGCTGGAGAGAGCCTCTTGCTCAAGGTCACACCCCTTCCCAGGGGCAGCCTGCACCCAGGACCAGTCACTTACAGGAGTACAAAGGGCAGCACCCTCTCAGCAATTCGAGACGTCTCTAAAAGGCTTGCCCGACTCACAGCTCCCTGTGGGTGAGCTGAGGGCTTTGCTGGGACCGCGCTACAGCCGGGCTTCTCCGTCTTCTCCTCCCCAGCCCTCCTTCCTTCACTCCCTCTGCAGGAGTTATCCCTGAGAGCCACATCCTAACACACTCCCTATCTCAAAGTCTGCTTCCAGGAACTAGGTGGCATAAATATAATAGAAGTCCTGATATTTTCTTTTCCTATCACAGTGGGCTGCCTTACCATTTGAGTGAACAATGGTCTCAGTCAGTGCTACCCAGTAGAATGTTCTGGAAAGAGGAAAATGCCCACTATGGCAGCTACCAGCCACACATGGCTATGGAGCACCTGAATGTGATTAGTGCAACTGAGAAAGTCAACTTAAATTATTTAAGTATAATTGATTTAAATTTAAATAGCCACATGTGACTAGGAGCAACCAGGGCAGGTATAAGCCATCTGTATACCAGGTGGGCAGACTGAAAGGGTCCAGAGTTATTATTACTTTCTCAAAATGAAAAGAGAAGTAAGGGTTCTGCAATGAATAAAATATATATGCAGGCAACCATTTAATTTAATTTAATTTAATCACCATAAGTTGTAAAAAAAGAAAAAAATTACTTCATCCTCTTGTCAGATGAAACATTCAGTAGCATCCCCAGACTGCTCCTTTGAGCTGCAGACATCAACCGTCATGGTGAGTTAGCCAGGGCATTGTGCTCAAGGGGCAGAGATAAAGCCTACCATCTGCTTCCGTTTGATCGGTTCAGTTCCGATGTAAGTGAACATCCCCCGATCAAACAGTCAATTTTCTTCCCATGGATGCTAAGCCTCCATTTAAGACTTCTGACAAAGAATCAGCAGCTCCCACCTTAGAAAAATGCTGCTGCCAACCCGCAACAAAGCTGTCGGGAGTTTGCTCATCAGCAACCATGTGACAAACTGGTCGATTGCTGGGAGCATATTTGGAAGCAAGGGGAGACCCCCTGCCACCCCTCCGGAATCCAAATCGAATTGCCTGACGACTGTGCTGGGGCCCAGGGTAGGCCACCCCAAGATGTGCCTCCATGGTATACTGATTCTTCTGAGGTTACTTAAGAAATGGCCAATGCAAGTGGCACACGCTGGCCCTCCTTTCTGTCTCCCTGAAAGCAGGAAATAAATCTCTCACGTGAAAGGTGCACGCCCTGCATCTGGAGCTAGAAGGACTCCCTTATCGCCAGAGACAGGGAATTCTTCAGGCCGAGAAGCCTGTATAAACGAACCTTGTTACTTCTTTAATTTACTCCCTCAAGCCCAAACTGTTTAGATTCTTCTCTGAGTATCCCAAACCTAAGTTTCTTTGTCCTGTCAATCCCTCATAAATTTACTGTTTGTCTAGAAAGTGTAAAAGCTGCCCGCTTTGACCACTTCTTAGGTCCCATTTCTTTGAGACTTCCACGCGCATGCTTAAATTTTCTTTTTCTCCAGTTCATCTGTCTTGGGTCAGTTTTTTATTAGTCCAGCCACAAGAACTCGAGAGGGGTGGGGGGAATTCGCCCTCCCGACAACTGTAAAGGAAGACATCCCTAAGTAAGGTGTGTCCGGAGAACACAGTTCCGATTCCATGAGAGATGCTTCCCTATCAGTCTCTCCACAGCCCCTCCTTCCCGTTTGAAATAATTTCCCAGGCAGTGATCATCCAAAGCAAGTGGGAGGTCCACTCAGACCCCGGAGACAGCAGACCCTACGGCGCCCTGGGAGCCGGTGGCGGGCTGTGAGGTGTTAATGCATTATCTGCTCCTCTGGAGAAAGGTTAAAGTTTGGGCTTGAATCACAAATGAAAATGAGGTTGGTGGCCTGGTTGTCGCCCCTTGTGGACATTTATCCACAGTGTAGAAGCCTCGCCCGGCTGGAGGTCTGAGCTCATCAAAGCAGTGGGACAAGAGAAAAAAGCGGGGTTAGGCACCCAGAGGGGTTCCAAGAAGAACACCGGCTGCCTTTCTCTTCAAACGGTATGGAAGCTGCGCCCGTGGAAGAGGCCTCTTCTGGGCGGCGAGCTGACCACAAACTCGGCACCTGCCTCTCCGTAAACGGCCCTGCCTCTGCCGTGTCTGTGCCTCTGTGCAGGATGAGCTCAGTCTGTAATGCTCTCCCCTTCCTGGACCCTTGGGCCACCTGGACCCTGCAAACTGAAATTCCGCTCCTCTAGTGCTATCACCCGACAGACACTTCTTGGACGTGGCTGTGAAGAAGAGTGACACAGTCCCTGCCCTCATGGAGATGTTCGTCGGTCAGGGGAGGTGGAGGCTTAACCAAAAAGCACCGTAAAGGAGAAAGGATGCGCTGAGAGGCAGAGACCTGAGTCCAGGGGCCCGAGGGAGCTTGTTTAGGGACGGGGTTTTTAAGCAGATGCTTCACTCAGCCCCACTCCCTAACTTGAGGTTCAACCCGTCTCAGTGTACATCAGTAGCCTGTGCAGACCTCTCTCGTAACACTTAATGTGGTGTCCCATCACCCGGAGCTGTGACTGTCTAGGCCCCTCCACCTTGTAAGTGTCTCCACGTGTGGCTGTCACACGGCTGTCCACAAATGTCCCATTTCTCTTTCCTTCCAGGGCACATGTTAGGATTGGACTTTCCACCCTCCCTCAGGAACGGTCTTTTGACTTGCTTCAGCCAACAAAATATGAGTACGGATGGCATGTGTCCCCTCCCGGCAGAAGCTTTTAAAAGCCAGGATGCAATTGACCGTGGTCCTTTCTGTCGCCGCAGAGACCCTGTGGAGGTCACGTGACAAGACGAAGCCGCTCAGGGCCTGGGAGCCTTTGGTTCGCAACCTCGGGAGCTTCTCCTGGTGAAATCTGAAACTGGGCACCCCCGTACACGGAGGGCAAGGAGAGACGGAAGAAAGAGGCAGGCCACTCCATACTGGTAGGTGGCGGTTTTCACAAGCAAGGGAACTTACCAGGCTTGTCTTGGGTGGCTGCTAGGTAAGTAAATCTCCACCTGCCAGGACCTGAAAAGTTTATATGGAAGCCTTAACGGGGTTTGGTCACGTATTCGGTCCAAATGGTCTCAACACTTCACTCTCTCAAGACCATGTCCTTCAAATGGCTTAGCATGGGAACAGTAGGTGAAACGTTATGTTCCAAGGATAGGGGAGAGGGTGAGGAGTCTCCAAGTGCCAGGGTCAACCAGTGGCCATGACCCGTCGATGACCTCCTCCAAACCCTGCCTCCTGCTGAATTTGGTTGTGAAGTGCAAACACAAAATAAATGTTGCTTTTTGTTAAACCACTGAGATTTGGAGGGTTGTTTGTTACTGCTCCATAACCTAGTGTGGTTGGCTATTATAATATGTTAGCTCCCACTGCACCGTGAGCTCCTGAAAAACAAGAGCTGCTTGTCTATTTTTGTGTCTCCAATGTTTATTAAATTAATGATTACATGTACTTACAGGTTTTCTTTTTTTTTTAATCAACCTAATGAAAGCCCAATGTAGGTGTTGTTTTTAAAAATGATGAAATAATCAGAAAACTGATCACTGCAGGCAGCCAAGATAGGAAATGATCATTGTAAAATCAACGGAAGCAACATGACTGGATGTGACATAGACCATATAGCACGTGCCACGATCTACAATAACGTTTATGTAAGTTGCACAGTTATTTGCTTAAAATGCTGACTTGCACTGAATACAAATAAGAGCAAAGTGAAAAAAGTTTAATAATGTCCTGAGTCACATCCATTATTTTTGTAATTGCATCTCTATTGAACTGACACCAGGGGGAATGAGCTTAATATTCACAAACCAAGGAGAAAGGATCAGTAATTAGGATGGAAGAACCCATTCCCCAAGGGTTTTAAATTTGGAATTTACTCAATTACTTCCCCTTGAAAAACTATGTCCATTTTTTGAAAGCAGTTCTCAAGTTCCTGAGTCATCCTATTCATAATACTTTATCTGCAATTACTTTTCTCATTGTATCTTTCATGAAATACATTCCCAATTTCCTGCTTAATTCCCTGTCTACAACCCATGGGTATCCAAGGCTTGGCATTTTCGGTCGGAGCATATGTAAAGAAATAATGCCCTACTGTATTCCTCCAAATAATTAAAGGACAAATATTTGTTCCTCGTTACACCTTGCATTACCCATTAATTTGGAAATAGATCTTTGCTGAGAGGATAAAAGCAGAGTTTGCCATAAATTTAGAAAAGTATGTCCTTTTCTAGACTACCTCTGTGAAAAGAAGTCATTAATGATGTTACCCTTTAGTACAGTTTCAATTTACATGTCATTGAGGAATATGAATCACCGTGAATTCTAATTAAAAGGTTATGATTCAAGCCAGTGTTCAAGGTAAGCTAATTGCTGTAACAAATAGACCTAACCATGGGATGTTCAAAACAAGAGAAATTTATTTCTTGCTCACTTAACAGTCCTGAATGGTGGTTCAGGCGTTTTCAGAACGCAGTCAGCTCTCCTTTACATGATCATTCCAATGTCCCTCCCCACAACTCATTGGCCTTTATCTTGATCCACATTCAGCCAGTGGGAGGAAAAGAGCATGGAGTAGCATGGGTCGGGGTGGCGGGATGTTTACTGGGTCAGGCCTGGAAGTGACACACAGCCCCCTCCACTAATATTATTGTTGAATCTCAGCCTGATTGATTGTATCTAATGCAAGAAAGGTTGTCTAGGAAAAAGAGACGATGGATGTAAGTAAGGAATATCTAGCATCTCTGTCACAACCAACTTCAGGTGGATGTACAAACACCAGAGAGATTTGAGAAAACAGATGAAAGAGACAGAGATATGAATGAATCGGGCATGGCTGTTCATTTGCTTGGTATATTCTAGCCACAGCATCAGTGCCACAGGATGAGGTCAGGTCTGACCAACTTTGATCATTTACCATTTCCTCTCCCACGATATAGCACTAGAAGGTAGGTAACACCATACAATACATAGGGACTGTTTAACTGTTAGTCCAACAGTTCTCAAATTATGGCCTACAGACATCGAGGGGTCCCTGTCACCCTTTCAGGGGCACTGAAGAGGTCAAGAACATTTTTATAAGCATACTAAAATGTTATTTGCCTTGTTCATAATGTTGACATTTGCACAGATGGTACAAAAGTGGCTGGCATTTCAGCTTAAATCAAGGCTTGTACTCAGTCAAAAGGGGGGCAGGGAGGTAGGGGGAGTACATAGGTTCACTTAAGAATCCTTGATGAAGCAGTACAAAATTATTTTTATTAAATCTCAGCGCTTGAGTACACATCTTTAATAGTCTATGTGACAAAACGGGAAGTATACAAGTACTTCTGCTGCATGCCCAAGTGTGATGGTTAGCTCAAAGAAGAGCACATGTGCACAATATTTTTACTTAAACATTTTTTAAAAATCACTAGCCAATGATAAAATTTGAGCTTTCAAATGAAAAATAGAATTTTGGAGAATATGTATATACCACCATGAGCTTATTAACCGCTTCCCAATACTTAAAGACTTCTGATAAAATCAGTGATGATATGAATGAATGTGACTTTTTTCCTTTATGTATGATGAACTGTGTCAACATTTGGAAGATCTGTATAACTCAGTAAACCAAATGAACAAAGCATAGGGTTCCAAAATCATGCACAGGGAAAAATTTCATTCAAAGTGAAAGACAGACTAATGGATTTTAATGTAACCAAATAATAAAATTGCATTAATACGATTTCAGTCAGATTCCACACAACTAACTTTAAAGAAACTACCATTTTTCAAGTTTCGATATAGTGTCCAAAATTAATATCCATAGTTTCCTGAAAATGCTTTAAAATATCTCCCCCTTTTCCAACTACATATCTGTGTGAGGCCTACTTTTTTTCATATATTTCAACAAAAACAACATAGAGCCACACATTCAATGCAGCCATCTTCTATTAAGCACTAGAAGGTAGGTAACATGAGAATCCAGCCATCTTCTATTAAGCCAGACATGAAAGACATTTCCAAAGGTGTAAAATGAGGCCATTCTTCTCTATTTTTATTTTGGAAGATATATTTATACTGCATGAAGTATATGTTACATTAAAATGTGATGAGTAAATTATTGTTTTTTTAATGAACTAAAATTTCTTTTCAATTTCTCAGTTTTAATTTCTAATATGGTTAGTATCACAGTGAGGAAATCTTGACATATACAGGTTATTAATTCAGCAAATACTGAGTACCTACGTTTTAGAACCTCTGGGGATACAAAACAAATATAACATGGTTTTTACCATTAAATGACTTGCCCAAGCTCGTGTGCCAATTTTTATATACAGATATGCAATCAGAGAGAGGGACATATAAACGCCTGGGACATACCTCAGAATTGAGAGGCTAGATAAAATTAGATAAAGAACATTTAACTTGAGACTAAAAATCTGTTTTCAAGATATAATTGTTTTTGTATTTCAGAGCCTTAGTTTCTCCAGTCCATAAAATGGGGCTAGTACCTACTTCCCAGAGTTGATGTGAAGATCAAATGTAGCATTTTTGAAACTTTACAGTGAGATACAACTATAACTGTTATTATCTATGTTATTACCATCATTCTTTTTAAGAATTTCAGCAAATTGATGTGATTGAGAGAGGGGAGCAGAAATATTACACTGTTTGTTGTGCTACCATTATAAAATACAAAAACTATAAATTCTGAAACAAAGCTGCCTCCAAGGCTTTCAGAGATTGTGGACCATTTATCTTAGTTCAAATCATAATGAGACCAAGAGCAGACCCGAACACTTTTCCCCCCAAACTGGTAGTGAACCATGGACTAGCCTGCACAGCCAGCTTAGAATCTACCTAACTACAGGGTCTACAGGGATCTCATGAGTGACTGCTGGACATTCCCATGATCTAGAAGCTTCCTAACTTCTATTAAAAGAAGCATTCTTCCATTAGCTTGAAACGACCAGTTCTCTAGGACCCCAAATTGACTCACAGTCATAATCAGTTTCTCTAAGTAATCACAGATCATCTATATTAAATGTGTTTTTATCATCTGAGAAATATCTCCACAAAACTCAGCAGCCCATGCTTCTTATCTAATTTGAAAAATCAACAGTATTTAATATATTCCATTGATAAATGTGTATTAAGCACATCCTCAGTGTGTGGCACTTTGCTAGGCAAGGTAAAACGAACATGGTTCTTATGCTCTCAGGTCTGGCAGGGAAAATAAAAAAGGAAAAAAAATTTTCCTTGCAACAGCAAGGAAATATTATAAAGTGTAACAATATATGCTTATACGGGCAAGCTCCATGCTCTAGAAGTACGTTTTAAAAGCATTCAGTGGATACCATAGAAAGATGAAGTGTAGAGAGTCATCATGGGGGACTTCCTGGAAGAAGACTGTCAGCCAAGACCTGAAGGATGAGTGGGGATCAGCCAGATGAAGAGAAAGGGGAACAGTCTTTTAGGCGAAGGGCACAGCTATTAACATCTTCTCTCCCTCCCACTGTGACCTAAAGATTTCATCCCCCTCTGAAAAAAAAATCCAAGAGACATTTTTTTTTTTTTTTTGCAGTACGCGGGCCTCTCACTGTTGTGGCCTCTCCCGTTGCGGAGCACAGGCTCCGGACGCGCAGGCTCAGCGGCCATGGCTCACGGGCCCAGCCGCTCTGCGGCATATGGGATCTTCCCGGACCGGGGCACGAACCCGTGTCCCCTGCATCGGCAGGCAGACTCTCAACCACTGCGCCACCAGGGAAGCCCCAAGAGACATTTTTTAGTCTCTATTTTTCTTGGCCCCTAGTGTGTATTTGGCAAACCCTCTTTCTTGAAACCCTGGTGTCCCTTAGCTTCTGTGACATCACAATACACTACTTGTCTCCTTATTACTCTGACTTTTAGCGCTTCTTGTCATTTCACTCTCTCCTTCTCCATTAAATCTTGACTTTCCTTAAGGCTTGGCCCTGTGCCCTCTCTTCTTCGCACTCCGTGTTCTCTCCCAAAGTAACTGCATCAAAGTTCACGGCTTCACGTATTAATTGTGCATGCTGTCCTCCAAGCGTTCGTCTCTAGCCTTGACCTCCCCCTCTGAGCTCCAGAACACTGACCCTTACTGCCCTCTGACCTCGTTTGACCTCTCCACTTGCCTAGCTCGGAGACGCCTGAGACACTGTCCACCAAACTCATGAACCAATCTGGTCTTCTTCCACCTCCTCCTCTACAGGACTGTCTCCACTGCCATTCAGTGACCCAGCCTGATACCCGGGAGTGTTCTGTGACAGGACCTTCTTTCTCACACCTCCTGTTTCATCCACCCCAGAGTCCTACCAACTTCGCCTCCAAAATCTCAAAACAGCCCCCTACTCTCCACATCATCCACAGCCACCCTAATCCACACCAGGGCATCGGCTGCCTGAATCACTCCAACTGCCCGCCCCCTGCACATGCATTCCCCACATCCTGTCAGCCTCCCTCTCCCAATTCAGTCTGCAGACAAAAGCATCCTGTCCAGATGTTTTATCCTGCTGCCCCTGCTTGAGATGCTTCAGTGGCTCTCAACTACCTTTAGCACAAAGACAAATATTCCTTTTCGAAGTCTACAAAGCTGAGCACAATCTGACCCAGCCCTGCCCTTTCCAGCCACGCTGACTTCCTGTCTGTTCATCATCACTAAGGGATCCCTTGCTGAACAGGGCTTTGTAAATCTTGTTCCTTCCTATGCTGGGGATCGCTTCCTTCCTCTTCTTCCCCTGTTTAATGCCTATTCACCCTCATCGCTTTACCAGGGAAGCCTTTGACCTGGCTGACACCATCTCTCTCCTTAACCCTGTCATAATGTTATAGTTTGATTATTTAATAGTTATTTGAGTAATTACCATCGCCCCTCATAAAGACCACAACTCTTTCTGTTTTTATTCTCCTTTATATCCCCCAGCACCTAACACAGGGCCAGGCTCAGCAAATATATTTTTGAATAAGTTAATATAACACATGCAAAGACTCAGAAAATTACACATACTTGAGAAGCTGAGGAGTAAGGCTGGAACCTCCAGAGGAGGGAGGGGATGGCAGAGGGAGAGGATGGAGAGAGTCAACCCTGGAAAGACTGATGAGGGGCAGGGCAAACAGCCACAAGAAATGGTGAAATGAGAGTCCCAGCAGCAGTCTTGACAAAGGAGTGACAGGATCAAATCTGTATCACTCTGGTGTCCCTGCAAAGACTACAGAGGAAAAGCAACTATCTCTAGAGACAGAGAGAGGGCTTCAGCTCTTCAGTAATCTGGGAGGTGAATGGACGACTGGGAAACAGAGACTAACAGTAGTGAGAGGAAGACTGGAGAAAATTGCGCTGATCTGCAAAATGAGGAGGACTCAGCAAGACTACGGCCCCTTGTCTTCCATACGATGCCACAATCACCTGCTAATTTCATAATCCTGGACTTTGTCTGCTCTGGCCCCAGAGACTTGAACTGATTGAAAGCAGCCAGACCCTCTCTTACGATCTTTTTTTTTTTTTTTTTTTTTTTTTTTTTTTGCGGTACGCAGGCCTCTCACTGTTGTGGCCTCTCCCGTTGCGGAGCACAGGCTCCAGATGCGCAGGCTCAGCGGCCATGGCTCACGGGCCCAGCCACTCCGCGGCATGTGGGATCTTCCCGGACCGGGGCGCCACCTGGGAAGCCCCATCTCTCTTATAATCTTGTATATCCTCTTGACTCTGTGGGTCTTTGTAGACCATGCTCCCTGATACAGTACACAGAAGCAAGGTTCTGGTAGTTCTGCTAGCTCCCCACCATGGGCTAACATTATGCCATTGGTCCTAATCAATGTGTTCATCATAGCTTTTTTAAGTCCTGATTTTTTTTTTAATTTAAGTATAGTTGATTTACAATGTTGTCTTAGTTTCTGGCATACACCAAAGTGATTCAGTTATATGTATATATATTCTTTTTCATATTCTTTTCCCTTTTGGTTTCTCACAGGGTATTGAATATAGTTCCCTATGCTATACAATAGGATCTTGTTTTTTATCCATTCTATATATAATAGTTTGCACCTGCTAGTCCCAAACTCTCAATCTATCCCTCCCCCAACCCCCTGGCAACCACAAGTCTGTTCTCTATGTCTGTGAGCCTGTTTGTTTCATAGATAAGTTCATTTGTGTTATGTTTTAGATTCCACAGATAAGCGATATCATATGGTATCTGTCTTTCTCTTTCTTACTTTGCTTAGTATGATAATCTCCAGGTCTACCCATGTTGCTGCAAAGGGCATTATTTTATTCTTTTTTATGGCTGAGTAATATTCCATTATATATATATATATATATATATATATATATATATATATCTCACTATTTTTTATCCATTCCTTTGTCGATGGTAAGCCCTATTTTTTTAACTGTCTATAGCATTCTTCCAATGCCTGGACTTTTTTTTTTCTTAAATTACGATAAGAAATATTACTGAAGGCATAAACTCATTCTAATAGTATTCTTAGGAGTTCATACCATTACATGTATACATTTTACTGCAAATATCAACCCTTTTAAATTCACCCTGATTAAATAAATTCCACCTTTCATCTGTTGACATGACTTTCTCACACCAGAGCTCAGAGAGCATCCTTCCTTCAGTCTTGAACCACTGATTTAGCATCTGTTTTGTGCTGGACATTTTCTAGTCACTGCAGATAAAATGACCAATACTATATGGTTCCTAATCTCAGTGAGACATAGCCTAGTGAAAAAAGTAGAAATATAAAAAGGCACGTTCAAATGATGTCCAATACTATACTAATGATATATAAACACACACTTTAGAAGCCCCAAGACTCTCCTGCAGGTTGGTGGGGACTGTTTTGTGTACAAGGAGAGTTTTCATCTGAATCATAAAGGAGGAGTGAAGTTTGACATACAAAGAACATGTCAAAGGCACAGAAGAAGTAAGAGAACATCCCACATAAATTCATGAGCTGTTACAATAATGTTACGCGATCAGATTTGCTTTTTAGGAAAATAACTCAAGCAGTCATATTGGTTTCCTTAGCCACTTCTCACTTTTCTTCCTCCTCGGTACCATTTAGGATTACACTGTGAATTTCTTTTAGAATCTCTCTCTCTGGAGTAGCTTTCCCTTTTAGAGAAGAACTAGTAGAAACAACAGAGTATAATGTATCCCATGCTTGTTTCACTACCTCAATCTGTAGGCTTCCCCAGATGTCTCTGAACTGAGCTGGTCTATGTAGGTGCTGGGTTGAGTCGGTAAATCTGGCACCAGGTCTTCGACAAGACAACTCTTCATTTCTGAAGAAAGACTGCTCTTTACTCACCAGTTCCTAAAAATCACTTCAGGAGAAACTACAGCAGCTCTAAAGAAGCAAATGTTCTAAGAGGAATCACACATCCCCAGGTGTCATATATACCATTAGAAAAAAAAAAGTGACCTTTGGTTTTCACTACTCTTAAATTGCAGGCAAAGTCCTCCATGTTTCTCCTTACTCTTCCCCTTTCTAAAAAAAAAAAGAAAAAAACCATTTATCGTTAAGCCCTAATCTAAGAAGTAACTATGACTTCCTGGCTTGAGCAGGAATCCAGGCCTTCCGACTTCAGCTAACTGAGTGCCTGTGCTTTGTGTCTGAGCAGCCGTGAATTTCTACAGCCCCCAGTCTGTATACTCGTCAGCATTTCTCCTTCACAACCCTAAACTTCCACTGTGGAGAAATGCCCCACGCAGCAGTACTCGTTCTCCCTTCGTACACTGGGTGAGCTCCTAGCTCTCGCATCTCTAAGAAACACAGACTTGTGCCCCTGCCCCCCACCCAGCATTGGAAACCAAGGATTTCTTAAAGAACACGGGAGAAAACCCTCCTTAAGGCCAACAGCTCCTCCAGCAACCGTCTCCAGGTAAACTCACAAATATGCACCTACCCCATCATCATTCTCATTAGCCACAATGGCAAAAAGAAGAACTAAGATAGAAGGGTCAACAGCACTTTTCAGCCAGGAAAAGACAGGTTCTTTAAAGCTTCCAAAGGTCCCTGTTGAAACTGTCATTCCCAGCTTACAGCTGGCAGGACCCGGAGCAGCACAGGATCGACAGGAAATCACCAAGCCTGCTCCCATCCAGCTCCCTGGGAATAGCAGGCCGCCTGGCAGCATGCATCTCTGCCCACGGAGCAAAGCGGCTGGGCGGCTGCCGCTCACACACCTCCTGGCAGCCCCCTCTCCAGAGGCTCAGTATTATTACAGCCTGCCCTTCTGCTGGCGTGGAATTAACTTGTTCTGACACCGTGACAGTTCTGACGACTACACAGTTTGAGGCAAGAAGCCTGGTCACACACTGCTACATGCGTGGGCTGTCACTAACTGTGCCACGAAAACCAGACAAAACCTTGTCAGGGGAAATCAACTCCTCTGCAGACAGAGGTAAGTGACTCGACTCATGGCCCGCTTGTGAAGGGGTTGTTCAGTTTAAGAACAGGATCAGGGGACAAAGGGACCTGATGTTTTGGAAAGACACTGTCAATGCCAGCACGGGGACGGAGGCAGAGAGGCAGAAAGAGGGAGACACACGGGGACAAATGTGAGAGTGCTGAAGGAGCCGGGCTGCTAGGAGGTGACCAAAGAAGAGAGTGTCCTCACTTTTGAAAAACAATGATGTAAACTCCCAAATCACACCTACTACACAGCCATAAACCTCCAGCAAGGAACGAAGGCAATCAACCTTGGTTTTACTAAGTACAGTATCTACTGCATGCCTGACAGCATCCCAGGTATTATAAAGGCTACAAAAACATAGCACAATAGGACATGACCCCGAACTTTGGCACCCTTACAATTTAGCTGTTGAGATAAAAACCCGCTTCCATAAAACACATAGAATGCGCTAAACATAATCCTCTTTCCCTAGGTCTCTATGCTCTACGAGAATTTGAAGATCTAAATCAAGCACAGAGAGAGACAGGCTAAAAAAGAGGGAGGCCCAGCAGGGAGAAATCACAGAGAAGTCACTGCAAAGCCCCTCATCCCCTTGCTGGGCTGCGCTGTTCTTTCCTCTGTTTCTGGCTGCGCCTGAGGGAAGGCCCCCCAGGCTCCAGGCTAAGGGTCAGCTGACTTGCTTCTCACACCATCACAGTGCTGTGCTACTTAAGGCACTCTCTCCTGGAAGTGCTCAGACCCCGGGATCCTGATAACTCTACTAAGCCCCCAAGTTTATCCAAACTCATGTGTGTTAAGCGATAGGAATAATCTGAGTATCCATCCCATGGCTGCCCAAACTATAAAGAGATGGCCTTTGGGGTTGTAAGTATTTATTAACTGAGCGAACTTAATCAATTTAATCTGAGTTTCCATTTTACTTACTTGCAAGGATTGATGTTAAATAGAGAGATATTACATGGAAGTGCCTAGCACTATGTCTGGTAGTTGGTAGGTAATTAATAAAAGCTGGTTGGTTTTAATCCTCCAATAATGGCACTGAATACCTAATTAAGTGTAAATTTCTCTTTACAGTCTCTAAGTCCTTAATTAATACAGAAAATTTTCATTATTCACGGATTCCACATTACGAATTTACCTACTCACTAAAATTTACTTGTAACCCCAAAATAAATACTCATGGCACTTCCGTGGTCATTCACAGACATACATAGAGTGGAGGAAAATTTGAGTCACCCAGTGCACAGTTTCCCAGCTGAGGCTGAACAAGGCGAGGCTTTGCCTTCTTTCAGCTCTCATGCTGTGAACAGCTATCCTTCTCACAGTGTCACAGTATTTAGTGTCACATCTTTTGCATTTTTGTGCAGTTTTTTTTTTTTTTTTTTCGTGATTTCACTTATTAAAATGGCCCTCAAGCATGATGCTGAAGTGCTTTCTATGTTCCTAAGGGCAGGAAGGCTGTGATATGCCTTACAGAGATATACATTTTTTAGAGGGGCTCCATTCAAGCATGAGTTATGGTGCCACTGGTCATGAGTTCAATGTTAATGAACCAACACTATGTATTAAATGAGGTGTCTTTAAACAGAAACACACACAAAACAAATGAACTGATTGGTTGACAAAAATGTGAACCAGGGGCTCACAGGAACCTAACTCTGTATTTCCTTTAGGAGCAGTAGTTCGGGATTTGCTAATTCAGTGTTTGAAGTCACTTTATAGAAAATAACTGCTAAGAACAATGAGAATCAATATATATCCTTTCCTGATTTAATTTCCACACGCATCCTTTGAGGCAAAGGGGTAATTAGAAGGGCCACTAAATGCATTAAAGAAAAGGCACAACCTTGATCTGAGTATTGAAGGGTCTTAGAGCGCAAAGGATCTTGGGAGACAGGGGAGGTGGACAGGCAGTGGGAATAGACAGGATCTGTTCATTGCAAAGTAAGGGGCTTCACTTGATGAGTACTGAGACTTTGTGGGACATTTATACTACCAGCAGGGGGCTCAGTATTTTTCATACATTATTTGGGGTGACTGGATAGATTATATGCATTCTTCTTTCCCTCAAATCTCTTCTAGTGAGCTTAAGCACTTGTACGGCATTGGTCTACAATTAGCAAGATAGCAGGTGACGTACTAAATCTGGGATGAATTTCCAAAACCAGAATCTGATGATATATCAAAAACATCAGGGTTTTTTCCGTTAGTCAACCTCTCAGCTAAGTCAGGCAAGAAGGATGAAAAGATTCAGTGTGTCTCTATCTGGACATCATCTCTTCTTTGCTGTCATCTCCTACCCTGAACACATTCTCTCTTGGACAGCACAGGGATTTAAACAACTCTAAATAAAGGTCTTCTTTCAGGGAAGTTCAGAATCACTGTTCAGGGCCAGGAAAGGATCATGATAGCCATCTGTTTCTGTTTCAACTCCCTTTATTTCAAACGAGAACCCTGAAGCTCTGGGAGTTAATGTGACAGATTGGGAACCATAACCTATTTCTTCCAATGCCCAGTTAAGTGGACTTACCATATCTATAGTTTCCATATGTGCAGATTTTTCAGGAGAACTTTGATTTTGAAGATGTTTGGTCCCATTATTGCTCTAAGAGTACTTGTACTTGTTAGTCTCTGGGCCCTAAATTTTGGGTCAGACAATATGGTCACCACAATTATTAAACCACATTTTTTCTAATAGCTAGACTGTTTTTGGTTCTCATCCTCCCGTGGTTACTCATCCAAGCCTGTGGCTTCTACTGTCACATCTTGATCCCCAAATCAAATAAGAAACTCATAGAATTTTAGAACAAGAAGTAGCGTGTGGGTCATTTAGTCAATTACTTCATTTTACTGACAATGGTGAAACTGAGTCTCCAAGAGGCCAAATCAAGACCAAAATCACACAGTTAGCAAGAGATGAAGTCAGAATGTAACACACGCCTCCAACAAATGTTATAAAAGTATAGAGAGGGCTCCCCTGGTGGCGCAGTGGTTGAGAGTCCGCCTGCCGATGCAGGGGACACGGGTTCGTGCCCCGGTCCAGGAAGATCCCACGTGCTGCGGAGCGGCTGGGCCCGTGAGCCATGGCCGCTGAGCCTGCGCATCTGGAGCCTGTGCTCCGCAATGGAAGAGGCCACAACAGTGAGAGGCCCGCTTACCGCAAAATAAATAAATAAATAAAGTATAAAAAACTGTTTTAACATACTTGCCAGTTCAGCATTATGACGGGTCTAAATGTTGCAAGAACCTCAGCAGAAGCATTACAAACAAATATATTCATACAAAACAATGGTAATGATGACGACTTTCATTCTTCTCCTAGTTGAGAGGCTGCAGGCTCTAGTTTCCTCAGTAGACTAGTACTGACTGGCCTATATCATCATGAAAAAGACTGCCCTGAACACCTACGTGCAAAAAACAACCATGAAAACATTTACCAGGGCTTATATAATAAAAGGAACACCTTGAACAAAACACAAATACCTGGTCTACATTTTATCAGTGCTTAAAAGCCAATTATCGTTTCACACCAGAAGTGACAGCAGTGACGTTGTCAGGCTCTTAACGATAAATGGACACAATAAACCTAAGCTCTTAGGTCAACTCAGAGCCTTATCAAGCTGCTAGAGGCCAGCAGACCACATGGGGCAAACAGTTGCTCTAAATGATTAAGAAGGCAAACAATAATTTGTCCTCCATGAATCTGTACCATTAAAGAAAAGCATTGTATAAAAGGCACACTGGGGGCTTCCCTGGTGGTGCAGTGGTTGAGAGTCCGCCTGCCGATGCAGGGGACATGGGTTCGTGCCCCGGTCTGGGAGGATCCCACATGCCGCAGAGCGGCTGGGCCCATGAGCCATGGCCGCTGAGCCTGCGCGTCAGGAGCCTGTGCTCCACAACGGGAGAGGCCACAGCAGTGAGAGGCCCGCGTACTGCAAAAAAAAAAAAAAAAAAAAAAAAAAAAGGCACACTGGGTTACAAAGTAGGAGGTGTCAGGCAATGGAAGAGCATGGATACTATCATCCCTCCCTCCACAAAGGATGTGCTGATAACTGGGCTTTTTATCTGTTTATACAGAATTAGCTGAGACACTGCAGCCACCTCTTCCTTGGGTTCCCTGACTCACAATTCTTCCCCTTCTAGTCCATCTTATATTCTTTGGCCAGACATCATGTAACTCATTCCAGCCCCTGCTCAAAATCCTCAGTGACTCAGAGGAAGGCCAGAGTTAGGAAGTGCCGTCTGGGACAGGACCCTATTCCATCACTGATGGCCTAGAGTGATGGTCCAAGATCTGCGGTCAAAGGAAGACAAAAACCAACTTGGAAGACATTACTATCCTAGTGCAGCCCCAAAGCCACCTGGGTTACAGGTAGGTTGACCTTATGGTTCGGTTTGCCTGGTACATCCCAGTTTGTGCCTGTTACCCCAGCTAATAGCATCCCCACCAGCTCTAAAACAGGTACTAGTTTAGATATGTTTAGAAATGTCACGATAACCCTAGGTGTGAACATTACGATGCCACATGCCCTCCACCAACGTAAATATTTTTTTACCAAAAGTTACAGACGTCACAAGGAACCCGTCAGTACAGCGCATCACAGTCCTGTGATCTCATCCTCCACCCAGCACCACATCATAAGCGTCAGAGTGTGGAGGAGAAGCATGAGGATGGGCAGGATCAATCAGCCAGCCACGTGTTGCCAACTTCACCCTCTATCCTGAGGTTGCATCCCCTCTTGTCCCTCTGTGCCCTCGGCACCTTGTGATTCTCCATCCAAAAACATCAAAGGATTCAGGCTTTACTAGACATCCTGATGCCACCACCTCCTGCCTATTCACATCACTAGGTTGGCAACAAATAACCAGAATTACACCAGCACCCTGTATCAGCCAGGGGACATGTTCAAGCTTTCCAAGCATAGGGAAAGGAAGTCATCACCAGGAGACCCTGGTTGATAGATAGTTTTTAAATTGTAGGTCGTAAGGTGTAACCTTGCTGAATCCTGGAATATTTAAACTCCAAATCCTGATGTTTAATGGAAGACCCAGAATATTGCCCCATGTATTCCTATTGAAGTTCCTCTAACAAAACAAGAATTTTAACAGAGTCAAATTCTCTGTTTTGAAAATAGTTTGGAAATAAATATTCATAAGCCTATCATCATACAGCTATTAACATTTTGTGTTTTCCCTTCCAGTCTTTGTCAGGTGTATAACATTTTCACAGTCTGCATTATACTATACATAAAATTTTGTATCATGTTTTGATCAAAACCATTTTTCCAGGACTTCCCTGGTGACACAGTGGTTAAGAATCCACCTGCCCTGTCGTTCAGGGAAGATCCCACATGCAGCCGAGCAACTAAGCCCATGTGCTACAACTACTTGAGCCGGCGCTCTAGAGCCCGCGAGCCACAACTACTGAAGCCCGTGCTTCTAGAGCCTGTGCTCTGCGACAAGAGAAGCCATGGCAATGAGAAGCCCACGTACCGCAACGAAGAGTAGCCCCTGCTTGACGCAGCTAGAGAAGGCCCAAGATCAGCCACGAAGACCCAACACAGCCAAAAATAAATTAATTAATATAAATTAAAAAAAAAAACTTTTCCAAGTTGTTACACAGAGTTATCAATTGTAATTGCAGGTGCTTCGCAATGTTTTTTTGAAATGATATAGTATTAATATAATTTAATATTTCCCTGGTTTTAATATTTTGCTAAGCCCTGGGAATAGTAAAAATTAAAAAATATAAACAAATGCTTTTACTAAGTAAAATATTTTGGACACTTTTTTTTTTTTTTTTGTGGTATGCAGGCCTCTCACTGTTGCAGCCTCTCCCGCTGCGGAGCACAGGCTCCGGACGTGCAGGCTCAGCGACCATGGCTCACAGGCCCAGTCGCTCCGCGGCATGTGGGATCTTTGCAGACTGGGGCATGAACCCATGTCCTCTGCATTGGCAGGCGAACTCTCAACCACTGCGCCACCAGGGAAGCCTCCTGGACTCTTTTTGAAGACCAAATGTGAACTGCTGAAATATATTCAAATAGCTCTGGTACCTTTTTCATGTATTAGTCATAAAGTTGAAGAAAATAAAGAGAATGGGAAAAGAGAGAGAAAAGATGAGACAAGGAAGCAGAGAAGGAGGGGAAGGGAGAGGGAAAAGACAGAGCAGGAAGAAAGGGGAGGGAAGGACTTATAATACAAGGATAAATTGAGAGTCTTACTTCTGTTCTGACATTTGCGTCACGTAAATGATGAAAATACCATACCAATTCATTTGAACACATGTCAGTTCTCTCCATGAATTATAATAAATGTCAGTATCATTCTAATATTTAAAAACAAAAGCTATCTATAATTCAGACACGACCCTTTCCCTATTGTCTACTCCATCATATAAAATATCCATCGCCCAGCCTTTAAGGCCTTATATACTCCAGCCCACATAAGCCAAACTGATTTTTCTCCACACAAAACTCATCTCTAATCAGAGAGCCTTACTGGGAGACAAACACAGAAGGCTGCAGTTTCAGTAATGGAGGAGGAGCCTGTATCAGAATCAGTCTCCAACAGCTAAGAATTAAAATCTATGGACAAATTATTAAAAATAGAAAATGATCTGAAGGCCCTGGAGCATAACTACAAGTATACATAAACTGGAGGGTAGTAAGCCTTTGAAAGGGAGGACGTGAACTAGGTGAGAGCATCACTTTTATAGCTTTTCTCTTAAATGAGCTCCTCGGCCCAAGGGATGCTGACAGGTACAACTCAAGCAGAACTGCAGTCTTACTGGCTTGAAGTGTCTGAGAACAGAGCCCAGGGCCTCCATAGTAGCTGGAGATTAAGAGAGGAAATCCAGAAAATGAAAGCGTCCAAGGAAGGACCCACCAAATCTGATATATACACTCCCCTCAAATCGTTGGCTGATTGCTCTACATTTGTACGGGGAGACTTCAGAAACCCAGAAGACAGCCAACAGCTGGAAGGCTGAGAGAGACAAGCAGAAATATTTGATGCTGCCCACTGTAGAGCAGGAAGAGTTTGAAGTTGGAGAGTTTCCAAGTTAGAGAGTTTTGGTAAACACCCTGGGCTTTCCATTGAAACCCAATAAGGACACATCTTAGGATTAAAGTATATATCTCTGAATTAAAGGATTCACCCTATCAATACTAAGAGCAAAATTAAACATACCCACCTTAATAAAACCAAGCCTCTCTAAGTTCAAGGGGATCAGCCAGTAACTTAACTGCCTGGAAGAACATTAACTTACTCTTCCAAGACTTCATGGACTTCCAAGCAGAATTTTTTTAAAAAATTTAAACCACATCTGGAAACATTATAGTTAAGCAGTTGAAAACGAAAGGTAAAAAGAATCATAACAGCATTCAGAGGGGAAAAGAAGACACGCTACATACAGGAAAATAATAATAAAAATGAACATTGAGTTCTCAGTGGTAACAGTGGAAGCCAGAAAACAATAGAATTTTTTTAGCTACTGAATAAGGACAGGAGAGGTAGAATTTGATATCAAGTGAAAATATTCTGTATGATATTTCATGATACTTCATGACACTGAAAACATGATAAAGACATTCATCACCAGAAATAATAAATTCTAAGAAATGGTTTTAAAAAATTATTTGGAGAGAAATGAAAGCAAATGGAAACTCAGATCTACAGGAATGAATAAAGAGTACCAAGAGTGATAAATATGGGAATAATTATGAATGGTTTTTATCTTCTCTTCATTTCCTAGTAGAGGTGTTTAACTGTGCAACCACTTAACAAAATGTTGACAGTCTCTCAAAGTTAAATGCACATCTCACCTATAAATGTGCATATCCAGTATTTCCCTAAAAATAATGAAAATGTCCACAAAAACACTTGAAAAGAATATTTATTATTCATAACTCATAATAGTTAAAAACTAAAAGTGATCCAAACATCCATCAACAGAAAAAAAAAATCGTGGTATATTCCAACAATGGAAGACTGTTCAACAGTAAAAAAAAAACAAAACAGAATGAATTACTGACACACAACATGGATAAATCTCAAAAACATTGATGAGTAAAGAAGCTAGATTCAAAAGGATACATAGTGTATGATCCCACTTATATTATTTCTAGGACAAGAAAAACTGGTTTATGGAAATGGAAATCAGAAAACTGAGTGCTATGGGAGGGCAAATGACTGGAACTGAGCAAGAGGGAAACTTTCTGAGACACGGAAATATGTTTTTATCTCTATAATGATGGTAGTCAGGCAAGTACATACATTTATCAAAACATCCAACTGGGGGGCTTCCCTGGTGGCGCAGTGGTTGAGAGTCCGCCTGCTGATGCAGGGGACGCGGGTTCGTGCCCTGGTCCGGGAGGATCCCACATGCCGCGGAGCGGCTGGACCCGTGAGCCGTGGCCGCTGGGCCTGCGTGTCTGGAGCCTGTGCTCCGCAACGGGAGAGGCCACAGCAGTGAGGGGCCCGCGTACCGAAAAAAAAAAAAAAAAACCCGACTGTACTCTTTAAGACTCGTGCAGTTCACTGTATGTAAATTTTATCAGCACTAAGAGACTCTAATCAACATGGTCCATCTTCCAGAAATATCCCTCTCTGTATCTCCTTCTGGATTAGTCCATCCAGACCCTCCAGATGCTCCCCCTTCTCCAGAAAGCATTTATTGACAGTGCAGGCTTTCATGGAGTTCTCTCCTCTCTCCAGTGGTAAATGTGTTTTAGCTTTATCTCCCCTAACAGACGGCAAGTTTCTTGAGGGCAGTGATTGTATTTTATGCACAAATGACAGTGCTAAGGGCACACAGGGAATGTGTTGTAGTTCATCCCCTGGGCAAGGCACCCTGCTGAGTGTTCTCAGGTGAGTGAGAAATTCTCAGGCAAGTGAGGCCCAGATTCAGTCCTGAAAGCACACACCCTCCAATGAATGAGGCAGGCACACAAGCCATCACAATCCAAGGAAAACTGGGAAAACAAGAAAAGTGTCCCATGAGAAGTGGGGATGAAAAATCAATTCCAACTTAGGAGATCTGGAAGTTCCCACTGAAGAGGTTTGAATTCAATTAAGGTATTAAAGGAGAAATAATAATATTTCCCACTTATTTAATGCTTATTACATGTCAGGCATGGTGCTAAGTACTTACATACTGCATGTCATTCGATCCTGCTAAAAATCCTGAGAGGTCTGTCCTGTTGTTTTCCTATATTATTAATGACGAACTTAGTCTTAAGAGGTCATGCAACAAGCCCACATGGCTCGTAAGTATCCAGTAAGTGGATTCAGACCCAAAGATGCCAAACTCTGGGACTTGAGCTCTTAGCCACTACACTACTCTATATTAACAGGGAGAATGAGAAGAGAACGGAGGTATTTCACACAAAAAGACAAGCAAGTCACAGAAGAGAGGGCATGAAGTGGTACCATGTGATTAGAAAGTTGGAGACGGAGGAGCTTAAAGACCAAGCTCAAATTTGGGGACTTCTTCCTCCATGCCATAAGTACACTCTGTCTGAAAGCACTTCTGTGGTAGGTTTTGTAAGTGTTAAGTCAAGGGATCATTTTCTAAGGAATACTTAATAACTACAGTTAGGAAACTTAAAACAATACAGTTATTCTGTCATCTGTTAGAGAGCTTACTCTTTTTCATCGCATTATGACTTGTTGCGTCTTTACAAAAATGGCCTCAAGAGAGCCCCTGCTCGCCTGAATTCGCTGTGGTTGGTCTATGTCACTGAATTCTGTGGTCAAAAAAGTTAGCATTCGGGCTTCCCTGGTGGCGCAGTGGTTGAGAATCTGCCTGCCAATGCAGGGGACACGGGTTCGAGCCCTGGTCTGGGAAGATCCCACATGCCACGGAGCAACTGGGCCCGTGAGCCACAATTACTGAGCCTGCGCGTCTGGAGCCTACGCTCCGCAACGAGAGGCCGCGATAGTGAGAGGCCCGCGCACCGCGATGAAGAGTGGCCCCAGCTTGCCACAACTAGAGAAAGCCCATGCACAGAAACGAAGACCCAACACAGCCATAAATAAATTAATTAATTAAAAAAAAAAAAGTTAGCATTCATATCATCTATATACTCTCAAAATAAGTTTAGATAAGTGAGAGAAACTCATCGTTTGGAAAGCAAGAAATTCATCCGTACTTCAGAGGCGTATCCTCAAGGCTAATTGGCTGTCAGTCCCTCTGAATTCAACTCTAACCAACCTCCACCCCACTACAAAGAGTGCAGAAAGCTTTCCCAAAATGAACTACCCATTACACTGGAGATAATGCCACAGGAGTCGAACATTACCAGAGTTTTATTTTCCCCTTTGAAGGTTTACAATTCAGTTCAACTAGGAGAGAGACAGACGATAAGTTATTCTCAAGTTCAGTCAAAAAGAAAATGTTAGTTCATTAATTAAAACTGTAACAATTGATGAGCTAATGCTCCATATTAGTCATCTGTGCATCATACACAATACTAAAGTTAAAGGGTGTGCCTTACTGCATGCTTCAGACCCATCGTATCCCCCTCTCTATTTAGACATCAGTTTGCAAAAATAATTATACTTATTTTGAATTCAAAGCTTTGGGTACTATTGTTGACTGAAGCCCTTGAAATGCACGCTGATCGCAGTGCCAATGTAATGCACATTTGCAGAGAGCTCAAGTATTGTACAATACCCTTAAATCAGAGAGAGTTACAAGAGGCTAATAATGAAGATGAAGTAATGCTGAGAGTACTAGCCTTTTATTCTGAACTCAAGAAATGCATTACAAAATATATTTTAAGAATAGGTCATAGAAAACATAAACGGAAAGTAGAAGAAAGGGGGAAAGCACTCTACTGGACTGGGAAAGGAGAGCTGGAGAGAAGGAGAGAGGCTGTACCTTAAAAGGATACGCAAAATTGAGAGAAAAGAGAGTGAAGAGACTCCAGGACGAAAGTACCCTCCATTTAGACAGAGTGGCAATGGTTTCCACAATAACCAGGAGAATCCTTGCTGTAGTCTCGAAGATGCAGCATTTGAATTTGAGGGCACATTTATATGAAAATCTTCAATATTGCATCCCCATACCATGCTCTAAGACTAACCCATCCTCTCCACCAACAGTTTCATTTCCGACAGCCCCAAGTAATCTATCTGAAGCTGTGACTCAACATTTTTCAGTAGAGCAGTGTAAGTGGAAAATACGTAAGTAATGAAATCATTTACAAGAGAAATAAGCAAAACATAAGATAAGGCACTGGGAAATATTAATCGACAAAATTTATGTCTTGTGATCTCAGTGAAATGTTGAAGGTAGACTGTAAATCTGGTCCTGGGCTTTACATTTTTACCAACCTCATTAATGTCTCTTTACATTTCCAATCTTGTTAATGTCTGGCTTAATAGAAGACAGCTGGATTCTCATATGTGTTTCTACATCCAATCTGTTGTGATACCCTATGTGTGCAGCCCCTGGAAAGCTCCACCATACACTCATGAGAGAGTGGGAGTTCAAAAGTCAAATGGCATCTTTGTATTATGAAGAACATAGTTTTCACCTCCGGGACTCCTTGAATAGATCTCAGGGACCGCCACGAATCCCCGAAAGACATTCTGAGAATCACAAAGTTATATGAAAAACAGGTCCTCTTAAGACAAAAGCAATTGTTCAAGAGTTCTGTGGTCTTTCAAAGAGTGAGTTCTGAGAGAAAAACGTTTCCTTGAATCTTAAAGGGAGCGACATGTAACATGGTATATGACAGCTCAGCACCAACACCTTACATGCAGTAGTGAGTGATATATGATTAGCCATTCAGAAGGGAAAGATGCATACATTCCCTATTTCCGATAATTTATAGCTTCTGGACAAGATGTGAGTTAATGAAATCGATACTTCCTGTAATTGATGTCAAGTGCATTCTGTAATTATGTTTTGTGGTCTGTGAGTTTTATGAGCTTACTCCATAAAACAATTAACAACTCCATAAAAATAATACTTTGACATTTTTTTTTCAATTAAAGCCCTCTGCTATATCCACGCTGTCAAAAAAAAAAGACACAATACCACTAAACTTTACGATCTTCACTCTGAATAAGAACATTATTTCTCCTACCTTCAAACTATTCTAACGTGCTTTTTATTTATAAATTCTTAATAGAAAACTTGCTTAGAAGTTAAGAGAATAAATTTGGAGAAAGGCACGCCTGCATTAGAATCCCAACTCAACCCTTTATTCATTTTGTAACCTTGGACACTTTCTTTGACCTCTTGAAGCATCCATTTCCCCATATGTAAAATGACAGTAATAATAGCAGCCATCTCATTAGGTCATTGTGAAAAGTAAAGGCCATACAGATTAAAATATCCGTACAGTTCTTGGCACTTAAAAAGCAGTGAAAATGTTAATTATCATTAACTACAGTTATTATAGAATCTCACCTCTCAGGATCACTCCTTTGGTTCCATAGTCAAAAGCACATTATGGACCCAAAAGGAAGATGGGAAGTGATAGAATAATGGAGAACAAGAGAAGGCAAGGCCAGAGAAGATACAGAGGTAAAGCAAGGAACTCGGGACTGGGGCCAGAGATGGGGGAGATTCAAGCAGACCCTGAGGATTCCCATGTCTGAACATTTTCAGTCCTTCCACAGGACACACAATGAATGCCAGCTACCACTGAGTCTCTGTGCCTGTGTTTCTATTTACTGCGAGTCTCTATATGATGGATGAATTGTATTGATGGACTGCTTGTGCCTAGCACATTACCACTAGATTCCCCTAGTGGTCATAAGGGTTGACTCCCAACAACCCAGGGTGATTAGTTTAACCATGATTGGTAATATTCATTCCCCTCTTCAGCAATTAGTTTAGAAAGTAGAGGGACCTCCCTGGTGGCACAGTAGTTAAGAATCCACCTGCCAATGCAGGGGACATGGGTTAGAGCCCTGGTCCAGGAAGATCCCACATGCCACGGAGCCACTAAGCCCATGTGCCACAACTGTTGAGCCTGCGCTCCAGAGCCCGCAAGCCACAACTACTGAGCCCGCATGGCACAACTACTGAAGCCCACGTGCCTAGAGCCTGTGCTCTGCAACAAGAGGAGCCACCGCAATGAGAAGTCCGCACACTGCAAGGAAGGGTAGCCCCCGCTCACTGCAACTAGCTCACACACAGCAATGAAGACCCAATGCAGCCAAAACTAAAATGTAAATAAATAAATAAATTTATAAAGAAAGTTGAAGTTCTGGCTTAGTCCCATGAGACAAAATCAGCTTTGGGAGGAGGGAGTGCAATAATATGGATTATTGCTCAGTTAATAATCACTACCCAACTCTTCCCACTGTGAGTGGAGTTTACGTCTCCATCCCATTTGTGTGGGCCTTGCCTATGGAACTTGCTTCGGCCAGTGGGATTTAGTAGACGGTGAGCCACAGGACTTAAATGTGCATACAGAGTGCGACTTGGTGCTTGCTCTCAAGATCATCCACCATCAGAAGAGATGTGTCTTTAGTAGTAGCTGTCCTTCAGTCCATGCCCCAAAACAAACACCCGTGAAGCAGACCTGAAGCCAACCCACAGCCTAGAGCTATTCCCAGAAGGCCCTGCAGATTAAAGCAGATCTGCCCAGCCTACAAGAGCCAAACCACAGTTGCACTATGTATGAATATATATACTTTTTCTTTACTACAAATGTTGGGATACTTTGTTACTCATTATCATTGTGGCAATAGCTGACTTACACAAATAGTTAGGCAAAGTATCTGGGAAAGAGTTTTCTAACTCCTAAAAAGAGGGATAGCAGAAGAGAATTTTGGATGTGACACCTGGACCTGCTGCAGCCATCTTGCAACCATGAGGAAGCCAGCCTGACAGTAAGGAGGCCCTGTCCTCAATATTATTGATAACAATGATCCCACTGATGATGGAAGGCCTGTTGCTTGCCCTCCCTCTGTTACAAAAAATTTTTTTTAATGTTCTCAATGTTTAGGCCAGTTTAAGACAGTTTTCTATTTACTGCAGGAATCTTCTGATATTTTTGTTTTGTTAAAAAGAAAAAACAGTCACACAATGCAAAGAAAGTAAAAATATACACTGCTGGCAAGAATAGGATACAGCCATTACCTAATACCTTAGAATTCTATCCTCTAAGAGAGTTGTCTTGGGGCCTGTTGATGTCAGTCAGTCTGATTCCTAATATTTTTTTCCTGTGAAGCAATTGTTATATTTTTGAAGAAGATTCTGGATTGTGTGTTCGTGAGCATCTGGGAGACCAAGCTACTTTATGTAGTAAGGTTTTTCACAGGGCAGTTGTCCCTTAGAACTAAGGCATCTGATGAACGTGTGGGGTGACAGAAGGGATGGGCCTGGGCTCGTCACTGAACCTCTGTATTCTACTTTCCTCATCTATTAAATGAGGTTCCTTTTTACTAGGGTTCCTATCAGCTCTAAAACCACTATAACTGAGTCTCTCGTGGGTTTCTTGCCCTGATGTGCCCTTAAGGCCTCAGCGTAACACTCAGCAACCTCCCATAAATTCAGGCCTCCGTGGGCCTCTCAGGCCCCAAGACCTCAGTACAGTTGGGCTTGCATCAAGCCACTTTGCCTGAATTTCCATGCAATCCCCACAGGTTTTTGGCTTCCTTACTCATCCTCCCATTGCTGGCTTCTCTGTGTTCCCTCTTCACACTCAGCACTGCTCTCCCACTGACACTCCCTGCAGTACAGGATGGTCTTCTCGAATCGCTGCACCATGAGATCACAACCAGGGCTGTCTGCACTTTTTCCACTCCACCCTCCTTCTGGAAATCCTCTGTCCACAGCTCTCTGAAGGCACCTGGCCTCTGCCACTCCCCCTGAAGGCCTACACAAAAAAATCTGGTCTGGAGGGACAGATGTTCTTGCTGGTGTTCCCGCAAGCCTTAGAATCTGAGATAGAATGGCAGGGGAGGGGGGAAATATACTTATTGAAGGAAATACGTTGCATGACGATTTTGTTTTCAAAAGCCCCACTACCCAACTTGTGAAAGCAAACTTCAGTTCTCCACCTTACAATGACATAAGAGATGCACTCGTTCAGCCAAGAAAATTTGGGACATACCGTAAAATTATAACGTCCTTGGTCACTGGGAAGCTCTTACCACCGGGAAAACAAATTGGTTTTGCCACTAGGTTTGGCCTGGAGAAGGAAAAGAAAGACTCCTGGACTTCCCCTCCCTGACTGTTCACGCCTCCTGCCAGAGCACACTCAATGTTTTCATTCCATAACTCAGGGGCCAAGGCATTCGCGGTGCCTGTCTCACTTATATTCTCTGATCTTGACGGCCATTTTCACAGCCTGAAAGACCGAAGACGGAGAAGGTAATCGGGAGATGCCACACCACCAGAAAAGGACGGTGCGCTGGCAGGGCGAAGCCCCATCAAGCCACACAATCCCTCCCTTGTTCGGACAGCAGTTACTGCTCATGGTCTCCCAAATCCAGGTTGCTCCCTTTGTGGGGAGAGGCCAGCATGCCTGATGTTTTCTGTCCAGGTCTTCTGAGTACCGGAAACTTTTCTATCATTAACGCACACACACGTTTTCAGTGTATCAAAGGGGGCCATAATTATCTGACCAGGCTCTGTCCCATGTGGGGACTCTACCAGCCCTTTCTGAAGGCTCTGAACCCGTTTCTAAGTCTTCTTTGCCTTTCCATAAACTTCTGTCCTTGGTTAACTATCCAGATTTCACCCATCTAGCCAATGTGCACTGAACTCCTACTATGTATAAGTCATATGCCAGTTATCATATATTCTTCACTGGACCCTGCAATTAGCGAAAGCCGCACTAGCACGGCTGCCCGCTCCACCCTGCCACGGTCAACAACAAAGGTTTAAATACATAAAGAACATTTTTGAAACTCTGTCCTGAAGCTTAGTTTTTAATTTTCTGCAAGCACTACAGAGAAAATTGAATTGAGCTGTTAAATCACGTTTCCTTATCCAGCCATTCACTTCCTAGAACCTCCTTTTTCTCCCAGAGACACAACTGACAATCAGAAATGAAAACATCATTTCTGCCCACAAGCTGGTCCGTTCTCTTCCTTGAACTTCAGCAACAAGCGGTCCATTTGCATCCAGAATGGGAGTATCTTTCATTCTCCCATTAATTGGGACTGAGCCATTCCAAAGGCTGCTTAAACCTTGGCAGATTTCCCACACAGCAGCCCCGGGGATCTGTGTAAAGTGTAAATTACAAGATCATGTCACTGGTCCCTCTCTCTTTCTTAAAAGAAATCCTTATTTCTTACTTGGAATGATAAGGCCTTTACCCTCTCGAAAACCACCTCTCCTATTTAGTCTCTTCCACATCTCCATCACATAGTTTTCTACCACTATCACTATCTGAAATGATTTTATTAATTTGTGTAATTGGCTCCCCTTAGGATGGGCAAGCTCCTTGAGGGCAGTGAGCACGTCTGCCTCGTTGTCATTTGTTTAGTGCCTAGCAGAGCGCCAGGCTCATAGTAGGCACTCAGTAAGTATTGTTTATGAGTTACTTTATTAAAGAACAGATGCCTGGCTCTCCTTCATGTTTTATCAACACACTCGGGGGAGGGAGACAACATCCTCCATTTCAGGGATTCCTGTTCTTTCCATTGGCAAGGCCCCAATAACCACTTCCTTGGTCACCCTCCTGGAACCGGTCACGGCCATCATTATCCCTGTATGTCCTTTTAGAAACCAACGTGCTCATCGAACTCGTGTGCATCACAGAGCTTTGTGAATCACCATGAAAGTGTGGCTAGGTTCGACCCAAGTTATGGCTGCTGCAATATATCTGGTTTACTGTGTGGGGTTTTTTTTCCTTTCAAGACACAAGATCCTCCATCTAAATACAAGCCAAGAAAACACCTTCACCTTCCTTTTCTCCAATAACCACAAAATATAGAACTGAACTTTTATGGATATTTTTTTAATGTTACCAGATCTGAGGTCTTTCCCAGTTCTTACCTAATAGCTCAATGTGTGACCAATAACTAAGAATTCTTTAATGCATTCTTTTCATCTATGAATTCCTTAAGGATTAACTTGTAACTATGGTTTAATTAACTTTAAAGTCAAAAGATCTTATTTTCTGGGGAAAGAGCAGAGTTAAATTTCCCAGGTAGGCTTGCCTGAAATATGGGGTCAAAAAGGTGACATAAAGAATGAACTAGGGGCTTCCCTGGTGGCACAGCGGTTGAGAGTCCGCCTGCCGATGCAGGGGACACGGGTTCGTTCCCCGGTCCAGGAAGATCCCACATGCCGTGGAGTGGCTGGGCCCGTGAGCCATGGCCGCTGAGCCTGCGCGTCCGGAGCCTGTGCTCCGCAGCGGGAGAGGCCACAACAGTGAGAGGCCTGCGTACCACAAAAAAAAAAAAGAATGAACTAGAGTGAGGGGTGGTAGCAGCTGTCATTACAGTCCGAGTTGCTCCTCTAAGTGTGGGGCAGCTCGGCATCTCGTTCTTCCAATCAAGAGTGACAAACAGATGGAGACACAATGACTCATAGTACCCGCAAATGTACAAGCCCTAAGACATCAGCTTGTCCACACCTCCACTATAAACTGGCCTGAAATTTTTTGGCCAGGGAGGAAAATGCCCTTGGAAGGGGAAGTAACCGCAAAAAGATTTCTCTTGTCACTGCCCCCGTCACGGCTGGACCTGGCAGTCGGCTTCATTACATGGAATTGCAGAGGATTCAGACTCTCAAAGACGTGTTTGCTCTTGTTCCTTTCACTAAAAGTCATGGTGAGGTCTCAATCCAGCAAATAAACAGAAGTACAAATCCAGTTTGTCACGGGGGATGGGAGGGTGTGAGAGTGAGATAAAAGCTCTGGAATCTGTAACTGAGACAGGGGAAAAAAAAAACAAAGGCAGCTGTAGAACACATGTGCCGATCCAGATCCATGTTTTCTTCTTACTGATACCCCAGGATGTTCAATTCATTACCACTGTGAACTAAAGGGCAAGGCGAACTGGCTGAGAACACCAGTACATCTTGTGCCTGGGAGAAGACACAGGCAGTGCAATTTCAGCGCCTTTTCAGAGGCATGGATGGAATATTTCAGAAGGCTGTGTTGCCTTTGTTATTAAGAAGCTGTAGACCATCAAAGGAGGCAGTGAAAGGCTGTATTCCCGCAGGGTCTCACCCTCCTTTCTATGCAATGCCTCAACAGGCTCGTTTATTCCCATCTTCTTCATTTCCCTCTAGCTGATACCAAGGACCCCAAAATGTTCAGCTCCCAAGTTAATGCACATTTACAGCCAGGGAGTATCTTCCTTGAATTGGGAATGAGGAGTGGGGAGGGAGGAAGGTGATTTAAGTTGCTCTTTTGCTGGGAGGGAGGGAGGGGAGTAATTCCTGCTTCTGTCAGCAGCTTGCTGAGTCCCACCATCATTCCTATCCCCCTTTATTTTATTTATTTCTTTACGGCCTATCTGATAATGCTATAACCATTTCCTGTTGTATCCTGGCTGGGGACGCTTTCTCCAGGCCCAAGAGCAAATCAATAAAAGTAAACCATAGCGACTCATAAAAATAAAATTGTCATCATTATTGTTCAATTATTGCTGTGTCTGTGGAAAGAATCTCAAGACCTGAAGGTTTCTCGCCTAATATTTATAATCTGCGTTGAAAGGTGCTAATGAATGAGTGGGTGTGCATTAGGTTGAAACGCAATGGTGTTTGATTTATACCGAGTCCAGGTCTGATTGCTAACGTTAAATCCATTAAAGTGTCTCCTAGATCTACCTTAATGTACTCCCCTGCATATAATAGAGCTTAAACATACCCGTTTACTTAGCTTTTCATTATTGGTTGAATATTTGTCTTTATTACATTATCCCCATGATAAATTTGACTTATGGTAGTTTAAAAAACAGCACTTCGGGAAAGCTGGGCTTTTAAGAACCTACAGAAGTAACTCCAGATTCCCCAGCCTTCCCACAGATAAAAAAAAGCAGAATATCCCCCAAATAATTATTTTTAAACGTTCAAACCGTGAAATCCGAGCATGTCCCAGATCACAAAATCCAGACACTCGGGGGGGAAAAAAATATTTTATCCTGGAAAGAAAATAACAAACAGAGGCCTGAAAGCGATCTGCCTAAGCTGCCACCTTTGGAGGGCCTCCGGGGTGGAAAGCTTTTTGTATTTCTTTAAAACGCTTCTCCCCGAAGGAATCCATAAAGCATGAGTGTAAATAGGAACAACAGGTTAAAAACACTTCGGCATAATCATCAAGAGTCCTCTCTAAGGTCAACCATTTCACAAGGATTCTGTAAAGGATGGTGAGGATGAAATACATCTGCTGCCTACACCCCCCTGCTTTCATCTACAAGAGTTTTCCATTCACAGCAGAGGCAGTCCCAGGCGGCAAGCGTCAAGTCAATTTGGGGTGTATTTCTGATGCCTGCCCCCTTCAGTGGTTTACTGGCTTTATTTGAAAGCTTGGCTTCCTGCTGAGTCTGTGTTTGGTGATGTGTGTCTGGATTAGGACGAGGCACAGACTTCCTGTTTATTTCTGACGACGCTGCCGCTACGTCCACCCTCAGTACTCCAATCCACCCTCTTACAGCAGACCCAAGACGGAGGTGGGCACACGGCATGGAGGACAAACCCCGAGGCTCTGGATTAGATAAGGAAATAAATAGGTGAAATAAATAAATCCCACCAATAAAGCAGCTAAACACGAACTGCAAAGTAACAGGAAGATGATTCCCTAAACACCTCCATGGTTATTTAGTTCCCACCCAGGGTGTGGACAAGAGGCGCCAAACAACAGGTACTCCGTACACTCATGCTGGGCAGAACGAGAAATACAGACAATCGGCCATATAGCTCCTTCCCTCAGACAGTTTATAGTTCTGTTTCACTTTGTTGAAGAAAATGAGAAACATATTTATTAACTTGAACAACCAGGAAAAACTAAGCAATATGAAATCTCAGCCACTGCCATCCTTCTGCAATGGCTGGGTATACAACAGGCTGGTCCTTGCAGGGGTTTTTACAGAGCAAGATGGACTCAAGACGGACTGTGAGGGAGAGGCTTTGTGGGAGATGAAGTGAGTGAGCTATAGCAGTAGAGAGACATGTGCATGGGAGCAGCAGAGCATAACATATTTCCACTTAAATTAGGCAGAATCATATTTTAAAACTGAAACACAAATAGATGCATGGACAAATGAAATTACTAAAATCCAAGTATTTATCACACATTTTCATTGAACCTGTACCTTTAGTGCCACTAACTCTAAATACTGACATATTATGGGTTTACGTAAACAAACCTAATCCTGGCTTGGATCTACAGTCATCTCTATTTTTGATGGCTTCAGATTTCATGATGAAATTTTTATACTACTTACTCTAAGGCAAATGCTAAAATTAAGCTTTATTAAAATGCAAAGGTAGGATTTATATAGATATGTAGATATAAATTTAAGGTCCCTAGATTCATGAGGTAGTAGGTAAGAATGGAAAAAGAGTAACTTAAAGCTTACAATATGTGTTGCCAAGGAGTTGCCACGTTATCTATCTGGCAGCTGAAACTCAAGAAAGAAACACTTTCCCCATGATAAAACTTAGCTATAGAACAGAAAGGTCCTTCTTAGAAGGATGTATAGCCAAAAGGATTGTTTTAAAAACTCTGCACTGTCATTTGAAATAATGCTACGGACCCTCTTTCCATAGAAGATTCATGTGGAGGGTTCTCCTCAGTAACAGGAATAAATTCATTTTGATCCGTCCACCACCTTTCATTCCATTTTTCTTGTGTCTAATGGTGGCACAGATTTGGAAGTCGATTGACTGGATTAATGATGCAATGAATGTCCAAACAAATACAGGACAAAGTATACACAAAACAAGTACACATCTTGAATTAGAAATGCACACAGGCAGAAAAGGAAGCGAGCAACAACGGTCTGACTTACAGTCAAAACTTTTACCAATGAAACAGATCCCTGAGCTTAAAGGACTATTGGACATAATGACCCCAGCATTCCCTCCAACCTCTGACGTCCTGTGATTCTCTGACTACTGGGAGAAGGAAGGACAGGGATTCTTGGCAAGGTCAGGAAAACTGAGGGAATGGTAGACGGGGACTAATATTCATTAAGCACCTACTATTTATCGGAGAAGATGGTAAGCATTTACACACAATAACTAATTGCATCTTTCCAACATTCCTATTATGCCCATTTTACCGACGAGTAAAACAAGGCTCAGAGAGGTTACTTAACAAACATGTGGTTACACAGCTACTAGGTGGCCAAGCAAGGATTTTAGCCTAGGTCAGTATAACCAGTGTTGATATGCACAATATTTACCAGCCAGTATGGCATGGATACGGGTGAATCAGAGCAGATGCAGCAACCAGTCAGAAGAGATGCCATTTATGAACAACCAGCACAGGACCTGCAGGAATCAACACAGGTTTAACTCCGCACCCAGGTTCTTCCTCTTAAACAAAGTCAAACTTGAATTCAGTCCTGAAACAGTTGCTTTGCCTCTAAATGAGTATTCTCATTTATTTATTCAGGTATGTTTTTGGTAATTTAAACACTTTCGGCAGACATCCATCAATCCACTTAAGTACCTCTTATTTTAAGAGAAGGTGGTTTTCCTCTTAATATAGTAAAACAAGAAAAAAAAAAGTCCCTATAACATTTTATCTGCACTGGAGTACACAGGATATGTTTCAGTTATCACTGGCAAATAGTCAAATCATCATTCATTTTCTCCCAGCACTAATACAAAGTTAATCTGAAAAACATCAAAATAAATGATTTGTTTTAAAATGTAGGGTATGTATATGCCTTGCAAAAGTGAAACCTGCATTTTTCTCTAAATTATAAGGTAATATCAAATCAAGACAAATCTACTAAGTTAGTTTAAACTCATCTCAATGGAATGTGATCCTGAAAATCTTACTTATCACTCAAAACTATAGCAACACGGAGAGAACCTACAGAGACTGACTGGCCTTTTCAGAGTCAGCATTCACCTATAACGTCAAAGATATTAATAGACACATGATAGACAGACAGAAAAACATTTTATTTATCATGTGAAGACGTCATTGCTATCATCAGACCTTTCCAAAAACTATACAGTGAACTTGCATTCACTATGTAACTCAAGTTAATCCTTGAGGTTGAAATTTACCACCTCAGAATGGCTGTTGGCATGGAATGTAGCTGTGGAAAAATAAATAAATAAAAGTTTTCTTTTCAGAAGATGCATGCCTTAGGACATAAATGCCTTGTAGGGAGGAAATGAAAAACTGGCAGACAAAACCTTTTTTTTTTTTTTAATTATAGCAATTGCAATAACCCCTGTGTACTCCAGCAAAATCTGAAAAAGAGATTCTTCTTAATCAAGAGTTCTGGACTTCTTATGTAATCTACATCATTTTCCAAAGATAAATGGATTCTTGACTGAATAGGCCATAAACAAAACCTCTAGAGAAGTGTTAAATATTCCAGAAGTTTCTTCAAAGGGCATTATAACGAATGTCCTGTCCTTCATGCCAGTGGGCTTCAGTGGCCATATGAGTTTGGTCAAGACACTTTTCCTGTGTGTCTCAATTTTCATCTAAAACAGGAGTATTATCTCCTGCTCTCAGTATCTAGTGCTCACTGTAAGGATAAAAGGAACACATGTGTTTGCCTATCTCCAGCTGTGATACTCAAAATATTCAGCATCTGGTGTGACTTGGGCACTGAATACCAACACTACTTATCCTCTACCTCACTCAAGGCAATTGACAAAAGAAACACAATGCTCTCCCCAGCGAAAAGTCATTTGTGAGTTAAAGAATTTAGGGCAAAGAGAACGTAAAGGTCAACGCTAAAATGAAGAGCACCAAATCTGGGAAGACGCTGCACACAACAGTCCTAACAAGGGGGCCTTTGAGAGACAGTAAGTTGACCCTCGACACAGTAGATTCTCGATTTCTCAGTTATACAATCTGTCAGCCTCTACTACCGTGATATTTGGGGTTTTCTCCAAGTATTCTGTGAGCCTCTGTGAGAAGGAAGAAAAGTAAAGAAACATTTATTTTATGTCTACTGTTCCCAGTACAACCGTCATCCCTATATAAACGTTATTTCATATAATCCTCCCCCCAATGCCAATGTAGATGAATCATTATCCACATTTTACAGATCACCAGAAACAGAGGTTCCACGGGGATAACTCTTAGAGCAACCCAAGTTGAAGCCTCAAATGTTTATCTGGTTTATCGCCATAGCCACGAATTCAGATGAATGAAATGGGAACAAATACCCTTAAATAATGATTTAACAAAGAAGCCTGGACCCTGCTACAGAAATACGTCAGTGTCCCCAGCAGACACAGATGCGGGGGGCCATCTTTATCGTGATAATACAGTAAGCCATCAAAGAAAGCTGGATATGGACACAAGAGATATTTCTTTTTTTTTTTTTTTGGTACGTCTGTCACTGTTGCGGGCTCTCCCGTTGCGGAGCACAGGCTCCGGATGCGTAGGCTCAACGGCCATGGCTCACGGGCCCAGCCGCTCCGCGGCATGTGGGATCTTCCCAGACCGGGGCACGAACCCGTGTCCCCTACATCGGCAGGTGGACTCTCAACCACTGCGCCACCAGGGAAGCCCACAAGAGATATTTCTACTATAAAAGCTGTATTATTGACCCCAGAGAAATATTTTCAATTTAAAAAGTTGTCAGATATTTTAATTCATTTAAAATTCATGTTATACCTTGCACCATACAATAGTTCATTCACCACACGTTTATGGAACGCTGATTTTGCATTGAGCATCATGAGAGATATTGAGAAATATAGAGGCAAACAGAATGTAGTCTCTACCCTGAAGGACCCTGCATCATTTTAATAATTATATATCTAGGTCTAACAGATCGTATGTTAATCGTTATATTTTTAGTTTGCACTTGGGCCATGATTTGTAATTAAAAATAGGCTTTTGATTAGTCTAATAAAGACTGTAGAATCAGGTCTCTGAAAAACATGAGAAATAGATATTTGCTGAAAACTATTACATTCCTAGCCCTGGGTCAGGCATTATGGAGCTTATAAACCACTGAACAAATGCAGAATATAAGCCTCCCACCATCTCCCCTGATAATTAGGCTGAGTCAGCTACTAGGACAGTTGAGTTAGCAAGACTAAACTACTTGGCACCGACACTCAAATCGGAACACCATGGGTGGTTATATTTTGACATCACAGCTCACTCTATCGAACCAACAGAGCCACTCCCCCACTACAGACAAAACCTCTCAGTCTAACTCCCATGGAGCTTCCTTCCTCAACTCTCCCTCTGTCCATTGCTAAGCCTCATCGTGCTCCCGACTACCCTGTTACCTCCAACTTGACTCAACCACCTCTCCCTTTTGAAAATTCATGGCATCCACCCATTCTACCATCCCCTTCCTTTTTACACTTAGTTGCTTCCTGGCCATCCTTCCTTCCCCACTTCAGCATCTGGATCAGAGTTTGTGTCTCAGCCCGTCTCCTGCCATCATCACGATCAAATTCATCATCCAAGTTCAAGCTACTTTGTCACTCCATGGTAGCCACACCTACCCTTGACCATCCTGCCTTTCTTCTTCTTCTCTCTGTAATCTCCTCCTAGGAACTCATTCATTTCCATGGCTTTGATTATTTTATTACAACCAAAGATACCCAAATCTCTATCTTTACCCTCAGATAGTCCCCAGAGCCCTAGATACACATTTCCATCTGTTGGACAGGTACGTTGGTAGATGACTTGCTATGTGCAGGTTAGTTCATCATCCTTCCTCAACAAACACCCCAGCACAGTTCTTTCCCTTCTTCTATCTCTCATAGCCCCAGTATTCTCTCCTTCTCAGGGGTTCAGATGACTGGCTTCACTTCAGCTCCTTGTGCCCACATCCAGTATGCCCACATCCAGTATGTTTCCAGGTCCTACAGACTCACCCCCAAGAAATGTTTGTCTTTACTTCCTTGCTGCTGTCATTCACTGATGTCTTAACAGCAATGACAATACCATGTCATCTTTGTGTTTGTCTCAAGACATAAAACACTGCAGATGATTAACATCCATCGCTTAAATTCGATTCTACAATACGCTTTTTCACTTATCGTCAGGTATGGACCCAAGTTCAGGGTCTTGATGCTTACAAAATTGAAGGAAAATTCTTTTAATATTATGGGTACAAATTTAGATACAGCAGGACCTTGGAAGGAGCCTATACAATGAAGGGTTCTGAACATGAAGATTCATTGGCTTCCCTGTAATGCATACTTTACTTCATAAATACAGATACAACTTCTAATGGAGGCATATTGTAATTTTTAACTAACATTTTCTATTAAAGTGATATATTGTGTAATCAATGGCATTTTAGAATCAAAATTTCTATCTCTTGCTGGGCTTCTGTAATAGTCTGCTAAAGCTTTAATCTCATACTGCTCCAAACTTAACTCCATACAACTCTGGGGCTTACCTTCCTAGTGCAGAGCTTCTAGCATGTCACGCTCCATTCAAAAACTTCCCGCAACCTATGGATCTGACTACAAATCTCACCACCTGGCCTTCAAAGCCCATTATTATTAAAAACCGGAAGGATGGTAGTTTTGAGATGTTAGCTTTGAGATGTTTCCTCTCTCCCTCCCTCCAGTGAGTCAAGTCAATGTTTATTACTTTAGGAGAAGATGTGGCAGATATAAAGCAGAAAGAGCCCAACAGTACACTCCTGGCCATACCTTCCAAAAGCTTGAGTTCTCAGACAAATGCGGAGGATTCTGGGTGTAGTAAAAATATTGGGAAGAAATAGAATTTGAAAAGAGAAGTCTTTCCCCAGATTTGAGGAAAATAGAGGAGAAAGAGATTTGGGTGCCAGAAAGAAATATTCTGAGTTCTGTTTTCCATACAGAGAGATCTCCATATCTCCAAAAACGTTTGAGAGGCCCAAGAACAGAGAGGATCTGCACTGTATCTCAGAACCCTAAGGAAAGAGGAAAATCGCAAAAACGTCCTGCTAAACTGAGACATGCAGCAGCCTTGTTGAGATCCCCATGGCGTGCGGAGGTACAGAAGTAGCAAGTGGACCACGGGCTCTAAAGCAACAGCCTGTATGAACGGCTGATGGAAGACCAAGATGGGCCCTGCAAAGTCTTGACCACAACCAACCTCTGGGGCTTTGCCACAATTCTGGGCAAAAGTGGTGGGGGGCTGGGAGGACACTGGGAATCGACTGAGAAGTTTTTTGCCATGCCAGAGTAATACCAATTACATTAAACTTCAGAAAAATGAAGACCTGTATGTTTCTTACACACTTGAGTATGCACTGAGATTCATAGCTATTCAAGTACTGATCCAGCCCTAAGATTCCAGCTACTCCTTTGCTGGAATTAAGGCCTTAATTCCAGCCAAGTCATTTCAGAGCTGGCCTCCCTAGATGCCTCCATGTTCAACCAGCACAGGCACCCAGTTGCTTTCCTTTCAAAATACCTACATCTGAAAACGGTCTGGTTAGCCTCTCTTTACTGGGAAGATGTACATCAGAGCAGTCTAGCACCTTGCCAAGAGGGCTCTTCTTTGCAAAATTCAGAGATTTGTGGGTCCCCCTAAACCACAAATCTGAAAAGCAGGAAAGGCTGACCAGCAAATAATTCTGCTAAGAAAACAGCAGCCCATTCTAGGTCAGATGTGGGTGACAGATGTGCTTACTTTCATTGCATAACCACCAATAAATAATCCTTGTGGTAATGCCAAGAAATGACTACCTTGTATAAATGTCACCCTCCTAGATTTGTATGGCACAAAAGGGGAGATTCATTAATAAGGGCAAATTAGACACAGAGGACAACCCAACAGAGAGAGATAAATGAGATAGCAATGCCAGCCGATCTACCGCACGTGAGTTACGAAGAAGAATAGGCACTTGGTTTTGAAAATATAATTTCCTTACTTATTTTTTCTGTTTTATAAAATGTACCAAAGCACACTTCAGCCATAGTCCCATGTCACTAACAGAAGAAAGAAGAGTGTACGAAAGTGACAGTAATCAGGCCAGACTTTGCTTTTATCTTCATGCCTTTCATCCAAGGATCTTTCTGCCCTTAAATAATAATTGATTAAATTTCACAACATCCCTACTGAAGGTATCTTCTGATGGGACCAGATAGAAGCAGAGAGAAGTGGAGTGGATCGGATCACCCAGGGTCAGGCCACAGGGCTCTAACAGAGTCAGAAAAAAACCAAGAGAATCACCTCCCCCGTCACCACTTATCATCACCGGGAAATAGCCTGTCTCCTCATGATTGTTGGCCAGCTGACCCCCATTTTTGGAGTTAGCTATGTTTTTCATTTAATTATCCTCAGGACATCCGCCTTTGACAGCTGTTCTTCTGAGGTGGTGACTAGAGAATTGTCAAAACGCTTGCCTGTGGCCTCAAAAGAGTGTCATCTCCCGGGATCACTGCGGAGAGCCTCCAGGTAGAACATATCAAGTACAGTTTAGTAAATAGGGGGCTGCTGCCGAAGTACCTTCATGCTGACTAATTAACCTCTAATAATTAGCACTCAGATGTAACAAGTGTAACATTTAAGGGCCATAACGAGAAAGAAAATCTGCTCTTCAGAAATGTGATCAAGAGTTTGATTGCCTTTTTGAAGATAAATAATGGCACACAACCATCCAGGCACAAAAACTGGAGTAAGTAATTTACTTCCCAGGCCCATGCTAAGTATTGTGCAAACGTCACTCAAATAATACCAGTAGGTCTAATTTCTTTAAAACCACTGCAAAGTCAAAGAATCCTAAACTTCTTAGAACTGGAGGCTCACTCCCTCTTGCGAGAGCACCAGAATCACAACTAACTGCAGAACAATCATCGACAGGAAGACACCGGAACTCACCAAAAAAGATACCCACATCCAAAGACAATGGAGAAGCCACAATGAGATGGTAGGAGGGGTGCAAACACAGTAAAATCAAATCCCATAACTGCTGGGTGGGTGACTCACAGACTGGCAAACACTTATACCACAGAAGTCCACCCACTGGAGTGAAGGTTCTGAGCCCCACGTCAAGCTTCCCAACCTGGGGGTCTGGCAATGAGAGAAGGAATTCCTAGAGAATCAGACTTTGAAGGCTAGTGGGATTTGACTGCAGGACTTCGACAGGACTGGGGGAAACAGAGACTCCACTCTTGGAGGGCACACACAAAGTAGTGTGTGCATCGGGACACAGGGGAAGGAGCAGCAACCCCATAGGAGACTGAACCAGACCTACCTGCTAGTGCTGGAGGGTCACCTGCAGAGGCAGGAAGGAGGTGGCTCTGTCTCACCATGAGGACAAGGACACTGGCAGCAGAAGTTCTGGGAAGTACTCCTTGGCCTGAGCCCTCCCAGAGTCCACCATTAGCCACACCAAAGAGCCTGTAGCCTCCAGTGTTGGGTCACCCCAGGCCAAACAACCAACAGGGAGGGAACCCAGCCCACCCATCAGCAGGCAAGTGGATTAAAGCTTTACTGAGCTCTGCCCATCAGAACAACACCCAGCTCTACCCACCACCAGTCCCTCCCATCAGGAAACTTGCACAAGCCTCTTAGATAGCCTCATCCACCAGAGGGCAGACAGCAGAAGCAACAAAAACAACAATCCTGCAGCCTGTGGAACAAAAACCACATTCACAGAAAGACAGACAAGATGAAAAGGCAGAGGGCTATGTACCAGATGAAGGAACAAGATAAAATCCCAGAAAAACAACTAAATGAAGTGGAGATAGTCAACCTTCCAGAAAAAGAATTCAGAATAATGATAGTGAAGATGATCCAGAACCTCGGAAAAAGAATGGAGGCAAAGATTGAGAAGATGCAAGAAATGTTTAACAAAGACCTAGAAGAATTAAAGAACAAACACCTAGAAGAATTAAAGAACAAACAAACAGAGATGAACAATACAATAACTGAAATGAAAAATATACTAGAAGGAATCAATAGCAGAATAACTGAGGCAGAAGAACGGATAAGGGATCTGGAAGACAGAATGGTGGAATTCACTGCTGCGGAACAGAATAAAGAAAAAAGGATGAAAAGAAATGAAGACAGACTAAGAGACCTCTGGGACAACATTAAACACAACAATATTCACATTATAGGGGTCCCACAAGGAGAAGAGAGAGAGAAAGGACCCGAGAAAATATTTGAAGAGATTATAATCGAAAACTTCCCTAACATGGGAAAGGAAATGGCCACCCAAGTCCAGGAGGCACAGAGAGTCCCAGGCAGGATAAACCCAAGGAGAAACACGCCAAGACACATAATCAAATTGACCAAAATTAAAGACAAAGAAAAATTATTGAAAGCAACAAGGGAAAAATGAAAAATAACATACAACGGAACACCCATAAGGTTAACAGCTGATTTTTCAGCAGAAACTCTACAAGCCAGAAGGGAGTGGCATGATATATTTAAAGTGATGAAAGGGAAGAACCTACAACCAAGATTACTCTATCTGGCAAAGATCTCATTCAGATTCGATGGAGAAATCAAAAACTTTACAGACAAGCAAAAGCTAAGAGAATTCAGTACCAACAAACCAGCTCTACAACAAATGCTAAAGGAACTTCTCTAAGTGGGAAACACAAGAGAAGAAAAGGACCTACCAAAGCAATCCCATAACAATTTAAAAAATGGTAACAGGAACATACATATTGATAATTACCTTAAACGTGAATGGATTAAATACTCCAACCAAAAGACACAGGCTCTCTGAACGGATACAAAAACAAGGCCCATATATATGCTGTCTACAAGACACCCACTTCAGACCTAGGGACACATACAGACTGAATATGAGGGGATGGAAAAAGATATTCCATGCAAATGGAAATCAAAAGAAAGCTGGAATAGCAATACTCATATCAGATAAAATAGACTTTAAAATAAAGAATGTTACAAGAGACAAGAAAGGGCACTACATAATGATCAATGGATCAATCCAAGAAGAAGGTTTAATAATTATAAATATATATGCACCCAACACAAGAGCACCTCAATACATAAGGCAACTGCTAACAGCTATAAAAGAGGAAATCAATAGTAACACAATAATAGTGGGAGACTTTAACACCTCACTTACACCAACGGACAGGTCATCCAAACAGAAAGTTAATAAGAAAACACAAGCTTTAAATGACACAACAGACCAGATAGATCTAATTGATATTTATAGGACATTCCATCCCAAAACAGCAGATTACACTTTCTTCTCAAGTGCACATGGAACATTCTCCAGGATAGATCACATCTTGAGTCACAAATCAAGCCTCAGTAAATTTAAGAAAACTGAAACCATATCAAGCATCTTTTCTGACCACAACACTATGAGATTAGAAATCAATTACAGGGAAAAAAAGGTAAAAAAACACAAACACATGAAGGCTAAACAATACATTACTAAATAACAAAGAGATCACTGAGGAAATAAAAAAATACCTAGAGACAAATTACAACGAAAACACGACGATTCAAAACTTACGGGATGCAGCAAAAGCAGTTCTAAGAGGGAAGCTTATAGCTATACAAGCCTACCTCAAAAAACAAGAAAAATCTCAAAGAAATGATCTAACGTTACACCTAAAGGAACTAGAGAAAGAAGAATAAACAAAACCCAAAGTTAGCAGAAGGAAAGAAATCATAAAAATCAGAGCAAAATAAATGAAATAGAAACAAAGAAAACAATAGCAAAGATCAATAAAACTAAAAGCTGGTTCTTTGAGAAGATAAACAAAATTGATAAACCATTAGCCAGACTCATCAAGAAAAAGAGGGAGGGGACTCAAATCAATAAAATTAGAAATGAAAAAGAAGTTACAACAGACACCTCAGAAATACACAGCATCCTAAGAGACTACTACAAGCAACTCTATGCCAATAAAATGGACAACCTGGAAGAAATGGACAAATTCTTACAAAGGTATAACCTTGCAAGACTGAACCAGGAAGAAATAGAAAATGGGAACAGACCAATCACAAGCACTGCAACTGAAACTGTGATTAAACATCTTCCAAGAAACACAAGTCCAGGACCAGATGGCTTCACAGGCGAATTCTATCAAACATTTAGAGAAGAGCTAACACCCATCCTTCTCAAACTTTTCCAAAAAATTGCAGCGGAAGGAACACTCCCAAACTCATTCTATGAGGCCACCATCACCCTGATACCGAAACCAGACAGAGATACTACAGAAAAAGAAAATTATAGAGCAATATCACTGATGAATATAGATGCAAAAACCCTCAACAAAATACTAGCAAACAGAATCCAACAATACATTAAAAGGATCATACACCATGATCAAGTGAGGTTTATCCCAGGGATGCAAGGATTCTTCAATATACACAAATCAATCAATGTGATACACCATATTAACAAATTGTAGAACAAAAACCATATGATCATCTCAATAGTTGCAGCAAAATCTTTCGACAAAATTCAAAACCCATTTATGATAAAAACTCTCCAGAAAGTGGGCATAAAGGGAATCTACCTCAACATAATAAAGGCCATATACAACAAACTCACAGCAAACATCATTCTCAGTGTGAGAAACTGAAAGCATTTCCTTTAAGATCAGGAACAAGACAAGGATGTCCATTCTAACAACTATTATTCAACATAGTTTTCGAAGTCCTTGCCACGGCAATCAGAGAAGAAAAAGAAATAAAAGAATACAAACTGGAAAAGAAGAAGTAAAACTGCCACTGTTTGCAGATGACATGATACATACTATACATAAAGAATCCTAAAGGTGGCACCAGATAACTATTAGAGCTAATCAATGAATGTGGTAAAGTAGCAGGATACAAAATTAATGCACAGAAATCTCTTCCATTCCTTTACACTAATGATGAAAAATCTGAAAGAGAAATTAAGGAAACACTCCCATTTACCACTGCAACAAATAGAATAAAATATCTAGGAATAAATCTACCTAAGGAGACAAAAGACTTGTATGCAGAAAACTGTAAGACACTGATGAAAGAAATTAAAGATGATACCAACAGATGGAGAGACATACCATGTTCTTGGATTGGAAGAATCAATATTGTGAAAATGACTATACTACCCAAAGCAATACAGATTCAGTGCAATCCCTATCAAATTACCAATGGCATTTTTTACAGAACTAGAACAAAACATCTTAAAATTTGTATGGAGACACAAAAGCCCCCGAATAGCCAAAGCAATCTTGAGGGAAAAAAACGGAGCTGGAGGAGTCAGGCCCCCAGACTTCAGACTATACTACAAAGCTACAGTATTCAAGACAATATGGTACTGGCACAAAAACAGAAATACAGGTCAATGGAACAGGATAGAAAGCCCAGAGATATACCCACGCACATATGGTCACCTTAGTTTTGATAAAGGAGGCAAGAATATACAATGGAGAAAAGACAGCGTCTTCAATAAGTGGTGCTGGGAAAACTGGACTGCTACATGTTAAAGAATGAAATTAGAACACTCCCTAACACCATACACAAAAATAAACTCAAAATAGATTAGAGACCTAAATGTAAGACTGGACACTCTAAAACTCTTAGAGGAAAACTCAGGAAGAATGGTCTTTGACACGAATCACAGCAAGATCTTTTTGATCCACCTCCTAGTGTAATGGAAATAAAAACAAAAACAAACAAATGGGACCTAATGAAACTTAAAAGCTTTTGCACAGCAAAGGAAACCACCAAGATGAAAAGACAACCCTCAGAATGGGAAAAAATATTTTCAAATGAATTAATGGACAAAGGATTAATCTCCAAAATACATAAACAGCTCATGCAGCTCAATATCAAAAAATCAAACAGCCCAATCCAAAAATGGGCAGAAGACCTAAATAGACATTTCTCCAAAGAAGATATACAGATTGCCAACAAACACATGAAACAATGCTCAACATCATTAATCATTAGAGAAATGCAAATCAAAACTGCAATGGGGTATCACCTCACACCAGTTAGAATGGGCGTCATCAGAAAATCTACAAACAACAAATGCTGGAGAGGGTGTGGAGAAAAGGGAATCCTCTTGCACTGTTGGTGGGAATGCAAATTGATACAGCCACTATGGAGAACAGTATGAAGGTTCCTTAAAAAACTAAAAATAGAATTACCATATGACCCAGCAATCCCACTACTGGGTAGAGAAAACCATAATTCAAAAAGACACATGGACCCCAATGTTCACTGCAGCACTATTTGCAATAGCCAGGTCATGGAAGCAACCTACATGCCCATCGACAGACAAATGGATTAAGAAGATGTGGTAGGCTTCCCTGGTGACGCAGTGGTTGGGAGTCCACCTGCCGATGCAGGGGACACGGGTTCGTGCCCCAGTCCGGGAGGATCCCACATGCCGCGGAGCGGCTGGGCCCGTGGGCCGTGGCTGCTGGGCCTGCACGTCCAGAGCCTGTGCTCCGCAGCGGGAGAGGCCACAGCAGTGAGAGGCCCGCGTACCGCAAAAAAAAAAAAAAAAAAAGATGTGGTACATATATACAATGGAATATTACTCAGTCATAAAAAAGAATGTAATTGGGTCATTTGTAGAGACGTGGATGGACCTAGAGACTGTCATATAGAGTGAAGTAAGTCAGAAAAATAAATATCATATATTAACACATATATGTGGAACCTAGAAAAATGGTACAGGTGAACCAGTTTGCAGGGCAGAAATAGAGACACAGATGTAGAGAACAAACGTATGGACACCAAGGGGAGAAAGTGGTGGGGGGGGGGGATGAATTGGGAGATTGGGATTGACACGTATACACTAATATGTATAAAATGGATAACTAATAAAAACCTGCTGTATAAAAAATAAATAAAATAAAATTCAAAATAAATAAAAATAAAAGAATAATGCATAATCTCACCATCAGTCAAAAAAAAAGAACAGGAAAGAACTTTAGAAATCAACTAGCCCAACTTTTTCTTCCTGCAGATAAGGAAATTGAGGCCCAGAGAGGTGAAGTGACCTGCCCAGGACCCTGCAGCTAGTTGGGAAAAAGCTGGGACTAGAAAGTGGGTTCATCACTGAGCCTCGTGTTTCACCGTGTCCCCTGTTTTCTTACATGAACAGGTTTGGACCCTGCCTCTCACTGGGCATCCTCAAGAACAGCCTGTGAAAAGTAGCCCCAGCAGTAGACTCGGGGGCCGGATGCCACGAGACAGGGATGCAGTCTCTCTTTGGTGCCTCCTTCATCTCCCTCACCTTGAACCACTATCTTTGCCTTGCTGTGCTTCCACTCTCACCATCAAGCTCTTACCTATGTCTCATTCCTGGAGAACCCACTGCCAGATTGAAGGGTTATGTGATCCCCGCAATTAAAAGGCACACCCAGCTCAGGGCTATGTGTTTTCTTCTATAGAACCCTGAGTCCAGAGGTTTTTATCTGCCAAAGAGACAGAGCTATGTTACACACACATGCACATGCAGAGAGAGAGGAGGAGAGAGAGAGTGCACTTTCTCTGAATATCCGTACAACCATGCTAGACGGAGACAAAGATCTCTCTCCTATCAACCTCGGGAAATGATGGCGCCCATGGTGAATCATCTCCATTTATGCCTGCCACTCCCTCTCTCCCTTTGCTCCTTTGTCCATGCCTCTGCGTCTTTTTCCCCTCCCTGGCCCCAGATCTGATTCTCTTCCATCTCCTTATCGGAGCCAAATGATAAACCAAAGGCATGCATTAGTCAATGAAGTTTCTCTGAAAGGGAGAACACTGGAGGCCCTGGTGTCTTCTTGCCATGGAAAGCCTTGCCCTACCCAGTATTTGAGAATGAGGAAAGGGAGTAGGCAGGATTTTGACCTCTCACAGCCTCACCTCTGAGTGGTGGTGTGCTAACTGTCCATCAGCTAGGGAAATTCAACTCCTCCTGGGCTGGCGTCGGGCAGGAAGGCTTACCACCAGTACATTGTTGTTCTTTATTTCTTTGTTTTGCTTTAGCTTTTCCTTTCTGTGAGTAGAAGGGGTGAAGGCAAATAATAAACCCTTCCAGAGCTTTCCCCTCCTGTTCACATGTCTTGCAGCCAGCTCTGCAGAAGCCAGCCCCAGCCCTGGAGACGACAGCGTGCGTTGGCTGAAGCCCTGGATGAGATGTTCTCAAAGGTTTCTTTCTGCTCTAAAATTATAGTCCTGCATTTTTTTTTCAGCTAGTATTTATTGAGCACCTACTTATGAAAATCGCTGTCCAAAATGCTGGAGATACAGAGGTCAGTTAAGCCTCAGTCCCTGCCCTCAAGGGTCTCGTATCAAGTGGCCACATGATTTGAAAAACACGATGATAGAACCATATCCAAGTGCTCTGGGCAATGGCAGTGAGGTTGTGGGTGAGGATGGGGGAGAGAACTTGGAAGCCTTCATGGAAGAGGGGACGATAGTATTGGTCATGAAAGATGAGTTGGAGTTTCCAGGTGAACAAGGCCTGAGCGGGGCGGGGGATGGAGGATGTTCCAGGTAAAAGAAACTTCATACACAAAGGCCAAGGTTAGGGAATGTCAGATAGCATGGCACAGCTAGGGAGAGAATAATGGCATGTGTGAACGTTACATCATACTAAAGGGTTTTAGACTTTGTATGTGACATGAGTTTATAAAATTGCTAACGTGTCAGCAACACCTATGAGAATAAGTCTGGTTTTTCTCATCACCAAAGTGCTGCATGGGAGTGTAAGGGGAAACTCATAAAATCTTAACATCTACCTTACTTCAACATATTTCTTCCTTTCTTGTGGGAAACAGGAAGCTAATAGACTAGGCCCATGGTTTTTAAGCAAGTTCCAACAAGATCCCCAAGATCCTTTCCCTAAAAGTAAGCTGCCTGTGGAAATAATGATGGGGAACAAGTAATGACTGCAAACTTTCTGGGTAAAATTCTTCCTCATCTGAAGACCACGCTTCTCTGCTTTCTGTTTCTATTATAGAAGAAAGAAATGAGCTCCCAGCATCCTGAGAGTGGTGAGAGGTAGGTTCACGATTCCTGCCCCAGGTACCACCTGCCCTTTTTTCAAATCTTTTCTTTTTTTGGGGGGGGATGTGGGGGAGAGGTGGGTGCTGCACCAAGTGTCTTGCGGGGAGCTTAGTTCCCTGACCAGGGATTGAACCTGGGCCCTCAGTAGTGAACTTGCGGAGTCCTAACCACTGGACCGCTGGGGAATTCCCTGACCACCTGCCCCTTAACAATCTCCCTGAAAAACTCACAGAGGTTGGCTGTGGCTTGAGGGCTCCCCACTCCTTGGTCTGCCTCTCTGTTCTTTAAATCACACCAGCTTAGCAGTCCACGACTACTTGAGCACATAAAGAAACACCACCTTTGGCCAAGGACTAAAAGCAGTGCAGCTAGGCATTGAGTTTATAAAAAAAAAAAATGAAAGAACAACAAATCCCTTGCGATTGGGCAAGAACTTTTGATGTCCTGGAAACTACTGCCCCATCACAGCAGGAAGATTTAAGCTGGAAGTAGCCCAGAGAGTGAGACAGCATCCCCCAAACCCAGGCAGATTCTGAAAATGTCTATCACGTTGTCTCGTAAAAACCTAAAGACTAAAAGAATAAAAAGTCAGCCCTCGTCACTGGCCCCAATCCCCACCCAGCAGTTTTTGTCCACAGCTTGTAGTGTCTCCTTCAAGACCATTTTCCCCATCCCCACAAGAGCTCATTTCTCCTAAGCGAAGCAAATCTTAGACTGGCTTAATAAATGTAAAACTGCAGGTCCGGTTCCAGGGCAGGGAACCAACGCATTTCTCTGAAAGGGCCTGATAGTATATATTTTTGGCTTTATGGGCCATACAGTCTGTCGGAACCATTGACTCTGCTATTGCAGCATGAAAGTAGCTTTGGACAATTCATAAACAAGGGAACATGGCTGTGGTTCCAGCAGAGCTTTATTTACAAAAACAGGCCACGGCAGGACCTGGCCCACAGATTGCTCATCCGTGACCCAAACCATGAACGCTGTGGGCACTTACATTTTGTTTTAAAGTAGAAGAGAGGTTCTTGTGCTTGTAAAGTTCCAGACGTGAGCGGAGTTTAATTATCTGAAATAATCACAGACAACACAAGACAACACAGGTATGACCTTGGGCACAGGGATTTCAATACCCATTCAAGTTCAGACACTGGAACCTCACTGTGTTGGGGCTGGTGAAGGAGACTGACCTCGATCCTTCTGGGGACACATTTCCAGTCCTCTTAATTAAGGCCGTTCACAAAAGGCTTGGAAAATGTTTAGGGACTGAAGCAGTTTGGGAAACCTATGAAATGACACATCAGCTATTAGCGTCTGCCCCCAACCCCCCAAGCGAACAAACCGGAAAAGAGGAGCTCGCACAAGCGTATTTTCAATGATTAATCTCACTGTTTCCCTTTGAAACCTAAAAGGGGGAGAGAAATGGAAGCATTCCCATTCCCCATTGAAAGTAATCACAGCTTTATATCCCTCGGTGTTTACATAAAGAGAGCTGTTTATTTAGAATCCTTGCTGATAAGAACACCACACGCTCATGACTTATTATATATTCCCTTTCCATTTTTTCTCTCTTTTGGAGGGGGGGCGAATTATGTATATTTTATGATAACCCAAAATGACTTATACATAAAAAACACAGACTTTAAAGATAAAAAGGATTAGTCGCAGGTAATGCATTTTCCATGAGTGGCTATAGGGCTGGCTCTCGGTTCCAAGAGGTACTGGCTGCATACAAATGAATTGATAAAAGTCTAACGCCGTGGATGGGTAGCAAGGCTCGTGCTTTGCTGGAGATGATTCTTAAAGTTACAATAAATCAGACAGACAGTGTCGGCCTTTGAGGATAAACCTGTGATGGCTTGTTGTGCCTCTCTGAATCACCTCAGAGGCCGAGGGACTCAAAAGTGCCTAGATGTCACATTAAATCTACCGGGACGATGGAGCACTTCAAAGACGAACGCAATCAGATCTGATGGAAAATACATTTTCTGAAAGCTACTGACAAAGAAGTAATCTTTGATGTGGATGTTGAATAACAATTGATATTGTCTTCCCTGACATTTTTCATTATTGCCGTCTTATACAGCCTACTTCATGTATTAAAGCAATATTAACTGTTTGACAGGGACAAATCCTCCAACTACCACATAAGCAATTGTTTCTGAATTGTCCTAGCCCACTGCCTGTAAAACCTGTCCTGGTAACTGCTTTTAAATACGACGGTAGACTCTTTCTCCCGACTAGCTAGACAGTGTCTGAGCTCCAGCATAGCTCAGTGGAGTCTGGGGAATATTAAAAATGGTTAGGTGGTTATGAGGTGTCATTTGATTGTAAGGGAGGAGTGGGAGTGTTTTCTGAAGGTGAGTTTTAATGAGAGAGGTCTGTAAAAGTTAGTCCTTATTACTCCCCATCTTTGGTACACGTTTATACCGAGTAGACGTCCACAAGTCTCAGATCTGCTGCAATTCTTGCCATTCAAAGGGGGAGATAAAGGAACGTACAGAAGAACTTTGTTATTTATGCAGTGAAATAAAGCCATCTCTGGCTGTGGAAGAACCTATAAAATATACTGGAATTAAGTCCCTCAATATGCTTCTGGAAAGAAATCCAAGCAGATCTCAGAGGCAGACATGTCACTTTCAAAACCCAGGCTACCTCCTGAGGTTTGATCTCTTAACCTTCAATTGTAAATACATGTGCTTTCACTGTAGGTATTTGTAAAGCTTAAAATCTCTAATTTTCTGATGACCTTGAGCTTCTTGAGAAATGGACAGGAGAAGTTCTACAAAACAGCTAGAATTTTTTTTCATGAAATAGGGTTAATTGCACCCCAGAGTAAAAGACAGAAAACTAAAACCCCACAATTCAAAACCACAACCACCTGTGCTGTAAACTCTCAAAAGTTATCATTTGTGGCTAAGATACCTAGGAGATGTGATGTATATTCTTCACTTACATTATTATTATTCCCTCACCTTCCCTGGAGTTTCCAGCTTTCACACGCCTTGACAATATTGTAGCTCACCTGCATTTTTATGGTGCAGAAGTTTTTCTCAGTCACTGGGATTGGGGGTACAGGGGGCTCAGTCTCCTTTACAATATTTGAAATAAGGCAGGTGATGGTGGGAAAAATGAACAAACCATTCCCCAAAAGTGGAGAATTATAAGATAAAGCACTGCCACTTGGGAATTTTTTGTGACCTTAGGCAAGTCATTCACCCCTCTTTGCTCTCCATCAGGGGTCAGTAAGCTTTCTCTTAAAAGACCAGCTAGAAAATAGTTGACACTTCGAGGGCCACACTGTCTCCGTTAACAAATACTGAATTCTGCTCTTATAGCACAAAAGCAGCCACTGCCAATACATAAATGAGTGGCATGGCTGTGTCCAGATAAAACTTTTAGAAACAGGCTGGTGAGCCATATTTGGCCCACAGACCAGCTCTGGCCAGCCCCTGCGCTGGACCCCCTTTCTACAAGATGGGTACTAGCAGAAAAACAGATCTAACGCTTTTTACCGCTAAACAGATTAAACTAGTTCACAAATAAAACAGTGTTTCTGCCTCTGAGAGGAAAAGACAACACGAGGGCTTCCCTGGCGGCGCAGTGGTTAAGAATCCGCCTGCCAATGCAGGGGACACGGGTTCGAGCCCTGGTCCGGGAAGATCCCACATGTCGCGGAGCAACTAAGCCCGTGTGCCACAACTACTGAGCCTGTGCTCTAGAGCCCGCGAGCCACAACTACTGAGCCCACGCACCACAACTACTGAAGCCCGCGTGCCTAGAGCCCATGCTCCACAGCAAGAGAAGCCACCACAATGAGAATCCCGTGCACCACAACGAAGAGTAGCCCCGCTTGCCACAACTAGAGAAAGCCCGTGCACAGCAACAAAGACCCAACGCAGCCAAAAATAAATTTTTTTTAAAAAGGGCAACACGAAGAAGTCCACAACACAATAATTATCATCCCACAGTCATTTGATGAATATATTTATCCTCATAAAATGAAAAGGCTGTATCATTGCCTATTAACCCATTTGGTCAATTTCTTATGACTGTATACTTTAAGATTTAGCACAGCTGTGTTCTCTTGAAGTCCTTTACAAACTTGCCAAATACATTATGTAGTTTCTCACATGGTCACAAGGAGTGGGAGGCTGGTAAAGTGTATCGAAATTGTTTAAGAAGAGAAGCTTCCAGGTAGACACAGAAAGTTGCCCTCAGCCAGGCCTTTTCTGAATGCTTAAGTAGCCTTTCCTAATAACACAAATGTAAGATAAGTAAGTATGTATTGTTTATTAAGGTGCAGCAAGAACTGGAAAGGCTAGTGCCTCCCATACAATGACATAAGGACCAAATCAATCAGGACCAGTAAGGCTATACTGAAATAACAAGTAACCAGAATTCCTCCAAGGCTTAAAAAGCAACAAAGGTTATTTTTGTTCAGTGCTGCATTTCTATCTTGGATCAGCAAGATGGCTTTGCTCATTTTAGGCACTCAGGGGCCCAGCCTGACAGGCAATCAGAGCCAGGCTTCCATGACCAAGAAGGTAGAGGAAAAGTAAGTGTGCAGAACTTCACCCGAGCTCTTCAAAGTGGTGCACATTGAACTTCCACTCACATTTCATTGGCCAAAGCAAGTCACAAGGCCAAGCCTAACCTCAAAATGGTAAGGAAGTAAAGTCCTTCACTTGTATACAACAGTGGTGTCCACCGTAGGGACCGTGGTGTCTTCTTCGTGGAGAGAAAGAAGGCCCTGACTTAACCTGCTTCTGATGCGTAACTTCATTGGAAACTCTCTGCTGAACTGAGAAGACACTGAGCTGGGAAGAGCACAGAAGGCCTCAAAGAGAGGCTCATCACGGAGAAGGGAAAGGCAGACGGTGCTGGGTGGGGCTCCATTCCAGGACTGAGAGGCTCACGGTAAAGTGCTGGCTCTGACACAACGCGGGGCTAGAAGGCCCTCTAGGCTCAGCCCCACGTGTATGTATCAGCTCAAGAAAACTGCAACCTGATGGCCCTGAGGCCTCAACAGGAATCGGCACTGTGCCACCTTCGTGGACAAACAGAGCCGTCCGGGTGGGACCAATTCAAGAGTAACATTCCATAGAAGGGATAGGACATCAGAGATAAGACCCTGGGTCTGCTGGCGGCGCCATCAGATTCTCAACCCCACTGTCTCTCTGTCTAGAATGTGGAAGCATGACCCACTCATCTGGCCTGAGTCAACTCCTAGAACTTGGGGCTGGTTGTCCAGTGGTTAAGGCTCCGCGCTTCCACTGCAGGGGTTCGATCCCTGGTCAGGGAACTAAGATCCCGCGTGCCGCAGCCAAAATATATATATAAATAAAAAATTTTAAATAGTGTAAACTGTGAAAATCCAAACATTAAAAAAACGTGTTTCTAAAAAAAAAAAGTGAGATTGGCTCGGGGAGCATGACCTCACTATGTAGTCTGAGGCTGGGGAAAGGGTCTTACAGATATACAAGGAGGAAGGTCTATTCTCTTTTTTCTTTTGTTTGCTCATCAGTGTCATGGTGTGAGCCAGCCTGAAGAAGTTCCTCCCTTCTGCTGAATCTGTGCTATCAGGCTTTCACCCACCCCTAAGTGAGGATTTAATGAACTGTTATGCAGCTGGCTGGGAGATGAGTTTTGCTGCTTAAGTACTAAGTATAGAACAAAGGCTTTGGGAAACAATAAGGGGAGAGAGAGACCTCAAAAGCTTCCCAACAAGGGTAACAGGCTGTGACTCCTTGTGCAGCTGGAGGCCCTCCTTCTCTGGCCCGTGAGAGCCACACTTACACCCTCGTATTCCACCTGGCAGCCACCTGCAGCTGACTCCAGCTCACTTAACAGATTCAAATCAGACTGAAGCACGTACTCAGTGCCAAGGCTTGGAGCACACCTTTCTTCCCAGCAATGCTGCTTTGCTCACTCTGACAGCCCATCTGCCCTCCCAGGGTGAGCCATCACCACCAACCACGGCGTGTGCTTCCCCCAGAGTGATGAGACTTACACTTAAGAGTCTCTAAGGTCTGAATACAACTTCTATGCTACAAGCTGTGTGGCTTTCAGAAAATTGCTCAACCTTTCTGTGCCTCAGTATTCACAGAGATAGGAGATAATAATAATCCTTACCTCACATGGCATTCAGGGGAGTGTCTAACACCTAGTAACTGCTATAGCATTAGCCATCGCTATCATTTGCATCTAAACACTCCTTCAAATTCGCAATTCTCATGCTACTCCTCTCTCTAGCCTGCCTGAGACGAGGAAGATGATGGAATTACTCTTTATTGAGCAACTATTATATACCAATAAATTAGTATATTTAATCTCACATATTCATGAATTTCATTTCATTTCATGTTCACAAGAGCCTACACACATTTGTGCCCATCTTACAGATGACGAAACTGAGGCTTAGGTTAGGAAACGTATCCAAATCCACAACTAGAAAGGAGATTTTGAAACAAGTCTGAAATGCCTGTGAAGTGCTCCTTCTTCCCTTCGCTTCCTGAGCCAAACAGAGCAAGAGGAGGGGTGTGGGCGGGAGAGAAGGGACCTCATTGACTGATGAATCCTTCTACAGAAGTAAAACAGCAGGGAGGAGGGCACCGCAAAACAGACTGTGGGGCAGCAGTGCCACCTCAAGCCCTCGGAAAGGTGGCTGTCTCATCTCCTAACTCCCCAAGGATCTGTAGCTGTATTATTTCACAGCCAGGAAAGGACAAGCATAACACTGTGAACATCTGTCTCAAGTCCATCTCTGCCTTCTCCACACTCCAGCCACCGGGTACACATTCCCAGAGACCCTCAAAGAATCTTCTGCCCCTTCCGACCTTCCTCCCCCCAGAGACACACACTCCATCTGGATTTAACGGACATCCTTGAGTTTCAAACTAAAGCAACTCGACCAACTGGAACCTTTGTGAAATGTCCCCGGGGAGATGTGTACTGCCAGGCTCGACCGAGTCTCCAGCAGGAGGAGGTCTGGATTCTGGTCCTAACTGTCACAGGCTCACTGGGGCAAGAATCCCCCCACCTCCAGCTTGAGGAGTCCCCTCCTCACTGTGCTCAGACGCCCTGTCAGGAGAAGAGGAGATGACCTAACGGTTCCTCCAACTCTAAATAGCAAGCTCCAAATCTAACCCCTTCCCTGATTAGCTGTCCCAAACATACCTCTTGAAGTTCTGGAAAATTCCCAAATGGAATCCAGCACTGTCACTCTCAGTGCCCTCGCTTTTTGCATGTCAGTTACATGGACCAAATTTGACAGAGTAAAAATGACCAACCTTAACAGAGGAGAGGAATGGTTTGTCAGTTGATCTCGAATATTCAAATAATTAAAACTGACCAAATGTCACTGAGATACGGAACGATACCAACCAAATGCTTCACTATATATAACAATACAAAGCATAAAGCTCTCGTCCTGAGAGTACAATAAGCAGTAAACCAATAGAAGGGAGATTCTGTGCCAAGTAGGAAGTGAGATGTTTGTGAAAATGCTTGAAACTACCAAGTGTATACAAACGATCACCTAATGCGCGGTGATAATGGGAACAGCCGTAGTGCTGGCAATGCTTGTCCTCAGGCTGTGATGATCATTTTCCTTAAGTTATGTAGGAGAGGTGTTAACCCAACTATTCTGTCTCTCAGCAGGGGAAAGAGAAGAGAGAAGATCTCTATGGGGCACCTACTCCACACCAGGCCCTGTGACGGGTGCTTACATACTTTCCCTCTCTCCCACCTTATGGGCAAAGTACCTCTGGTATAGACTTAATGTTTGCCTCCCCCAAAATTCATATGTTGAAATCCTAATCCCCAAGGTGATGGTATCAGGAGGTGGGGCATTTGGGAGGTGATAAGGTCATGAGGGTAGAGCCCTCACGAACAAAATTCGTGCCGTCGTAAAAGAGACCCCACAGAGGTCCCTCGATTTTTCTGCCATGGGAGGTTACAGAGAAAACATACCAACTGTGACCCAGGAAGAGGATACTCACCAGACACTGAATCTGCTGGCACCCTGATCTTAAGACTTCCAGCCTCCAGAACTATGAGAAATAAATTTCTATTGTTCATAAGCTACCCAGACTCCGGTATTTTGTTATAGCAGCCCAAATGGATTAAGATAACCTCTGTCCTTAGTTTTCAGACCTAGAAACTCAACTTTGTAGAGGTTATGAGGACCCTAAAGCCACTCAACCAGGCAGAGGCAGATTTGAAATTGAAGTCTCCAATTCCACATGAAAGTCTAACAGACCTTGTCTCCAGACATGATGTCATGAACGAGAGCTAATGCAGCAGAACAAGGAGTTTACACGCAGCAAAACAATTAGCAAACAGAGTAAGAATATAGTAGACCGACTGTTTTTGTCACCCAATAGCCATTCACCACTCTTCCAGTTGAACAGAAGCCAGGCCCCGTGGGCACATTCAGCCCTGCTGTTTTCACTTCCCAGATTTGAGGGGTAGAAAATTATCATCCCTCCTGGCCATCAGCACCCTGACCTCCACCACCCACCAGGCCAGCTTCAAGAACAGCTGGATCCACCTGTTCAAATGAAACAGGTCTGCTCTCCGTGGTGTTGGCTTCTAATTCAAGCAGCTGTCCGCACATGATAGCAAAGCTGGCTCCCAGCGGTTGCAAGCATGAATCCTACCAGCCTAGCAATCCCAACAGATACCTTTTAAGTATTTTTTGCCCCAAAGCTCTAGTTAAAAGTCCTAGGCTGATTCCAATTTGACCTGCTCTGGACGAACGTTCTCTTTAGAACCAAAAAGGTTGCCAGACAAAATACATGGATGCCTGCCTGGTTAAAGCTGAACTTCAGAGAAACAATTTTTTTTAGTAGAAGTATGTTGCATGCAATACTGAAGACACCCTAAAAAGCAGTGGCTTTCATCTGAGGTTCAGCTTTTTTTTTTAAACATCTTTATTGGAGTATAATTGCTTTACAGTTGTGTGTTAGTTTCTGCTGTATAACAAAGTGAATCAGCTATACATATACATATATCTCCATATCTCCTCCCTCTTGCGTCTCCCTCCCACCCTCCCTATCCCACCCTCTAGGTGGTCACAAACCACCGAGCTGATCTCCCTGTGCTATGTGGCTGCTTCCCACTAGCTATCTATTTTACGTTTGAAGTTCAGCTTTAACTGGGCGCCCCGTGCGGGCTTTGCCGGCTGTGGTCGCTCTGTTGACTCTGGCAACCTAACAGCCAGTCGTGGGCGCCGAGCGGGGTCGGGGGTGGGGGTGGGGGTGGGGGCACGGTGGGAGACTGTGGCCCGAGCCGGGTTGCACACCCAGCCCACAGCGTGCAAGGAGAGAGAGGCAGCCTCGTCTCCGCTGCAGGGGCTGAGACGGGGAGAAGGGGAACGCCCCAAAAGGAAACCAGCTGCCCCTCCCAGGAGAGAGGAGATGGCTGCTCAGCAGCCAGAAACAGCAGAGGAGCCCGAGCACCGAAGCGGCGGCCTCTGAGGACGCGGCGCACATGTTTCTGGTGGGCGAGGGGCCCGCGGGCCGGTCCGTGGGAAAGAGAGGAGCCCGCGCCGGCCCCTCCGCCTCCGGAGCCCGTGCGTTTCCCTAAAAAAGCAGCAGCTGTGCAAACTGACGGTTCACAGTTGTGATAAAGCTCCTTAGGAAAGCACTTCGATTAAAGTCACATCTAACTAGAACGCAAGAAGTCATCCCTGAACAAATCAATTGCGACTGGAATTTGCGGAGCCTTCGAGGGGCAGCTCTGGGCGCGCACCCACCCCGCTTCTGTTTTGCTTTCCCCGCAGGACGAGGGCCGCTCACTGGGTCACGGGGACAGCGCGCTGTCTCAGCTGGGGACGAGGCGCTTCCTCAGGACGCAGGCGAAACCCAAAGTGTGAAATGAGGCCTTTTTCCATTCCTTTGGGGGGATTTCTTAATGCTGTAAAGCCCAACTTGGTTTCAGATCTGCCTGTCATTTCCATGCCAGAACTTTCCTGGGGGGGTCCCCCCATTAGCGGGGTGGCCAGGCGCCACAGGGCCGTGCTCTCCTTCCCAAGCCAGTTCATCTCCATCTGTAACATTTTCAGAGAAACTCCCAGATAGGTTTTCTCCAACAGATTCTTTTTCCTTCAGTTTAGAAAGTCATTCGCCTGCACAAAATGAACGGCCTGAAGACATCACTGAGCCTCTTTTTCTCCCAGGGTCAGGGCCAGCACGGCCCCCAGACCACAGGGGCCCAGGGCCTCACAATGGGCTTCAGGCCTTCCCCTCCCCTCCCGCCCCTCCCAACCCCTCCTCCCCTCCTCCCACAGAAATCACATCCCTTTCTCCGGACTCCCCACTTCAGCTTGACTTCCAGCAGATCTTTACCCTGCCAGTTAGTAATTCAGGACTAATTAGGTGATTGCTTTCATTTATGGTAGCAGTTGTGGGAGGGGGGGGGATGAAATGGCTTTGCCCCTATTCTTGTTGGAAAAATAAATTACACCCATTGTCACTTGAGATCTTATTTTTCCCCCCAATCAAGCAAATTAGCAGCGCGGTTCATTTTCCCAGCATTCACTCCTGAACAGACGGCAGTGCCCTGGAATGTGGCTTACAGCTGTGTGGTCAGTGCAATTGTTTGGGGCTGTTTGTGCCGACAATGAGAGGAGACGGCTGTCTCCCGAAAGAAGAGTGGCACTTGCCTTGCTTACGCCAACAAGCTGCCGTGAGCTCTGGCCGCCTGACTTCTGAGGAAGATGTACACCGCCATCTAGTGGAGATGGGGGCTCACTGCGGTGTGCTCGTTCTCCCGCTTTTCCTTCTGGCCGGAAAGGACAAGCAATAATGTTTCTTGTAAGTTCCTAAAAATAGGGGGGTCTCTTTATATCACCAGGAATGAAATGTTGGCCTCAATGTCTGTAATGAAAGTGCAACCCCATGCTTGCACAACGTCTGTCTTGTCAGTAGCCCTCTTTCATCCCGATGTTTGGGTCCAAGACAGGATCGTCATTGTCTGAGCAATGGGTACCTCTGTGAAGCCGGGTAGTTCTCCCCTGTCCCAAGTAGTGTGGGAGGAGACAGTCAGCACCTTCACAGACGCCTTCATCTCTGCAGCCTCGCCATCACTCCTCATCTCGCCCACTGCAAGCCTGATTCCAAAGTGCACAGGGTAGAGGCGTTCGAAAGTTGGCTTGTTCAACCAGGGGCATTGCCACTTCCCAGCGGGAGCCAGAAACACACCCAGATTCTAAGACTCTTTTCAGTCTTGGCGTTGAGGGGGTTCCCACTGTCTCCTGCCTACACACAAGTCAGTGTCTTTTTCCTTTCCACTCATTCTGCCTGCATGAGGAGCACCTTGATCTCCCCAGTTTTAACACAGGAACCATGATTTTCTTGGGTTTTGTGTATGGGGGTTGGGGGGGAGAGAATGGGAGAGAGAGCAAGTATATCCCAACATGGAAGGGTTTGGGGCCGTGGTTCTCAACCAGGGGCCATTTTACACCCAGGAGACATTTAAAAGTGTCTTGGGACACTTTGGATTGTCACAACTTAGGGGAGGCTAAAAATCCTTCCATGCACAGGACAGGCCCTCACAACAAAGAAGCATCCAGCCCCATACAGCAGTCGTGCTGAGGCTGAGAAAGCCTGGTTTAGGCTCGCAGATATCGCCCTCCAGCAAGCCGGTGAGAACACTGATTGTCCTCAAATGGGCCACACTGCAGAGGCTGTGGATAGATAATGCATCCTCTCCCAAGTCAGTACTGACCGCCGTTTTTCTTCTTTTAGACTCTTCCATTTTAAACATAATTTAGCTGTCTCTCTTTTTCCCCTCTGCTCTGCTGGGAAGAGAAAGGATTGGAAAAGGGGAGGGGAAGGCGACAGAAAAGGAGGATTAGAGGCCTGACCTGTTTCTCCTGGAGAAGCTGGGCACATTCCTCTCTCAGATGTGCTTTGTGACCGAGCAGGGTACAATTAAAAGCACAATAATTTGCTTGTTATTCAAGTCAGGCATTAGTCCGGGTAATGGCGTGCTTGGTGGAGAGATGGATTTCCTTGTTCGGAGGTAAGCACTGGATTAGCTGAATTCTCCATGGAGAAATCTTGATTTGTTCAAGGTCTTTCATGTTTTCTACAGAGAAGGGATTATGTCTTCTTAAAGAGGGGCCTTGCTTAAAAAGCTACAAAGTATAAGAAAAGGATTTAGGGCAGAGGGGCCTCTGGTTAAGTAGCCCAGGGGTACAGGGAATTTCAGAGCAAAGGATTATTTAAAGCCATAAAGTTCAAAAAATAATTGGTTTAACACTACTGGGTCAGTGCCGGCCAGTACGTTGTAAAGGCAATTAAGCATGAGCTAATATTCATTTTACTTTGGCTAATTATTGCATGGATCCAGGAGAGGGAGGGGAAAGAAAACATGCCCCCACCCTGGCAATCAGGGAGGACATTAGTTTGGGTTTCTTTGCCTTACAGGCATGCTTATTAGTTGGGGTGCCCAGAGTCCAGCCATCACAAGGGCCTTACTAGTTGAAACACAGGAAGATTGTTCTCTCAAGGCAGAACAATGAATGTTCTGCTATCCCAGGGACCAAGCAGAAGCCACTATTAGTTTTAACTCCATCGATTGTTAGCCACAAAGGACATGACATACACAGTCCTGACTTCACCCATGTGCCTGCTGAGCCTGGGTCAAGGGCTCTCAACCGAGAGTAACTCTGCACCCCTCCCCACCAGCTCGCCGCCCCCGGGACAGCTGACAAATTCTGCTTGTCACAGCTGGGGAAGTACTACTGGCGTCTACTGGGTAGAGGCCAGGGATACTGTAGGAATATCCTACAATGCCCAGGACAGCGAAGAATTATCGGACACAAAATGTCACCAGTGGCAAAGGTAAGAGGTCCTGGTCTAGACAGATGCAATTTCCTCTCCTTGAGTAGGTGAAGGTCTTCAGAATCTCCACTTCCTCAAATACATAATGGACAAGTCATCAGATGACCATATTTCATGCTAACTAACACGCTTTTCTTCCCCCCTTTTCTACACTGGGTATTCATTCTCCCACTTCAGGAAATCGAATGACGCTAAGAAAAAGCTTGCCCTGGAAGAATGGTCCGCGGGGGCGAACCGAGACCCAAGTCGGTACCCACCCTCTCCTTCCACGATTCACACACACGCACCCAAGAGAGAAGACAGCGAGCTTCTCTGCAATCCCCTGGTTCGGAGTTTTGAGAAGCTTTATTCCCTTCTCTGAGATTACCCATTCCTCCCTGCATGAAGCATGTTCAGGGAAGTCATTTGTCCTGCAGCTTTACTGGAGTTAAGAGCCCGCAGCAGTGAGATACCCATTTCCTCCCTGGAGAATGAGGACTCCCCCTGAGGGAGGTTAATGCTCAGGACAGGAGCATCCCTGGAGCTGGTGACAGCCAAGGGGCTGTGACTCAGGACTGTCCCAGGCAGGCCATCAACTCTCTGGGAGAGCCTCAAGGATGCACTTAGCCTCCATTTACAGGAGGTGAGGAGGGCAGAGTGCTGCAGACGGGGAGCGGGGCGGCCACACCCAGACTAAACCCTAGCCAGCACCCTGCAAGAGACAGAAAACCTCTCCCCTCAGGTCCCACCAGCCCTGCTCTCCCCTTCTGCGCACCCTCTCCGAATTTCTGCTTTGCCCCCTCCCATTCAATCTGTTCTAGGTACAGCGGTCACGGTGATCGTGGTAAGTCCCTAGTCAGATCGTGTCACTCGGAGCTCAAAACCCTTCAGAGGCTCCCATCTGGATTTGAATAAAAGCAGTCTTCTCCCCCTCTCCCCTCCCCATCCCTCTCTCTGTCTCTCTCTCTCTCTCTCTCTCTCTCTCTCTCACACACACACACACACACACACACACACACACACACACACACCGTCCCTCCCCCTCCCTCAAGCCCTTCCAGACACACTGGCGCGCTGTCCCTGGCTGTTCCTAGCAGCTCCCTCCCCATAGCCTCCAGCACTTACTATTCTCTCTGCCTAGAATGTTCTTTCTCTCCATATCTACAGGGGCTGCTCCCTCCAGTCTGTCCACATGTCCCCTTCTAATTAGGGTAGCCCTCTTTCCCTTTGATGCTTTATTGTTCCCGTAACCTTCATCATCTGGTAACATGCTAAAAACTTCCATGCTTTTATTTGGGGGGTCCTTCCCTACCTGCACCTCTCACTCCCAGACAGCAAGGATCTTTGTATAATTTTTTCACAGCTATCTATCTCAAGGACCAAGTACAGTGCCTGGCTCCAGCAAGCACTCAGATATTCGTTTAAGAAATTAGGAAATGCACCAGGCTACTTAGCTTCAGAAGCTCTTTCATCGAAGTTCCCATCCCCTCCGTACCAGCTCTCAGCTAGTTGACTGAAGACTAGCACCCTGACAATGAGGCAGCTCTAAACTGTGAATGACAAAAATATTTACTGTGTCTCCGAGGGGCACTTGTGTTGTGTTTGGTTTTTTTTAATAATTTTTTAAATTAATTTTTAAATTTATTTATGTATTTATTTTTGGCTGCACTGGGTCTTCGCCGCTGTGAGTGGGCTTTCTCTATAGTTGCGGCGAGCAGGGGCTACTCCTCGTTGCAGTGCACAGGCTTCTCATTGCGGTGGCTTCTCTTGTTGCGGAGCACGGGCTCTAGGTGCATGGACTTCAGTAGTTGTGGCACAGGGGCTCAGTAGTTGTGGCTTGTGGGCTCTAGAGTGCAGGCTCAGTAGTTGTGACGCATGGGCTTAGTTGCTCCGCGAAATGTGGGATCTTCCCAGACCAGGGATCGAATCAGTGTCCCCTGCACTGGCAGGCGGATTCTTAACCACTGCGCCACCAGGGAAATCCATGTTTGGGTTTCAGTTGTAGTGAAATGCACATAACATAAAATTGTATCATCGTATCACTTATGAGTGTAGAGTTTAGAAATGTTAAGGACATTCACGTTGTTGGGCAACCAATCTCCAGAGCTCTTTTCTTCTGGAAAAACTGGAATTCTATGCTCTTTCAGCAACCCCCTACCCCCAGCCCCTGGCGCCCACCATTCTACTTTCTGTCTGTATGAACTTGACCACTCTAGGTGCCTCATACGAGTGGAATTGACAGCATTTGTTTTTTTGTGACTGGTTAGTTAGCATAATGTCCTCAAGGTTCATCCATGTTGTAGCCTGTGTCAGAACTTCCTCTTTAATGCTGAATAATATTGTGTTGTGTATACACCCCGTTTTGCTTATCTATTCATCTGTCAATGAGCAGCTGGGTTGCTTCCACATTGTAGTTACGGTGAACAAAGCTGCTGTGAACATAGGTATACAAAGTATCTTGGAAAACCTGCTTTCAGTTATTTTGGGTATATACCCAGAAGTGGAATTGGATCATATGGTAATCCTTTTAATTTTGAGGAACCACCATAATATTTTGCACAATGGCTGTACCATTTTCCATCCTCACCAGTAGTGCACAGGGTTCCAATTGCCTACATCCTCATCAATCCTTGTTATTTTTTGTTGTCATAGCAGCCACCCTAATGGGTGTAAGATGGTATCTCACTGTAGTCTTGATTTGCATTTTCCTAATGATCACTGAGCATCTTTTGATGTGTTTATGGGCCATTTATGTATCTTCTTAGCAGAAATGTCTAATCAAGTCCTTTGCCCATTTTTTAACCAGGTGGTTTGCTTTGTGGTTGAGTTTTAGGAGTTCTCTGTACACTTCAGATATTAATCCCTTATCAGATATATGATTTCCAAACATCTTCTCTCATTCTGTGATTACCCTTTTCCTCTGTTTATAGTGTCCTGACGCACAAATTTTTTTAAATTTTCATGAAATTTTCAAAATTTCTCTATTTTCCTTTTGTTGCCTGTGCCTTCAGTGTCATATTCAAGAAATCATTGCTAGGCTTCCCTGGTGGCACAGTGGTTAAGAACTCACCTGCCAATGCAGGGGACACAGGTTCGAGCCCTGGTCCGGGAAGATCCCACATGTCGTGGAGCAACTAAGCCCGTGCACCACAACTACTGAGCCTGCACTCTAGAGCCCACAAGCCACAACTACTGAGCCCGTGTGCCACAACTACTGAAGCCCACGCACCTAGAGCCCGTGCTCCACAACAAGAGAAGCCACCGCAATGAGAAGCCCGCGCACCACAATGAAGAGTAGCCCCTGCTCGCCACAAATAGAGAAAGCCTGCACACAGCACAAGACCCAATGCAACCAAAAATAATTTTTTTTTTTAAAGAAATCATTGCCAAAATCGAATACCATTAAACTTTGGGGCACTTGTGTTTTTTAAAAGGACTTTTTAATGACAAGTTCCCCAGTTTTGGGAGTTCAGAGCCCTGAAACCTAACTAAGTGTTCCCAATGCAGAAAGTACATAAGAACCAGAGTGCTTAATCAACATTTCTGTTGGCAAGCGAGGTCCCAAGGAGCGTGTGGAAGCACAAAGGAAGTAACATGGAGGACGTTTGGGAATGCTCTCTGCCACTTTTGTTTCCTCCTTTTCTCCATATATCCCTCCCATTTTTCCTTCCTTCCTTCCTTCCTTTCAGATAACATGTCTGGGGCAGGATATGGTGAGGAAAATGCTTTGACCTCACTCCCCTATAACAACACTGACCACCCCATGAGCCTTGGAGAAACAATTTGCCTAATTTGGAGAGAAAAACTCCATTCAAGCCCTGCTGGGATTCAAGTTCAAATCTGCGTGACCACAAAACCCACATTCATGGACCCACTTGCCTCTACTGCTTTTTTACGCTATAGGAATGCTGGATGAGGAATGTTGTCTGTCATTAACTAGAACAACACGATCCCCCTTTGAGCCTTCATGTCATTATCTATAAGATGAAAATGGACAAGCACAGCACGTTTCCAGTGTTAGTTTTGAAATTTTCAGTGCAATCTTACATGAAAATAACATGAAGACACAGAAGCAAACCTGCCTGATTCGCCCTTATGCCTTGACTTCTTGGCCTGCAGAGAGGTCTCCGAGACCCTCCTCGGACGATCCAGGACTCAGCCCAGCACTGAGCTAGATGACCACGGGCTCCCTTCCAGCCCAGTGAGTCTTTGCATGACTGTTTTGGGTTTTTTTCCTAGACTCCCATTTCTTAAAAGTTTGAAAGTAGAGCCAATCACAGATCTCCATTTCACCAGAGGGCTGGCATGCCACCAGGTCACCAATATTTGTTTTATGTACTGCTAAGAGATTAAGTGGCAGTATAATTAAAGAGAAGAGTTAGATTCCCTGGAAGTCAGGAACCCCAGCATCCTGCCCTTAAACACTCGAATGACCTTGAGCAATGAAAGGTCTCCAGACCTTCATTTCTCATCTTCAAATGAGAAGACGAATTGGACTACATCACTGTTTCCTAAAGTATGGTGTGCACACCGCTGTGGAAATTAAGCAATAGGTAGAAAAAAGTTAGCTGCTTTTATCTTATGTATATATCTACCAAGCATGGAAATAAATACTTAAATATCCTCTCAGCTCTACAGTATCTTAGCTATTATTGCTACAGCAAGGCTGAAGTCGGTGACACACACACAAGCAAGACCCAATGCTAGTACATGCGGTGAAGGTATCGCACCTTCAGGAGTTGTCCTGTCCACCCAAACTGTCCAGAAAGATTGACACCGATGAAATGGATCGCTATTGTGGATCCTCATATACCAAATTCCCATGAGCTTTGCTGAGAAGACCTCAGCAGTGCATGAAAGCATCCCTTTGATGCAATGTGAATAAGGTTTAAAAAAGTGATTAATGTGGTTAGTAACTGACTGCAGTTTGGGAAATCCCACACTTGATTTCTTGGTTTCTCCCACGTCTAGCTGTCTTTGACATGTGACATGCTTAGATGAAAGTCAGTGTGCTCTCTTCAGGTCAGTCTTAATCTATAACCTGTGTTATACATGTGCCTCATTAAGGACAAACTTTCTAGTTCCAGATGGGGAATTTGGAGCAGGCTCTTTTTTCTCTAAATGAATGGGCCTCTACTCCAAGACCACAGACTTAACATATACGGGTATAAACACATACATACACCGAAGTCGAGTCACTTTCTATCCCTCTATTCTCAGTTTAGGCCCTGAAGGTATTGTTTACGGCCCGACACTTGGCCTGCAAGGAAGATTCTCATCCACCTGAGACCTTAGGCACAATGCCCTCAATCACCTCCTCTCTTTCTGTTAAATTCTGCAAAGGCAGGAAGTACCAGAGTGATGCAGAGGTTGGCTGGAAAATTGAGAAGAGGCCCCAAAGATGTAAGCCTTCGGATGACCCTAAAGAACAGATGGGGTTTGGACAGTCGCCATGGAAGCTAGAGAAAATTCCAACTGGGCAAGGAAGGAGTGGGCACTATAAATGGGGGGCAGGGAAAAGACTGGAACATAGGGTTTGGACTGGGAAGCAGAGAAAGAAGATGCTATAAGGCAGGTTCAAGGGGTGGGTTAGAGAGAGCACAATGGCCTGCTAAATTTTTAAGCTCCACTCTGTACCACTCACGTGTTACAAAAGGATTTATTTCAGTGTGAGGTAAGATGTAAGTGCTGCTTTAAGAATTTAACTGAACCAGAATGACCTGGGGACCAGGATGCTAGTCTACTATTATAGGTACGGTTCCCCTGGGGGAAAAAACCAACATAAAATGGTGCATTTAGTCTGCTTGGGCTGCCATAATAGAATACTAGAGACTGGAGGCTTAAACAACAGAAATTTCCTTTCTCGCAGTTCTGGAATTCTGCAGTCTAAAATCAAGGTGCCAGCAGAGTTGCTTTCTTCTGAGGCCTCTCTTCCTGGCTTGCAGACAGCTGCCTTCTCACTGCATCCTCACATGGTCTTACCTGTGTGCATGGACAGAGAGAGGCCGCTGATGGCTCTATCTTCTTATAAGGACGCTAGTCCAGTCTGATTAGGGCCTCACCATTATGACCTTATTTAACCTTAATTACCTCCTTAAAGACCCTATTTCCTAATACAGTCACATTAGAGGTGAGGGCTCCAACACAGGAATTGGTGGGGGCGGGGGGGATACAATTCAGTTCCCAATAAACGGTGTGAACTTGGACCAAAGCACGTGATCACAATGGAAATGCAAGGACAGGACAACAGGGGCTTTGGAAGGACGAACAGAAGACCTTGTGAAGGATAGAGAGGAATCAAGACAGCACTAATGTTACCAACCCAAGCACACGGGGGCTGGAGACGCCTTCCGGAAGAGCCCCTCGCAGGGCTTTATATGCCATTACCCTCCTCCCCATCACTGTCTCCTGCAGGGTGAGTCATGCATTTTCCAATGTAAGAGCAGCCTGTCTTGTATCAAACGAGAATCGTTAGGACCAAGCATAAAGAGCTTTTAGGATGGTACAATAGACTATAACTAAGGAAAATGGGATGGTATTAAATGAAGGGAATTTAGACTTCAGCCAAAAAAAGACCATAATATTGAGCTCTATTAGACAGGATAATATTCAGTTTCCCAAAGGAAGAGCTGACACATTCATTCAGCGATCCAAAGCCAGTTTCAAAATTGCACTCAAGTGTGTTCGGCAAACCACTGTCAGAAGCTGTGAAGCCTCTTCCTTCTTCATCTAACTCCCAACGTACCTGAGATCCAATGTCACCAGCCAGACCATCATAACGACCCATCTGACTAGCAGTCATGCTAGCCCTTAATCATTTACATTAAACGTTTGTGCCATCAGAAACCTGAATATCGTTCACAAGCTGGCTTTGATTGCATTCGCAGAAGCAGACCCTAAGACGAGGACTCGTGCACGTGTTCCCAGGGAGACTGGCAAGGGGAGGGGGGGAAGCAGGACAGACGAGAGGAAGCCACGCAAAGACACTCGCCCAGCAGGTCCTGCAGAAGGGAGTTACACCCGAGTCCCTCAGGGTACTCTGAAGTGCAAGTTGTACCTCAGAGCCGGGCCCAAGGAGCTGGGCTTTCCTACTCGCTCATCTACCCATCACTGGCTAAGGGCTACACCAGAGTGATTTCCAGGCACCACGGTCAACCTTCAGGCACTTCCGTTTCTCCAGGTGTTCGGACAAACTCCAGTAGCCCAAGCGCAGTTTTCCCAAAAAGAGTCCCAGGTACCTACTGCGGCAGTGAAAGCACATCAAAGCCAGTGGGAACGTAAAAACTGTAAAAAGGAATTCAAGGGAATCTGGCCAAACACACACCCCCTAATTGCACAATTCTACTAAAATATAGGCAAAGGAAAAAGTCATGGATGGGCACAAAGATTTAACTGGGTATGTTTGTTGCAGTGCTGTTTTAAACGGATATGTCAACTAGGATGCTTTTGGTTTCAAGTAACGGGAGCGTCAGCTCAAACTGGGCTCAGTAATACTGGGAGTCTGCCGGTTCACCCACTGAAAGGTTCAGTAGTAGTTCGAGTTTCCACCATGATTCTACCTGGGCTTCTCTGCCAGTTCTCCCAGCTCCGCCTTCCTCCAAGTGCATACTTTGTTCTCAACTTGGCTTCCATGTGCCTTTTTTTTTTAGTGGCTGCAGCTGTTAGAGGAGAAGAATTTTCTCCCCTTTTCCTAGCCACAGAACACATAGAACACAGTACTGAGGTTCATTCCAGCAGAATTAACTGAGGTTCCGTGCCTGCTCCTGAACCAGTCCCTGTGGCAAGAGGGCATGGGGCCACCTTGGGTTAGTTTACACCAAGCAGGGCTGATTTGGGGCGGGGAGGGAGAAGGGAAATCCTACCCTGACCACGCAGCTGACAGGCAGTGGACAAGGGGAAGTTCTAAATAGCCACTAGAGCCAGGCGAACTGAAGATAACCTAAAATATCTGTAAATCGGACACTGGTTTTACAATTTATCTTCATTCGGTGGAATACCACACATCCACTTAAAACACGTAATGAAATAAAAAGATGTTCAAAATGTACTTTATATAGAAAGAGTAGATTATCAAACTCTTGGAAAGACATACACCCATTCATTCATTAACAGCCATTATCTCTCTGTGGTGGCATTCTGTTTGGTTTTAAGATTTTCATGTTACATTTTTACTTACCCGTATTCATATTTTCCAAAATTTTATAATAAAATATTTTTCTTTGTAACAAGAAAGATATCCATTCCACTACCTTCATGCTTTTTAAGGGGCTGCATTCTTCTCATCTGCTTTTCCCATTAAACTCCTAAAGTAGGTAGTGTAGCATTTATTCTTTTTTTAATAAAAGAAATTAGTCCGGGCTTCCCTGTTGGCGCAGTGGTTAGGGGTCCGCCTGCCGATTCAGGGGACGCGGGTTCGTGCCCCGGTCTGGGAGGATCCCACATGCTGTGGAGCGGCTGGGCCCGTGAGCCATGGCCGCTGAGCCTGCGCGTCCCGAGCCTGTGCTCCGCAACGGGAGAGGCCACAACGATAAGAGGTCCGCGTACCGCAAAAAAAAAAAAAAAAAAAAGAAAAAAAAGAAAAAAAAATAGGTCCAACAAAATTACGTGACATCCCCAAGTTCTCACAGCAAGTTATTATAGGAGTTGATGTTAAAAATCAAGGAATCTCAGTTTCTATAGCAATTCTGTTCCAGTTCTCCATGTTCAGTGATTCCTTTCCCTGAGCTGATACGGAATATTCACACTCTTGACACCTTTGCTCCAAACAAAATCAGCGCTGATAAAGGGACTTCTCCATTCGGCACCAAAAAGGTTCAACATTTCCAAGAAATGCCGTTCCTTTCGTGTCACCCCCAAAGCAGTCTAGTGGACCCAGCCCTGATGAACAGGATTATTAGTGACACACAGTGAATGAGGTTCTCCGGCCAGCCCCCATTAGTGGCGCATGGCTAACTGCTGACTGCTGGGGCCAGTCCTGTTGGGATGGGAAACCTGACTCTACGTCCACGGCTTATTTTGTACTTTGTTAACTGTCAGTGCTGGTGTCACGGAGGATTGATCCAACCATCGGGGTGCAGGGACTTCTCCCAGTTCACAGGCCCAAAGATGCACTGGGCTGTCTTTCCAACCTCTCCATCAATAGCAGTGCCAAGCCCTCCCTTGGGAAAATAACGCTAAGGGAAAGATCAAAATACCAGGTCTATGTCCTTAGTGAACCACACCACGTGGGATATAAATAATCATCACACGCGCACCCTCATTACCAGCACCAGATTTCTCAGAACTACTACAAATCATCTCATTTTATCCTTCATGTATTTTCTGTGAAATTTCAGCCTTATTCTAAATTTGGGCCTTATTTTAGACTACCCAGGCCATACGGAACCCTCAATTATGAGGACTAATGAAAAACATAAGGTCTCTTTAAGGCCTAATGTAAAACTTCAAACTTCTGTGGCTCCAACATCAGCCAACTTCCCGGAGGACGTTCGCCTGGTATACAGCTGCATTGTGTACTGTGACATTTTCTTTATCTATGGAGACATCGAGTGTGGGGCTCATCCCCTTCTGGGCACATGGAAAGATTACATCTTTACTTTTTTTACCTTTGGGTCCTGTGACTAGTTCTGGCCAATTGGTTCTAAGGGGCAGTGATATGTGTCATTTCTGGGCCAAAGCACTTGACGGACAGTGAGACTCTCCACTCGCCTCCACCTGCATCATCAATCACGGAAGTATGTGTTGAGATGGAGGAGCAATGAGATTGAAGCAGCCTTTACCATTGAGCCAACCCTTGGAAGAGTCTCCCAGACCCACAGCCAATATTATGTGAATGAAAAGTAAATGTGTGTGTTTTAAAGATACTTAAATCCTGTGTTGATTGTTACAATAACACAACTAGCCTACCTTGGCTAATACACATGCTTACTATGGGGTCAGTCACAGTGCTGGGCACTTCACAGGCATTATCTCACTTACTCTTCAAAAGTAAGATTGATTCTATTATGATTCCACTTCACTGACGGAGAAACAGAAAGGTTAAGTAACTTATCCAAGATCACACAGCAACTAAATGATGGAACAGGATTAGACTCCTAAACGTATATTCATAACCACCACATTGCTAAAGGAGCCAAAGGTGAGCTCATAATAATGAGCTGAGTCAAAAGAAGGAGAGAAGCAGGGAGCAAGAGAGCCTTAATGGCTAGGATTGAGAAAAATTTGAGGATTAGGAGAAAAGTAGGCACCTTAGAAAAAGGCCTAAGGCATCAACTCCCAAAATAATGTTTGGCAATTTAACTACATCAGAATTATTACAGGTTAAAAACTACAAATATATAAATAAACTAACAGTTAACTGAACTACATCTGTGTGAATGGAACATGTCACAATCAAGATGAGTATAGAAAAGTTTCACCTATCTTAAATGCTGAGAACAATTGCCTGTTTTCCTATCAGGTGGAACACTGAGCCATTTTTCCTCACAAAATACTTTACTTCCAATTACTACTCAGATGCCAGTCTTCATATAAACCCAACAAAAATTTTAGGAGAATAAATTCTATTAACCATTCATTTGTTCAGAATATAACCAGACTTGGCATTCCACTGGACAGTAAATCAAAGAACCCAAAGCAATAACATTGAACCAGAGTCATTGTGGCATGCCTTAGATGCAGACACATATATTGCCACTTTTAAGAAAATTTTCAAGATGTGATTATAAATAGACATCTCCAGAAGTTAGTAAAAAAATCTAAATTCAAAATTTCAAACAATAAGTATGAAAGATGATTCTTCAGTAAATTAAAATTCATTTTCTAACAATGTTGGAAAACATCTACTTATATATATACACATTTATGCATACAACATTTTATTACGCTTTAAGTCAATTGGAAGAATCAATATAAATGTATCACGTCTTAATATTCCCAAAGTTTAACTCCACCTAAATACTGACAATGAAAATATCAATGTTAATTTAACCCATAACTATAGGTTTGCTTTAGAATCTACGGAATTGTTTTAATTTCTTAACTTGTCAGAATCCACCTGCCCTGCACTCCTGCATTTAGTTCCTGGTTTCAATTTCCATCCTTTTCTGCCCTGTGTTCATGTTTTTTCAGTTAGACTCTGGACTAAGAGATACAGGAAAGAACAACTACCCATCACCCTGCTGTCCCACCTCTCCCACACACACGACTGCCCCTCAAGTTGGACTTCTCAGGGATCCCAGCACACAGCACGCCAGCAGTTACTCTCACCCTTTGGTAAATGCCCCTCCCAGATTCTTTTTCCTACCAGAACCTGCATATCCATCCCTCAGAACCCAGTTCAAGTGCCACTCCACGATGAAGCCCCCATGAAAGTTCAGCCCACTGCGATCTTCTCTAAATTTCTATTGTTCCAATCTTCTTTTATCACACACTCAGGATGGGGTTGTTTTGGTCAACATTTCCATGTGATTAGTCTGCTTCCCCCACCTAGACAGTAGCCTTCACACATTTTTATTCCCCAGAGTATCTAGCATGACATTGATCATATAGCAGAGGCTGAGTTTCAATGTGTTGTTTAGATAACTACGTATAATAATGAAATATTGAAAATGGGATAACAAAAAGTCAGACTTAAGGATTACAATCCAGTTTCCTCAATATAAGTAAACATCAGTCTTAATTGTGGCAAACCCAACACCAATGACCTAATTCATCATTTAAGGACTCATAAATAATTAATTTTTAAATATCCTTTGCTTCTAGGAGGGAACAAAAGGTTACAGCCTTGAGCTTTGACAATAACCCACTAACATATTCTGTAGAACAATGTGACCTGAGAAAGGCAGCTCAAAACTCATGCTGCGACTGAATTTCATTATGGCGCGACTAGATGGAAGGCAAGGGCTCCACAGTTGTAGTAATATTGATTTTTTGGAAAACTTGGTTTCAGTAGTACTAGCTTTTGTCCATTAAGCAGCAACCACTGCTGAGCATGTCAGACAAAACTTCTGAGAACCTAACATTAATGCTCTTTCATGTGAAATTTTGAAATTCAATTTAGTTATGTTATAGAACAGGAATGACTGAAAACAAGCTGACTCTCCAACAATAGGGGAACAGATGAGTTAAATGTAGGGTATGCTGCTGACGCCTCCCTTCCCGCCTTGTGTGGCAGCCATGCTGCTTGGGCAGAACTTCCCCCACCCCCAATCCAAGCCAGTGCAAACCATCTCATCCTCCCACACTTTGCTACAATGATTCTATCAGTTGTGGGCAAAAACCCAGCCTATCAGTTTGTGGCATTCCCTGGCTACAATGACTGGTTTCGTCTAGTCCAATCAAAGTGAAGACAGAGCTTTTGTTTGACAGCTGGGGGAAAAGATCTGTCTGGCAAGTCCAGTGCTATGGACTGAACTGCATCCCCCACCCCCAAATTCATATGAAGCCCTAACCTCCAATGGGCTTACATTGGAAGATACGCCCTTAAGTTGGTAATTAGGTTTATAGGAGTTCATGAGGGTGGGGGTGCCCCTAATGGGATTAGTGCCCTTATAAGAACAGACACCAAAGAGCTTGCTTCCTCTCTCTCTCCACCCACAGGCAGCAAGAAAAGGCCATGTGAGAACAAAGAGAAGGCATCAGTCTGCACCCAAGGAGAGAGCCCTCACCAGATATCGACTCTGCTAGCACCTTGATCTCGGACTTGCAGTCTCTAGAATGGTGAGAAATAAATTCCTGTGGTTGTCGTATTTGGTTCTGGCAGCCAAAGCTGACCAGGACACACCGTATGTAGGTGTGAAGCCTGAAACAGGAGGGGCCTTTTATATCCCCTGAAGAAAGCCAGCCTGAGGATGGAGCCTTCTGAAGAAGGGCAGACCTCTTGAGACAGAGAAATGCAAACAATGTCCTGATGACCTCACTCCTAATGTCACCTGAAGTTTGGGCTTCTTTCACTTGCTAATAAAAGCCTCCTAACACGCACAAATTATATAGGCACAAGAACAAGGTTTAAAAGAGAATAAGGAAACATGAAAACATTGAATTTTCAGGGTAGGGAGGTTAGCAGTTTCTTTTATTCCAAATCAGTTCACCTTCATTAAGAGCTTACAAAGGGTCAGATATATGCATTATGTCATTTAATCCCCATTTTACAAGGAGGTAACTGTAAGTGCAATGTTTGTTCCATAAATTAAAACTTGCACATTAATAACTCAACTGTTAAAAGATTACTTTATGTGCTCCTAGAAACCATTCTCCTATAGAATAACAACAGTATAGAGGTTGGTTGATACAGAAGAATGAATCACTTTACATAATACACGAAGGGCAGATGGACAATCTCTTACCCAAACAAGTTAACAAAGGAAAGACAGCGCCAGCTGAACCTCACATAAATATCATTTAATCCTGCCGTTTATTACAGAGATACCAATATGGTTCATAGATGAGATGACCTCAATACTAGGGACGTGGTAAGGAGTCAATAAATATTTGCTGAATTTTATAAACAACCATGCGGTTAACCCTCTGTCATGTATTTCATTCCTTTAATAGTGTTTATTCAAATGCTTCTGTTGAGATAGCATTTCCATACTAGCCTGTTCAAACTAAAACTAAGAATTACACTCACCTGAATCCACATCACACTGGCATCTCATTACCCTATCTGGAAGTCCTTGATATTTTAAAATGCTGTGCTCAATAGCTTCCATACGCCTCTCCAGAGCCCCTCTCCACCCTTTCCACCTTGTGTCCCATATGATCTATATTGACAAGCTTCCAATTGGGTTTGACCAATGGAGCAAACAGACAGTAGACAGGAGAACGAGGCTGGAACACTTATCCCCCTGGCTTTCCTTCTGCAGGGCCACCACAGGCTGGCAGTCTCCTGTCATTAGCCACTTCCATACAACCTGGCTCCACAAGTTGGTATCTCCACTGAGGGTAGTGCTAACAGAGCCCCACAAACAACCCACTGTTTCTAGCCCCAGCGTATGGTACAACTGCCTGTGATTCTGCTCCACACATAAATAATCCCTTTATCAAACTCACTACAAATTGTCCAATTAGGGTATGACATTTGATTTCTCCAGGACCCTGACTGATACGTAGTGCCCAGGCAACTTTGTAATACAACTTGAAATCACAGAGGATACAGATGCTCTTAGCAAAATAAGACCTACAAGTTATGCAGATGTGGCAAATGTGTCTCATATGTTGACTTAGTGGCCAAGTTTTAAATATTACAGTAGAGATACCTAAATTTTTTTCAGATCTCCATAGAAACTAAATGAGGGGGAAAAAAATTTTAAGCTACCACCCGGTGTCAAGGCCACCATGACTTCCTTTCCTTCCTCTACCATTCTTAGCATTCTAAGTCTCACCCCAACCCAAAAGTGAAAATAGGTAGGAGGAAGGTCACAGCTATGATTTATACCCAACTTTGTAGGTCAAAGTATGGAGGAATCTGGGGAAAGCCACAGCTTAGGAAGAGAAGGGAGGTAGGAACTTCAGGAGAAGGGAAAGCATTAAAAGGACCTAACCCCAGGGCTTCCCTGGTGGCGCAGTAGTTGAGAGTCCGCCTGCCGATGCAGGGGACGCGGGTTCGTGCCCCAGTCTGGGGAGATCCCACATGCCGCGGAGCAGCTGGGCCCGTGAGCCATGGCCACTGAGCCTGCACGTCCGGAGCCTGTGCTCCGCAACGGGAGAGGCCACAGAAGTGAGAGGTCCACGTACCACAAAAAAAAAAAAAAAAAAAAAAAGGACCTAGCCCCAAGGTTAGGGGCCATAGGGTATGGGAAAGAGGACGTATGTCCATGATAGAACACCCGACACTGGCAGAAGGAACCTCTATGATACTAAACCAACATGGATGGTTGTGCAGTTGTGTGGTTCCCACCACACAACTCCAAGGAGCACCGTATACTGTGTTACTCAACGGAAAGGCCATATAAGCAGCAGTCCTGCTGAATCTCACTCAGATCCCAGGTTCCCACACGGTACCTTGGAGGGATTAGCTAGACCACCTGTCATGCCCTACTTTTTAACCTCAAGCTTCTGTCATTTGGATTCCATCACAATAAACATGAAGAACAGACGAACCTGTGGGGCGTTCGACATGTGTGCAAACTCAGCTTACTTCCAATCATCCAAAAGCTCACGAGATTCTCTCACATGAGCAATAAACGTGGAAAGGGGGCTACTCTAGGACTGGTCAGCAGTGTACCCTCAAAAGCACTTAAGGTATGTGTACATATATAATCTGAGTTGTCCGCCATCATGAAAACCTGGAACTCCAGTTGCTGTTGGAAAAATTCAAAAGATCTGGCAACGCTGGGTTCACATTCCCAAAAAACCACCATCACTGGGGCTGGATAACAGCCATGCCCTTAAACCAGGCCTTCCACCATCTGCCTTACTGACTTATGTTAAATCCTGGCTTCTGGAACCATCCAAGTGGGCCAAGCTTGAAAACTCAGACAAGGAGTTCCTGACCTCCCCTTCTCCGGGGAGATAAAAGACACTCGTTGTCACCAGCAACCTGTACGGCTCACTCTAATGAGAAGTCGAAATGTTTGAACCCTTGTGACAGAGGAAGACAATCTCCTTCATCATAAGAAGTGGCAACAGCTTCACTGTCATTGATCAACAAAGAGTACCTACCCCAGATTATAGAAAGACTTCTAAGGACAGCTGTACTTTCAGTTCCATAGTCTCTCTCCATCTAGAGACATTTAGGAGAACTCCTTAACTTTTCAAGCAGCATGCTGTTTTAGGTTTTACTCTGTACTGGGTCAGAGACTGGGTCTCTGGCTATGCCACCCACCCCAATCTCATCCTGGTGAGATGGTGAGAACATGTGCCCTCGCCTGCAGTTCAGCCCCTTTGCTTTGGGAGGTGCAGGTTTGCCCCGACGTTCGCCTGTCTTTGGAGCTTTACATCACACTCCACTGGGCCTCTGATGAGAACAGAGGAGGAAAATACAAGAGCGTTTCATGAAACAAATGGGGAGCCACTCCTTTTTCATCTGTCAGTCGTGCCACCGTGACCATGAGGAACAGACACAAGTGCAGCCCTGAGGAAGCCTTGGCTAACTTAGCCCACAGCCTGTGGAAGCAGGGAGGAAGTCTTCCGCCCTGAACACTGCCAGCCCTCCATACCTAACGCACCTAAAGCAGACGGCACTTATCCCACCACGTCAGACTGCTGCGGGCGTAGCCACAAGCCCTTTTAGAGCTGGGACGCCAGTGGTCTCCCAAGTCCAGAAAAGTTCTCTAAACACAGCACGTGATTTTCAGGGTGGCTGCCACTTCCAAGGTTTCAAGGATTAAAGGGTGAGTGTTAACTTGGAAACCAGAGGATTCCATAGCCCTGAAATGGCATAGGATGAATTAGCAAGGAAAACCCTCTGTGTGGATACGCAGGGCCTCATAACAAAACCTTTGTCCCTCAGCTGGATAACGAGGCGCCATGTGGTCTGCACAGCAGGGTCCTGGCAGGTACCTTGGTCTGGTGGGGATGCCACGGGCAGGGACTCAGAAGACAATGTAACCGAATTAGGTCTTCATCCATATGACAACTAGAGTATTGCTTTTTATTCAAAACATAAGTATGCTCTCTTTGTTGTTTGTTTACTTCTCTCCTATTAGAATCTTTGTGGACATGAGGTCTGGCGTTCATCATGGGCTCGTTCAGACCTATCTAGGATCTCCTGTGAATAGAAAAAAAAGCTAAGTGTGAGCCCTAACAAATCAGAGAGTAATATGTTAACCAGATACCACTCTCAAAGGGTCATTCCGAAGATACATGCATTTTTGTGCACAAGGTTCTTTGAGGTCCCAAGAAAAGAGATGCTGTGCTGACCAGATGCTGTGCATCTGGTCCTGTTGATAACTTCTCTGGTTTTCGTTTGTGCTCGTACCTGCAGTAACACAAGCAGCTATGTAGCCTGCTTCATTCATTCATGCATGCACTTTAAGTTTATGTACGAAAGTGAACACTGGACCCTCCCACTTTTTTCAAAGTCTACATTTAAATAGAAAGCGGGGTCCGCGGGGAATAAATAAAACCTCTTTTCCACCCTTGTTTAAATCTAAGTCTGTAACTCCCTGTAATCAGTCTTTTTCCGGGGATCTAAGGTACAGCATGGTGACTATAGTTAATACTGTGTTATATACTTGAAATGTGTAAAAAGAGTAGATCTTATGTGTTCTCACCACAAAAAAAAGGTAACTGTGAGGTGACAGATGTTCCTTAGCTTGACTGTGGTAATCATTTCATAATGTATACATATAGCCAATTACCATGGTATACACCTTCAATATATACAATTGTTATATGTCAGTTCTACCTTAATAAAGCTAGGGGAAGGGGGAAGGCAAATCTTCCAGCAGGAAGCTTGCTCTGTCCTAGAGGCACCATCCATCGCTGGTACCTGTCCCTCAAGCCCACTGCCCACGCAAAGTACACTACAAAGTCCAGACCCAAGTTGTTAAATTACCCAGCCCTCTCAAGTCCTGAAAGATAGGAAAGGAAGAGTGAGGGAAGGTGAGAGACTATGGTGGTAAGAAGAGTGCTAAAGCAGAGACACAAAGCAACAAATACAATGAAGTTCAGCGTCAAGGCCGCCACAGAGTCTTAAAGCAGGCCCGCTGTGTTTCGCTCCTGTGGAAGCGCACCTGGCCTTCCATCAGTGGGTCTCCGAGCAGTGGGCAACGTTATCACACCATATGTGCTGAGCGCAACTACAGGACTGATTTATGTTAGCGAGCGCAAGGGTTTTTCTTTGTATTTCATCTCCTTGTTGTTTCAAGAGAAATGTAAGGATAGATTTTTTTCTGCCACTACGGAGAAGCTTCCTAGAGTCTGTTTGTTTAAAGTGGATAGTTTCCAGGAGGGTGAAGCAGATCTGTTTCCTACAAAAAGTTGGTGAAAGCTAGGATTTCCTTCTCTTCCACTTCCCCTGAAATGAAAGCAATTTATCCTCATCCCCAACCCCCCTCAAAGCTCATTCTAGAATCATGGACAAAGAACCAAGTCAAAGAATATTGTAGAGAATCATCACTCCATGCTCTTAATGCTTATGTGTGGCCTCTCCTGTTTTTTTTCTACTTCTTTCCACACCCCGAGGGGTAACTCTGACCAGCGGTGAATGACTTCACAAGGCTAATCAGGGAAATCCCAAGGATGTCAAATAACTAGATAGAAATTTTCGAGACAACAGGCCAGCTCTGCTCCCTTCATCTCCCTTGAAAAAAATGGTGTAATCGAAGTGGGTGAAAAGGAAGAGGAAAGCAGGGTTTCCAATACCGGCACATGGAGAGAGGGTATTATGGCTTGTGGGATGTGCAAACAAGACGTCAGAGCTATCACCATATGCCCCATAGGATCCAGTCACCTCTGGTCCTTTGAGCTAGAAAACCATTTACCTTGGGTGTCTCTAATCCTCTCTCCCACTAGGCATCACCCCCATTTCCGAACCCAAACCAGACAGCACCCTAGAGTTATGTGACAGTCCCACAACAGCCTAAAACATCACCTCCCCTCCCAATGCAGGTCTCCCAAATCCTCTTTCATCAGCTCTCCCATTTCCTCTAATCAACAGAGACCAAATAGGTGGAAAGCATTCTGAAGCTTAAACTAATTGACCTGAGGTGTGTGTGAGTGGCTGATAGCCATCCTAGAGCTAGTCTAGCTAGAGCTAGTCTCTGCTTCCAGGTGTACTGTAGGTAATAGGAATGAATTTCTAGCTGGTAGAAATGCAGAATATGAGACAAAAGGGGAGAGAATCTCCTTAAGCATTGCGGGGAAGAGGCACACTTTTAGCCTGAACTCTCAACTTTATCAGACTACATCTACCTCCTACTTGCACCCCATTCATCTCTTTCTTCCTCACTACTTTCTCCTAGTAGATCAAGAATAAGATGGAGCTCTGAGTTAGCACAAAAGTCAAGGGCAAGAACCCAGCATTTGGAGGAATCCTTATTCTTTAGCTAACACACATCCTTGCCTTACGACAGGAAAGTTCTCTTTCCCTCATCTACTTCTTTCAAACTGAGAAGGTGATTTAACGAATCAAATCCTACCTGTTATGTAACAAGTATCCTGAAAAGCAAAGTAAAGTATTTGAAAACACGTGTGTTGTAAAGTGGTAACAAGTACAGCTTTAGACTCAGGCCGACTTAAGTGCAGTCTGCGGCTTTGTCATGTACTCCCTGCATGACTTAGGGTAATTGCGACCCCTCTAGATTTCAGTTCTCTCACCTGTAAAATGGGGTGATTCATACCTACGTCAGGAAGTGTTGAGAGGACTGAATAAGTCTGGAGACACTTAGCCAAGTACCCGGCATACTGTGAGTGCTGAGTAGCCACTGGTTTCTGTTGGGGAGGGGGTCGTGGTTATTGACAGACACCATTCTCACCACACTGAACACTAGCTGAGAGGCACCGTGTCCTCTGCCCCTCACCCCAGTACCATCCACAGAGTGCAGACGCCATCAACACTTGCTGAACCGAATAGAAAGCACAGTGAGGAGAGTAATCAAGTCATTCAGCAACTGTCTGTTAGGCACTTACTGTCTTCCACAGAACACCTTGAACTCTGGAGATAAAGCCGTAAAGGCAAACAGGTAAACTCCCTGTCTTCGGAGAGTTTACATCCTAGTGGTAGAAGGCAGATAATCAACAAGTAAACAAATTACATAATTTCCAATGATGACAGAGCAGTATGAACTATGAAACATTAAAGAGAATTATGGAGTGGAGAATAACTTGGAGTAGGGAACAACTCTGTACAGGTACATTAATGAAATCATCTTTGAAGAAGTGGTATTAACTCTGAGAATTGAACGGTAAAGCGTTAACCACGAGAAGATCTAGAGGCAGAGGATTTCTGGGAAGCAAATACAAAAACCCAAAGTCGGGTACAAGCTTTTAGTATTTGAACAACAGAAAAGCAGCCTGCATGGTAAGCACATGAGTGTTTGGCGTGGCGTGGGGGACAGCAGAGCCAAGGACCTCTCTACGGACAGCGAGGGTAGTTTGAATTGTTTTATAATTATCATAGGAAGGAAGGCATCAGAAGTTTCCAGTTATTTTCTTAGAAAAGATGCCTGCTTGGTACATGATTATGTGATGAAGCAAATGAGGCTGTCCGGGCTCCTGCATAATTATTTCATGCTAATACAGCAGGCAAGGTTGTCAAAGCAGGTACTGCTGTTGTGGGTATTCAGAGTTGTTGTACCCAAGGAATGCATTTCCTCAGAAAAATAAAATCAAATCAGGACTTGCTTTTAACTTCAGAGAAGAGACAATTAGATCAAACCTATCAATTCATTCAATGTCAGAAGGCTATAAAGATTTATGGGCATGGGGAGATCAGCTCGGTGCTTTGTGACCACCTAGAGGGGTGGGATACGGAGGGTATCCGTATAGGGAGATGCAAGAGGGAGGGGACATATGTATACATATAGCTGATTCACTTTCTTATACAGCAGAAACTAATACAACATTGTAAAGCAATTATACTCCGATAAAGATGTTAAAAAAAAGATTTATGGAAGTGAGGTAGGGGAATCTTGCTTTGAAGCCCTTCTCAATCAGAAAAGTTTTTAAAATCTTACCTCTGCAATAGACCATTTTTCTCTTTATTCTGGAGTTCAAACACCCCATTTACTAGGATTCACACCCTAATCTCCAGGAAGTAAAATTTTATAGTGATTAATCTAAACTTCAATAACCCAGAAAAATTCCTGGGAATGGGATTGTGCCATACTAGTGCTGTACCATTCCATGTCTCATCAGGAAAATGGAAACCACTATAGGTATTACAGACAGGAAATTTAGTACAGGAAACAAAAGTCTGGAAAGAGCTGACAGAGAGAAAAGAGAACAGGTGAACTTAGCCACAGGCCAGTAATTGCAAGATGCTGTTCCCATCCCAGGACTGGAGGAACAAAAGGAAAATGTTACTCAGCATCCACGATCCCTACACCATTGCCAGAACATTCCATGCTGGTATCGCTGGGCCAACAGCCAGGGTTTTTTTGCAGAAAGTTGAGTCTAAAATTGTCCACAGCAGTCATGGTTGCTACTGGAACCAGAGTCTACTGGTGCTTTGTTGCTGGAATACCCACTGCCTGGGCAGGATGCCTCGAGTCTAGACTTGTCTACCACCACTGCTATCTCTGCTGCATCGCAGAAGCACATAAAATATTGTTTCCTTCCTCATGCCTCCCAATCTCCCACCCGTGCCTCCAATTTGTAGAAAATAGCTAGAAACCATTGGGCAGGGGGATTTTAGAAATGCAGTTGTCAGACTTCTAGCCCGCCACGATACACAGGAGAGCATGGAAAAGTGGAAATGGAGCCTGAAGCCAAGAGACAGGTAAGTAGCACTTCTCCTCTTGAGCTTCACTGTTAGAAGTCCTAGTAAACTAAAGGCAAATAAAGGTTGCCTGGAGGTGTTCTGAAAATTGTTTGCGACTATAAAGAAAAGGGAGAATCTGAAAATCTAGAGAAGGGTAGAGGATAAGCTTGCGAGACAGGCAAGAACTGTAGTGCTTCCTTTGCATCCTGTCTCTTTCTTAAGCTACTTTCCTTTACCAATCAATCTATTCAAGAAACCAAGCAAGCCTCATTCACTCTAAAGTGTAAATGACTGATACGAGTTTCAAGAACAGCCAGTAGAGCAGGCAGGAAAAACTTGGAAATATCAAGGAATAGTAGCACAATGAAAACTGACCCAAAACAGTTTCTCAGCCTCAGAACTACTGACATTTTAGGCCAGGGAATTCTTTGCTGTGGGGAGCTGTCTTTTATATTATAGAACATTTAGCAGCGGCCCTGATTGATATCATGCCCAACTTGTGACAATTAAGAATTTCTCTAGACATGGCCAAATGTTTTCAGGGAGCAAGATCTAAAATATCTTATAGAAACTTACGTGGAGAATTAGAGTTACCTGTAGGAATTGCCTAACGAGAGAGGAAGGGAGGGATTTCAGGCAGGAACAAAACATCAAATGCAAAGGTAAGAAAACAGGAATGAGGCTGAAGCGTAGAGTGTAAGGAAGGGAATGGAGGGAGGAAGCTGCGTGGCAGAAAGTGTTTACTATGCCAGGCTACAAGTTTGAGCTCTAGACGATGGGGAGCCATTGAAGGATCGGGAGTAGGGCAATACTTTATTCAAATCTGCGATTGGAAGCATGTCTTTGGTGGCTCTGTGGGTAACAGAATAACGGTAGAGGAGATGAAGAGAAAGGAAGCCAGTTACCTATTTGTCATCATCCTGACCAGATAAGGATCGATATGAAGGCAAGATGAGTGATCCTTAGGAGAGAGGGAATACAATTTAGTGATTAAGTGAATGTGAAGAGCAAGGAAAAGGAGTACAAGAATTGCAGGTTGAAGGCTCGAAACAGGAAAATGAAGCAGCCTAAGAAATCGGTCTGTCGTTTAGGTTGCACTTTTTTTTAGTTGACAGGTCCTACTTTGGATATGTGAGTTTGAGTTGTCCGTGGGACATCCAGTCCAAGATGTCTAGTGGGTAATTCTATATATATAAGCCTGTCGCTCAGGAAAGGGATCTGGGCTAGATCTGCTTGAGGGTCTTCAGATTAGACAGCAATTGACACACCCACGAATTGCACCATGGAGGGAAAGCAGACAGCATGACAAAGACCCGAGGACAGACTTCAGGGGAATATTAACATTTGAGAAAGGGAGAAGTCAAGGAAAAAAAAGAAACGTAAAAAGTCTGAAACCAGCAAAAGTTTGAGAGGAGAGAGTTCCCTGGCCGTCCAGTGGTTCGGACTCAGTGCTTCCACTGCAGGGGGCACGGGTTTGATCCCTGGTCAGGGAACTAAGATCCCGCATACTGCACCTAACCCTCCGGTGACAATGGGTCTGGTATGCCTGACTCAAAGGCCGCTGATGAAAGTTACGTAAGAGTGCAAGAAAAAAGCCCCTGGATGGCCACTGACTGGAGTCCAGCACCCCGCGCGCTCCCCCTTTCTCCCTTGCCCACCCACTCCTATTACTGGGACACCCCTCTTGCTCTTTCCCGAGGAGACTGGCTTGGAAGGGAGGGCTCGGGCTGGACTTGGGTTCAAGCTGAGTGACAGTCTGGTGGGCAGGCAGGGTCATGACTCAGTTTTGTCTACTAGTGACAGACCAATGTATCTAGGCCTGTTGGCCCCGCTCCCCCAACTGATTTGGGTCGGGGGGAGGCATCAACCTTATCGAGGTATAATTTACATACAATAAACGGCATCCATCAAAGCAAACAACGGGATGAGTTTTGATACTTCCACTCATGAAAAACCACCACCACAATCAAAACACACAATATTCCCACCCCAGCTCCCAAATTTCCTTGTGCTCCTCTGCAGTCTTTCCCTCCCTCCACCCCAGGCCACCAGCGATCTGCTTTTGGTGCCTAAGATTCCGCAAGCTGCGCGGCGCGGCCAAAAAAAGAAGTTTGAGAGGAAAGGAGTGGTGAGCTGTGTAGAGAAACCAAGCAAGGTAAGGACTAAAAATTAGTTCCACCATTGGATACTGCGATCAGGAGCCCCTGGTAACTTTTGTCAGGGAGATCCAAGGATTTGATTGCAATGAGCAAGGAAGCAAGTGAGACCAAGTTCTATACATACAGACAACTCTTTCAAAAAAGACAGCACTAGTATTTCTGTGGGGCCTTTAGGGACTTTCCACCCCCTCACTTGTTCCCGTAAACCAATTCTTCTCCCTATCGTGTGCCACTCCTTCTCCCTATCGAAACCAATTCTTGGAGTTTTTCAGTTGACGGGGACTTGCCAGACAGCGGGTAATTTTCCAGTTGCCCGTAACAGGTATACGCCCTAACCGCCACAATGAACAGACAACTATAACGGCCAGAAGGTGGGACAAAAGTTCCTAAGCCAATGAATTCAAAAGTCACCACATTTACCCAATCATTGTGAGAATATACCCGCCCTATGAGTAAATAAACCTATAAAAAGTATGTGATTCCGCTTTTAGGGGTTCCCCATTGGCCTCCTGCGTGAGGTTCAGGGAACCCCGGTGCATCGGCTCCTAATAAACCTCTTGCGTGTTGCAACGGCTCTCGACTCTTGGCGGTTCTTGGGCGAGTTGGAATCCCTCGTAGACCGCTTGGGTCTAACATTTCAATGACAAGATTGAGCATGTTTTTAGGCTGAGAGAAGGGACCCAGAGAAAGAATGATTAATACTGGTCAGACCTTGAGGAAAAGTGTGGAAATGAAGGGTACAAAAAGTATAGGGCCAATTTGAAAGGAGGGCAGGACATCTCTGAGACAGGGGTTTGAAGATGACATGTTCAAGTGACAGAGAATGTTCATACCTCTGAGAAACAGAAGGCAAGGCCACCTGCTAAGAATTAGATCAAATGAGGTCCTTGGAGAAGAAGAGCTACACTGGGCATTCCAGGAGGGGTAAACATTTCTTATAACTATCACAGGAAGGGAGAGAAATCAAACACAAGAGAAGGCTGACCAGGAAGCTTTGATGACCCAGCTGAGGTCTGAACCCCCTTGCCTTCAGAGGGGCCACTTTGGAGGGATGTGCAGTCTTCTGGGATGCACTCAACAGCTCAAGTGAGGAGTCGACCGAGTTTGGGTAGACCGCGACTGCACTGTCCAACAGAATATGGTAGAAATGATGCTATGTGAACTTCTAGGTCAGGCCTTTAGACACTGGCAGCTTCTACTTCCGGTCTGTGGAACACTCTCTTGGAGCCTTGGCAACAGAAGTTCAACTACCTTGCTGGAGGGACCACGTGGTGAGGCAGAGACCACACAGAGAGAGCAGGGCGCCAGCTGAGCCCCGCATCCAATTAGCCCCTTCCATCAGGGGACCAGGCATGCGAGCAAAACCCACCAGGACTCTCCAGACCAGTTGAGCACTGAATGACCCAGTCCGTTCAACACGCTGGGTCCTGCCTAGATTCCAGACTCACAAAACCATAACGGGAAATGATGAGAAGCTGTGGTCTCAGTGGAGCTGAAGACTTCAGAAGTAGGGCTGTCCCAAGTTTGGAGTGGGCTGGGGTCTCACCCTGGGAGCAGCTTGGTGAGGCCAGGTGGTGATAAGATCCTGGTAGTATTATAAACGTGGCGGAGAAAATTTGCTGACAGGCTGGGGAAAGGCAGAAAAGCTTACCAGGTTCAAATTATTCCTAATCATTCCTAGCAGTTCTTACTTTAAAAAACAGGATTCAAGGAGGAAAATTGTTCACCAGCAGTCACCTCAGCTGCCACTGTGATGCCTGGTGACACATAATTAGAAAACAAATGACAGATTAGTTTAATAATATTCATTAGCAACTAATGAAACTGACAGTGTTTCCTACTGAAAGCAGTTTGGGCTCTTAGTTGATTTCAAGCAATCTCCTCCCGCCCCCCCCCCCCCAGCCTTTCAGCTAGAGGCCGGGGCGGGGGCTTGAGGGGGAAGGGTTGCAAATGGGTCATAAAACACAGCACAGAGGGGGAGACGGTTGAGGGAACAAAAAGAACAAGAGCAAACTCAGAGTGGGAGAGGGGAGATTCCTGGGGGTCCTGGGAGGAGAGATGAAGGAAGGAGGTGAGTGTGAACCCACCCTCCCAGCTGTCTTCAGACATCTAACTGCTGTCAAAAACAACATTTCCATTTGCCTCGGGGAGGAAATGGTTATGGGGGCGGGAATCAGTGCTTGCTTTCAGGCATTGTTGTTTTCTTTCCCCTTAAAAAAAAAAAAGTATCCTAAGAATTTTAACGACATGCAGAAATCATAGCCGTCTTGCTGAATCGCTGTAGGACTGACCCCCCTTGACAGTTCTCAAATTATTCAGCTATCAAGGGCCTGCTAAACATTAAATTAAGCATCCTCTCTCCCCTGTCCTGAACCATTAAGTTATGCAAATGCACAGATAATGGGGCATACGACAGCTGGAGGCATTAATCACGCAGCCCTGTCTCTGGGCTGTTGTTATGTAGAAACTGCATCTGCCAACAGGCCGAGCAGCCACAATTAGATCTCGCTTGATGGAGTGAGAGGCACTGCCTAGCCCTCCGCGCTCGCGTTCAGTTGTAGACCTGGGAGTGAATAAGGCACTTGGGAGATGCGCTGGCCCTCGTCCTCCCTCGCCCCCCCCCCCCCCGTCTTTTTAATACCAGCTCCTCCAATTGAAATGAAAAATTACCTTTGATTGTTATCATTTGCAAACAAAACCGGTCAGAAGACAAACCTGCTGTTTACAATGATTGTCTTTGTTGTCCCTCCCGTAGGGCTCTTTGGGGAATTTCCCTGATTTGTTGTTGTTTTTTTTTAACGAATTCTCAGTCTATGAGGGGAGGCTGGGGCTTGGAGGAAGGAAGAAGCAAACAGACTTTTTTTTTTTAACATCTTTATTGGAGTATAATTGCTTTACAGTGTTGTGTTATTTCTGCTGTATGACAAAGTGAATCAGCTATACATATACATATATCCCCTCCCTCTTGCGCCTCCCTCGCACCCTCCCTATCCCACCCCTCTGGTCACAAAGCACCCAGCTGATCTCCCCATGCAATGCAGCTGCTTCCCACTAGCTATCTGTTTTACATTTGGGAGTGTATATATGTCAGTGCCACTCTCTCACTTCATCACAGCTTACCCTTCCCCCTCCCAGTGTCTTCAAATCCATTCTCTATGTCTGCATCTTTATTCCTGTCCTGCCCCTAGGTTCTTCAGAACCTTTTTTTTAGATTCCATATATATGTGTTAGCATATTCCATCGCGGCCTCCAGATTGCCGCCTGGGAGGCCAGACTGACTCGCCCCGCAAGGCTGTTTGCTGGAAAACTCGAGAGCTTACCTGGGCTCTCCTGCGGCTGCCCTGCTCCCGCCAGCACCTAATCATACAGGAAAAAAGACGGGCAGAGACTAAACCGGGGTCTCTCTCCTCCCCGCAGTGAGGGGTGAATGAAATGGGCTGGGAGACATCCCACCAGCTGCTCAAGAACTTTCACTGTGCTTTCTCATGGCTTAACACTCAATTTACAGCTTATGTCTTTTTGAAAATCCACGTTGTTAAGCATTTATATAGCGGTCAATTGTCTTGTCTGTTTGGGGTGTTTTTTTAGTGTGTGAGGATAACATTGGTGGCTTTGTAGCAATATGTATATATGCTTATATGCATACATGCAACTCTATATAGGAGTGGAGTTGGCCTATCTTCTTTTTATACCAAAACATTGATTTCCAACTGGTGTCTCAAGACCCTGTGGTTCTACAGTCCTTCTGGGTAAGTAGGAGGCCCACTGTGGGGGAGTCTCATGATCACCACCCTCGCCAACCCCCAAAAGCAGCAGGAGTACCGCTTAACACAGCAGCTCAGTAGGTGAAACAGGTCTTTTTTAAGTTTTTCTGTTTAAAAAAGAGTTTGGGAAACCACTGTTCTAAAACGAAGTCATGGAGACATTTAGACTTGGCCCCTGGCAACAGGCATTCCATCTCAGACCTGTTCTCCCCGTCTGCTAAATACAGAATCACTAAATCGCACAATGGCACTGTTTCTTCTCCTTCCCTCGAAAGTTCTCCAACACTTTGAGGAAGCCTACGTGTGTTTAAGAGCAAGAAACCCAGAGAGGAAAGGAGGAGTGATGATCTGCCAATCACTGAAGCAGGCTGCCCTCCCCTACTGTCTCCACCAACTCCCATATCAGGCCAACTAGCTCGGAGCCGGGTCAGTGCATTCCTGACCTCCATGTGCAAAGGCAGCAGATCTGTGCAGAGGGAGGGAGCCAGCCAGCTGGGGGGAAATCTGGAACCGGGGAACCGCCCAGCTTTTCGGGTGAGACTGAGTCCAGTCGGCTCAAGCAGCGAGAGGGCACACCGTGCTCTTTCCAAGCCTTCCAGGCCTGCCTGCTCCGTGCTGTCTTCTCCTAGACTCTCAAGCGGTGCTTCCTCCCAAGGCCTCCCAAGCCGGGATGAACCCGACCACCAGGATTCAGGTCCTTCTTGCCTCATCTGGAACACTGGCCTCCTAAGCTCCGCGTCACCCTCCCCAACTCCGTCTTCCCACAAACCCCCGAAATGCCTCCAACGCCCACCTGTGTGGCCTTTCCCTGTTTACAAGTCATGTGTGCATCTGACCGGTTCTTCCCGTCAAGCTGTGGTGTCATCTCTCTAGGGAGCCTCCCCTGACCCTCCTCCCCTCCCCACCCCACCCGGGCCAGGTGAGTGTCAGTACTCCCAGCCCCTCAGCCCCTCATTACTTGCTTGTAGCTTTCACACTAGGAAGTCATGTATTTGCATGTCTGTTGTCTCCATCAACAAACTCAAGATACAGTTGTGGGCAGGTTCCAGCTCTGCTCATTCCTAACCCTGCTGCCTAAGCCAGTGCTTCTCCAACGTTAAGGATCCTCCAAACCCCGAGTCTTAGGGATCTTATTTAAAAAGCAGACTGATTCAGCAGGTCTGCGGTGGGGCCTGAGAGTCTGCATTTCTAACAGGCTCCCTGGGATGTCGATGCTGCCCGTCAGTGGACCATGCTCCCAGTAGCCAGGCCCTAAATGACCTTCAAACCCAAACCCAGCCTCTATGTCATATTGCCAGCGCTTAGTACACAATACAAGGTTTGAGTGACTACCTCCGCCGACCAGTTGTTAAATGACTAAGTCTGCCTACCAATTCTCCTGTCTAATAAGCCCACGGTAAGACCTCAGTCACTTAGGCTGCTTGTCACTAGAAGCAACTCAGGTGCGCAGACAAATGGATCATTAGCCCTTCTCATGTGAAGGCTCCCCTGGCTCACCTCTAGAGGCATATGAGTCCTCCCTCCCCGCTCCCCGACATCCGTCAGCCCTGTCACTCCCAACAGGTCCAGCACGCTTCGTTTTCTCTGTAGCACTACTACTGCACTCAATTTAAAAAAACAGAGATCCACGTGTCTCTTCCCTTGCTCATTGCCCACCTCCCACTGGAGGGCAAGGTCATGAGGGCATGTCTGTCTCTCGCTCCATCACCGCATCAGCGCAGAACACAGCGCCTTGTGTTTAGGCATCAGAAGTGCTGCCCGAACCACTGGGGCTCTTCTTCCTGTTATCAACACTGAATGACTCCAAGAGCCAAAAAGGCAGAGACCCCCATGGAAGACACCCTGTTTTCACCCTGGAGCAGAGGCAGGGGTTTATCTGGAGAGCACTGTCATTTTTTTAACCTCAGTTGGTTTTTTAAATGTTGGAGTCCTCTGGAAATGCTGATTTGCATGAAAAGCAAACAAGTACCCTTCTTTTGTAATGATCTTTATTTCTGAGGACCCTAGTACCTCCTGTGCTGTTAACATGTGCTCTGAGGCTGAGGAGAGCTTCCCATTTTCCTCCCAGTGCTTCAATCTTCTAAGGAAAACTGTTGAACAAAGAGCCCACCCATGAAGCTTGGCTGGAGGGGAATAAAGCTGGAACACGATTTCAGTAAGACAGCTTTGAAATTTAGAACAATACTTAACATTGCAGCTGAGGAGATTTGCATTTTCTGCCACTAAGAACTGGGTCTGGGTAAGAACACTGAAGGTTTTACTATTTCCCTTAAAAATTCAGCTACACAAAGTTCAGAAATTGTTTAGTTGGAGAAAATTGAGAAACAGGGTAGGAGGGACAAATAGAGGCCTGTCCACCCTCCACTCTGAATTTCTAGCACTCTATTTTGTTCAGAGGTGTTTTAGGAAAAACTGACAGGAACCCAATTCATACCAGCTTAAGCTGAAACACAGAAGGAATTGATTGGCTCATGTGAATTGTCAAGTTCACAGAAAGATCTAGCATCAGGCTTAAATGGACCCAGGATCTCTACAAAGGTCAGGTATTAGAAGGTCTGTAATTTTCAAATGCTTCAGCGCAGACATACGAAATCATGTTTATGTTGGTTAAGCTTCAACGCTAGGGACAACCTGTAGGCCTAATAGAAACATTATACAAAAAAAGGGAACCTACAAGAGACAACTATACCAGTTCTATTATCCAGATCTCTATCAACACGGAGGCTTTGCCAATTAACAGTGAGACTAAGAAGAGAGCGGCTAATTACTGAACATGATGAATGTTAGGATTAAGTTCTTAACGGTCAAGTTAAAGATATTCAAGATATATGGACTGGCAAATCTTTGAGACATTCTTCCCCTTGCAAGAATAATGTTTGCTTATCATTTCTGCAAGACCTCTGGCTTTTACCCCTGGCGATCCCCTCCCAGGGCTTTACCCCGAACCAGGCTTGTGCCATGGGTTTGGAAGATTTCTAGTTACTTGTGCTGATCTTAATGGAAAAGAATCTTGCCTCTGGGATACCATCATCTCTGCCTCAAGCGAACCTTCCACGCAAAGACCTTGATGTGGTCACTCTGCAGACAAAGGAGGGACTCCTGTGCTTTTCAGAAATTGTTGGAGAAGACTGAGAAACAGAGTAGGAGGGCCAAATAGAGGCCTGTCCACCCTCCACTCTGAATTTCTAGCACTCTATTTTGTTCAGAAGTGTTTTAGGAGTAACTGACAGGGACCCAATTCACACCAGCTGAATTTCTAGCACTCTAGAAATTCAGAGTGGAATTCTGGGTTCGGAGGTCAAGACTGAAGAGGAGGCTGGCCCGCGTTCTTACTGTGATTAGGAAGTGGGGATGGGGAGAGAGTTTGCACAAGGAAAAGGGTGCGTGGTTTGAATGCCGCCCCCTCACCAAAGGAAGGAGCACCGAGGCTTTCTGACCTGCTTACCCACACGTGGGACAGGAGGGGAAGAGGAAGGAAAGAGGCTTAAAAGTTGGCAGCAAACATCAAAAAAGGAAGTCAGACTCTACTGCGGACCTAAAACAATAAGGAGTTTTAAATTCATAAAGCTAATAGAATAAATCAAACTACGGGGCTCCTGGTCACACCTAAATGTACTTATTAGCTGTCTGTATACGTGATAGAATTGTGTGAGACCGGTTTTCCTTATCATCAGGAAGCAAGGTTAGAGAGCAGTCAGCCCTACCCACCTCAAACGTTCTGATGGTTAACATTACCAGTCAAACACCACCTCAGGGTTTCACACGACCCACTTGTTTCAGGTAGGGTTACAAGACCCCTGCTTTCCTTTATGTCACACTCACGCTCAGGCAGATTCTCTGCAAGTGCTGACAAAGGTGAGCACACTGTCTCGCAGCGACCCTAGCCAAGGGACAGGCCTCTGTTCCAACCAATCCAGATGCGGCTTGGGTCATATACCTGAACTGGATCCAAGCTTCTGATGGACCAGGCCTGGTTCCCCTGCCCTGGCCTGAGGATCGGGTTTTATACGGCCTCTGAGCAAGGAACAGAGGGGCAGAAACGATAGCTGTCCACCTCACACCCTTCCCCAGTCGCAGAGAAGACAGGGTCCTCTCCGGCTACCATCTTTCTTTCCCAAATGGCAAATGCAAGACGGTGCACCCAACAATGCAACATTATTCAGCCATAAAAGGGAATGAAGTACTGATACATATTTTTAACACAGTTAAACCTGGAAACATTTGGCTAATCAAAAGAAGCCTGGCATCAGAAGACCACACGTGATTCCATTTATATGATGTGTCCAGAACAGGCAAACCCAGAGTCAGGAAGTAGATTGGCGGTTGCCAGGCAGCGGGGTGGAGGGGGATGGGGAGTGACGATAATGGGTACAATGTTGCTTTTGGAGGTGATGACAGTGTTCTGGAATCAGAGTGATGGTTGTACTTATGAATATCCTTATATCAACCTAATGAAGATCCTGACACCACAAAAGTGTATACTTTAAAAGGTGAGTTTTATGCTTTGAGAATTGTACCTCAACCAATAAATAAATTGAAAATATATATATATATATAAAACAGGCAGCAAACGTGACCTTACAGATAAAATTACTCCTGGCAGAGAAGAGTTTGTGCTGCGCCGTTTGGACCCCCTCTCCCTCAGCCTCTAATGTGGCCCAAGGAGGCTTTGACTATCCAGTGGTAGCCTATCCATATTCTTCCTTCTCCCCCTAAAGCTTCCTTCCTTCAAATCACAATTTCCCAAGCTGGTCTTCTGCTGATCACCTTGAAGTTTGGAAACACTGCATGGATTAAACAAGTCAAAAAACTTCCTTGTGCAGTACTTCTGGGGGGTCTCGTCGTGCTAATGAGCACTGTGGACCACTGAGAAGAAAATGGCACTTCTCACACTGGACTACCAAACAATTTGGTTCCCCTCCACCACCCCTGGAAGAAACATCTTAATTCTACGGAAAGTAGTTTGAAAAAACACTGTTCTCCAGAACTAACTGGTTCTTTTCTTTGGACGTGGCGAGATCTGTACATAACAGATCTCATTAAAGCTTTTTCTTTTTTAATCTCCTCCAGGGTTTGATTCCTGGCTTTGCCCTTATTTTGGCTGTGTGACCTTAAACAATTGCCTCAGTCTCTGAGATTGTTTTGCATCCATCAGATGGAGATAGTACCTACCTCTCAAGGTTGTTAGAGGAATCAAATAAGAACGTAAAATGCCTAGCACAGTACTTGGTACACAGTTGGTGCTTAATAAATGTGCATCTTCTTTCTTTACCAAATATATTGACATCAAATCCTTCTGGAAGAAGCAGGCATATCTCTAACCCCCACAATGCTGGCACGTGCTGTGTCCGTCATGGACTTGAAGTATTTGCTAAATGCACGGATGAATGAATCATCAATGCCCTGCTAGACCCCTGTCCCTGAGCCACACAAATCCAGGGTAGATGACCCATGACAATGGGACAGTCATAAAATGGGAAGAGTTCTGGCGCTTACAGCTCGATATCTAGAAGAATAATTTTCACCAAACCCCCCCAATAGATATTTAAAGGGCAAGGCAGGGAGATGTAAGTGTTCCTAATCTTTGCTTAAGGATACTGATGACATGATGTTGCTTTCCTAGTGCAGGCAGTTGGACGATCCTAACTCAGAAAGCATTAATGCAGAGAGAGCAACCAGTACACACAGAAAACCCAGCACTTGGACCTTGGAACGAGGCCACAGGGGTTTGAATCAGAGTCCGGTCAAGTGTGACCTTGACCTCCTCACCTCTCGGTTCCCCGTCTCAGCACCTACTTGTAGGGCTGCGGTGAGGATTCGAGTTAACAAATGAGACGTGCTCAGAGCAATGCTTAGATCATAGTAAGCAAGCAACAAATATGGACTGCTATTATACTCATGGTAATTGACACTTATTAATGCCTCATCATAAACCCTTTGCAGCCCTGTTCCAAAAGCCTTCTCTCATCTAACGGTCCTCTAATCTCACAGGTGAAACAGAAGAGACTCAGCCATGCAGGAGTTACTGAAGAAACCTTATTCACAGAACAAGTGTGAAAATGTTTTTTTATTGGTATTAAAAGGGAATTTTTTTTTTTTTTTTTTTTTTTTTGCGGTACGCGGGCCTCTCACCGCTGTGGCCTCTCCCGCTGCGGAGCACAGGCTCCGGACGCGCAGGCCCAGCGGCCATGGCTCACGGGCCCAGCCGCTCCGCGGCACATGGGATCCCCCCGGACCAGGGCACGAACCCGTGTCCCCTGCATAGGCAGGCGGACTCTCAACCACTGCGCCACCAGGGAAGCCCTAAAAGGGAATTTTAAGGCTGTAATACCAGCTCTTCATTCCTTAAAGGGAAGCAGTTACTATAATGATGTACTTGGAGCCACACGGCTAGTTAGCACCTTCCCTCTTCATTGGGGGACTATGAAATCTATTATGTTCCCTTAGGAGGGCAGTTTCCAATGAGAAATTGCTACATTTGTAAAGAACATACTGACCATGATGAAACGATTTTATCCACATCTACAGGATGATGACAAAATTGGACATGACTAAAAGGTTTGGGTAGCCCAATTCTCAGGAACAAAACCTAGGAACAAATGTCATGATACCCATAAAAATGCCTTGATGTGTCACAGGACACCAATCTAAGCCTTTAATTCACATTCCAGTGCAGATGGCCTCAAAGGTGTTTTGAATCAGCAGGTTTTTATTTTTTATTTTTTAAGCAGAACAGCCCTTTTCTCAAAATGTTACATGGAAACCAAATATGTAAACAAAAAAATATATTGCTGGGCCAGTCTAGGCTGAAAATCATAGGATGGCAGTTCTACCCAGCAGTGGTCCCTGAGCTCCTCAAAGAATTTTCCAGGCACCATTAGATCTCGTGAGCCCCCATGAGCCCCCCTCATAAACTCTGATACTAAATTGGAGAAGATCAGGAAATTGAAGGAGGGGGTATGGCAACAGAAGAGGCTGTGCAATTATCTCCCAAAGACTGATCACACTCTAAAGGGACTTTACAATTACTGAATCCTACCAAGTTCTAAACCACATTAGACTTCATAGCGTTCGTTTTTTTCCTTCAACCTGGTAAGTGGGGCTCTTGAGGAATATCAGACCAGCTCTAAGCAAATTTAAGAAACATCTTCTCTATAAATTTCAGTAGTAGTTTCAGTAAATTTACAACCTGTGTGCTAAGGATGTTCTCATTCTAGACCTGGCTTTCTCAGCCTCACCACTATCTGCACTTGGGGTTGGATAATTGGGGGGGGTCGGGGTAGGAGCTGTCCTCTTCATTCTAAGATGTGTACCTAGATGCCAGTAACAAGCCCCAAGTTATAACAACCTACAGCACTTCCATACGTTACCCAGTGTCCCTTGGGGGACACTATCCCCCCACCCCGTGAGGATTCTGTTCCGGACTCACCCCTTCCAGACCATTCCTCACAGTGGCAGGCAGGAGAAATTTAAAACGAATGTAATCAGGGGTCTCCCTGCTTTGAAGTCCTTCCTTTCGTTCCTTCAGCCACGTGGTAAACACTTGTGAGCACCTGCTGTGTGCACGAACTTGCGCTGCTCCACGTGGCCTGCAGAGGGCACCCTTCCCGACCTAAGCCTCCTCCACTGACACTTCCACCCGCAGCCCTCCACCACCCGGCCATCACGTAAACCTGGAGATCTGTTCATACTCCTGCGACTCTGTACTTGCTGTCCCCTGTGTCTGAAATTCCCTTTCTCAACACATCCACCTCCTTGGGAGTCTTTTTTTTAAACCACTGAACAAAGCTCCGTCTACGCGACGCTCCGGGGATAAAGTTAGTAACCCTACACAATCCCTGCTCTGCCAAGTCTTAGCCACCAAATACAATCAAACACCTCTCTGAACCTATTGCAGCTGAGGGCTGATCATCTGCCTCTTTCTAGAGACTGAAACTCCTTGAGGAGTTCCTATATGCTCAGCAACCATTGCAACTGTTAGAAGAGTAACTTTAGTAGGATAATAGTTTCCTGTAGTTCATCAAAAATTTGAGGGCCACTCCAACAGTGTTAAATGCCACTAGAGAGGATAAAAAGCAGAGAAACAATTCACAAAGGAATATTCAATAGGAAAAGACACTACGACTTTTTGTAATTCATTGTAAGGACAGCAAAACAGCAACAGATGTTTGAAGGGAAAAATGGGTAATCGACCAATTTCAATTCTACTGATTTCAAGATTGCTGGAGAAAGAGAACCCTGGTTGAAGCTAATTTTGAGCCCTCTTTTCAAAACCTTTGCACCAGCCAAAAGCTGTTTATTAGGCTAAATCTCCGCTGGCTTCTCTAAATTTGTGTCCAGACAAATTGGAAATATCACACCAGCCAGTGGTCACTGTGAGTCTGCTTTTCACAGGCTGATTGATTTTATAATGTTCCAGGCAATTTCAAGTTGTCAGTAAGAACTAATTCTGTCTCATTATTGCCTTCACTCTTGCCAGCTCCGTGACCGCTTATTGGTTTTTTTTTTTCCTTCATGTTCATTTTCTCCTGCTAACTCTAAAGCCTTGTGTTCCCTCTCTTGCCCCATTCATAGGTCTGAAGCTCTAATTATAGGGAGCTCCCCCAGCACAGTTACAGGTGAAAGCATCAGCCCTTCTCAGAGGCTCCAAAGTTGAACCCTAAAGCCCCATGAAACCTCCTGCCAAACCTATTACAGCCTGCAAAGCTGTATTACGTCATCAGTCCAACAATGCTGTAGCTAAAGCCCTCTCTCGAGGTGATATTAAACCAACTTGTCAGTCTGTATTCATGGAGTTACACACACTCAACTTACACAGCTGGGGAATAGAAACTGGCTCTGGCACGGCTCTCTGTGTATCATCATACAATCTAAAATAGGAATCATCTGTGAACTTCTTTACTCAGAATCCATATGGTGGGTGAAGCCTCAAAGTCATGAGATCTCAACCAGCACATTTCATAGTAGCCAAATTATTAAATATACTCCTAGTAGGGCGTACAGACTCGGAATCAAATTCTTGCCATTAAGCAGAAACATAGGCAATTACTTCCTTTGTATCACACATACTTCTTAGGCAGTGGAAACTGCTGGAAGACCTGTACTCAAAATAAACACTAGTTGCATAGCATGCCAAGTATTATAAATAAAATGCTCTATGCCTTTTCCCTAGTTGATGAGATCTCTGTTTTAGCAGGAAAGAACAAGTCTCTAACAACCTTATATACATATCTTACTCACATGATTACCAAGAACCAATCCTTTAGCCAGAACTAGTAAGATGAATAAAATATGCTTATGCCCTTGAGAAACTCAAAATCAACTGAGGCTCTAAAACTGAGGCAATGCCATAAAAGCAGCATAGGCTCTAGGAGTCCATGAATGAGAAAACCATGGATCCTCCTGGGTGTGAGTGTCAGGGAGAGTCCCACAGACAAGATGAGAAAAGAGCTTTGCCCTGCACAGGGAGGGCCCTGTGCAGAGAGGAGGAACGCGTAGGAAGAGGTAAGGCTGCGCAACACTTTCTAGAGTGGTCCAGACACAGCCAAGAGTGCTGGGGGTATCAGTAGGCCTCAGGAAGAGGCAGGGTGGATACAGGTGAGGCTATAGCAGACTAGGAAAGAGCCTTGATTATCCTGAAGATGTCAGAAATCTAATAGGAAGATGATGTATCTGTTTTAGAAACTGGCCAAGATGGCCTTAATCCCCTCAAGCTGACTAAACTTGAGATAGGATTCTCCCTGACGTTAGGTCCCTGACTTCCCTTTTCTTAAAGCATTTTCTTTAGAACACTTGTAAATTCTCTCTGCCCCCTTTAAAAAGTACCTACATCTTTTTTAAAGCCTCTTGGTTTTCAGCCCAGGACTGTCTTTCTCCAGGTCCTGGGAAACTTCTCTTGAAATACAATCCAAGGGGACAGCACGTTCATCACCCAGTTTCTATGAAAGGGTAGGAGCCTAACCTCAGTGGGCACCTTGCTCCAAGTTGTAAAACTCCCTCCTACCACTGAGATATGAGAAGTTTGCTTTTCCTTGTGGTAAAACCAATCAGCAAACATGGATGGCCTACAGCTCCCTCTCACTACAGCCCTTAGAACCCTACCACCCTCTGCTTCAGCTGAGTTGGGCTCAGACTAAGATCTGGCCTCTCTTCCCTATTGCAATAGCTTGAATAAAATCTTCCTTGCCCATTTAATTTTGCTCAGGATAATTTTTGCTGTGACAAAATCTTCTCTTGGACCCACCTTCCCCTTCAGCTACCTCCCCATTTGTCTTCCCTTTTACAGCAAAACTCCTTCCAGGATTGTCTAGACTCACTGTCCCTCTCCTCTGCTCCACTCTGACTTTTGCCCTCATCATTCCACCAAAACTTCCCTGTCAATCCCATAAGTGACCTCTCCTTGCTAAACCCCGGGTCACTTCTCAGTCCTCAGTGGCATGTGACCCAGCTGATCACTCCATCCTCCTGGAAATGTCTTCAGCTTCCACCATGTCTTATTCTTCCTCTTCCCTCTAGCTGCTCCTTCGCAGGCTCTTACTGACCCCTGATCTGTGAACTCTGGGGCATTCCAGGACTTAGTCCTTGTACCTCTTCTCTTCTCCACCTACCCTTAACTCCTAGGTGTTCTCAGCCAGTCTCACTGCACTTAGTATGACGGATTTGCTGACTACCTCTTCAGCCTGTAGGTCGACCAAGAACTCCAGATGTGCATTACGAGGGGTTATACGTAAGTGACTACTAAACATCTCCACTTACATGTCTAACAAGCATCTCAAGCTTGTCCAAGACTGAGCTCCTGTCTGCCCCCCCAACCTGCTCTTCCCAGAGTCTTCCCCATCATAATAAAAGGAAAGTCCATCCTTCTAGTCGCATAGTTTAAAAAAAGCTTACAATCACCCTTGATCCTACATTTTCACATAACTATGTCCAATTTGTCATGATATCCTGTCACTATCAAAATACAACTGGAGGGACTTCCCTGGTGGTCCAGTGGTTAAGAATCCGTCTTGCAATGCAGAGGACGTCGGTTTGATCCCTGGTCAGGGAACTGAGATCCCACATGCTACGGGGCAACTAAGCCCACACGTCACAACTAATGAGCCTGCGTGCCACAACTAAGACCCAATGCAGCCAATAAATAAATATTAAAAAAAAAATACATCTGAAATCCAGTCAATTCTCACTTCTCCCTCTGCAACCACCCAGGGTCCAAGCCATCATCTCTTGCCTGGACTGCTGCAGTGACCCGCGACTGGGTCTCCTCTACTTCCCTTCCAGCACCACCTCCATAATCGACTCTCACCGCAGCAAGCAGACACATCATTCTAAAATATATGTCCATTAACGTCACTCCCCTGCTCAGAACTTCCGTGACACGTCCCACCTCCATCAGCACAGCCACGTCCCTGCAGGGGTCCAGCAGCCATCACGTGGCTGGTCTCCAATCCTCAGCTGACCACAGGCCCCACTACTTCCTCTCCTCCCTCCACTCCACTGATGCCCTCCTTCTCATTTTTCCACAAATCTTCTCCCTTCAGAACCTTTATACATGCTGTTCTCTCTCCCTGGAGAGCTTTTCCTTGGGCCTCCACCTAAATGTTACGTTCACAGAAACGCCTGCCATGAAACTCTATTCAAAGTTGTACCTCTTCTCCCTTCCTTGTTTTTTCTCCAAAGCTCTAATTCTCTCCTATACTGCATATTTTTCTCTGTATTTTTTTTTTACTACTACATCGCTCCCTTGGCTAGAATATAAGCTCCATGAGGGCAGGATACTGCTGTATCCCCAGCAAGTAGAACAGAGCCAGCATCCAGCACGAGCTCAGCCATAAGTGAATGGAGGTAACATGTAAGATGAATCAAAGACAGTGGGGAATAAGGGGATGTGGGGATACCAGAAATAAGGCTACTGCAGAGGTCCAAACGAGTGAGAAAAGGGGTCCTGAACAAAAGCAGTGACAGATGGAATGGAACTATAGACACACAAACTGTTCCTCTGAGAGGGGGATGTCATAGGAGGGATTCCCAAACTTAATTGGGCATGGAACCCTTCTAGGTGGAAGTGACTTACAGGCCTCCAAGTTTCACTGAACCTAACGCAGGAAACCCAGGATTCGAAGTTCTCTAAAGTTGTTTCCCCAGCACTAAAGTCCAATGATCCTGTGTCAAAAGTCAGGTGACTCAGTACATTTAGGCCATGTGCTCTCTTGGTTACATAATAGTCACAATAATGGAAACCCATCTGTGATGGGGGCATCTAATCTCAAAGACGAGTATTAAAATGCTGCATCAGGGCTTCCCTGGTGGCACAGTGGTTGAGAGTCCACCTGCCGATGCAGGGGACACAGGTTCGTGCCCCGGTCCTGGAGGATCCCACGTGCTGCAGAGCGGCTGGGCCCGTGGGCCATGGCCGCTGAGCCTGCGCGTCCAGAGCCTGTGCTCCGCAATGGGAGAGGCCACAACAGTGAGAGGCCCGCGTACCGCAAAAAAAAAAAAAAAAAAAAAAAAAAACTATAAAATGCTGCATCAGTTAGAATCCCTCCATTCTCCAGTAACAGAACCAGAATAACACATGTGATAAATACATCTAATCGTCTCCTGGAACAGGAAATCTGGGAGCAGGCAGTCCAGTTTTGGTAACAGCCTGCCAGTCAGGCTTCACCTGGTTTCTCTGATTTTCATGTTTAAACTTAGGGTTGTAAATTGGCTGCTACTGCTCCAGATATTGTATCATCACAACAGCATTCCACCTTGGGAAGAAGGAGGGGCATAAGGCTACTTCATTACGTTCTGTCTTTACATGGGATTTTTTTTTTTTGGCTGCGTTGGGTCTTCGCTGCTGCGTGCGGGCTTTCTCTAGTTGCGGCGAGCAGGGGCTGCTCTTCGTTGCGGTGCGTAGGCTTCTCATCGCGGTGGCTTCTCTTGCTGTGGAGCATGGGCTCGAGGCGTGCGGGCTTCAGTAGATGTGGCACACGGGCTCAGTAGTTGTGGCACATGGGCTTAGTTGCTCTGCAGCATGTGGGATCCTCCTGGACCAGGGATCTTACCTGTGTCCCCTGCACTGGCAGGCGGATTCTTAATGTGCCACCAGGGAAGTCCTATATGGGAAATTTTTAAAAAATGTTTCCTAGAAACCACCAGACTCGTTGGCCAGTATCGCACTGCCACTTGAAGTTGTATAGGAGGATGGGTTTGGGTTTGGGAATGGGTTTATAATAACTGGCCCAGACCTCCATGCTTCATCCCTTAGGATTAAAAGAGGGGCCCCTGTTCCCTAAGATCAAGGGTTCTCCACCCTACCTGAACAAAAGAGCAGTCTCTTAAAAAGGGAAAGAAGTGGGGATAGCGGGTAATGAACAATGGGCCACGGCTGCTGGTGATTGTGTCTGTTAGCTTTAAGGCCACCACATCAGTCCCAGGAGTTTCTAACAGTACATGGGATGCCTATCACCCAACAACCTTGACTGACTAGCAGTGGCACCCTGGAAACGCTGTGTTGGGAAGTACCTACCAATGAAGTACTTGTAGGACCCCAGGAAAGAAGAGCCGTACTTTACAGCAACGGCTATGACCCAACTAGCCAAGGAGGTAGCAAGCAGCATGGTATCTGTACCGCAGATCTTTCCTTGTAGCTGGAAAGCCCCAGCCTGTGATGACAATTCCTGTTTTCTTCCCTCTAGAAGATCAGTCCCAACCGCATTACCCCTGCTTCTGCTTCCTCTGAGTCTGAATGTCATCTGCCCACACTGAGGAGGAAAGGAGGAAGCCCAGGAGAGGCGTAGGCAGGAGGAATCCCACATTCCTCCTGACATCTGATCGAAGCACAGGTAAAGTAAGTCTTATGCTGTCCTCACCGAGTTCTAAGTATGAGGGACTGTACTATACACACAACCCCAGAATAAGAACTGGAGGTCAACCAACTTACAAACTTTTATCTGAAAAATCGCCTCAAATCTGAAATCACCAGTATTTCTACACCATCTTTAGTATCTATTTTTATGAACCAGTTTTCAAAAGCACCATCAGAAACAGGTCTAGAGCGTTTATTTCCAAACCTGAATATTTTTAAGCCAACTTTTCGTCTTCCTTAGCTAGATGAGTTCAGGAAAAACATTTCATTTATTAAAAGGGCTGCATTACAAAGGTTCGCCCCAAGAGAACACAAGCTCCTCGAGAGCAGGGATTTGGGGCTGGTTTGCTCAGTGTCCCCAGCATCTACCCCAGGTGTCCTCACATCAAAGCATTCCATAAATATTTGTTGAAGTAATGCCATCAGATGACCGTCCTTCTTGTGCTGTACGATATGAACTGCATGACTTTCTCCCTGAGGATTAAGATACTGACGGAGCATCCTTCAAGATCCATGGCATGCCCTAGATGAGAGATAGGGATGTGTAGGAGGAAATCTCGCCAGTCAAAGCTATCTATCTATTCAGTCTTAAGTGGAAACTCAAAAGACATGCACCACGGGAGCTGGTTGTAGGCCCAAAGTCACAGCTCTCCTTAAAAGGAACTGCGTCATGCTAGGAAGTCACTTATCAATCCTAGCAGACACGTATATAAGTGTCAGGCCCTATTCCCAGTGCTTTATATAGATTACCTCACTTAATCTTCACAACAAGGAGATAAAGCAGATTCTGTTACCATCATGTCCCTTTAACAGATGAGCAAACTGAGGCACTGGGTTAAATCACTTGCCCAGTGTCACATACAGAGCATCAGAACCAAAATTTGAACCTAGCAATCCGGCTTAAGTATCCGTGTGAATAACACCTGCATTGTATGGCCACCTTGGCCTCCCAGGACCTCCGGGATTTCAGTTTCCTCGCTGTCTGGGGGGTCGGGTGCGGACAGTGAGGAATGATGGACACATCAGGAGGTTATCAAACCTTCTCAGCTGCTTGATTGCTTTTTTTTTTTTACATCTTTATTGGAGTATAATTGCTTTACAATGGTGTGCTAGTTTCTGCTTTATAACAAAGTGAATCAGTTATACATATACATATGTTCCCATATCTCTTCCCTCCTGCATCTCCCTCCCTCCCACCCTCCCTATCCCACCCCTCTAGGTGGTCACAAAACACCGAGCTGATCTCCCTGCGCTATGTGGCTGCTTGGCTAGTCAAATTCTTAGAAACAATGTAGGATGGTGGTTACCAAGGGCTGGAGGCAGGGGAAAGGGGGAGTTGTTATTTAAAGAGAATAGAGTTACAGTTTGCAAGAGGAAAAAGTCTGGAGATCTATTTAGCACCGAGTACACTTAACACTATTGAGCTGTACACTTAAAAACAGTTAACAAAATTTTCCATCTTATGTGTTAAACCACAGGAAGGGAGGAAAGGAGGAACGGATAGAGGAAATGGACGGATGAAAGGACTCTTACGTGGCCACTCAAGAAGTACAACAGAGGCGGAACTGCTAAATCAGTGGGAAAAGGAGCCTAAGGTCCCAGCCTCTCGGCTTCTCTCCCCAGATCCTCCCACCAGAACAGCCCCTCCGGGAGACCATCAAAGCAAAGGTTTAAAACCACTAGACAGGACAACTTCTCAATTCTCTTTAAGACAATTTCAAAAGCCTCAGGTCAAATCACAGCCTCAAAAGTCTCCAGTTGAAAAACCCTCCTGGCCCCTCAAGGCTGAATGGGTTCACACTCACCACCATGGTCCTTGAGATCGTCCACAATGGAGCCCCAGTGTGAGTGTCCAAGCTTACAGAGCACCGCCGTGGTCCCCTGTACTCAGAGTTACTCATCACGACGGTCTCTTGAGTCTCTGTGTGCTGCCTATTTCATCCTTGTTTGTGAAGTGAGAGCTGTGTGCGTACCCGCCACCCCAGCTCAGAAGGCTGTTTCTACTCCCACCTTAGTTATGGGTGAGGCGCTATATCTATGCCACTGTCACCTGCACAAGGTGCCCAATTCCCCCACCTTGCCTGTTCTGGGGGCTTAACAAGTATCCAGGACTCTCAGATGGAAGGGTGGAGAGGGAGGAATTCAGAAGAGACTTAGGCACAGGGGAGCATGATGACACCCCATCCCTCCCTATCCCTCAACCAGGGTGCTGAGCCATGGTTCACGATCAGGGAGAGAATGAACTCTGGGAAAGCAGCCAACGCCATAAGCAGCTTGTAGCAACGAGGGCCAGAGAGCTGAGACGAAAGTACGTGGGGGCCATTGGCGCATACTGGTCAGTTAAAAATTTAAAAAAGGGATGCTTACTGAAGGACAGAACGATTATTATCTTTGACTGTAAACCTCTCTCTGCATCATCCTTGGGCCCTAAAGCGACCTATTTCCATCACACATGCATTCCACCAGCAGCCGAAACTCGCCTCAGCACCCATGTTATATTCTGACCCAGTTTACACGGAGCTGACTGAAAGGCAAAGAATAAGAAAATGAGGCATTTGAAAGGGAAATCCATGCTTCCTCGTTTAGAGCTGCACGAACTCCTTTGCCCACCACAGGACGGGATTAGGCTACTCAAAGCGAGTAACCCGTTTGTTTGTTTGGGAACATGGTGATTATACTCAGACGGCATAAATAAAACAAGGGACCCACGCATGCTAGATTTTTCATTTGGCAAGCAGAATGAAAATCTGAACATATCCCTGTGGGAAAATAATTTTTCATAGACTTGTTATAGGCTTCACAAGATCTACTGCACACATATTTTTAAAAGAAAATGGCTTTTTAATGATACTTAAAATATATGGCATGGCAAAAATTATTTAAAATGTGTTTCTGAGGCCTGAAGTTTGGTACTGCCTGCTAAAATATAGATGATTTGGACAAGTCTGTCTTCTCGGGATAAACGTGAGACCCAAGGTCATCTTATTATAAAGCTAACAGGAAGGTTGGTATTCAGGCAGTTAAGTAATTGGTATAAATCCCCTGAACTCACAACAGTTAGCCGTTGTCCATTGGCCTGTGTGCATTAAATAACTCCTCTTAACCCAGAAGCCAGCAATACATTGTTCACATAAAGTCAACACAAAGCAGAGCAAGAGGAAGCAGAGCTGAATCCAGGAGAGATATGACCACGACTCACCCAACAGGTGTTTCCCGAGCAGCACGCCAAGCCTGGGAAAGTGGACACGTGATTCACGTGGTCTGGATGCCCAGTCCCCACCCACGCAGATTGGCTCCGGGCCTCTCACTGTTGTGGCCTCTCCCATTGCGGAGCACAGGCGCCGGACGCGCAGGCTCAGCGGCCATGGCTCACGGGCCCAGCCGCTCCGCGGCATATGGGATCCTCCCGGACCGGGGCACGAGCCCGTGTGCCCTGCATTGGCAGGCGGACTCTCAACCACTGCGCCACCAGGGAAGCCCGACCGGCTCCGTTTTTATGAGCCATCAGCTTGACTGACCACATTGGTGGGCACGCTTTTCGCAGGAACACATCTCGGTTCTGAGCTGAAGGCTATGCCTATACCTGGGACCACCCCTGGGTGAGCGTGTGTACGTGTATATGTGCGTGCGCGCGCATGCGTGATTGAATAAAGTTTTTTCTACATAAAGCAGATCTAATATATGAAGATCTCCGTTTACAAAAAGGCTTTCATTTTTTCATCACGCAAGTCACTGAAATGTTACACTATTTTGTGTCCAGCATCTCCCTTCAAGGAGCTATGAAAACATGAAGCATCACTCATGTCAGAAATCACAGCCTAGCTGAGAAGACAAGTGACAGACCCGAAAAAGAGACCACAGCAAATGTCTGACACCAAGTCTAAAAGCTTGAGGAGTTCACAAAATCCAAAATCGCTGAAAGCCCAAGTTGCTGAGAGGACTTGGAGCAGTGGGCATTAAGAAGGGCAGGAGGGCTTCCCTGGTGGCGCAGTGGTTGAGAGTCCGCCTGCCGATGCAGGGGACGCGGGTTCGTGCCCCAGTCTGGGAGGATCCCACTTGCCGCGGAGCGGCTGGGTCCGTGAGCCATGGCCGCTGAGCCTGTGCGTCCGGAGCCTGTGCTCCGCAGCGGGAGGGGCCACAACTGTGAGAGGCCCGTGTACCGCAAAAAAAAAAAAAAAAAAAAAAAAAAAAAAAAGGGCAGGAAAGATGGTAGGCTTTAGATTACTAAAGGGGCAGAGGTGGCATTTCACGGAGGTACAAAAAGCAGAAGCAATGACTTAGAAGCAAAAATAAGCTTTCTGTTTGCCGGTAGCAGTGACAGCACCTGCCCTGATCAGGGCCACGGGAAGCAGGGCTCATTACAGTGTGGGTACTCGTTATGAAGGGGTAACAAGCTGCCCAGACAAGTTGATTTGTTACATTAGGGAGTCATTTTAGGATCCTGAATAGGAGTAACCAGGTGTTCCTTCCGTATGGTGAGAACTCACCCCAGGATTCCTTTAAAGAGCACGCTCCCCTTGACATTGAGTTAGTGATTTCATTTTCACTCAGCTTTTCAATATCCCTTCTCAGTGGTTCCCAACTTATGGATCACAGAGTTATAGCAGAGGTCCCTGAAGTCAGATAAGCACTGCTTAGAAACGACTTGCTCCTGGTATATTGCCACTGTATCGTTCTACTATCTGTAGATACCGTGTGAGACACAAAACGCAAATTCACCCCAAAGCAACAGTCACCTGAGTTGCCCCAGGCGCCAGGGCTACACATGGAGTCATTTAAACAATAACCCAAATGTCACTAGCTCCAATCTCCTTGCTGTTCATGCAGGACTTCAGCCTCCAGTAAAATGCCCCTTAAGCATTCCTAGGAGTTGCCAGGAATTTGGTGTCTGTGCCTGCAAACAACGCCGTCATCCTCTCAGCGGCCACTGGGCGGCGCTGGGTCCACACATCTCCCTCTCGTGCGCCTTCAAGCACCCCGAGGCCTCCGCAGGCCAAACTGCAAGATGGTCCATATGGAGTGGAGGAAACATCTCATTCCTGCTGGGAGCTACCATTCCCAAAGCAGTCACACTGGTGCCATACACGATAACTTACCGAGGGTATTTTAGAAAAACAGCTCTTACGGTTTTTACTTACAGCCCTTAAGCTGTAAATGAAAACTATGTGAAGGTGAATCTAGCGCAGGTTGGGCAGGAAGAAAAATACCAGGGACAGAGCCCATGCTGTGCTCACAATCAACCTTCCCATAATGTGCTATCAAAATGCACATCCGGGCTTCCCTGGTGGCGCAGTGGTTGAGAGTCCGCCTGCCGATGCAGGGGACACGGGTTCGTGCCCCGGTCCGGGAAGATCCCACATGCCGCGGAGCGGCTGGGCCCGTGAGCCATGGCCTCTGAGTCTGCGCGTCCTGAGCCTGTGCTCCGCAACGAGGCCACAACAGTGAGAGACCCACATACCGCAAAAAAAAGAAAAAAAATGCACATCCTGTTTGATCCAGCAAATTAAACTTTTAAGCACACAAGGAAGTGAAAAGTGTAGGAGGATTTTCAATGCAGATTATTTCCAAGAGTGAAAAAGGAGAAACACACATCTCCTAGTACAGAATGGGTTAAATTATGACACACTGACAGGATAGAATATAGGCAGCTGTTAAAAACAATGATGTCAGCTTGTTAGTACCACTGGAGATCTCTGCGATGCATCCTTAAGTGACACAGTGCCAGTTAGAACAGGGGTCCACAGCCTGTTGGGAACCAGGGTGAGCGGCGGACAGGCCGGCGAAGCTTCATCTGCCGCTCCCCATTGCTTGCATGACCACCTGAGCCCCCAACCCCCCCTCCCCTGTGGAACCATTGTCTTCTGCGAAACCTGTCCCTGGTGCCGAAAATGTTGGGGACCGCTGAGTTAGAAGACATTAGGTCTGTGTCTTTATTCCTGTCTTACCCCTAGGTTCTTCATGACATTTTTTTCTTTTTTTTTTTTTTAATTTTTTTAAATTAATTTATTTTTAATTTATTTTATTTTTGGCTGCGTTGGGTCTTTGTTGCTGCGCGCAGGTTTTCTCTAGTTGTGGCGAGCGGGGGCTACTCTTCGTTGCAGTGCGCAGGCTTCTCACTGTGGTGGCTTCACTTGTAGAGCACAGGCTCTAGGCGTGTGGGCTTCAGTAGTTGTGGCACATGGGCTCAGTAGTTGTGGCTCACAGGCTCTAGAGCGTAGGCTCAGTAGCTGTGGCACACGGGCCTAGTTGCTCTGTGGCATGTGGGATCTTCCCGGACCAGGGCTCGAACCTGTGTCCCCTGCACTGGCAGGCGGATTCCTAGCCACTGCGCCACCAGGGAAGCCCTTTTTCTCTTCTTAAATTCCATATGGGGAGGGGAAAGGGTGAGCTGTGACAGGGCGAGAGAGAGTCATGGACATATACACACTAACAAACGTAAGGTAGATAGCTAGTGGGAAGCAGCTGCATGGCACAGGGACATCGGCCCGGTGCTTTGTGACCGCCTGGAGGGGTGGGATAGGGAGGGTGGGAGTGAGGGAGACGCAAGAGGGAAGAGATGGGAACATATGTATAACTGATTCACTTTGTTATAAAGCAGAAGCTAACACACCATTGTAAAACAATTATACCCCAATAAAGATGTTAAAAAAAAGAAGAAGAAGACATTAGGGACAGCGTGATCGCATTACAAAAATGTGGAGGAGGGGCAGGGGAGATGTACATATGGATATTATGTGTCAGGAACAAAACCTATGGAACTATTGACAACCTTTCTCCCTCACACCCATTCCTGAAGGGGAGCCATTTTTTTTTTTTTTTTTTTTTTTTTTACCACTCAGATCCCTTATGGAACTGATCTGGGAGACAGAGAGATACAAGTGTTAAGAGTCCTCAAATGGCCCAATTTGTCTTCTTGAGAAGAGATGGAAGAGAAAGTAGTGGATGAGAGAGGCAGGCAGCCAGCCAGCCAACCAGGAGATGGAAGAAAAGAAGTACCTGGAGTTTTTAAAGAGGGGGGAGGGGGAGGTCCTGGAGCAGCTACTGAAGACTTGGTGTACGAGAGGGAAAGCTGGGTGACATAGGTTCAGTATGTTTTGCCATATCATGTGCTGTGTGACCCCTCTAGAGCCTACAAATACACCCATGACAAAGATCTAGAACACGCATGAGGTTTTGAGATCAGACTGGTGTTTCTTCCCCATATTTCTGGGCTGCCCATGACGTGAGAACAAAAGCTAGTTTAAGGTTGTACATGTATGAAAAATGCCAGGAAAGACACCCCAGAAATTGTCCCAGTGGTAAGTAAGCTCTGCCAGGGTTAATTAGGTACAGGTGGACTTTGTTACAACAAAAGTGTATCACATGTGTAATTTTCATGGGCTTGTATTTTACTTTCACTCAGGACAGGGATTTGGGTGAGGCAAGCAGGGTGACTAGAGGGCAAAATTTAAGGAGTCCCTGACTCTCAGCGTCTTGCTGGTTCAGAGCCGCATGTAAACACCCCCGTGAGGGAGCGCCTCCTTCACTTAGCGCCCTGCCCACCCTGCTTGCCTCACCCCATCCTGGCTCTGCTTGCCTTGTTAATCACAGTTCTGAATCTCCTTGAAATTCAAACTGGGATGCTATCTGCCACACACACAGAGTACATCGCCATTCCGAAAGCACTTTCACTGGCTCTTCATGACAATCTCAGAGGAAAATGAGACTGCTATTATAATTCCCATTCTACAGATGGAGACCAGAAAGGTTAAAAGACGTCAGAGATCACTGCTAAGTGACAGCAAACTCAGCTCAGCTGACTCTAATGATTACCATCCCCAAGTATTTCCACGATACCACCCACATACAAAACAAAGCAAACAAAAATTATCACTCATACCTATCAGGAAAGCAATGAATCTCCAAAGTGAACCTAGCCCAGATATTCATGTCCCCCATCAAATAAGGCCCTGCATCTCCCACTTGCCCCCTTGGAAACCACGGAGACAGAGCCCACAGAAGATACAGGCAGCCTCTAGCCAAGATGGTGCCCCATTAGGAGCAGCTCCTCTGAAGTCTCTGTTAGCAGCAGGTTTTCAGGATTAGCAGCAGGCCTTCACGAGGGCCTACGGGCAGGTCCGTGGCTGCTGGCTGGCACCAGGTGTGAGCCATGGGAACTCTGGGAGCTTGGTGGGGGGGGGGGCATCTGCACAGGAGACATGAGCCTAAGAGAATCTCTCAGCATTGGACATCCCAGAAGGGGTGCATGCAGCTACTGGCGGTCAGCACTTCAGGGTTTTCCCCTTGAGGTGAGCGGAAAGGAATAACACGGCATCACTAGCCACTAGCCTGGAGCTCAACCAGCTGGCCTGGCAACCTAGAAATTTGCTTAGGGAGTTAATCCAGGCAGACCCTGAACTACCCTGTTCATCCAGCTGTGTTTTAGGGCACAGGACGGTTCCATGACCGCATTTAATAAAAATGAAGAATACCCCTCCCCCTGCCCTCTGCAGATTCGTTTTTCTCCGTTCCCACTGGTACTTTCTTTTAAAACTAAGTTTAAAAATAAAGAAATCAGCAAAGCACACTCACTTGCCAATTGTGCTTGTTTTCCTTCCTTCACAAACCTAAATCATACCTGGCAGAATTCACCCTGTTCTAATTTACCTGTTCCTCTAAGAATATGAATCCATTTCCCTCTAGCCTGGGTTTTAGGTACATTGTTTAGCCAAGCCTTTGCCTCCCTCTTCTGTTAAAAAGAGGAAAAACATACAGCAAACTCAAGTTCTATATTCCTGAAAACGTTAAAAGGAAACTACCCTAGGATGTTTACACAAGCTGTGTAAAGTGGCTTTAAAGAGGCTCTAGTATTCCAGTATTACCCATACTACATTCGAATTAATACTTCCCAGAAAAAGTAAACTTTAAATAAGATCAAATCAGGATCAATTGCACACCCACCTGAGTTGCTGAACAAAATCAATGGAGCAATTCTTTAGTCATCGGACTAAAAGATTCAAGATTGATTTTTTCCCCCCTTTTAGTAAAATATGAAACTCCCTGGTAACATGAAGTATTATTGGGTCCTGTATCTTGCAAGGACTTATGGGCAATTTATCTAAAAACTGTCTTTCAACAGCTACATGAATGGCTGAAATTGCTTGATCTCGTCAGGCAAAGATTTTTTAAAAATATTAACCTCACAAACAGAATATATATAAATATATATATATGTGTGTGTCTCCTGCTAAGTACCAGAGTTTTCAATCATAAAATTGAATATCCCTTCGCAAACTCAGCTATATCCTAAAACAGCCAATGATAACCTCTTGCAATACTCAGCATTCTGCGGAGAAGTGAGTTTCTAAAGGGCCTTATACCGTCCTGAACGTAATGGGAGATTCCTTTAAGGGAGTTTTTCCTTCTGAGGAAAACAGCTACACACCGTGGACTACTGAAAAGCCCTGCTGGGCCTGTCTTATTTAGGAGATGTCTCCACAGTGGGGTCTTCTGGGTTTACACGGCACTGCTCTTCTTACGGGGGTGACCACTACCGAGCATTGTATTAGGCTCTCAGCGTATATACACACACTGCCAACCGGGCACCGTTACCCTCATTTCTCAGCGGAGGAAACAGAGTTAAAAGTCATTTACCTGAGGTGGCGAAGTTTAGGGAGAAGCGGAGCTGGGATGCAGTCCTAGCATTGAGATCGCGAGGCCTGGGCCCTCCAAGGCAAACTGCCCCCAACCCTACCCCCACTGCCTCTTTTAAAACCTCCTCCTTAACTGGTAGGCAGGCACACCTGAGACCAGTAGTTCCCTGAGGATAAGAATCACCTGGGAAGCTTGTTTACTCTACCTTCCCAAAGCCCCTACCCTGGAGATTCTGACTCAGGGGTTCCAAGCTGGATCCAGAAATTGTCTTTTTAACCAATGATCCAGGTGATTCTTATCATCAGAGGACTATGGGAACGGTCTTAGATCGGGGGTGGCCAGGGCCAGGGAGTTATTTTTGGCTTTGTGGGCTGCTAGGTCTCTGTCGCAACTACTGAACGCAAAAGGAGCCAGAGAAAATTCATGAATGAACAGGCCTGGCTGTGGTCCAATAATTTATTTACAAAAACAGGCGGCTGGCTACAGTTTGCTGACCCTTCTCTTAGACCATTCATCATACCATTAAAAAAGAGACATTAATGCCTGCTATTTGTCACCTCACTAAGGCGATGTCTCAATCAGGCAATTGACCCAATGAAAATCTTCCCAACACCATGAAACATCACTCTCATCAAGGGATAAAGTCAAGGTTGTGTCTTCCCTCCCTCTTTAGGGAGCAGCACTTTTAATGTCAGATGCAGGCTTGTGACATCCTCTGTCACATAGGGGAGGACGTAAGTCAGGCACCAGCAGATGAGCAAAGCTTTCACTTTGGCACTGGTGAGTGCAGTAGGTGGAATTCTAAGATGGCCTCTAGGATCGCCATCCCCTGATGAATACACACCTTCCTCCAATGATCCAATCACACTAATTTAAGTGCTACTTTGCAGGGATTTTGCAGATGAAATTAAGGTCCCAAATCAGTTAACCTTAAAATAGGGGAATCACCCTGATGGACCTGATCAAATCAAGGGAGCCCTTTAAACCTGAGTCTGGAATTCAGAGGTAGAGAAGTCAGAGAGAATTAAAGTGAGAGGAGGATTCAACATGGAGGAAGAGTCTCCATTCCTGGAGTTAGGGAGGGGCCATGTGGCAAGGACGGTGGGTGACCTCTAGGAGCTGAGAGCACCCCTGCTGACAGCCAGCAAGGAAAGGGGTGCTCAGTCCTACAACCATAAGGAACTGAGTTCTTCCAACCAGTGTGAGCTTGGAAGCAGACACTGAGCCCCAGATTAGCACTGGAGCCCTGGCCAAGGCCTTGACATCAGCCGATGAGACTCCCAGCTCAGCAGAGAATTCGGCCATGCCATGCCTGGACTTCTGACCTATGGAGACTGTGAGATAATAAAGTTATATATGGCAAATTACTAAGCTTGTACTGATTTGTTACAAGGCAATAGAAAACTATTACAGAGATGCCCAGGACTTTGATGTCGGAATTAACTGCTGGGGACTTTTAAGTCCAATAACTTCTGGGTTTAAACATCGATGGATGTGTCCCTTTAAATCTATATTCATTCATTCTGTCTGAATTCCCATGTGGCTCAGGCCAGTGTGCACAGCCCACCTTTCAGGAATGTGATTATCAAGATACCAACTGCAATAACGTTTACCCAAAACCACCTTGCAGGCTTATTTCAACACGCCTGTCATATGCAAAGCATCAAACCGGATATTGGGGGTGGATGGGTGATAGGGGATGAAAAGATAAACACGTTTACACCTTGGAGGAGGGACAGACGTTTGGAAAATTAACTGCCAGGCAGGTATTATAATGGAAGTGTAAGAAAACCATATGGGAGCTCAGAAAGCAAGAATAGATGGAATTTACATGAGAGGATGCAGTCTAAGCCAGAGAGTAGAAGCACACTGTATTTTAAAGGACAGGAATGAGGTGGTAAGTATAAGTTGTTGGTGGAGATTGTGGAGGGTTTTCTTTATGCAACGGATCTTCGAGGGCCCCCAAAACTCTTCCTGCATCCTGGCAATTAGTAGCTCGGACCACCATACCTATTGTTATATTCTTTTTTTTACTCCCTCATGAGGATGACTGATGCTCAGCTGTATTCAGAGGAGTGTTTGATTTGCCTGCCATCCTCTGGGAATACCCCTGCTAAATGCATAAAAAGTCGCTCAACATGAAAGATCATTCAGCCACGGATGTGAGAGCTACTGTCACCTTATAAATCTTACAATAGCCAGTGTCCTCTTAAAATTTTCCCCAGTGCAAGCTACAGAGGTAGGGAGGGCTGGAGGGAGCACGGGTTAATACAGTGGAATTTCCTTTGGCACCAGCTCCAAGCAGTCTTTTAACAG